>NC_085844.1:174945112-175578326 GCF_035594765.1 Anolis carolinensis
TGAATTGTCCTGCACTGGGACGATCCGGCCAAGGTTCCAAGGAATGCTCTGAGCAAACACATAAGAGTCTTCTTCTATGTAATCCACATGTGGCAGCCTCAATGCCTGCACAAAAGAAATTAGATAAAAGTTTGTGCATTTGGCCATACTCACACGCACAAAACATTTTCATAAGAAGTCATGCTAACAGCATATATCCTGCACATTTAATCATGACCACAAATAGAAGCATAATGCCTTCATCATGTACAATATATAATGCACAACAAATGAATAAGCAATTGAAGCATCCTCAAGTCAGAACTTTGGCCCAGCTAGCTCAGTACCATCTATACTAGCATTCCCCAAAATTATAGGCTAGATGTGCTGGCCTATAATTCACACCATCCCCTGCTCTCATGTTAATGTAAATCAGTGGTTTTCAACCTGTGGGTTCTCAAATGTTTTGGCCTTCAACTCCCAGAAATCCTAACAGCTGGTAAACTGCTGTTACCCGGGGGTGTGGCGCAGACGGGAGAGCAAGCCAGTGCAATTAACTGCAATGGATCACTGACCAGGAGGTCATAAGTTCGAGGCCCGCTCGGAGCTATGTTGTTGTTTGTCTTTGTCCTGTGTTAAAAGGCATTGAATGTTTGTCTATATGTGTAATGTGATCCGCCCTGAGTCCCCTTCGGGGTGAGGAGGGCGGAATATAAATGCTGTAAATAAATAAATAAATAAACCGGGTGGGAATTCTGGGAGTTGTAGGCCAAAACACCTGGGGACCCACAGGTTGAGAACTACTGGTGTCGATGAAGGAAACTGTAGTCAACACTTATATAAAACATCAGAAGATTGAAGACTATACTACTTACATTCAACTGATAGAGAAGAACAGTTAAATCACATGGCCTCCAGTGGATTGTAACAGCCACATTTTCACCAGAGAAAGAAAGAGCGAGAAAGAGGACCCCTAATATATGCTCAGGATAAAAGTGGGCATGAGACTGAAGAAGTTGTAGTCCACTGATTCATTTTGAAGCGTTTCAGCATACTGGGAGATTTTAAGTGTTGTGGTCCAGAAAAAAAACTTTGCTCTACTCTACTCTAGACTTTTCATTTCGTGTCAGGAGCGACTTGAAAAACTGCAAGTCACTTCTGATATGAGAAAATTGGCCGTCTGCAAGGATGTTGCCCAGGGGGGCGCCCAGATGTTTTTTAATGTTTTTACCATCCTTGTGGAGCCCCCAATGGCACAGTGGGTTAAACCACTGAGCTGCTGAGCTTGCTGACCAAAAGGCTGGCGGTTCAAATCCTGGGAGCAGGGTGAGCTCCCACTGTTAGCCCCAGTTTCTGCCAACCTAGCAGTTTGAAAACATGAGTACATTAATAGGTACCTCTCTGGCAGGAAGGTAACAAGGCTCCATGTAGTCATTTATTTATTACATCACTTCTACCCCGCCCTTCTCACCCATCAGGGGACTCAGGGCGGCTTCATGACCTTGGAGGTCTACAGACAATGCCAACGCTTCGGCTTAGAAATGGAGATGAGCACCAACCCCCAGAGTTGGACTCGACTAGACTTAATGTCAGGGGAAAACCTTTACCTTTGCCCTTACTGTCCTTGTGGGAAGCTTCTTTCATGTCTCCGCATGGGGAGCTGGAGCTGATAGAGGAAGCTCTCCTGCTTTCCCTGGATCCATACCACCGACCTGTCAGTCAGCAGTCCTGCCAGCACAAGGGTTTAATCCATTGCACCACCGGGGGTTCCTGCTCTAGACTGACAGTATATGGCTCCAGTATATGGCTCCAGTTTACAGCTTCAGTTTATCCAGGGCTCAAAATAAAATAAAAATCTAAAAATAAGTGTTAAAATACACTGGGAGGAGGGAGTCAGGGTCATGCTCCACTGCCTCTTAAATTTGTCATAGATTAGAGACCTCAGCATGTCTTAATCCTGCCCTGGGAAGAAGAGCAAGAAAAAAGAACATTAATCATAGGAAGAAAGTGAGTGGCAGCAGCATGAAGTGGAGGAGAGAGAGGCAAGTAGGAGCAGAAGGAAATTGAGAAGACTTCACTTCTATCTTTTTTTACTGTACTATACATCCCTATAGAAAATTCTTTTGGCTTTGCATAAACATTTTCAATAACGACTGAAATCCAAAAGTTTCATTTGCTCCCATATTGCAAACTCAATTAATATGGCATTGGCATGAACTTATGAAACATCTTTCTCCATTTCACTTTCTTTCATATATTTAATTCTGGCTAATTATGAAACTTATTCCATGATCTAAAGAACTGCTTGTTTTTTTCCTTGTATTTGCTAACTTTCAGTCTCTAGCCATTTGTTCTTCTAATCCACATTTTTGAGTGCAACAATCACTTCTCCCAGAGCTGGGATGGACAACATCCAGAAGTCCAGGGGGCAATTTTTCATCTCTAATGCCACAACATCTGTCCTACTGGTTGGTAAAGATAAGTGAAAGCGATTAGAAATCCATGTCCAGTTTTGCTTATTTTCCAGCTTTGCGGGTCTTGGTGGCTTTCCACCATGTTTTAAGTAAAAATCACAAAGCAGAAAAAAGTTTTTTCTTCTTTTTCTTTTAAATAGCAGTGGACATTAGGGACCCCAAAAGTCTGCAAAATTGCATCCAAACTCCATCCTGCGTTAACTCTAAATGTGACACATCAGCCAACAATGTTCTTGAAAACTCTTCCATGAGTGAAATTTTGCCAAATGAGCAGCCTGAAAGATGTGTCACATTGCAGGCAGGCAGAAATGAATGAAACATTTCTTTCCCTCCAGATGAGTCTTGCATCACTTTGGGATTTCACAAATCACATCTGCCTTATCTGAAACTCTAGAAATGTTTGGACAGGATCAATTGTACTTTCAAAAAGGAGTTTTCTTCTATGTATTCATTCGTCAGGTTGACATCTTGCCTTTTTCCCATTGAGCTCAAGACAGCCTTCAGGCCTCTTTCGTCAATTTCTCGTTACTACAACTCTGTAGGGTGGGTCAGGCTGAGAAACTTCATACATAAAACAACCTGAGTTTAATGGATGAGTGGCATGTCATGGTTTGCAAAGACACTGTGCTGTGTGTGTTAACTGGAAAAGGAAGTGCATTAAGCCGATTGGCTGAGCCTGCAAAGATCTGAGGATTGATTTGATACTGTTTCTGTTCTGCTGCTGCAGAACCAGTTTGGACAAGTTTTCAGTGCTGACTGAGTACTGCTGGTGTAGAGAGCAGTGTACTCAGAGAGGCCTTGCTATTTTGAGGCCTGTTTGCTGCTGAGAAAAGAGGGAGAAGAAGCAGGACTGTATTCTTCTCTGAAGCAGATTTGTGGATTGAGAAAGGACTATTTATGACAGTAGACTTCTGTAAGTGCTCAGAGGGATCACTGTAAATACTACTGTTTTTGATCTCTTGGAATCAGTAAAGTTTCTGTATTTTTGTTCTGCAAACCTGAGTGGCATGCTATTGTCCTGCAGGTGACTCTGGATCGCAGGCACAGGTAAGAGCTTCCATTTATCATCAATCCGTAAAATGGCAGCTTGAATCTGAAACTCACAGATCCCAACTCTAACCACCACATGACTAAAATCTAACCACTGCATGACTTTTCCAGATACAGTCTAAAATGCAGAAACAATCACACTGTTGAAATAGATTTACATTTGTGTAAATAAAAATGCATCAACCAATAAGCATTGCAAAAAGAAATACTTACCATGTGTAACACATCACTGCTCATTTTTACCACGAAGCCCTGAAATAGGTCCTCAAAGATATGAAGGATTTTTGTCAAGTAGCCATGCTTCGCTGCTCTGACCTGCAGCCGCTTGGCCGTTCGGGATGTCTGGGATTTATGGGTTTCCTCCTTAAGCACCACAATATAATGGCCAGGTAAACGCCACACATCCTGTGTTTTAGGAAACAGAAACAAAAAATTGGATGTTTAGCTCTACTTGCTTAACAGCAATAGAGGCCTCATTATTAGGATGCCTGAACTAGATGAAATTCTGTTGGAGAAAAGGCTGGACTCTCAATCACACACAAATCACACATGTGAAAACGTTCTTGGAGTCCTCATGGACAATAAGTTAAACATGAGCCAATAATGTCATGGGGCAGCTAAAAAAAGCCAATGGGATTTGGCTTGCATAAATGGGAGTATCATGTCTAGATCCAGGGAAGTCATGCCCCCCCTCTATTCTGCCTTGGTCAAACCATACCTGGAATACAGTGTCCAATTCTGGGCACCGCAATTGAAGGGAGATGTTGACAAACTGAAAAGTTTCCAGAAAAGGGTGACTAAAATGATCAGTAGTCTGGAGAACAAGCCCTAACTGGGCATGTTTAGCCTGCAGAAGAGAAGGCTGAGAGGAGACATGATATCCATGTATAAATATATGAGGGGAAGTCATAGGGAGGAGGGAGCAAGCTTATTTTCTGCTGCCCTGGAGACTAGGATGTAGAACAACAGCTTAAAACTACAGGAAAGGAGATTCCACCTGAACATTAGGAAGAACTTCCTCACTGTGAGAGCTGTTCAGAAGTGGAACTCTCTGCTCCAGAATATGATGGAAGCTCCTTCTTTGGAGGCTTTTAAGCAGAGGCTGGATGGCCATCTGTCAGGGGTGCTTTCAATGCGATTTTCCTGCTTCTTGGTAAGGGGTTGGACTGGATGGCCCTCAAGGTCTCTTCCAACTCTATGATTCTATGAAATGACATAGTAGACTCAAGCAGAAAGAAAGTTTTGGTTTAAAAGACACAATGCGCCCACAGCTCCATTATTATAGTGGACTTGATTTCCACTGGGCTTGGTTGAAGACCCCCCCCCCCCCGATGGATGTCCAAATTCACGGATGCTCAAGTCCTATCATATGTAATTGTATAGTGAAATCGTGCCCCTTATATAAAACAGCAAATTCGAGGTTTGCTGAACAGAGGCAGGTTTGGAATACTTGCAAAATATTCAATGGTTGAATCTGTGGATATAGAACACTAATTGTACTTTCAAGCCTATCTGCAATCTGCTTAGTTAATTGGAGCAACTCCTGGGGAATCTTGAGGTCTGTGTGTGTATAAATCAGAGATTTAAGTACTTCTGCAAATTAAAACTCCCAGAATTCCCTAGCCATTGCCAATGTAACCAATACCCAGCCCCAAAGAAAACTAATTCAAGCCCTGAGACAGACACAGAGAGATGGAAAGAGAGAAAAACCAGGCTGTCCTATACACTGTTTTATAGAATCATACAGGTTATACATACATACATTTCACCCTGATATTGCTACAGTCTTAAATTTAAAGTAATTCTAGGGTACAACTCAGGCACAGGCACCCTCGTAAACATTTTTAACATTTAGTTAAGAAATAATATAAATGGATGCACAGTGTAATGTGCAAGCAGTTTTACTGTCTGCTTTATTTGAAGAGCATATGAATTTAACCACACACTGGAAAAGGAGCAGAAAGCACAGCAAGTGCATTTAATCAATCCACTGGTTTCATGTTGTGTCTGTCTGAATGCATTCCTCTTGTGGGAGGAAAACCTTTGCATCAGCATGGGACAATTGAGCAGAACAGGACAGCAACAAAACAATGCCATTTATATCCAAACATTGCTTCCCCTATCTGTCAGCTTCTCTCGCTCCAGGATTCAGATATGAATTGAATACAAATACACAGTACTCTGTCGGAGAAATAAGGGGCTGAAGAGGAACTTTTTAGGATTGGAACACAGCCCGCAATATTCACATGTCTAGCCAAATCTATTCTTCACTTTTTATTTTTTGACTGACTTTGTAAGACACATTTCCTGTCCACAAATCTGGGGATAGCTGAAAGACAGTGAGGAAAAGGCAGGGGGAAAAAAGCATTAAAAAAGCAAATCATTGCTGTGCCCCACTATAGACGAGTTTCTCTGTCTCTCTCCTCTTATCTGGGAGTCCTCCAGATGTTTGAAAGCCATAACATCCATCACTTCTAGCCATTACAGCCCCCCTGGCTGCTTTTCAGAGGTTTCAGTCAGAGATTTCCCACACTTCAATCTCTGAACCACACACCAATCTTTCAGTAATCTCCACTTGGCCACATGTGCTCCAAAAACACTGCCCTACATTCTTCTCATTAGAAAAAAGCTAAAACCAATATACAATGAGCCTTTTTTCCCCTTAAGAATTCTGCACGCTCAGCTACAAATCTTGCTCGGCTGCTACTTTCAGCCAAAAGGCTGCTGAAGGCACTGGTCATCTGGCTTAATGGAAGATGCCCAGACACACAGATTCAAGATTGTACTACACCCCCCTGAAGCATGAGAAGTATCCTTTGAAATGACAGCTCGAATTTCCCTGCAGAGACAGCAGCTGGCTAGCCATGCAACCCTCCTGCTGCACATAGCAGTTTGATAGTCAATGACCTAAATTCTGTTATTAATCCTGACTAGAGTAGACCCAGTCATTCAGTGGGATTTACCCACATGTTGACTCTCCATTTAACAACTGAGTCAATAATGTTTACTCTAAATGGGACTAACCAACAAGGATGCCACCCATTTTCTGTTAGGCATTCACTACAAATGGAGAGGATGGGGTTCAAATGCACCCAATGAATATATTTAATCAAATAAGGAACTGGCAATATTCTAGAGACCACATAAAACAATATAATGCAAGTTGCCTGGGGATCATTCTATCTATGCATCTCCTCTGCACTCCCTGGCCACGAGGTCTCTAGCCCCGTTAAAAAGCGAAAGAGCCAGCAGTTTTTTTAAACCAGTGGCTCCATCACAGCACATTTAATCTCTGAAATCACAAGAGCTTAATAATCAGCTCTGCCTTTCAGCAGACAAGTGGGTTGCGAGTAAAGGCAAAATGCTACAGGTGCAGACTAGCAGAGAAACACCTGGGACATGTCTGCACATTCGTTTCCTGGTATGAATCCTTTCCCACACGAGGCACCTAAAATTAAACACTATGGACCCTTATTCCTTACCTCTTCCTTCTCATGAAGGCACAGCACAGTTTCAGAAAGCAGAATGGGGTGACTTTGTAAGACACAAAAAAATCCACTTTAACACAACTGAGGGGAATGATTAGAGACTAAGGTCCTACTTCATGCCTATTTAAAGTCATGACAAAAATCCTGTTTGATTGTGAGCGCTAAACATGGTCAGCCCTGTTTAGTATTGGATGGAATACCAGGTGCTGTGGGCTATATTTTGGAGGAAGGAACTGGCAAAAACCACCTCTGCCAAAGAAAACACTACAAAATTCATGAGGGTGCCATAAGTCAAAAAGCAACTTGAAGACACACTCTTAAAGTTGCCATGATGATAATGATTCCCAAGGACTGACCTACCCTTAAATAACTAGCATACTCTAAAGCAGGCACGGCCAAACTTCGGCCCTCCAGGTGTTTTGGACTCTAACTCCTACAATTCCTAACAGCCTACCGGGCCGTTAGGAATTGTGGGAGTTGAAGTCCAAAACACCAGGAAGGCCAAAGTTTGCCCATGCCTGATTTAAACACTTACCCTCCCAAGATATTTTGCCACCTGAAGCAAAAAGAAAAGATTATACACAGCCCAACCAAAATTGTGGAGTCTTGGTTTTGAGGTCTGTTCCTAGGGTTATTTGGGGTGCTGATTCAGAAAATTGCATTGGATAGACCACATCAGCTCTAGTTTCTAGTTATCCTGGGTTTCTATGGGCAAGCAGACTGCAACTTGTATATGGTGTATGTTCTGTATCTCAAAAACTAAAGCTGAAGGGGGGAACTGGTGCCAGTTTTGGATTCAGCAGGTCAAATATACCCAGAAACAGGTCTAATATTTGAGGCACTAAAATGTGTGTTGGTCAGTGTTATAGATGCTGAAAGTCTCAAAGGGACAATCAGTTGAATTTTACTGAAACAATGGCAAATGGTGCACCAACCAAGAACAAAAATTGACCAAAGCATGGGCTGGAATGGTGCTAACTACGCCTTCCTCCAGCAGCAGCTGCCTGAAGCAGGTTTTTTCTTTATCATGTCAGAAGCGACTTGAGAACATACTGCAAGTCGCTTCTGGTGTGACAGAATTGGCTGTCTACAGAGATATTGCCCAGGGGATGCCCAGATGTGTTAACCATCCTGCTGGGAGGCTTATGTGCAAGCTAGAGCTGGCAGACAGGAGCTCAGCACGTCTTGCAGATTTGAACCGGCAATGTTCAGGTCAGCAACCCAACCTTCAGGTCAGTAGTTCAGCCGGCACAAGGGTTTAACCCATTGCGCTTCCGCAGCTCCTTGCGCCTGAAGCAGGTACCTCACTCTGACTAACAACAAGCCTGGCCCTGCCTCTTCCACACGGCCCCAAGGCCAGAATGGACACCTCACCCTGCACCCAGGTGGAAGGAGAGGGTCCAAATAGAGGGAACCCACTGGGGAAACCGTGTCCCATGGTTTCTGTGGAACCAGATGGAGCTCCTCCCCTGGAAACTCTTCAGACCACTAGGACCATGAACAAAGGGAAGGATGGTGGCATTAGGGAGGTTGAGGACCACTGGTTTAACCCACTGCACCACCGGGGGCTCCTCCAGCCCAAGGTCATCACACTAGAGCATCAATCCACTTTAAATCCGATTCTGCCTCCAGCATAATTCTGGGGTTTGTAGTGTGCTCAGAAGCTGTCTGGCTGAGCTGTTGAAAGCTCCCTCCCTAAAGTGGATTTAAAGTGGACCCAGGCGGGCTCTAGTGTGATGAGCTCTTTAGCAGCTTGGAACCCCCGTGGCCTGCCTGGCTCAATGCTATGGAAGCATTGGGGTTGTTTGGTCAGACAACCCGCGCTCTTTGGCAGAGAAAGCGAAAGGCTTTGCTGATGGACAACTTCCAGCACCTCGTAGCCGACAGAAAGCCGCCCTCCCTCCCTCTCCCGGGTCACCTTATTGCTCCGGTGGAAGGCGGCGGGCGCGCTCCGGTCCTTCCCGGCTTCGTCCGGGTTCTCCTCCTCCAAAGCCAGGGAGAGCGTGGGGTCGTCCTCTTCGTCCGGAGCATCCGCGGTGCTGGCAGCCGCGGGAGGCGGGCGGAGGACCAGGAGAAGCCCCAGCAGCAGCAGCGACAGAGGCGGAGTGGCCGAAGAGAGGCGCCTTCTTCCCATTCCGATCTTTGGGAGAGCGGCGGGGATCAGGAGAGCCCTCACTCTTGCCAAGTCCCAGACCTTAAAAGGCCCCCGTGGACGGACGGGATCTAGAACCCGCCCAAAGCCCCAGCCTAGAACCCGTCGAAGCGCTGCTCGTCGCAGCCTCGCAAAGCGGGGGTTTGGCGAGGGATTAGTCCACGGAATGACGCCCCGGGAACGCGCACCGCACGCGCCCGCCTCCCTCCTTCCCTCCTTCCCTCTCTCTTTGGCTGACTTCGCCCTCCCTCCCTCTTCCTTACATCCTCCCCTGTTCCTCACAATCTTTTGGGGCGTGGATGTGGCCCGATCACGCCACTGTTCTCCCATCGGACCATCCGCGCTTGTTAAACATTAATGGGAGTCTCTGGGTGCGCGGGGTTGCTGCCCCGCTTTGACGTTTCATGTTACAAGGGGTTGGGTTCCTTCTTCCTTCTTTCCACGTGGGGGTAAGGCATTCATTCCCCTGCACACCAAAGCAAAGGTATCTCCCCCCCCCCCCCCCCCCCGCTGCCTGAACTTGATTGGAGGACTTGAGCCTCCAGGCGGGACGAGGAGGAGGAGGAAATTGGAGAGCTGGGCGCCCTCGCTTCTCGCCTTACTAAGGACTCTTTTTGGAAAGCTTTGTTGGGGAGCTTGTTGAAACAAAGTTCTCAAAAAGCGCGATGAAGACTTTGCCGATTTTTCTGCAGGATGCCTTGCTGCAAAGCTAGAAAAGAAATCAAACAAAGCTCACAAAAGTTAACATTTGAGGAACATTATCCTGAGCAGGACTAGCCCAAGGTATTTGGTTGCCTGAGGCAAAGAAACACCTCCCCCCCCCCCCTTTCCATACTGGTATGCTCATCAGGCAGCTACTGGAACACCGGGTTGCTCTGACTTTTCCGGGCTGTATGGCCATGTTCCACAAGCATTCTCGCCTAACGTTTCGCCCACATCTATGGCAGGCATCCTCAGAGGTTGTGAGGTCTGTTGGAAACTACACAAGCGGGGTTTATATATCTGTGGAAGGTCCAGGGTGGGAGAAAGAACTCTTTGTCTGTTGGAGACAAGTGTGAATGTTCTAATTGGCCACCTTGATTAACATTGACTAGCATTTCAGCTTCAAGGTCTCACAGCTTGCTGCCTCGGAGGTGTTAACTGTCCCTGATTAATTCATGTCTGGAATTCCTTTGTTTTATGAGTGTTGTTCTTCATTTACTGTCCTGATTTTAGAGGTTTTTTTTTAAAAAAAACTGGTAGCCAGATTTTGTTCATTTTCATGATTTCCTTCTTTCTGTTGAAATTGTCCACTTGCTTGTGGATTGCATTGGTTTCTCTGTGTAGTCTGACATGGTGGTTGTAAGAGTGATCCAGCATTTCTGTGTTCTCAAACAATATGCTGTGTGGGTTGGTTCATCAAGTGCTCTGCTATGGCTGACTTCTCTGGTTGAGTTAGTCTGCAGTGCCTTTCATCACTGCCTTGATTCATGCTGCGTTTGGTGGTCCCTTTGTAGACTTGTCCACAGTTGCATGGTATATGGTAGACTCCTGCAGAGGTGAGAGGATCCCTCTTGTCCTTTGGTGAACATAGCATTTGTTGGATTTTCTTAGTGGGTCTGTAGATAGTTCGCAGGTTTTTTTCTTCAACAACTTTCCTATATGGTCAATGGTTTCCTTGATATATGGAAATAACACTTTTCCTCTGAGTGGATCTTTTTTTTCTCGTGGCTTCTTCTTGGTCTTGCAGCTCTTCTGATGCCTGTGGTGATCCATTGGCCTGTAGAGCCCAGTTTAGGTGGTTCAGTTCCCCTTGGAGGAGGTGGGGTTTGCAGATTCATACCTACCTCAAACAGACAAGGGTTCTTTCTCCCACCCTGATCCAACAGACCTCACAACCTCTGAGGATGCCTGCCATAGATGCAGGTGAAACGTTGAAAAGAATGCTTCTGGAACATGTCCAGACAGCCCAGAAAACTCACAGCAACCCAGTGATTCCAGCCATGAAAGCCTTCAACAACACATACTGGCATACCCTTGACATGTTACTGATGCAAAAGGGAAAACAATGTATCAATATGATCCAAATAGTTACTAACGAGGAGCTAGGACAGGCAGCAGTAGTTTGCCATTGTCTAAACCCCATAGGAAGGGCAAGATGGAGCCTTTCCTGTAATCAGGATAGGAAGAGACCCCATGGGCCATCCAGTCCAACCCCATTCTGCCATGTAGGAACACATGACAAAACACTCCAACAGATGGCCATCCAACCTCTATTTAAAAGCCTCCAGAGAATGAGATTCTGTCATCTTCCAAGCAGGGATATTCCATGGCCCAACTGCTCTTCCCAACAGGAAGTTCTTCCTAATGTTTAGGTGGAATCCCTTTGCCTGCCATCTGAATCCATTGCTCCGTGTCCTAGTTTCCAGAGCAGCAGCAAACAAGCTCGACCCCTTCCTCAATGTGACATCCTTTCAAATATTTAAACAGGACTACCGTGTCCCTTCTCAGTCTTCTCTAGTACATTTCCCTCTGTTGAAATTCATTTTGTTAGTTTTGGCTCAGCTCTTGAATCTGTTAAGGTCATTTTGGATTCTGGCCCTGTCTTCTGGGGTGTGTTAATAGCTATCCCTCCCAATTTGGTGTCATCTGCAAATTTGATCAGCATGCCTCATCTCCTCTTACTGAGTAAACCAAGTGCAAATTACTTATGAGCTTTGGACTCCGTTTGCAGCCCAGAGTAACCTGAGACGAGAACAGAGAAACTGGGATGTTTTAAAGCAGGACTGCAAAGGGTTAACAAGACTATTGACTGTCAAACCTGGATAGCTGGAGGGGAGACTGTTTGCTGTTCCTTCAATACTGGTGATGAATGAGGTGCTCCATAACACCTGGAGGCAGTTTAGAGGGGCAAAGGGCCTGTCTCTCTTGGCTATGGTACAATTAGCTCAGTCTTCCAGGAAAGAGAAAGGGACAAAATCTTGTGTCACCCAAGTTGGCACAATTCTTTCAGAGTTGAGTTGAAATTACCATGATAACTGGAGGGAAAATTAATTTTCCCAGAAACAAAATCTTCCTATGACTCGTCTTTGTATTTTAGAGTGGTTTGGACTTCGATTGGCAAGACCCTTTAGCTTTACAGTAGATCTGCTCCTGGTGGAAACTATGAGCATTATCATACCATGCTGTTATACTGTCATAGTAATTCATTGGTTCCTGGGAAGGAATCACACTGGAGCATTGCAGCACACCAAAGCACCTGGGAGTCACTCTGGACCATGCTCTGACTATTTAGTGATCCTTTGTTGCCCTCCTTGCACCATGACTTGCAGAGGCTTTAACTGAGGCCAGAAGCTGGTTCTCCTTCACTTCTGAGCCCAGGAATGTGGTCACAGGAAAAGTGGTGTCTCTGATGAGCCCTACTATTCCACACTGGTATAATGTACGCTGCACAGGGGTGTGAGGAACTGCACAGCTTTGCTGTGAAAACATAAACTCACAATCTTTTCATGCACTACCTTTGCTTGTTTGAAGATCACATATGCCAAATGTGATAGGATGAGAAATTTGGCCTTAACAAAGCTGTAACATTCACCAGTTTGAATGTTGTGAAATCCTCTCTACGAATGCTCTAGGTCCTCCAGTGCAACTTTTATTTTTATTATTACTATTACTACTACAGTAGAGTCTCACTTATCCAAGCTAAATGGGCCGGCAGAAGCTTGGATAAGTGAATATCTTGGATAATAAGGAAGGATTAAGGAAAAGCCTATTAAACATCAAATTAGTTTATGATTTTACAAATTAAGCACCAAAACATCGTGTTATACAACAAATTTGACAGAAATAGTAGTTCAATACGTAGTAATGTTATGTTGTAATTACTGTATTTACTAATTTAGCACCAGAATATCACTATATATAGAAAACATTGACTGCAAACATGGCTTGGATAATGCAGAGGCTTGGATAAGTGAGGCTTGGATAAGTGAGACTCTACTATGATAACTTCTATGGTAACGTCTCACTGAAGTAATTCATTCAACAAGGTTCCCTATTATCTGTGGTTTCCTTTTTCTACAATAAATTTGGGAACATTGTCCCTGAAAATATGGAGGTCATATATTACAGCATTCTCTCCCCTCACTTCCCCATGGAAAAACAAATTCCACTAGATTAACTATGTCCAGAAAAATTTCTTTAAGATTGCAGGCACAGATAAGATGCAAGGGATGATAGTCAGCTGAAGAGTTTTTTCAGAAAAATAGTGTGGTGAGGAAATTTCATCTGTTGCATGTTATCTGGGATAGTTTATTTTTAAGAGTAAGGCACCATTTGAGGTTGCAATTGTCATATGATCAACATATTAGCATAAAGCAGTCAGAGATGTACAATAATAAAAATTCAAGAAAAATCAAACTGGGTGTGAAATGGACTATAGACTGAATTACAAGGAGTAAAGCAATAAAGCCCCTGATATGTTTCTTTCATTTCATGAGGATTTATAATCTACTTTTATACAAGTGCCAGCTACAACACACACACACACACACACACACATATATAATCATATATCCAAAAAAAAAAAAGAACTCTATCAAGGGCATCAGTTCTTCCTGAAACAGAATAGGTACTCTGTTAATGTACTGTCCATCCCAACTACACCCTTTCTGGACTAGTTGGAGTGGTTTTGGGTGGAGTTTATTTATTATTTATTTATTTGCAGTATTTTTATACCACCCTTCTCAACCCCGAAGGGGATTCAGAGTGGTTCACAGTGTTGGCCACAATTAAATGCCCTCGATAAAAAACAGTATAAAACATCAAAGTTGACCCTTCTCTAATAAAACATTAAACATGATTAAACATATCACATAAAATAACATCATATATCATACAAAACATAGCCATTGTCGGCAAACAGTCCTGGGTCATTGCACTTGAAACTTTTAACTTTAAATGTTCCTATGATAGACCGAATGCTTGGTTCCACAGCCAGGTCTTTAGCTGTCTCCTAAAGGTCAGGAGGGAGGGGGCCAACCTGATCTCACTCAGGAGGGAGTTCCACAGCTGTGGGGCCACCACCGAGAAGGCCCTGTCTCTTGTCCCCACCAGCCACACCCGTGAGGCCAGAGGGGTTGAGATTAGGACCTCCCCGGAAGGTCTTAATCTACAAACTTGTTGATAGAGGGAGATACGTTTGGGCAGTTAAGTTGGACCGGAGCCATTTAAGGATTTATAGGCTAAAGCCAGCACTTTGAATCATGCTCGGTAGCTAATACCGTGTTTTCCCGAAAATAAGACAGTGTCTTATATTAATTTTTGCTCCCAAAGATGCTCTAGGTCTTATTTTCAGGGGATGTCTTATTTTTCCATGAAGAAGAATTCACATTTACTGTTGAACAAAAAAATGAACATTTATTATATACTGTACAGTAGTTGTAATCATAAACCAGCATAACCAGACAAACTGTGAATCCTATCAAGAATTTCTTGTTACTACCAATATTTCCATGTACAACACTTTATGGTACGTACATTTACCGATCCTGCATGCCCTGTTGTTCTGTTCGGAGGGCATGCTTCCAAACAAAAACTTTGCTAGGTCTTACTTTCAGGGGAGGCCTTATATTTAGCAATTCAGCAAAACCTCTACTAGATCTTATTTTCTGGGGATGTCTTATTTTAGGGGAAACAGGGTAGGCAGCCAGTGGAGTGGGTGGAGGGGGGGGGGTGTATGCTCCCTGTTCATACCAGTTTGAATCTGGGCTTGTTGTTGTGGACTTCAGCATCCTCAGTAAGGCTACTCTATCAGGTTCAAAGCTTCAATGGCCTCCATAGCATTTGTCTGTATGCAACCAGACCCATTCATTCTGTATCTCACATTCTGGTTCTGGCTTTTCATGTTGGTTAAGGTCTGTATAGCCACCAGTGTGTGGTGCAAGGATAGTTTTTAAAAAATCTGATTCCTGGTCAATGTCAAGAACAATGAATTTTTTTTTTTTGGTTTTTGTTCTGTAGCTTCAGCACAGCCCACAGTGGCACAGCAGATTAAACCCCTGAGCTGCTGAACTTGCTCACCAAAAGGTTGACGGTTCAATTCCAGGGAGCGGGGTGAGCTCCCGCTGTTAGCCCCAGCTTCTGCCAACCTAGCAATTCGAAAACATGCAAGTGTGAGTAAATCAATAGGGACCACTCTGATGGGAAGGTAATGGCACTCCCTGGAGTCATGCCGGCCACATGACCTTGGAGGTGTCTACAAGCAATGACGTCTCTTCGGCTTAGAAATAGAGATGAGCACCAACCCCCAGTGTTGCACATGGCTAGACTTAATATCTGGGGAAAACCTTTACCTTCATCAGCTTCAGCACACTTGGAATGTTTGCCCCTGCAATAATGGAAAACTGTGCCACTTTTCTACAAAAGATGACCAACATGCCCAGAAAACTCTGCAGCTTTCAGTGAAAACAGGAAATCATGGATAATAGCGAACCTTGTTGAATGAGTTACTTCAGTGAAAAGTTACCATAGATTGCATTGGAGGACCTATGTGCAGCTCTCAGTATCCTTCTGTGAAGTAAGCATATCATAGAATCACGTAGAGGACCTAGAAAATTCCCAGAGATTGATAACCGAAACCCCGGCCTTTAAATTAATTTAAAGGCGCAGCGGGGAGTTCCGCAGGTTACTCCCCAAAGGAACGGAGCGGGACCGCAGCAGACTATTATTAAAAGATCTTTTTTTTTCTTCATTTTCCCCTTCCCTGAACTATGTAACAAATCCCCCCAATAAAAGTAGCATTTATTTTTAACAAGAACACTCTCTATCTGGTTATTTTGTATCTTTCTCTGACTCCTTCCTTTGCATGCAATTTCTCTCTCTCTCTCGTCCCTTTAACTCTGGCTGAGGTTTCTCCGCCATAGATTAATATGGCGGACGATACAAATTGGCTCATATCTCTATCAAAATTACCCCTAGAACGCTCCTCTTTTAGTCCTAACCCTTTCTAAGGCTCCTGACTCGAAGACAACCAGCGGAACCGGAATCGGTCCAGTTTTCGGCACCTCAACAGCTGACTGTCAAACGGGACCGACGGCTCCTTTCAAGCCAAACTGCTGCCTTATCCCGGACTTTCCTCTCCCCGCGGCCCGCGGAATGGTTTTAAGAGATCCCTAGCCCCTTTCTGTGAACAGGGGATGGGGGGATCGCTCTCTCGCTGGGGAAACATAGTTCTCCAAGAACCCTTACCCTCTCTGCCGCTGCCAGGGGGTGCCCGGACGGATGCCCTCCACGTTTCATTCATACTTTCATAATTTCATGAAGGAGAAGAACACTCTTCCCCAGACCTATGCCTGGACTTATGAAATCTTATACTTCCAAAGACTACAACCCACATGTGCCCCTTCCCCATGCCATCTCTATGAATTCCTTACGAACTCTTTTTCCTCATGTATTTGTGAATTTTCATATTCTATGTACTTGGACACTCTCATGACTCACTGTTGTATGAACTTCATGAATTATGAAATCATGCTGCTAGAACTCCACTTCTATATTGGGTTCCCCAGATGTTGTAAACTTCGTTCTTATCAAATGTTTTCTATTGTTTATATCATTCATGATTCCCCTTTATGCAATGTCACCCACCTTTATGGATTCTCCTTTATTTCCTTGAAATCTATCTATCTGCCTATATGTATTTGTACTCTTTGGGATCCCCGGAAAATATGTATTTTCCCAGCAGGGTTTATGTTCCAACTTTATTTTAATTTTCATTCTATCCCATATAATTGTCAAATCATGAAATCAAATGGGAAATATTATGACCCCAACGTGAACCTTAGCCCTATGACCCAGACCTCCCTTCCCAAAAACAAAAGGATAATCTGCCACAGTTTAATCCAATCTCATTCCGATCGCATGGACAATATAGGGCTTGAGTCACCAAATTCCTAAAGGTGACTCGCCCCCAAGGCAAACATTGTCATATCCCAGGCCAGGACGCCTCAGGAAGGCACCCCTGTGGAGCCCGTCAATGACGGCTCATCACCACCCTCCTCTACTTCCCCCTGACATATCTAAAAATCTGTGAACGTGACAGGACCCCGGACACCCTCCTTGATGGGTGCCATTAATTCCTTTAGAAATCGGCTGGGCCAGAATTAATCTGATATTTCCTGTCCTGTCACCTCATTGTTTCAATAGCTCCCGCCTCCTCCTCTCTGATTGGCCCGAGCGGGGACAAAAAGCGGCTCCCCATTGGGCCAGCAGAGCAAGGCGGGAAACGAAAGCCCGCCTCGTTCAACCTCCCAGCCTATCCGCGATCAGATGGGCGGGGGAGCAGGGTGGGAAATTCAAAGGGCTGTCAGACCGAAACATTGTATAAATATGGCTTTATTTGAAACATATGTCACGCTAGTAGATTGAATGATCGCTATTAGCATCCTTTTCAGCTGAATTGCTCAATAAAGACTCCTTGGCGGATTTTCCTTCACCCTTGGCGGACCTTCTTCATTTCAGGCTTCAGGTTGTATTGCGGCTTATATTCTCCTTTTGGCTTCGCCAAGGTCCGTTCCCTCAGGACCGGGTCGGGTCTCTCTTTAAGGGCCCGATCCCCTAAAACGCGGTCGACAACAAGATGAGATATTTTGTTGATTGCCAGTAGTTCAAACCACAGGGACTGTATCCACATGTATGGGGGCCATACTGTAGTTGCCTGGACAAACTATTACTTGGTGCTTTGTCAAGAAAATGGGCAGAGCGGTAGCAAAGGAAACTATAAGTTATTTCTGAGGCAGTAAATCTGAGATAATACTTTCACACATGCATGTTATCGTTTAATATGGGAGCTAGTACTGCAGGAATGTGTGTAGTGACCTCTTCCTATTTCATAAGGCCAGGCAGTCTCATGGATAAAAACTGGAGTCACACTGTACAGTCCTCTTCTTGCTGACTCAAAGGTAAGTCTTGCTCAGCTTATCCAAACTTGGAAGATGTGCACAGGACTCTGGCCAGAGAGAGAGAGAGAGAGAGAGAAAGAGAGACAGACAGACAGATAGACAGACAGAGATCCATTGGAACATATTTCAAGAGACATATTTCAGTGTGGGAACAAAGCCTATAAGAATTAAGGGTGTCATCAGTCAGAGGTACAGTTTAGTCTAATTGCCTATTTTGAAATGCTATAATTGAGCTTTATGGGATTTTTATATACACTGATGGCATCACGAAACCTGTCCCAGTCTAACCCTTTCTCTTCTGTGTTGTGTGCCTTTAGGTCATTTCTGACTTATGGCAACACTAGAGTGAACATATCATGAAGGTTTACTTGAAAGATTTGTTCAGAGGGAGATCTGCCTTTGTCTCCCTCGGAGGCTGTGAGAATGTGACTTTTCAAGGCCAAGTGGGAATTCAAACCTTGGTCTCCAGAGACATAGTCCAATGCTCATCCACCACACTACTCTGAATTTCTAAATCAGCTTTCTCCTTCTTTTTATTTCTGGGTTGGGATTGTGTAGTAAATGAACACTTTTCTGATAGTACTATCCATATCATTTACATGGCATTTGCTTCCAGAGATCATTTGAGTAACTTTGGATCAGAGATCCCCAGGCTCATTCAGGAATTGAAGCAG
Source organism: Anolis carolinensis (assembly GCF_035594765.1). Taxonomy (NCBI): domain Eukaryota; kingdom Metazoa; phylum Chordata; class Lepidosauria; order Squamata; family Anolidae; genus Anolis; species Anolis carolinensis. Next base: position 174,963,869 of record NC_085844.1, read on the forward strand.
GAATCAGTTGAATGCTTACAACTGAACATGAGACTAGCACTGGAGACATAATGATAATGAATCACTATAAATTTGACTTTGTTATAGAAAAGGCAACATTGCAAATGAGCCATCATAACTCAATTTGAAATAGGTTCTAGGAAGATAGATTTCAGTTTGAAAGCTAAGAGGACTTTCTTGTCAGAACAATGGATTCCGTGACTAGGGGCCCATTCAAGCTACATAATTATAACACTATGATTCCATTTTAGCCATTGCAATAATATCCAATAGAATCTTGGCCATTTAGACAGAAGCATTTAGAATTTTCAGCCTAAAAGCATTGGTGCCCCACCAAACTGCAAACCCCTCATGATGTCAAAAGATGAAACCATGGCAGTTAAAGTAGAATAATAGTTGGCTGCATAATGAAAATGGATCCCTGGAAGAGTAGGGGACTGCTTTTTATGAATACTGTATCTTCAAGAAGAGACTCATCTCTGCTGAGGATTGCTCTACCTTCAGGCTCAAAAAAAAAATCTCAGGTAGGATGTTGGGCCACATGGTTCACCAGTCGTTCAGCTCTTGTGATTCTGTAATGCTAAGGCAAATGCCCGACTGCTTACTGGACAGAAGGATATTAGAGGCAAAGATGAAGTCATACTTTGGCCACATAATGAGAAGACAGGAAAGCTTGAAGAAGATAATGATGCTGGGGAAAATGGAAGGGAAAAGGAAGAGGGGCCGACCAAGGGCAAGATGGATGGACAGTATCCTTGAAGTGACTGGCCTGACCTTGAAGGAGCTGGGGGTGGCGATGGCCAACAGGGAGCTATGGCGTGGGTTGGTCCATCAGGTCACAAAGAGTGGAAAGCGACTAAACAAATAAACAACAACAACGCAAATTACTCTACAAGATAAATTGTGAGGCAATGATAGCCTTTTATAGAAGAAAGGTAATAGAGTAGAAATAATGACAGAAATGATTAACAATATTTTCCTTAAGCTTTTACAGCTTGGACATTTCAAGAATAATGCCATTGTAAAACAGCAGCCAGTGTGGGGGAGAAAATTAGTAGGGTAAAACAACTACAGGAACTACTGTAAGTTCAAGGTTTTACTTGGAAAATATGAGATGCGATTCATCCTTGAGATGCTTTGTGGTCTTTGCTTAATCCTCATCAGCCATTGCAAAACACAACCCTTAACAAGTTTTAGTGACTTTGATTTTAAAGCCTGGGGTGTTTGCAATTATGAGTATTCCTGCTGTGATTGTAGATGTCCAACTGCCTCTTGGGACTTACCAGTGTGTCACCTGGCTGAAATGCATGTACTCTGGAGGGGGAAAAGCTCCCAAATATTGCAAACTCTGGGCGCTTCCACATTGCAGTTAAACACAAGCTGAGGCAGGTTTAAAAAACCCACTTCTGTGCATGCTTAAGTCTCCACACCCTTCCCAAAAAAAGGTGTGGTGGCATCTAACCACCCCAAACCCCAAAATAATCCCTAAAAACCTTTTAAAACTTACTGGACCACCATTAAGGTGGTCCTGGAATCCTCCTGGTGCATAGAAATGGTGCGCCAGCAGAAGGGGGGGGCAAGATGAGTCCTCACAGGCCTAATAGGAGCCTCCGGTGGCCTAGGGGATAAAAACCTTGTGACTTGAAGGTTGGGTTGCTGACCTGAAGGCTGCCAGGTTCGAATCCCACCCAGGGAGAGCGCGGATGAGTTCCCTCTATCAGTTCCAGCTCCATGCGGGGACATGAGAGAAGCCTCCCACAAGGATGGTAAAACATGCTTCTGACACGAAAAAAAACCCAGGCCTAATACCCCATTAGATAAAAGCACGACAGGCTCCGCATTTTTGGGCCTGTCTGGAAGAGCCTTAAGAAGGCAGGAGGAGGAGAAGGAAGAACAAATGATGTGGATTATAATTGTCTCTTTACTTTTGTGGGTTTAACTTTTGAGAATTTGATCATTCACAGTTTCCATTAATATGATTTCCATAAAAAATTTTGAGTCCTCCTGAGTTAGTCTATGGTCAGTTTCCAGCGGACGCTCACCATACAGGATTTAAAGATTGAAAGAGCCTGGATGTAACCCTTGAGGACTGTGGATGGAAGGACTCAGGCCACCTCCAAGTGGGAGGTGATTCCCTGCTGAGAGGAACAAAAACAGTGTTGTGTGGGGTTCATAAGATATCTTGGGAGGTGCACTATCTCCTGGGACAAAAGGCCATGATTAGCAAAGAGGCTGACAAGTCTGATCAAGCCCACTGACTGTTTCCTCTTCTTTCTGATCCACATGGAATAAATTTGACTGCAAGACCCATTTTTAAACATACTGGATGGTCCTTGTGGTCTCTTCCAACTCTATGAATCTACAATGGACCGTGAGGTTCTGAGTAGGGAGCTAAAGGACCTTGAAACACAAGTTATTTTATCACTCCTTCCTGTTGAAGGATATGGTCTTGGAAGTGAGAGAGAAACACTCTACAGTAGTAGTGGACAACTGAATTTCCATTAGAAATCAGGATATCTAATGGAAGATGCAGATGGGAATAAAAATAGTTTTAGTCCCAATTCCTGGTCATTTCCATAAGCCACTGTGCTTGGCTTGAAGCCTCCCTGAAAGATTGGCTCCTACACCATGTACTAGAGGCAAACTGGCAAGCCAAGGAAGTTGGCAGTTTGGTAGGATTCTGAAATTCTTTTGAGTTGTTCCAGATTTTCATTGCAGAAAGCCAGCAATGGATAAACTGCAGCAGAAGGCAGAGGTTGAGAGCTACTATGGTCTCCTCGATGACTTCAAGGGCTTCTGAGTAACCAACACTGAATTAGCAAGATCTAATCTGAACCCAATTCAAGATGCTTCAGATCCCAGATCTGCATCAAAATTCAAAAATCTATATTTTGGGGTCTTACGTTGTCCTGCATTGGGGGTCCCAAAATAGCTATTATGTATTATATTTTTACACAAATATATATATATCCTGAGGAAACCAGATTCTGTCTGATCTTGGTGGCTAAGTTATTTTTAAGCCATGGATGGTTAAATTTGTAAGTACAAAATCCATTAATACAGAGGGCCAACTGTCCTCCGTATTGGACATGTATCAAAATATCACATAATCCAAAATAAATGTCACAGCCTAAACAAAAATTCTGCTAGTGTTTGAAGTCTTCTGGCTTCTTTAAGCAAAGTGAAAGATGTTAGTGTCAGAGCCACAGCCTTGTGTCTTGTTTGAGATGTTTATCATCGTATTTAACATGATATTGAAATTAAGTTGATGCATGTAGAGATGATGGCAATACATTAAAATGCCCTTCTCCTTTATTAGCAACAAGGGCCGGGACAGTTACTTACAAAGAGAGAATCTAGATTGAAATAGATTTTCTTCCCTATTTTTTAGAGAAAATTGGGATGACAATGATCTTTCATCATTGGTCGTGTTGCCTAGGGCTGGTGGGCTTTGCAGTCTAAACAGCATGTGGAGAGTCATATTTCTCCACATACCTGATCTGAAGGAAGGAAACAAAAATAAAGATATAATTACATACGAATAACAAGAAACAGAGAGAAATCAGCAGTTTCATAGCCAAAGAAAAATAGATAGCAGAACTACCGTGTTTCCCTGAAAATAAGACAGTGTTTTATATTATTTTTTGCTCCCAAAGATGTGCTAGGTCTTATTTTCAGGGGATGTCTTATTTTTCCATGAAGAAGAATTCACATTTATTGTTTAACAAAAAAATTAACATTTGTTATATACTGTACAGTAGTTGTCATCACAAACCAACATAACCAAACCAGACAAACTGTGACTTCTGTCAAGAATTTCTTGTTACTACCATTATTTCCATGTACAACTGGTATGTACATTTACCAATCCTGCATGCTCTGGTGTTTTGTTTGGTGGGCGCCAGGCATGCTTCCAAACAAAAACTTTGCTAGGTCTTACTTTCGGGGGAGGCCTTATATTTAGCAATTCAGCAAAACCTCTGCTAGGTCTTATTTTTTGGGGATGTCTTATTTTCAGGGAAACAGGATATCTAAGGCAAGATTTCTCAGCCAGGCCTCCCTGAAACCTAAGGTTTTGCAAGAGTTTGCTAGGAGTTTTGCAAGAGCTCATGACTGGAAAAGAAAAGAACTTTTGAGTGGTAGATATAGTGATATTTATGCAGGGGTTCTTTACCATTTTATATAAGTGACACTACTATGCCATTGTATGAAATGAGATTTGAGCATGCATGGATGTTGGTATCCATGGGAGGTCCCGGAAGCAAACCGCAGTGGATACCAAGGGCCCACTATACCTAGGAAGGAAGTCCCAAAAGACATGGTAGATAGCACAAACCATTGATTCAAATTGTCTATTAACTTATAGCAACTCCATGAATTTCTTAGATTTTCTAAAACAAGGTATACTCAGAGGTGGTTTGGCACCTAGAATTCAATGGCACTGTCCCATCCAAATACTAGCTAGGACTCATCCTGCTGAGCTTTCAAAATCAGTCAGGATTTTTTGTCAGGCATCCACAAACTTTTTAAGCTGAGGTCTGGGGCAGACTATAGTTTGAAAAAAATGAACAAATTCCTATGCACACTGCTCGTATCTTATTTGTAGCGCACAAAAAAACCCATGAAAGAACAATACACTATTTAACATGAAGAACATTTTTTTTAGTGGAAAGCAAAATACTGGTAAGTTTTTAACATAAACTTACCAGTATTTCAATGGGAAGTGTGGGCCTGTTTTTGGCTGATGAGATAGTCAAGTTAATTAGAACTGTTGTTGTTGTGTGTCTTCAAGTCATTTCAGACTTAGGGCAATCCGAAATCTACAGTTTTGGGCGGGGGGCACAGAAATGGCTTTGGAGGGCCCAGTGGCCTTACTTTGGAGACCCCTGCTTTATGGTATAGGCAGCATATGGCCATATGCCCATATACAGGATAATACATTAGAAAGCATGCAGGGTAATGTCAGGGTAAATGTTGCCAGTAGAGGGCAGACTGCCATAAAAATTATGTACCTGGCTCACAAATGGTATCCACTATCCAATACAGTTTGCAATGATGTGTGTAAATGCTGTGTCCAAATAAATATTTTTGCTGCTCTCTTGGATGCAGGTACAACTACAGTAGAGTTTCACTTATCCAACATAAATGGACCAGCAGAATGTTGGGTAAGCAAAAATGTTGGATAATAAGGATTAAGGAAAAGACTATTAAACAACAAATTATGTTATTATTTTACAAATTAAGCACTAAAACATCATGTTTTGCAAAAAATATGCCACTTGTTTGGGAGTATGGCTGCACTTGTGTTGTTAATGGGCATGTTGGTCCGCTGTTCGTTGCTGCCTAGAGAAACAGCTGTGGATTCGGGCAAGAGGCAGACTACGTTGGATAATACAGAACATTGGATAAGCAAAGGCTGGATAAGCGAAACTCTGCTGTAGTCCACTATTAATTATGTTTTTTGTTGTTGTTGTGTGTCTTTAAGTCCTTTCCCATTTATAGTGACCGTATGGTGAACATATCGCAGCATTTTCTTGCCAAGATTTGTTCAGAAAGATATTAGCATTGCCACTTTCTGAGGCCGAGAGAGTGTGACTTGTCCAAGGTCACCCAGTGGGTTTTCATGTCTGAGAAGGGATTTGAACCCTAGTTCCCTAGTCCAACACTCAAGACACTACACCACACTGGCTCCATTAATTGATTTTAGAGATGTATTTCTTACATTTTCAGCTCATACTGTCTTCGCAGAGCTCTGGTGTTGACTGGCTTAATAATAACTTAAGCTGAAAGTTTGTAACTGGCCCATCGCCCAATGAGCCTCACTACTGAACAGAAATGTAAATCCCTGAGCCCAATTCAGTGCTTTATAAGCACTATATTACTCTGCCTCTGCATTTAATCTGAGCACTAGCAGTCAAATGGCATCAAAACAAAGAAGAAGATTAGCATGGCACAGATGCAAAAAAAATTGTTATGCAATTGTTCCGTGATTCTTCAGGCCCTTCAAGTCCAATACTCGAATAGAAATCACAGATAAATAAAATGTGCTTTTCGGTGCTTTCTTTTATCCTGTTTTGCTCATGTTATCAGCTGACGGGCTGAAAATCTGATCATCAGTATTTGTTGAATACATCTTGATTCTTTAAATGCTATGACTGGAATTGTTAATGGCACCTAACTGAAAGCAGTTTACATACTGTTTGTTCTCTGTTTCTTTTGTGTAACTTTAAACAGACTACTTCTGCCATCGCCAAATATCTACTCTGTTTTACTATGTCATTTTGAAAGCAGGTTTCATAGAACTGGGAAACAGAAGTTTCATTCACAGAGAGTAATACTATATGGTCAAATCATCCTAACTGGCAGGATCTTTATCATAATGGATAATTGCCCCTGACGCCTCCAATGCTCACTAGGAAACTCAGAGAGGATTTTTGCTGGTTTTGGTACTTCAAAAGAGGATGTGACTTTTGACCTCTTTCAGTCGTTAAAAATGTGCCCTTGCACTTTGCTGCTCTGCTGCTGAATACGCATGCCCAATGTGGAATGCATCTCACCACGTTAAAACAGTGAATGTGGCTCTTAATGAGGCATGCCGCATTATCACAGGATGCCTGTGCCCCACACCACTGGAGAAATTATACTGTTTAGTCAGTATTGCATCACCTGACATCCATCGGGAAGTAGCCTGTAATGAAAGGACCAAGGGAGTGACATCTCCAGCCCATTTTCTGAATGGATATCAGCCAGCAAACCAATGACTTAAATCAAGATATAGCTTCCTAACATCTATAGAGATACTTGCAGGAGTGCCTCGGCAAGCAAGAGTCTAAAAGCGGCAGGTTAAAACCTGGAACCTTAATCCGTGGCTGATACCAGATGAGAAACTCCATGCTGGGAACACACAAGACTGGGTGACTTGTAAGGTGCTGAACGGATTGTGCTCTGGCACCACGAGATAAAGAGCCAGTCTTCAGAAATGGGGCTATAATGAGTGTGGAGAAGAACAAACCAGACACCACTTACTACAATGCAGTCTGAGCCCTGCTATATGTACAATGGAGGACCATCTTACAACAACACCAGACACAGTCCAAGTGGCCAGCTTTTGATCAAAGGAAATGTAGTATAATGCCAAGTTTTTAACTTCATTTGTGGTTTTTAAAATACATTATAACTGTATTCTCAATTCACTTCTGAAACGATAAATAGTAGTTAAAAATGTCCTCTCCTGGAAACCAAAAATACCATAATGGTAGGATAGGCAAATTCGGCACGTCCAATTGCCAATTTTTTGCCTCTAGGATTCTATGGAAGCTGCATGGAATGTCTGAAATGCACACACGGAAATGATGTCCTCTTCTGGTTTTGAAAATTTGTCCTTTTTAAATGTGATGCTCAACAAGGAGTTCAGAACTTATTTAAAACTAGCTATCAAAAGTCAATATCATGCCTTAGAGTCATTGATTTGCCTAGGAGAGGACTTAAATCATCCTTGCACTTCATGATATGATAGAAACACCACAAAAGCATGAGAATGTTGAAATGCAATTCCAAGAATTCTCTAATCTTTCATTCTGGAAAATGTAGTCCAAAGAAGTTTCCTCTCATTGATTTTCACACCAAAAAAAATTGAAAATAGCTGCCTGCACATAAATAATCCCACTCATCCAACTTTCCATGACAGAAAGATCAGCGTCACCACCATTATATAAATGCCATGCTGAAACTAATATTTCCTGCCAGCGAACAGTTTCATGCCTGTTCCACACCAACTGCTTTATAGTACCTGAGAGCCCAGGAGTTGTTCTTTGGTTGAAATGTGCCTCATTTTAATTTCCTCTCAGGTGAGCTATTTCTGGTAACATGGAAAGGACGTTTGACTCCCTCGCCCTATGTCAAGGTTATTTGCTAGGGCTTGGATTGTCGCTTGGGCATTTTTGACAAATTGGCAGCCAGCAGCTTTAGGGATTTCTGCTCGCATGTTTTAATTTCATGCAGGAATGTCCCTTTCCTTTCCTACAATATTTAACCCTTGGTAATAATATTATACATTGGACCTACTCAATAGAAAACAGTCTCATCCACGTGGCTCATGACTTATGGGGTATGTTCACTCCACATGACAGAATACTGCAATACCAATAGCCCAAGGGGTTGGATTATGATTTACAGCATGAACAAAGACGTCCCACTGAAAAGATCTCACAGATTATCTGGTATGTGCAGAAGGTAAACTGAAGTCCCCTAGTGGAATGGTTGCCAGTTTCTGGTGGATCACTTTGCTGGGACAGACATGCTTGAAGGACAATCAGTGGACAACAGCTTTCTTTCTTAAGGTGTCTTTTGAAGGCCACTCAATGCAAGTTATATCTAACAATAATGAGGAGAGAGAGTTTCCAGATTCTTGGAGATGTGTATTCATGCCTCCTTGGACTACCCATAAAGCAGTCTAAGGAGGCATGGATTCTGATTATCTGGAATGTATTTATGCTACACAATTATAGAGTTCATCTACATTGTAGAGTTAAGGCAGTTTGTCACCACTTTAACTGTCATGGCTGTAATTTTGCAAGGTATTTAGCCTTCTCTTGTCAAAGTGTGCTGATGGCTCACCAGAGTACAAACACTAGGATTCCATAGCACTGAGTATCCATAGTTGTCTATTACCACTTTAACTGCCATGTGACCTTGACTGTTGTATTTTGGGAGAAATGTACAATGTAAGATATAGTGCTGTGGTTTAGGGAAGTGAACTAGAGCCTTGCAGTAGAGATTTCTATGTGCTTCGACACATTCCAGAGTCCAGTAGGATGGAGACAAAACAATTAAAGGGGTATTAAACCTTTTATTGTCAATTTAAATGTTAATTCCAAAGATTCAATTCAAAAAGAAAAATCAGGTGACTGAAGTAAACTCACATCTAGCCTCAATTTACAAAGGAACAAAGGTTGGATAAGTTATTTTGGGGGACTGCTACTTCCAGGATCCCACAGTAAGCATGTCTCCTGCTATGATACCATCCACACTGCAGAATTACAGCAGTTAAATTCCTCTTTAACTGTTACGGCTCCATGCTATGGAATCTGTAGATTTGTAGTTTGTTGTGCCACCAGAGCCTTCTGACTGCAAAGGATAAATATTTGACAAAACTACAGATCCCAGACTTCCATAGCACTGAGACATGGCAGTTAACGGGGTGTCAAACTGCTATAATTCTGCAGTGTGGACACCGCTTAAGGTGGATGACATTGTGGAAATTAAAGTGGGTGGGAAGTGTGAATGAGTACAAGCAGCCTAGTTTATCTTTTTCCACCCCATTTGCTCAAGACAATGCATTGGAGGCAATACTAGTAGCAGTAACACAAAAGGCAGACAAATTCTTTCCTTGGAGCGTCATAAAGGTCAGCCTGAAGAATAGGGCAGTTCTGATCAGAGAGACTGACAAACATATAATATATCCTACAGTGAGAAAACAAAAACAAATGAACAAAAAAAAACCCAAACAGGACTCTTGCAAGACCAAAAGATGTCTTTGGGAAAAGAAATGAATCAGGTGTGAACCAATTGAGTTATTTATTTGTTTTGTTACAAGAGTTCACCTCATCTATGTATCATGTTTAGGAAATATTCACTTTTCCTCTTTGCTTTTGTTCCCTGTATTGATGTGTCCCTAGAAAATATATAAACAACCCTCCCACGTTTGACATTATGTTCACCTTCCAGCACTCATACCTATGGATGGGAGAAAAGGATAGAACATTTGCATGGAAAGTAGTACCAGATGTTGTACTAAGAAAATAAAATGTTCCAGTCAAGTTTGACTGCAACCTTCATCAGCCTTACAAGTTGAGCTGATAAAATGGAGGAATACTGGGAGTTGCAATCCAATGCATCTGGAAAAATATATGATTCTCATTCTGGTGCTAGACTATGAGTAAAATAGATAATCGGGCATGTGCTGAAATTGTATTTATATTCTAGCTTTAAGCAAAGCATAAGAAGATGCTATTTTTAAAATGCCAGTGGATAAGGAATATAGAAATGTACAACAGTTCTGGAAAAAACCCAGACTATCCATCTGTTTATAAGCTGAGGGGAAAATATTACCATTGTTATCTAACAAACAAAAGGCCTCCACTGACTTCCAGTATATTTCCATGTATCCAAAATGAGGTGGGCCCAGAATACAGAGTATCCCTTATCCAAAATGCTTGGGACCAGGAGTCTTCCATATTTTGGATTCCTCCAGCCACAAGTTTTAAACTACTTGCTTGTAGATTCATAATGAGACATCTTAGGGATGGGTCCCAAATGAACATGAAATTCATTGAAACTTCAAATAAATTTTATACACATAGTCTGAAGATCACTTTACACAATATTTTTAAGATTGCTGTGCATGAGACACGGTTTGTGAACAATGAACCATCAAAAAGCAAAGATGTCGCTACTTCAAACACATATTTGGAAAAAATTTAATTTTGCAGTATTTTGGAATTCTAAATAAAGGATGCTCAACCTATACTTGAAAAATCATGTTAATTTTCCCTGATGGATCAGAATTCCAGCATTTACTAAAACCAGATTGACCTCTATTGGGATCAAGGCCTTTTAGATTGTTGTTTGAATGACGTGGAATGCTCTGCTGTGGAAGGTGCATTCAAAGAGAACACTGGTAGGTTACCAAGAATAGATTTTTAAAATGGCTACTATTTAGCATCACAGTTACAAATGTGTAACCTTGAAGTTCATATCAGTCAAAGCTCCATTTTCATGTTTGCTCTGTCGTCATGATCTGTCTACTGTCACAATTGTAGCTCTCCCCAAAACTTCTTTCAAGAGAAAGAAGTCCAATCTGTTAGTGGTTGGGGCATTGGTAGATGGTGTTTCCAACCACTTCTCACTTGTGGGCAAGGCTGTGGTGGCCAGAAATAGGACCTCATCACAAGTCCCTTGTCTCACTTGCTGATGGGAAAAGGTAAAAAAATAATCCATCCATGGTCCAATTGTCAGCAGAGCAGACCTCTGCCTGGTAAAGTAGTTTTGATGTGGGGCAAGGGACACAAGTCTCAGCTGATGTAGAATTCCATTTTACATTTTTTTAATATCGTTATTGAGGCCACTTGGTGATCTCGTACAGATTGTTCTTGTTCAGTTTGAGGTGCTGATCTTGCTCTTCCTAAAACTATTTTGCTACCTCATCAGACAGGGCGATTTGCCCATCGTACACCGCTTCCTCTCCACTTTTCATTATGAAGCCCATTTAACAATGCAGTTCTGGCTGGGCTCAGTGCTGAAAGAGGAGAGGAAGCAGCACACACCACCACGGCGGCAATATAGGAGCCTTTCCATGTTGCCTTACCAGCAATGGAGGGAAGCCAGGCGGTGACACTTTTCCCCATGGGATGGGGGTAGTGGTAAGGTGGGGGATGCGGGCTGTGGAATAACGGCTTCTCCACACATCCTGCCAGGAGCCCATAGATTCACCACAATGCATGGTAAATCAATGGTCCTTTATAATGAGGTCCAAATTTTAGACTATGATCCTCCACACTTACCTGGGAGCAAATCCCTTTCAATGCAATGAGGTAGACTTCTGAGCAGGCATACATAGTACAGTTGCACTATGCATTCTATTATTTTGTTTTTGTTGCAAAAACTTTGTAAACTACTTGACAAACAGCATGTGAGTAGTGTAAATCAATCAAATCTGTCACACCACGGTTTCTTTCTCTCATTCTCTCCCTCATCTGAGTGTATATAACCTTTCTAAAGATGAAGCCAAAGATCAAGATGTGTGCAAATTATTTGCTACATTTAAAAAAAAAGAGTTTTTAAATGTCCTCAGTAAAGGAAGCCTTCTACTTTCCTCCAGCTAAATCTGCCAGAAAGCATAATAATGCAACCTGACTTACTGCGCAAGCTGTATTCTCAAGAGCCAGTAAGGTCAAGACTGAATAATCTTACATTATTGTCAAGGCCAAGGAGATTGTTAGGGATGGGGGGTCATCGTTCATAGGCCAAGACCTATAATAACTGTGACAACAGTGCTCCATTGTTGTATCTCCATCTGGCAATGTCACCTCCTCCCCCCCCCCCCCAACTCCCGAAATATCTTTTCTGGCAGGCAGCACTCCAACCAAAGGGTTTCTAAGGCAGTGGAGATCCGAATGCTGCAAAATGATAATACTGAAATGACAATTGCAACAACGAGAAGCCAGACCCCTGTGGAAAGTCATTTTTCCAGTCTTACTAGCAAGGAGGCATTGGAAATGCCATCCTCTTTGGACCCTAATTAAAAGCTGAACTGACCTCTTTTATCCATTGCTGAATCTGAAAGTGAGCTGAGAAGGTTTAAAATAGGAGACTTCATTTAGTTATGCATACATAACTGAGTAGCCAATGTAAAATATCAGTGGTCATTTTCCCCATGCTCAAAGCTGCAGCACACCAGAACCACACTGCCTAAAATGTAAGTTATGGGGGTCGTGCTTGATTGCTAATGACCATAAATATAAATCCCTAAAGTTACAAAATCATAAATCCATCATATGAAATCGTAACTACTAAACAGAATGCCAATCAGCATCTTTTGATCAGTTAAAATGAAGTGTAAAAGGAATGCAAAATTTGGTCAAAAGCATCCATATCAATGGAGGATGTGTAAAATACTAGCAAATACTGATGCAAGTCATTTCCACACAAGGCTTTTAGAGTTGAATGGAAGTAAGTTAGCACCAGGAACTATGCAAGCATTTTACATAATGACAATACTGCGGCTCCTTTTTCCTTCTGATTGATATCCTAGGTGTTCTACTACCAAAAATAAGCCATTTGTTCTCCGAGGTCATGGCATTTAGCCCCCATCCTGTTTGCCTTCTGCAGGGATTTGAAAACCTAGATGTTCCAGTGTGTATTTGAATGACGGTTAGCCCCTGTTTATGAATGCCCAGCCCTAATTTTCTGATAAAGTTGTACTCAGACTTATAGTCTGCTTTTTGCATGGTCCACACACAGCCCTCTCTAATCTGATTGTGCCCACCATATTCCTGGTTATTGGTTGTTGGTTTGACAGATTTTTATACCTTGCTGTTTTTAATTGTTTTAATTAGACTGTTATAGGTTATATTATTATGTTTTAACTATGTTTTAGCTGGTAAATTTTGTTGTATTATCTGGGCTTGGTCCTGCGTGTAAGCCACCCCAAGTCCCTTCAGGGGGATGGCTGTAGGGTATAAAAATAAAGTTGTTGTTGTTGTTGTTGTTATCATTATTATTATTATTATTATTATTATTATTATTATTATTATTATTATTATTATTATTGACAAGATTCCTTTTGAAAGTATCCCAATATGCAGTAGGCTATTTGAGAAATGTAGAAAGCAAAGCTTCCCATTTGCACTGTATATGGGGAATGGAAAGAAAAACAGTGTACACTATAGTGCTGGGGGGTTGCCATTAGCTCCTTAATATTCTTCCTTTTTTAAACAAAAAGTGTGTTGCAGTCTGGTAATGAAGTGGTACATCACCAAAAATCCATTGGATCATGTTGAAGGAATGTTCCACCAGTGCAATAATAGTAATGGAGGTGGGATTACCAGCAGGAGATATGAGGTAGGAAAAAGTGACAACAAACTGCTGGGAAATGGTCAAATAAAGATGAGGGCTGAGAAAATTTGTGAGGGAGGTATGGGATTCCCATTTAAACTGCTCCTTAGATAAGAAAGCTTCAGTATGAATGATTGTAATCATCACAGGACCAAACAACTGCAAAAGGCTATATTACAATCATTGTAGCTTAGAGATGGTACAAACCCTATTTCTTTAGAAGAACAAGGGGCTATATGAAAAGGCCCCCAGCCTCTAATCAGACTTCTGAGTATGTAGGGTTGCGCCCTCTGTGAATTTCAGATTAAGCTATGAAGGACATTTGGGGGTCAGTACCTGGGCTTCTTGTTGCATGTAAACAAGGTATTTGAAAAGGCTGTTTACATGGTATACAGGGAGGAATACTTCTGTCAATGCAGTTTATACCAAAGTACATACTGTTTGAGCACAGCAGCCAGGTTAGTGTGATATAATGGAAAGGAAGGTGAAATACCAGGAATGGGTTGAGATGAATGGCTTGCCTTTAAAGCAGGGGAAGCAGTGGTAGGAAGGTTAGATAGTGGTCCCCAAGGGGGCATCCTGGGGGCTGCAAATATGGCCCCGAGAGGCTGTACTCTATCCAGCTTTAAATCCGTTTTATAGAAAAAATCAACCCTTTTCCTCCTCTAGCATTACTTTTTCTTGAGATGACTTCTTGCCTAGAGTCTGAAATGTCAGCTGGTGGCCTGAGACCTGGCAGCTTTAATTAAGAGTGCATCCTTTACATGTCTATTAAGAAATTAGCTAGCTGACTTCAGTGGGACTTAATCCAAGGCAAATGTGTAGTTAGGCTTGCAGATGTCCCCACCCATTAGCACTGTGTTCCTGGTTGCTTCTGTCATGAACAAAGCAAATAATTCATTATGGGGAGCCTAGTGGTGCAGTCAAAAGAACTCCCGGCTGACTTTGACTTAATGTATCCTGACCCTTCAGAAAAAGCCAAGAACTAAATCTAGGTTCAAGTGTCATGGTTCATAATGAGCTCCTGTTTAATAGAAACACTGACAAGCAAAAACAAGTTCATGAAATTATCCTTTCTGCCTTTCTGTGACTTTTGTAATGAATTAAGGGGAAGAACACTATTATACAACATATTAAGGAATTGGAAAACACTTTTCCAAATATGTTCTAATATACTCATTTTATCTACATGCTACATCCAGTGAGGCAATAGACAGGCAAACAATGTTTGAAAATGGTAGTACTGTATGTCTGTTCAAGAGTAAGCCCCATTAATTTTATAGTGATTCCTTCTTCATGGAATAGTGGTGGTTTTCCAGTTTCTTCATCTGAAACATAGCTTAAAGTACTTCGTATTCATTGGCAGTCTCCCGTTAATGTACTAAACAGATCTGCCACTGCTTAGCTTCCAAGATCAGACAGGATCTGATGCCTTTAGGGTATTTCGGACCAAGCTCGACCTACACCTTCATAATTCACCAGGATGCCAGCCACTGCTTGCCATTCCTAAGGCTGTGATTCTAAGATACAATTAGTTTGGAAGTAAGTCCTATTGAAATCACCAGAATGTATTTCCAAATAGTTGTCTTTTAAGGCTGAGGCACAAGTAGAACATGCGAAAGTGTGATGCTTCATTGCCCCAGTTAATACAGAGTTGATGCCAATTCTTCTTGCCACATATTGCGAATTTCATATCACCACTGCCCCATGACTGCCTGGGAGCTTGGCTTCCTCTCCATGCAGAAGAAGTGACTTGACAAGCCAAGTAGTTGGCAGGCACCGGAAGCCAACAAAAATCACTCCAGACTTTCCAGCACTGAAAGCTGACCTCCAGTAGCCAGAAGGCATGAATTAAAGCAGAAACCAGGACCTCAAAAGGAAAGGTGCTGAGGGCATGCAATCCCCCTACGGTGTGGCTGCTGTTTGCACACGTCAGCTGCCCACTCAAGATCACGTCAGTCAATGAAGCATGAGCAGTGAGCCATCTGGGCATTTACCCAGAAGGACTTTGAAAGCTTTCTAACCAGTCTCATTGATTCAAGTAATACAGATGCACCACTACTTTTGTGAGCTATAAAGAAGCATGCGTCTTGTTAGGATTCGTGCCCCAAAATATAAAGAGTGGGTGGGAAAAAAACGACTGTATTGTGAGATGCACGCTTTGGCAGGCATCCTGTCAGTGATTTACACAGGCGTAGGTTGTGCTGCAGATGCAAAATTATTTCTTCAAACATGCATAATCATCTGTCAGTGGCATTAATTGAATTTCGCATACACAACTATTGTAAACATGGTAGTTCATTGAAATAAATGGAGTAA
This sequence comes from Anolis carolinensis, assembly GCF_035594765.1. Classification (NCBI taxonomy): domain Eukaryota; kingdom Metazoa; phylum Chordata; class Lepidosauria; order Squamata; family Anolidae; genus Anolis; species Anolis carolinensis. The sequence goes on from NC_085844.1 coordinate 174,979,802, forward strand.
TCATTAAATGTGCGTTGTCTCTATACATTTCTCTGACTATTGTGCATTGCAACTCACAGTGGGTTATCAGCCATGCTCAGTGATCACTGATCCACAAACTTTGATTTTGGACAGGAAAATGTTGCTGGTGAATATTAGGCTTGATCGATCCACGAAAAATTTGATTCTAAACTCGTTGCAAAAGTAGAGGGGGGCAGCGTTTCGTTTTTGAAGGTATTTCCGAATTTTGCCCCCAAAAAATTTCGAAATTAACGAAAATTCGTTATTTTCTAAATTAATTCGTTAATGGCGGACGCGCATGCGCAATTCCCAAACACAGCACAGAGGGAGAGGACTTTACAGGACTCTCCCACCCTCATTTTTTTAGTGATCTTCTTCAAACTTGGTACAGTGGTAGAACACATTTAACACTGATAGCTCACCAAAATTTGGAACGTTTCCCTTATCCTCTGATTTTTGGCGAATTTTCATAGCTTTTATAATAAACCATTTTTTAATAATTGCAGAAATCTGTTCCTGGTTTGAAAGTCTTATTTCCTGTTAAATTGGGTTGTCTTTACTGTGAAAGTCATTGTTCTACTTCAGAAACTTTGTTTTTGTGGCTGAAACTTTGTTAAATTGGTGTGTGTGTGATATATACTGTGTATATATATATAGTCCCTGCATATGTGTGTGTGTGTTTGTGTGTGTGTGTGTATAGGTAAAGGTAAAGGTATCCCTTGACGTTAAGTTCAGTCATGTCTGACTCTGGGGGTTGGTGCTCATCTCCATTTCTAAGCCCAAGAGCCAGTGTTGTCCATAGACACCTCCAAGGTCATGTGGCCGGCATGACTACATGGAGTGCCATTACCTTCCCGCCAGAGCGGTACCTATTGATCTACTCACATTGGCATGTTTTCAAGCTGCTAGGTTGGCAGAAGCTGGAGCTAACAGCGGGCACTCACTCTGCTCCCGGGATTTGAACCTGGGACCTTTCGGTCTGCAAGTTCAGCAGCTCAGTGCTTTAACACACTTCGCCATCGGGGCTCATGTATATATAATATACATACACATACACACAATGTGGAGAATATGTGGAAAGGTAGATAGATAGATAAGTTGGGAGCCACAGCGAAGGCACCTTCCTGGGAGCAAGGTCTAATAATAATAATAATAATAATAATAATAATAATAATAATAATAAATCCCTTACAATATCCAAGATGGGTACCATTATTGGCAGAGAAAGCCAAGCTGTAGGAGTTGAAATCCAATCATTTATCCTCCCTATAGAATCAATTTTATATGCATTTTTAGCTACAGAAAAGCTAAAATCAGGACAGTAAAAGAACAACACCCAGAAAATGGGAATTCCAGACAGGAAACAATCAGGGCCAGCTAATACCTCCCAACAAAGGATTCCCCCAGGTAGGAAGCAGCCAGGCTTTGAAGCTGCAAGGCTATTCAATGCTAATCAAGGTGACCAATTGCAACATTCACACTTGCCTCCCACAGACAAGAGTTCTTTCTCCCACCCTGGACCTTCCACAGATATATAAACCCCACTTGCCTAGCTTCGCACAGACGTCAAAACCTCACCGCCGGGCCCCTCTCTGTCTCTCTCGGTCTCTCCATTCCCGGCTCCATCCGCCGCCTTCCCGCCTCACAGAGAGACACCAGGCCTGAGCTGAGGCGAGGCGGCGGCGGCGGCGGCCATTTCCCCCCTCCGTCTTCCTCCTCCTCCTCGGCCTCCTTCCCCCTCGCCCCCTCCCATTGGCTGAGCCCGTGACGCCCCTTTTGCTGAGGGGCAAAAGGAAAGGGCCTGAATGGTGGGAGTTTGGGTGATTTGCAAAAGCTTTTTTTTCCTAACGAAAAAAACGACGAAATAAGAAAAAACGGCCTCTCGCGATTCGAAACCGCGATATCCAGACGTGTGGACAATCAAGGCCGTATATTGCTTCAAAACAAACGAAAATAACGAATTAATAACGGGTAACGGGGAAATCGAATTATTTGAGCAAGCCTAGTGAATATATACACTAGCTAACTCAATGTAGATCCTTAGCCATTGCTGCCTCTGAAAATACAAGGAATAGTTGGAAAATGTTTTGTGAGGTGTTTTGTTTATTGAAAGATAAAAAGTTGTGCTCACAAAATTGTAGGACCAGGAGGGCCATCAAAAGTTATGTCTAATCCTTCAAAATGAACCATGTAACTAACTTTACAATTTGAACATTTTAAAATATATCCATAAAAGATGCACGTACTCTGAATCAGAAATTGTAAAATAATTTGTTATATTGCAACTTCTAGAATCCTCCAAGCAGCACTGTGTATTCATGAGTTATGGGCCAGGAAATAACTTTTCCAAGTTCTGAAGATAGCTTACATGGAAAATTCCTTCTTTGTTTTGTTATCTTTACTCCACTTACTTCATGCAATAAGATTGTCTAGCATTTTGTAATATCTGAATTTGTAAAGAAATATACAAGTTGGACATGGGTGGTGAATATCACCATAGCCAGATATACTAACCTACCGTATGTAAGATAGTTTGCAGATAAATATTTACAAACACAAAATTCAGCTTACTTTGTTGTCTGTAATCCACTCCACACCAACATCATATGTTCTTTCTTTCTTTTCACTGGCCCCATCTACACTGACAACATAATGCAGCTTCAAGATGATGTGAAACTTCAGTGGCCACAAAACGCATGCTACCAATGCACAATGTAGCACATATTACAGGAAATACAGCATTAAAAGGTCTCAAGAAAGTCTGAGTTAAGCCTTCAAATGTACTGCAGCAAATGCCAGTGTATCCCAGATCCGGGATGAAATTGGTTCCACAAAATGTGAAGTGCATTCTAGGCAGTCGAAGCACATTATAGTATCCAGAACTTGGGCTGCCAAGGACAAGACAGGTGGCTAACTGGTCCCTGGGAGGGGTAATGGATTACCTCTGCTCCTAACTATTCTTTTCCTTTTTAAAGATCCTATGTGTCTCCAGGGCACTGATGCACATTTTTGCAGGGCACAGAAAAAACTCAGCACAGCAGTTTGAGACTACTCACCTACCACCAAAACAGTTTTGACGTATCAATCAAATGACTTGTGGAGCAAAACCAGTTCCTCTCAAACCAGTTCTAAACTGTGCTAAAGTGTCAATATAAAGGGGTCCAAAGACACCTAGACTGCATTATCATTCCTTAGTTGGAGTGAAAAGGGGAAAATTATGCTTGTCAGAAGACTTAAAGTCCATTTTGTTTAAAGACAAAAATCAACAAAGAATCGCTCAGACAAATGATGATCTTGATTGAGTTGACTATTATATATTTAAGAGTTAAGCTGAGTTAAACCAAATAGCTACATAGTTTAGTATTCTGTTCACACAGTGTCCACTGCCCGCCACATATTGCAGTAAGGGCCTTCACCTGTAAATCTTACTCCGTTAGCATTCTCTTGTCCAAATGTCACAATCATACAATAACATGATACCCTGAGAAATATTGCTTAAATAAATGGGATGGGCCTCTTTGTAAAAGCATTAATTGATTAAACAGAAATTTATTTTTTACACTTATCAACGTCATTTAATTCAGTGAAGCGTGAACCTTCTCATCTAGAGGAGGAGTTTTCAGCCATCTTTCCTTGCCAACATGAACAATGTTGTATGCAACTATTATCTTCCAGATGCTTTGACCTCAATGACTCTTAGCCCTCTATATTCAATGGTGAGAAATTATGGAAGTTGAAGTTCAAAAATTTCTGCTGTGTAACCTGAGCTATAGTATATTCCTGTAAAAAAAGAGATAGCACTTTGGCTCTGATTAAAAACACAAAAATGGGAGATGGCTAGGCATATCCATAACGTAGGAGCCCAAACAATACACTGTTGGTTTGAGTGGCAACACTCCATTTTTGTAGTCAAAGAACCAGGAGGTTTGCTGAACTTCTGTAAGCTTCCCATATATGGTAGTGGGACTTGGCGATATGCAGACATGCTATTAATTGTATTTTTGCTTGCATAATATGTTGTCCTTGGATTGTGAAGAAGTTCATCTCCCCACATACCTTTCTTTTTATATATTCTTTTTTATTAGTTGGTTCTATTTAATTATTTATTATTACCATCCTTTGAAATCTTCAAAAAACAAAATACTGATCCTCTGGGTTTATTCTGTCTTGAAATTCAGTTTCCTTCATTTACTTGATTAGGTGAGCTGTCTCTTCCCATCAGTCGCCTCTAGATTTGGACTTCTGTGAAAAATGTTGTTCCCCCCCTTAGGAGTTTTATTTACCTCATCCCCTCTGACCTTTTAATTCTTCATTTCTTTCCATTCAAGAGCAGCATCCACAGATACAAGGACATCTTCTGGACCCTCCTTTATCCCATAGTACATGTCATCCTCTGCCCCTTTCTGCATGACTCTGTGCTCCAATAGCCCAGGCACTGCCTTAGTTGATATACCATCTCCTTCTGTGACTTGGACAGAGCAGTGGCTTGGGTTTGGTGGTATCATCTCACCATTATTCCAACCTTCACCTTCTGTTGTCACAGAATCAATCAAGGCAAAATCTTCATAACATGGAAGTTGATATCTAAGCTGGTTTTCTGTTGGAAACACCGTATTTGGGGCACTTTTCCACCTCTGTAAAAATGGGCTATTAGAAGCAGATTCCATTGAAGAGGCATCCATTTCTTCTTGGAGAGAAGCTAGTGGTGCTTGGCTTTTGGACATCTTTGATTGGCTGCAATAATAAAAAAAAATACTTGAAGGTCATGGTTGTCCATGCTGATTGCTCAGCTGTTTTGTGTTTCAGCTGACATGTTTACAGTAAACCAATCAGGGTAGATGTTAGACTTTTACCAGAACATCTTTAGTTCAGGAATGACCAGCTTTGTTTTTATTAACTTAGTTTCTAGGTCTAGTTGAAATTCAGTTGACCTTGCCAATTCAGCACTAACATTTGATCTATTACACATGTGCGTGACACACACGCACACAAAAGAGAGGTGAGACTTTAACTGGAGGGCATATAATTCTACCATCATTCCTACTAGGTTTTGCAATGTGCCAGCACCTTCAATGCAACACATTCTCAAATATGTAATATCTTCACTAAAAATCAGAGGAGAATTTCAGAACCTCAGGTCTCCAGTTTGTTTGCAGCTAGATATGCCAGTTTGGATATTCAATTTTTAAAGGTGAGGAGTAATATAATTCTGCAACTGTGAAATGCTGCTACTGCTTCTGGACTGAACTTGTATCCAAATAAATTAATGTGTTGCCTGATAGATGTGCACACCTATCTATCTAATCAGTAGTGACTGGAAACTATATGAATATTTAAATGTTCCTTTACACAAAGTCTGAAAAAGGATAATCACTCAATTCACTTTTCTTTCCTTCATAAGCTGAATCCACATCTGGAAAATAATCTGTCCTTATCCTGATCCTGTTTGCATGTACAACATTCCTCTGATTTCAAAGTGAAAGCACTTTTTTCTACACTTGAAAACTTTCATCTGATTTTTTTAAAAAAACTTTTTACTCCACAGCTTCTAGGAAAATGTTTGGAATTTGCGCAAATTGTGTCCTCTATCTTGAATTGGGAAGTCAGCTGGTTGGAAGGTGGGACATGATCCCTGTCTGACAAGTGTGGTGTCACCTTTTTTTAAGAATTCAAAGTACGTATGAAGGTATTTGCATATTTCAATATTTAAAGATCTGGGATTCTGCTTGTGTTACGTGTTTATAAAGTTGAATAAAATAATATGTATATTATTAAATACATGTTATTTTATTCAACTGTATTAAATATAATAATCCTTCCACAACTGCAGTGGTTAGGGATCAAGGGCTGCTGACCTATGTCATTTTTAGCTTCAATAACAGCAGTCAAACTGGCTGCCCACTAGGGATGGGAAGAAGGGGATAGGATAGAGAAAGCAGGATAGAGAGGATGATTGATACACAGGTCTCCAGGCTGGGCAGAGGGCGCAGGATGGAGAGAGGAGGAGAGAGGCTCCAGCATAGGAGCAACTGCTAGACTCCCTTCCCATTCTGCTTGCAGCATTAACCTCAATTGTCTGGGTGCAATGGGGGCCTAGTATAATCCTGATTATCCAGAGACACAGCTGTAGATGTTCTGATAGAGCCCCTTCCTGTTGCCTTTGCAGCATTGGCTTCAGTGGGTCTGGGCTTAATAGGGGCTCATACAAGATGTTCTTGTGCAACTACAGAGAAATGATGTTAACAGGGTCAGATCAGGGCAGGATACTAGAGTTGTGGTATAGTCCTTTCGTGGATTCAATCAAAGTCATTCTCCCTTACTGCAGATGTCCTCAACTTGGTGCCTTCCAAATAAGTTGGACAAAAACTCCCATCATGTCTCCCTTCCTATTTATATGTAGGATGTGATTTTTTTTCTTTCAACTCTGCTGATCTTACATTTCCCTAAAGTAGTTGCACTTCTGTAATCTGTGTGTAAACCTTGCCATCAACAGTCAAAATGTTTATGGTATTCCATTGTATCACATTAGCTGTGGTCTGTGAAAACTCTTCTTTTCAGCCTTGTGTTTCAAAAAAAACCTATCAACTAGTAGCTGTTGGCTTTATTGTCAGCAGAGCCAGGAATCTGCTCCCAGTTTTAGTCCAAACATTTAAGAAGATATTCAAGGTGATGGGTTCTATTGTCAAAATAGGTTTGGCAATTTGAACAACTTCTTTAAATTTTGGGATACATTTGGAGCAAAATCCCAGGCACATTGAGATGCCAGCTAACACTCTTTCTTCTATCTACTTATCTAAATCTAACTACCCTCCTTTCCATTCATCAAAGTATATGTTGTGATAAAGGCAATAGCCTAGTCCTGTGGTTCTCAACCTATGGGTCACTAGGTGTTTTGACCTACAATTCCCAGAAATCCCAGCCACTTTACCAGCTGTTAGGATTTCTGGGAGTTGAAGGCCAAAACATCTGGGGACCCACAGGTTGAATACCACTGCCCTAGTCCAACCTAAAGTTTGAACATGTTTGAACAAATAATGGAAACTATAATGTTAATCCCATTCTAAAATTGTGATATATAAAATATTTCATCCATTATATCTATATAATACAGCTTTAAAGTAGAATTAACATATATGTTAATGGCCATTATGTTTTAGAGAACAAATGTATTTTGAACCAAAGCCACACTATCTATTCAACCAAAAAGAAAGCAGCTGGCCAAGTCACTCTATGGTCTGGTGAACTAGTTGTTTATTGGCTATTTACTTCCAATTCTATGAGTATGAATCTTCACATGTCTCCAGAGTGTACAGTTGAAATAACTGGAAGGAAAAGTAAACATAAGGAAGTGGTGTACAGTGCAAAGCTACCATGGGGCAAATTAGAAGAGCTACTCACGAGTGCAGCTTTGTTGCTCCCTTCTGGGATTCTGGATACTTATATGTACCTCGATCATTCTCAGAATTCCTGTGGACCTCTGCTTTGGCCTGGACAAGAGGCTGGACACCTGCTCCTGTCCTGATCTGTGGGACTGGGACAGGCAAGACTCCCAAGTGCTCTTCAGAGCCGGCTACAGTTTTCTGGACCTGTTCATATGATGGCAAGCTTTTCTCATAGGCCTCAGATTCTTTCAGGCTGGTATAAGGTGTCTGTGAACTGCAGAAATATAGACATTAACGGGATACCCCTCCTCCTAGGATGTTTGCACAATACACAGCTGTAATGCTTTATCCTACCTTTAGTACCATGATGACCTCCAATGGAACCTTGGAATTTGTATTGTTATGATACATTAGACCTCTGTTAGAGAATTCTAAACACCACTCCCTGAATGCAGCTCCTCAAATTCCATGGGATGTTTGCAAGGCAGTTAAAATGGAAATTGTAATGATATAATTACATAGTACAAAAGTGTCCTTAGTTGCACTCCTGTTCTTTTTCTGCATAGGAGAAGAATCTAATACACTGATGATTCAGAAATCTGCATAGCATTCTATCTTTTGAATAAATTTATTTCAAATCAATGCAGAGCTTGGAAAGAAGGATGGAGATTATGGTATCCTCAGTCTAAAAGATGACTTTTCAAAGTTCTAAACGTTATTTTCCAAAACTGTTTTGCAGCTTGTTTGTAAACTTCAGCTATCAAAGCTACTTTTGTACTCTACAATTCATACCTGGTTGCCAGGTTAATATTTAGATGGGAGACGACCAATGCAACCCAGCTGCTGTAGGCTACATTTCAGAGGAAGAAATGGATAAAAACACCTCTAGGATTCCTTGCCAAAGATAACTTATGAAGTCCATAAGATCACCATAAGTTGATGAGCAACTTGAAGGCGCGCGCACACACACTCAGCATGGGCTTGCACTCATTCTGAAGATTCAGGTTTGCAGTTTAGATCTACTACTGGATTCAGTCCTGGATGCCAAGGCTTCTGCAAAACCTGAGAGTGTACTTGCCCAGCTAAAGCGCGAGATGCGCACATTCCTGAGATGTCAAATATGGTACATACATGCCTTAGTTGCATCCAGTTTTGAATACTGTAGCACAGTATTCATGAGGTTGCCTTTTAAGGCTTGAAGGAAACCATGGCTGGTCCTAAATGCTACAACTAGATTATTGGCCAATGCTTGTTATAAAGAACATTTAACTCCCATGTCAACATCTTTGCTGGTTGCCACTCTGTTTCTGGACACAATTCAAAGTGTAGGATAAACATATAAAACTCCTAAACAGCTTAGATTCAAGTTGCATAGACTATAGTAAGAATCTAGTAATAATAAATGTGTCTTCTCTGGGATTTCCCTAGCTTTAGAACAACCATGTTGGTCCTTCTTTGGAAGCTTTTAAACAGAGGCTAGATGGCCATCTGTCAGGGGTGCTTTGAATGTGATTTTCCTGCTTTTTGGCAGAGGGTTGGACTGGATGGCCCACAATGTCTCTTCCAACTCAATGATTCTATGACTCTATGTCCTCTTGCTTATTTATAATGGTACAAAAGCAGTGTGTACTCTCTTAACTTAGCAGCAAGGACAGAAGAGAGAGCTGAATCTTGTCCTTTACAGTAGACTCGGGCAAAAGCAAACTGCAAATTTAATTTTTAATTGCTCCAATTTATTGTGTTTTTATTGCAACTTCTTGTTAAATATGTCCACCTTACATACCAGATCTGGCAGAAAGTCAAGATATAGATCGAATAAATAAACAGACCAGCCTTCTTCAACTGGATATCCTCCAGATGTGCTGGATTGCAATTCCTGAATTCTAGTCAACATGAAATATTCTGGGAGTTGCTGTCCAACACATCATGCACTGTTGGTCAAGGCCAGTATATATTTATTTTATAAGATTTTCTCTGAGCTTGTAATAGCTACTTTATTAACAAGAATTCCAACCGCTGGCTAAGGCATTCTGGGGAAAGTAATCTGTATTTCCCAGATGGAGTGCTATATATAGCAGAAACAGATACTGAAATAAGGCTAAATACTGAAAACAAAAGTTCACCCTTTAATTTTCCTGAACTGTGATCTCCAGTGATGTTCCATATCTTCAAAAATAATGAGCAAGATGTTGCTTTTCTCTGGGCTTCTTTAGCTTTAAATAGACATAAGATTTCATGCATTTCTCTTTCTTGTGCCAGAGTTTCCAGACAATGACCTTGTCCCCCTAAGGAACATAGTTTATACTATGTACTGCTGATTAGTATTCTAATTAAAAATAAGATTACAAACTGTTGAGATGAAGCTTACAGGCTTCGTTTCCTTACCTGCTCTTCTCAGGAATCTCATTTTTCATACATAAAACACCAGGCTTTTTAATAAGGAACTTCTCTGACTCTGAGTAAGCAGATACAATTTGGACCTGGTAAGAAAAGAGGACAGTTTAAGGGAGATGGTGAATTGAACAAAGAAGGGGGAAACATTGCTTTCTTGGGGTACACTGATAGTCCTGCCATATCTCCTTCAGTGGCACATGAATATAGCTGCATACTGTGGTATTTTTCAGTTCAACCAGCAAGGTTAATATCATGGGGTGATGTTGATGGGTACATGTCAAAGTCCATATAACTGCAGGTCCCTTGAAGCCAATCTTATTTGTTAGTTACCTGTAAATCCCGCCTCACTTATATATATATATATATATATATATATATATATATATATATATATATATAGAGAGAGAGAGAGAGAGAGAGAGAGAGAGAGAGAGAGTTTTTTATTAATGTTTTAAAGGTTTATACAGTGAAAGTGGGGAAACAAAATGTAAAATAGGAAAGTATAAAAAGGTAAGGCTAAGAGAGAGATAAAATACAAAAAAGAAGGGTTTTATATATATACAAATTGACTTCCGTTCTTCCTTCTGTTTTATATTCTTAATATTTTTCTTAAAGTTTGTAAAAAAATTCTTTCCCTTTTGCTTGTCTTGTTCAAACTTCCTCATCTCTTTTTATACTTGATAGCTCAAATTGATGTAATCCTCCAATATTGACCAATCGGTCATTTTTACTCCTCTGCCTGAGTTCGTTTTTTTTAATAAGAATGGTTTTTTCTAAAATGTGGAAACTAGAAAAGATTCCGGACAAAGACGATTGGCTAAATAAGGTATTGGAGATAAAGGACATGGAATCCTGCCTCACTTCTAATGAGTTTAAGACAGTCTACATCAGTGGTTCTCAACCTGTGGGTCCCCAGGTGTTTTGGCCTACAACTCCCAGAAATCCCAGCCAGTTTACCAGACAAACCTTGGTGAATATCAAGGGCCTACTTGAAGCTCATGGAATTATATCTCAATCATGCTGTATCACCTTGTTACAGACATTGTACAAGCAAATGCTCAGTGTGTGTTAATATGCACAACCACAAAATCAATGTTTGAGGTGCAATCATGCATAATGCACAACATACTAAGTGCACTCCACTTTCATACTCTCTAGATCAATCGTTCCCAACCTGTGGGTCCCCAGATGTTTTGGACTTCAACTCCCAGAAATCCTAACAGCTGGTAAACTGGCTGGGATTTCTGGGAGTTGTAGGTCAAAACACCTAGGGACCCACATGTTGAGAACCACTGTTCTAGATGAATGTAAATGTTACACATCAGCCAAAAGAAAAAAGAAAAAAAGAAATACATGCATACGGGGAACTTATACACTGCTTTGAGCCTTTTTAAGAGAAAAAAGCATAATAATAATAATAATAATAATAATAATAATAATAATAATAATAATAATAATTTATTATATATATTTATTATTATGTGTCATACAATATAATAATAGCAACAACAACAACAACATGTGCAGGACACCAACAGGATGCTAGCTGGTATCTTAAGAATTTCCTAAAACTTCCAATAATAGTCCAAACATTATAATCAGAGACATTTGCCATGTATAAAGAAGAGAGATACAGAGAGAAGACAGAGAATACGTTGCTGAAGACATCTCATTTGAAAAGAAAGCAATAATTATTTCTTACCTTTGGGTAACACTGGCACATACTCCAAACAACTCCGATTAATATGGTCAGGACCCCCAAAGTGCAGAAGGTGATGTAGATCTGAGGCTTTTCCACGCTCATGATGAACATGCCGATCATCACCAGGAAGAAGCCCAAGACGATGAGTCCATAGCGGAAGGTTTTATTTTCAGCCATTGGCTTCCTCAGCCCCAAGAAATGGGAATCAAAACCAAGCTGACTTCTAAGCAAACTAATTCATACAAGGGGTAATTGCACTGCAAACTGGGGTGCAAGAGGGTTAAGGAGAAGAGAGCCCAGAAAGGCTGGGGAGTCCTTCACCTATCCCTGAACCAGGCAACAACCCTCATAGAGGTGTGCTGCAAAGAGGTGTGCTGGAGGCTGCAAGAGGATGAAAGTCAGCAACACCTTCAGACCAGTCCTGCCCAGGTCTGAGCCAGCCCATTTCAAATGGGTTTGTAATGAATGCAAACCAGATATTTAAATTCATTCTTGAATAACACTGCCTCCAGGGAAGGTTAAAATATCACCTTTAGTATAAGTAAGCCTAAAAAATATGGGCATGTTTTGGATCTTTCTAGTATGAATCCATTCCCAGGTGTCTCTGGTGGGTGACTGGCAAATAGATGAAACAGGCAGAACTCACAACAAGACAAACTGGGTACTCTCTGGCCACATTTCTGTCCTTAAGATAAGCTTTAAAATGTCTCGGCTGCTGGAAATCTGGTTCCCTGCCTGGGCTTGGAAATGATGATACAGTTTTTAATTGCTCTGACTTACTGTTTATCTTTATTTTTTCAAAATATATCTTAACTGCACCAGAGGATTCCAGATCAGTTTACAAAAGTGGGACCAATAAAAAGGCCTTTCCCCACAAACACATAAATCACTAGAAGCACAAGCGAGGCCTCCAGGAGGTGAGGAGCACATTTCTAAATAAGAAAGGCAAATGGGAAAACCATTTTACAAACATTTCTTATTTTCACATGTGTTACCCATGACAACCATTTCAGTTTGGTAGGCAAAGCTGCATTTTGCTCATTGGCTCAACAGCCTACCAAAAGCTGCAGTATTTTCCCAGCAGTGTGAAAAGTTATTTGTTGTACTACACCTTCTGGCTTGGGGATTCTGGGAGCCGAAGTTCAAAATGTAACATTTCCAACCTCTGCTTTACAGGTTTAAATATCTTTTACTGAGTGTGGGAAAGGGTAAATAGTATATAGGTTGAGTATCTAGATTCTTACTCGTAGAATTAGAAATATTTGTGACTTGTTTTTTTTCCAGAGTTTGGAATACTTGTATTTGCATATATATGTTCATAATGAGATAACTAGGAGATGGGACCTAAGTTAAAAGAAGAAATTCATTTTCTATTTCATATACACCTTATACGAGCCCCCAGTGGCACAGTGGGTTAAACCACTGAGCTGCTAAACTTGCTGACCAAAAGGTCAGCAGTTCGAATCCAAGGAGTGGGGTGAGCTCCCGCTGTTAGCCCCAGCTTCTGCCAACCTAGCAGTTTGAAATCATGCAAATGTGAGTAGATCAATAGGTACCACTTCATCAGAAAGGTAATGGCGTTCCATGCAGTCATGCCGGCCACATGACCTTGGAGGTGTCTATGGACAATGCTGGCTCTTAGGCTTAGAAATGGCGATGGGCACCAACCCACAGAGTCAGACATGACTAGACTTAATGTCAGGGGAAAACCTATACCTTTAATAATCCTTATACACATTTTCTGAAAGAAATGTTATAAATATTTCTAATAATTTGTGCAGGACACAAAGTTTGTGTACAATGAACCACCAGAAAGCAAAAATGTCCCTATCTTCGCCTATGCTGTCAATTTTGAATTTTGGATGATTTTGAGATAAGAAATGCTTAACCTAGACAGGGCCCATCATGAATATTAGCACCATACCCTCCAGCATTTCATAGATGAAAACCAAGGCATGTGTGGCCATGCAACGTCAGAGTGTAGTCAAGATGGCAACATTTATTAATAAGAAGAATACACTAGTTGGGAAAGCCTGCAGCAATTTTCCTCTACAGGCAGCCCCCGAGTTACAAACATCCGACTTACAAGTGACTCATAGTTATAAACAGGAGTAAGACAACAGGAAGTGAGAGAAATCTACCCCTCGGAAGGGAAATCCTGAAAGAGCTATCATGGGGAAAAGGTGGCTCCACTGAACCTTTCTCACCAACCCTTGTTTCCACAACAAGCCAAAGGTGTCAAAACCCAGTTATCACAGGGACAGAAAGTGAGGTGGAATCTTTTGAACAGGGGCACAGACAGCAAAACAAACACCACAGGGGTGTTAACCCTTCCCTAAGATATCCAAAGTGCCCCCCTTCTCTCTCTCTCTCTCTCTCTCTCTCTCTCTCATTCTCTCTCTCTCTCTCTCTCTCTCTATATATATATATATATATATATATATATACATATATATACACACACACAGTAGAGTCTCACTTATCCAACATAAACGGGCTGGCATAATGTTGGATAAGTGAATATTTTGGATAATAAAGAGGGATTAAGGAAAAGCCTATTAAACATCGAATTGGGGTATGATTTTACAAATTAAGCACCAAAACATCATGTTATACAACAAATTTGACAGAAAAAGTAGTTCAATGCGCAGTAATGCTATGTAGTAATTACTGTATTTACGGGTTTAGCACCAAAATATCACAATGTATTGAAAACATTGACTACAAAAATGCGTTGGATAATCCAGAATGTTGGATAAGCGAGTGTTGGATAAGTGAGACTCTACTGTGTGTGTGTGTGTGTGTGTGTGTGTGTGTGTGTATATATGAAAAAATAAAATGCAAAGATGCAGAATGGGGGACGACTAGCTCAACACCAGTATGCTTGAAAAATATATTGGAATCCTCATGGACAACAAGTTAAACCCAAGCCAATAATATGATGCGACGGCTGCATAAATAGGAGTCTAGTGTCTAGACCCAGGGAAGCCATGCTACCCCTCTATTCCACCTTGGTCAGACCACACCTGGAATCACACTGTGTCCAATTCTGGGCACCGCAATTGAAGGGAGATATTGACAAGCTGGAATGTGTTCAGAGGAGAGTGACTAAAATGACCAAGGGTCTGGAGAACATGCTCTACAAGAAGCAGCTGAAAGAGCTAGGTATGTTTAGCTTGCAGAAGAGAAGGCTGGGAGGAAACATGGTGGCCATGTATCAAGATGTGAGGGGAAGTCATAGGGAGGAGGGTGCAAGCTTATTTTCTGCTGCCCTGGAGACTAGGATGTGGAACAATGGCTTCAAACTACAGGTAGGAGAGTCCACCTGAATATCAGGAAGAACTTCTTAACTGTGAGAGCTGTTCGGCAGTGGAACTCTCTGCCCAGGACTGTGGTGGAGGCTCCTTCTTTAGAGGCTTTTAAGCAGAGGCTGGATGGCCAACAATCAGGGGTGCTTTGAATGCAACTTTCCTGCTTCTTGGCAGGGGGTTGGACTGGATGGCCCATGAGGTCTCTTCCAATTCTATGATTCTATTTTATATGTGTGTAGGTATATATGTATGTGTGGGTGTGTATTACACTGACTTACATACAAATTCAATTTAAGAACAAACCTACAGAACCTATCTTTGTAATTTGGGAACTGCCTGTACCTGTGGAAGGGCACAACTCTGCCCCTTCTGTCCTCTCTCCAAACAGAGTTAATTGGGCACAAACTACCTCAGAATATTAAACACAAGTTGGATCTACACTGCCCTATAATCCAGTTTCAGAATGTGGATTAACTGCATTGATATGGATTATAGGGCAGTGTAGACTGTTATAACCTAGTTCAATGCAGTTAATTCACATTCTGAAACTGGATTATAGGACAGTTTAGATCCAGCCTCCATTTACAGTACATGAATTAAGCAAGAGACTACGAAGGAATGTGGTCGGAAGAAAGAAACCAGGACATTTTTAAAAGCTACTGAAAAAAATTGGAATGACAGAAGACTAACTGTAACGGCCCCTTTAAGATCAGGACAGCTGGAGGATATGTATCACTTCACATCAAATTATTTCCATGAGAACCATGTCAAGATCTTTGTGCATGTTGACCTGTTACACATTTATTTTAACAAGCTCCAATCAACTCACTAACTTTAAATTATGTGTACTGGGAGGACATTTTCTTCCATCCTTTGAAATATATTCTTATATCTCTAAGGAGCATTCTGAAGTTTGGTGACACTTTGTTCATTCTGAGAGTAATTAACGGAAAGATTTTAATCACCAATCCCTTCTCCAAATGTACTTAAATGAAAGCAAGGAGGTTCATTCTCCCCACTTGCCTCCCGTTAGGTTTGTATGTAGTCATTCATTATGTCTTTCCCAGCTGTCTTTCACATCAGAAATGTTTTTGTGTGGCTTAGGTATGGTTCAAAGACTCACAAGATTCCTGGATTTCCAGATTTCTGTTACTTGGGGTAATAATATTTATATTCTTTATTTAATAATCCTCCTTCATTTTATCTTTTACAGAAATTGAGTATAGTTTGCCATCTAGTGGGGTTCTTGTACAGCTACAGCAATGCTTGACATGGCAAAACCAATGCCGCGGTACTGTAAATTATGTACATATTTTCAGACGTTGTTTTTTTCACTGTTCTCATTAATCTAAATATTATTTCTTACTCCTTCTCCCTCAGCAGCTATTCAAATACCCTAATTCTACCTGATAAATAATCTACAAATGATTGAAGGACTTCAGCTAATTTACTCCATCTCATATCTTATGACTTCTGTTGATTTAATTGCTAAAATCCACTGAAAATAGCCCTTCTCTAACAATAGTAATTCTTTACATACTGTCAATAGGTGAGACATTAATCTTTCTGCAGTAGGTGTTGAAGCCCATAATTCACAACTGCTGGGTTTGGATCCAGATGGGTCATTTTGTGATGGAAAGGCTTCTTCTGTTTGTAGAAGGAACTGGGATCCAGTGGAGGAAGTGAACTGTCTTTGCTCAAATTATTCCCTCTGCAGCTGCATGTAATCTCTCCTGCTTTTCTGGAGGGTTCCTCAAAACTCCAGAGCAATTATTCAGGAGTCTGCAACAGGCTGTTGCAAATATGACTTTCCTGGCCCTTACCTCAAGCCTGAATGCTCAGAACTATATTGGATCCAATTTAGGCCCCTTTTACACAGCCATATACAATCCAGATTATATGCTCTGAATTTGATTATATAGAAGTGTAGACTCATATAATCCAATTCAAAGTAGATAATGTGGATTACATCAGTATTTGGTAGACCAAGAATAGGAAAAGTGAAACCCTCCAGATGTTGCTGAACTTTAAGATTGTTGAGAGTTGCAGTTCTACAACATAGGCAGGACCTTCCTGAGCACTCCAGTAGATCGCCACAAGCAATTTGGAAATCCTGTTTTTACAGAAGAAGAAGCTGTTCAAGTCAGTTTTAGTGAGCTGGTGTGTGAATTGGCAATACAGATATACCTCAGTTAGCAAAGCAAATGTGTTCCTGGGGCATTTGGTACCAGAGATAGAAATAACATGGAAAAAATGTGTTGTTGATTTGTATTGATTTGTTGGCATTGAATTTTACCAGTTGTTGAAAGCTGCCTTGAGTCCCCTCAGGTGAGAAAGGTGGGGTAAAAATGTTGTAAATAATAAATAAATAAATAAATAAATAAATAAATAAATAAATAAAAAGAACAGGGATCAATTCATATCCCACAAAATGTTGTATTCAAATTTAACAATGTATATACAGTAGAGTCTCACTTATCCAACGTAAACGGGCCGGCAGAATGTTGGATAAGCGGATATGTTGGATAATAAGGAGGGATTAAGGACAAGCCTATTAAACATCAAATTAGGTTATGATTTTACAAATTAAGCACCAAAACATCATGTTATACAACAAATTTGACAGAAAAAGTAGTTCAGTACTCAGTAATGCTATGTAGCAATTACTGTATTTATGAATTTAGCACCAAAATATCATGATGTATTGAAAACATTGACTACAAAAATGCGTTGGATAATCCAGAATGTTGGATAAGTGAGTGTTGGATAAGTGAGACTCTACTGTATATATGAAATGAAACCATCAGATCAGGCCAGTCTCACATAAGCAAACAAAACATTTTAAATCTTCTACAGATTACTTTTTCCTTCACCAGCCTCTGTTTTTCTTATGATTTTCATTTTTGTAGCCAAACCCGGAGATTTCTGCTTTTTAAACATTCAGGGGATAGCTGAGTAAGGCCTCTTCCACCCAGCTGTATAAAATCCACATTGAACTAGATTGTATGGCAGTGTGGATTCAGCTAACCCAGTTCAAAGCAGATAATGTGGATTATGTACCTTAATATTCTGGGTTACATGGCTGTGTGGAAGGGCCCTAGGTCCCTTTCCTCCTTTCATTCTGTAAGGGATTCCAGGGGCATCAGCTGTTGCTTTGCCTATTGTCAGCAGGCACAGACAACTAGAGTACAATTTGTTGAAAAGCATTCCACTCTTTCTCACTTCAAGCATTATGGCACTGTTTACTGCTGGAATCTGCTGCATCTTGGCAATTGATTGCTTATTTTGTCCAGTCCTTCGCCTCCCTCCCAGTGCTATTGCTGTTTATTAAAAAAAAGTTCAAATAGGTAGAGAACAAAGAAGAAAAGAGGAAAGGCTGGGTGGGCAGGAAAAGACTTGTGAAAAGAAGTTTCTTTATCAGAGATTTTGTTAGTGGGGGTATCTCTGTACATTCAGCTCTCTACATTTGTGGGGATTGGGGTGCAGGACTGCCACTGAAGTGGAAGAATCATGAATAAAAAACATGCTTGTCTCCCACTAAAACACATCAACCTAAGAATCTAGGTCTTCCAGTGTGACACTGTGGTTGACTTAAGTGGCTGAGTTAATTGAATACAAACTCCTTTTTACTTTGAATGCAATTTGTAACAATTGACATAAACCAAGGACAAAGGGGGAAAGTGGGGCCCCTTCTACACTGCCAGATAAAATCCAGATTATCTGCTTTGAACTTGATTATCTAGCAGGGTAGACTCATATAATCCAGTTCAAAGCAGATAATGTGGATATCTGTTTTGATAATCCAGATTATATGGCAATGTAGAAGGAGCCTGTGAGGAGGAAAGAGAAACAAAGACACTTTAGAAGTACAGTAACTGAAAAAGCGGTACAACAGAGAATTAATCTTGATTGTTCCTGCCACATCAGGACAATTGGATGGTATGGGAATTCAATCTCATCCCTCATTTGAAATTAAATCTAGTAGTTAGGTTAGAAGGGATTCGGCACTCTTGTGTAAACACCATCAAGTTTTTTAAACTATCCAGATTGCCCGTTGAAAACCATTATCTCAAGAAGGCTTATGGGGCCCTTCCACACAGTCAAATAACCCAGAATATCAAGGCAGATAATTCACAATATCTGCTTTGAACTGGGTTATTTGAGTTCACACTGCCATGTAACCCAGTTCAAAGAATATAATGTGGGATGTTATATAACTGTGTGTAAGGGGCCATGATCATACAAATCTTGCAGATCTTCATGATTGTTGTGTCAAATGTAGCCTCAAAGACTCACTAATGATTTACAAATGGTAAACTACGTGGATCCATTGAGTTTTCATGGTAAGAATACTGGGGTGGGTTGCCATTACCATACTTCAGGAAATAATGTCCAACTGCTCACTGGAGGGAAGGATATTAGAGGCAAAAATGAAGTACTGTGGCCATATAATGAGAAGACAGGAAAGCTTGGAGGAGATCATGATGCTGGGGAAAATGGAAGGAAAAAGGAAGAGGGGCCAACCAAGGGCAAGATGGATGGACGGTATCCTTAAAGTGACTGGCTTGATCTTGAAGGAGCTACGGATGGCATCAATGCAAGGATAGCAGGGAATTCTTTGAGCAATTCCATAGTCCCAATAAAAGGCTTTTGGCTTCTTTTGAAATGATCACTGGTAAAACGCAGGATTTCTCTTTATAACATTTTTAAATTATTAACTCTCCCACTTCCACCTGTTCCATCTTTAAAAACAGATTGTAGCCTGTCTCTGTGGCAATAATATAATTTAAGGGCAGTAAGATTAACCTATCAATACATTCTGAGATGGTAAATATGATGAAGTTATTTCTTTTTCTTGATATATTTCAAGCAGTCTTGCCAGCTTCCTCGACCTACCGGCTCTGTTCAGAAACATACTTTCCCAATATGCAATTAAATTATAGGATAAGAAGATACATAGAAACAGAGATGCTTAAAAGGTGGCAACCCTACGTTCTTAATCATATTGATTTGTCAGTTATGGCCACACACTTATCTGGGAGTAAATCCCACTGAATACTGTAGGATTTACCTCTAAGGGAACATGCTTACAATTGCACCATGTTTAGGCAGCTGAGCAGCATGGGGGAGACATTGCCAAAAAGAATTCACTTTGAGAAGATAATCTAATAAAATATGCTGTTAACTTCAGAGCAGAATATTTCCCTGTAACCAGTAAAAGGCTGCAACCCTACTAAAAATACCAGAGACTTAATTGCATTCCCGATGCTGCCAGAAGCATTGTCTAACACCCACGTAGCCTATTCTTTAGTTTGAAGGAAGAAGTGATCAAACATGTGACAAAAGGTACCATTGCACACACAATCCCGCTTGTCCTGGTGCTATGAGACACTGAGTTTGAGAATCCTCGCCAGAGCTTCGGTTGTTCAAAGCCTCCCCAAATGCACATAAAACACCTATATTCTTGTTCCTTTGTTTTAGTGACTTCAGTAATTATTAAAATATATATTTATTCTGCTATCCAAGGCATTTTTCACATATTCTTATTGATCTTATTTCTATGGCTTAGTGTTACTATACATTCCTGAAAATGCTGGGCAGGATCCTGTTGGTGTAAGTAAGGCATTCTTTGGAGGACTGGGAGCAAGGGTGAGAAAGAGGCCTGTTGCCAATGAAAGTTGCCCTGCCAGTTCTCCAAGTGTTCATGAACAAGCAAGGCCGCTTTCTCTCCTCATTGTCATGCTTGCTGTTGTTGTCTTCCCTTCAATCAGTGGCTGTGGGTATTTTACCCATACTGCCATGCTTCCACCACCACTATGGATCTCAGACCTTATGGCCAAGGACAGTGGAGAGTTTAGTGGGGTAGAAAACATCTAGCTATGTTCCTATAGCTGTAGCTGGACACATAATGCTGGTATCATTCTCTGCAAGCTCTAAAGAACTTCTGAAAGGCTGCCTTTTCATTGTAGGAACACAACTGGATGATTCTTTATTGCACACTTTTCTCTACAGGCTAGGAATTGGTCATGTTGTAGGCTGCAGAAAGGTAAAAATTAAGTTGAGGTGCAAATAGATGTGGCATAGGTAAAGCTAAAGGTTTCCCCTGATGTTAGGTCTAGTCGTGTCTGACTCTGGGGGTTGGTGCTCATCTCCATTTCTAAGCCGAAGAGCCAGCGTTGTCCGTAGACACCTCCAAGGTCATGTGGCCGACATGGCCGCATGGAGCGCCGTTACCTTCCTGCCGGAGCGGTACATATTGATCTATTCACATTTGCATGTTTTTGAACTGCTAGGTGGGCAGAAGCTGGGGCTAATAATGGGCAATTGCCCTGCTCCCCGGATTCAAACCATCAACCTTTTGGTCAGCTAGTTCAACAGCTCAGTGCTTTAACCCCCTGCACCACCGAGGGCTCTCATGTGACATAATTTTGTATTAATTCTACTACATTTTCACGAACTCAGGACCTTGGGCCACAAGAATCCATGATAATTTTTTGTTTATGTCCATAACATGTTGGTATGCCAGAAGTGACTGTATACCTATGCCCAAAATATATTGATGCAGTACAAATTTCTATTGTGTGCATGTTTTTCTTCTTCTGCACCCATGTATACTCCTGCAGGTAGAATGGGATGTGTGATTCATCACTTTAGTCAACAGCAAATGGTGGTCTACATGATGCAATTTAGTCATTTTATCATGGACAGTGATTATTTATCTTTAATACCAATGCACAAAGAATACATCAGCTCATGACTCTCTCCCAGAAGATGGAGCAATGGAGGATGGGGGGATATTCTATCTCTTGTTCGATTCCAAAATGACACTTACAGGAAAAATTACAAGTTAATGTTTTCCTCCTAGTGGTGCTCCACAGGGATAAGATGCAACAGAGGATATTTTACGAGATGGAGACAAACTGGTCAGCAATTATTTTACTGGAGCAAGGAAAATCAAAGGGACGCACCCATTATCGATTATTGATACCATTACTTCAAACTCCCATGTCGAAGTCCTTGTTAAAGTGTTATAGAAAAGAGAATAGGAATCTAAAAAACAATATCTGAGGAGCAAGGAAGAGGAAGAGAGAAGATGTATCAACAATCACAAGCTTTCGGTGTATTGAAACAGCAAGATATATTGTCAAAGGAGAAGGGAAATGAATATCATGTTATGTGGGACTGCACAATCTCAACATTTGATGAAGCAGATACATGAAGATCAGCTATTACAACTGAGAACACTGGAAGTGTGAAAATTATGTTTGAGAATGCTGACGTTATGAAAGAAACTAGGCATGAGACTGGGAGAAAATATAGGCAATTTATTAGGGAAGATGTGGAGAGTGAGATGGGAGAATGGCGTGGAAAAAGTTTTTAAAATATATACTGTGAAATGTGAGAGGCATCTGTCTCAATCGACGTTCTGACAGATTTTGAGGAGGGAAAGCATATTAAAGATGTCTAAATGGTTTTGAAGTAAGATTGTTTTTTTGTGCACGTGAAATTTATTTATGTATTTATTTCCCATACTTATACCTCACCCTTCTTACCCCGAAGGGGACACAGGGCGGCCCCACAACAGGCAATAATTCAATGTGAACATACAATTCAAAATAACAATTACAATTAAAATCAAAAATTAAAACATCAATTATTAAAACATCAATTAAAATCACGCAAGGTCAAGATCTCAGTCTAGTGTCAGTCCAAGGTCATTTGAGGATTATTATCAACTATACTTTTCTGTGACGGTACGCACTCCATTTGCATGGGGTTTTTCCACTTCTGGGCAGATGACACAATCACTCAATACCCACCCCTCCTGACAACAATGAACCCTTTCACCCAGTTAATCCTCAGACATCCCAAAAGTTCACCAAGTTACTCACTGCCTGTTTTTTTTTTCTCTCTCCCAGGGAACCCATCAAGCTGCTTTGACACCCATTGACTCCTCAGCCAGGATCCATTGTGAAATTCCAGCTGACAAGATCAGAATCATGAAGAACCTTGCTCACATTCCTTCCCTTAAGCTCCCAAATGAGTTGAATACAAAAAATGGCTACAAGCTTCAAACAGAGCAATCATGGTTTATTAAATTTCACACCAGACCATGGAACTGATCAGCAGCAACTGTGGTTGATGTGCCTCCATCAATCAGTGGATCATAATTTGCACCAATTAGCACCTGGTGTGGCAGAAGTCCAGTCTTTCAAACTGCTGTCAAGTTTCTATAAATGTCTCTGTATGCATCCACTGCCTTTATGTCTGATTTGGGACATCTACTTTTGGCCAAAGCGAATAAAACATCTGATCTTGCCTTCATCTGTCATGTCTCGTTTGAAATTTTGAAGCTTAGACACGGCAGTGGCACTGCAAAGACAACAATGTGATGAGGGCCCCCAGTGTATAAAAATAGCTCTCAGACCTGCTGCAGTTCCAAACTCTAATTTATAGTCAGGTGGAAAACGGAAATTCAACTCTTGCCTCTTTTCTGAGCTATATCCTGTTTCCTCAAAAATAAGACAACCCCTGAAAATAAGACCTAGTAGAGGTTTTGCTGAATTGCTAAATATAAAGCCTCCCCCAAAAGTAAGTCCTAGCAAAGTTTTTGTTTGGAAGCATGCCCGCCAAACAAAATACCAAAGCATACAGGATCGGTAAATGAACATACTATTGATTGTATGGAAATAGTGGCAGTAACAAGAAATTCTTGATAGGATTCACCGTTTGTCTGGTTATGATGGTTTGTGATGACAACTACTATACAGTAGTTGTTCAGCAATATATATGAATTCTTCTTTGTGGAAAAATAAGACATCCCCTGAAAATAAGACCTAGCACATCTTTGGGAGCAAAAATTAATATGACACTGTCCCGTTTTCAGGGAAACAGGGTAGAAATGCAGAGAAGTATCTGGGAATTGTGCCTGTTACACAACTGGCAAAACCACAAGATTCTTGCCATGTTTAAAAATGGCAGTTCAATATAGACACCCTATATCCAGGTGGGGCAAATGTTGCTAACGTTTGTTATATTTGTACTTGTAGTTCTTGGTTTTCTTTTGAAGAACTAACATCCCTTTCACACAGCCATATAACTCAGAATGTCAAGGCAGATAATCCACAATATCTGCTTTGAATTTGAATATCTGAGTCCACACTGTCATATAATCCAGTTCAATGTGGATTTTATACAGTGCCTGAAACACCATTCTTTTCATCCTACAAAATTCTGAAAACTCTAGGGAGAAACCAAATTTTTTTGTATAATCCCCACACAAGTTCATATTTTACTCTGTCCCAGAATAGGTCAAGAAAAACTCCACCCACTTCTTCAACAATGACCAGGATGTGAAAATGTGAAAATGACCAGGAGGTGATATTCCTTGTTCGGATGCAGAGGCAACACCATGAGCACCACCTGCAATAATCTGTTTGCACCTTTTGGGGACCTGAAAGTATGTTTTCATTCAGATACTGGCTAAAGTGATAAAGAAAATGGAAACAGGAGATGAATGATTAATACGAAATCCAGATTTGCACAACAAACTGGAAGGCATCCAAGATATGCACCAAACACCTTTTTAACTGCAAACAGATTACAGGTGATAATCCTTTTTAAAGGAAATGAGAATAGCTGGAAATGAGTTAGAGATTACAGGCACCATGAAAGAAATGTCCTTAGCAATTACAATTTTTTTTGAAAAATCGTGAGTTGGTTTGGAAAGGGATTTAGTCATCACATGACTGACTTTGACTATTTCATCTTCCCGTGAGGAGCTATTTGTCTAAAATTGCTCCCACATGAAAATCTCCAAAGTTACCATGTTGTCAGTGAAAATGTTCATTCTAAAGAGTTTCCTTTCATGTGTAATGAGACATTCAAGTGGGCAAAACTAAGACAAATAATGTCTCAAGTAAAAATGAAGCAATGAAGTCACTGCTTGCTGGCTCCTATCACTTCAAAATAAACATTTGACTCAGCCCTAATACTCCCACAGAACAATCCCAGAAACAAAACAAAATGTAAACCTAAGAGAATACGATGATCCTTTTCATCTCTTAGGTTGTCACAGAAATTCAAATACAGTAGAGTCTCACTTATCCAACACTCACTTATCCAACGTTTTGGATTATCCAAAGCATTTTTGTAGTCAATGTTTTCAAAACATCGTGATATTTTGGTGCTAAATTCATAAATGCAGTAATTATTACATAGCATTTCTGAGTATTGAACTACTTTTTCTGTCAAATTTGTTGTATAACATGATGTTTTAGTGCTTAATTTGTAAAATCATAACCTAATTTGATGTTTAATAGACTTTTCCTTAATCCCTCCTTATTATCCAACATATTTGCTTATTCAATGTTCTGCCGGCCCGTTTATGTTGGATAAGTGAGACTCTACTGTACCATCAGCCCAACTTTCAGGGATATAACTTCTGTGGATTTGATTACTTGCTGATTTGTACCTGCTGCTTATCTTGCAGAGTAGCTGCTACTGCTTAACTAGTTTAAGCCCCCGGTTGTGCAGTGGGTTAAACCTTTGTGTCAGCAGGAATGCTGACTTGAAGGCTGGTTTGCTGACCTGAAGATTGCCAGTTCGAATCCAACTCGAGAAGAGCGCAAATGAGCTCCCTCTGTCAGCTCCAGCTCCCCATGCAGGGACATGAGAGAAGCCTTCCATAAGGATGGTAAAAAACATTAAACATTTAGGCATCCCCTGTGCAACATCCTCCCAATTCTCTCACACCAGAAGCATCTTGCAGTTTTTCAATTTGCTCCTGACACAAAGAAAAAAAAAACAGCACCTAGATTGTATTTAACATCGTCCCTTCTGTGACAAACCCTGCCATAGCTGCTACAAAAAACTTCTCCAGTACCATCATTCTTCTTTTCCTTATGCTTAAGAAGAGCAATACAAAAAAAGGCAAGGGAACATGAGAAATTTAGTCTGTAGCATGCATGTTTAGTAGGTGCCTCGCAAATGTGGAAGGCTGACTGTATAGTCTCAGAAGTTCAGCTCATTTTCCTCTCTCTGAGGCTGGATTAATTACTTCAGTAAACACAATCAATGCTCTAAAATGAATTAGATTCCAGTTGTGTTTTGCTTTGTTTTTGCAACACAGCTTTTAATTTAGCTAAGAGCTGGCCTTGCCCCCTCCAATGTGGCATGTGTTCGGCACATACACTCTCTCTACATCCATAGATAGATGCATCCAGCTATATGTATTTAACTCTTTAATGCCATTTCAGCTACCATGACTCCATGCAATAAAGTTCTGGGATTTGTAGCTTAGGGATGCACTTACAATTCTCTGCTGAAGTCAGGTGTGTGAAAAGAGCTGTCTAAAGAGAATTCTAAGTAGCTCACCAAATTATAAATCTCAAGATTTCATAAAATAAAGCCATGAGTTATAGTACATTGTACAGTGTGAATATATCCACAAATAAGTAATAAAATAAGATCATACAAAATGGTACAGAAAACAGCATTTTCTATACCAGAAAGAACATTCTCGATGCAGAAATATTATAACCTGGCAGGAAATGATGGTTTTGCCCAATGAAATAGTGTAGTTGGGGACGTATTGTATACAAAAGTCAACAATTACTACCCTCAACATACTACCCTTTTCTTTACAATCAACGGACAGGAAACTTCACAGAGTCTGTTGGATTTTCCACCTCTCATGTCCATCCCTAGATAGCGGTTTGTAACTCAATGTCATGATGCAAGATTGTTTATTTCTATATTCTTCTTTTGCAGCATACTATAATACAGTAACTTGCTGGATTGTAACTCTTAACATGCTGGCTACTGTTGTCAGAGAAAACAGGCATTGAATTTCAGCAACACTCAGACAGTCACAAGTTGTTCACCCTGCTTTATGGATTAATCTGCTTGCTACAGGCCCGTAGCCAGGATTTTTTTTTTGGGGGGGGGGGGGGGCTGAGTCTGAGTGAGCGGATCTACCCTAGCAAACCTTTTGTATCGTTATCCCAATACCCTCATGCATATGGGATATATTGAGCATGGTGATCAGATAATGATATGAACAAACATAACAGTTTAAATAATAAATGTAAGGCCTTCTCGCAGACCATCCTGAGAATTTCGGGGGGGGGGGCTACATGCCTGGCTTGCTATAACTGTTTAGATTACAAATTCTGCCTCCATTTGGGAGATTGCATTGCAGATAAAACTAAGCATGATACCAGCCATATATCTAGTAATAATATTAATGGTTTTTAGGCTAAATAAGGGAAATGGGCGTCCCAGTTTTGATCAGTGAAAGAAGAGCTAATATATATACTGGAAGCCATCAGAATTTTTTTTTAAAAATGCAATGGTTTCTCATATGCAAAGTCTAAACTAATATGAGAAAGTGCCCTTACTAATAACCATTTTCTTGACAGTGCAATGCCTAGAAAGTTTATTTTCACTACAGCTTCCAAAATCTCCCAACAGCATGGCTGTGGCTGTATTCTAGTCCAAAAACTAGCTTTCCCAAGTTTAGATCCAATAGTGAAGAAAGGAACTCCAGCTGAGCAGGCAGAACTACTTAGAAGAAGAAAATAACTTTCAGCTTCAAAATGCTCTGTTCTTCAAATGCTTCTGTAGTTCTGCAGTTTAATGTCCATTTTGCAGCCATGGAGCTCTACATTCCATGTTTTTAGTCGGTATTGAGGGAAGGTACAAACATCTGACATACAAATGACATAGTTAATGGGGGGGGGGGGTTGAGACAACAGGAAGTGATATAAATTTACCCCTAGGAAAGGAAATTTACCCCTGAAAGTGTTATCACGGGGAAAAGGTGTGTCAACTGAAGCTTTTTCAACAATCCTTCATTTACGCAACCAGTCAAAATCCAGTGAAATGAAATGAAATCTTCTGAATAGGGGCACAGATAGCAAGACAAACAACTGGGGGTGTTAACCCTTCTCTATGGTATCCAAAACTTTATTTATATATGTGTGTATTTGTGTATGGCTGAAGTTACACTTTAAAATGTACCTGTTTCAACTTATATACACATTCAACTTAAGAGCAAACCTACAGAACCCATCATATTCACACCCTGGGGACTTCCTGTACATTTAATACTTATATGTTTGTCAGTCAATAATTATTTTATAATAATTATAAAATGATTATAATATACGTTTTCCAGAGGCTGGTTACCTTAATGAATTCTATATCACCTTAAAGTTCTGCATCGGTATATATTTTAATTATCTAAGTTTCCATTGATCTTGATTGGTCCTCTAAAGCATCCACATACATAAGGAATACTGCATACACATTAGCCATGCATGACAAAGCAATGTAGAGGCTGCTCTTTCAAAATTTGTCAGCCAATTCCTACAAAAAACAATGCAATCATGTAATATTGTAATAGTTATTTACTCTCTTTCTAAACCAGTTGACTACAGTTAATTAACTGGAGGGAAAAGGCCATGGTTAAGAGCAATTTAGATTCTCAATAAGCAGCGAATAAGGTCTCTGGATCATTTATCGCATGAGCCGATACTCTCATAGCTAGGAGGTGGTGTGTCACAGACAACCTCTGCTTCATCCCAAGATCCCGACTCTTGCCTTGGTAGAATATTCTGGAACAAAATACTATCAGAGGAACTGTGTCTGTGGCTTCCATGCCACGTGCTGCTTTCATCCACCACTTGATATAATGAGGAGTTGCTTTCCTTCAAAATATGAGATTCTGTGTATCTTAGAGCATTTTCAGCAGGCTGGCAATTCAAGGCTTCTTCATAGGTGGGAACAGTGCTGGCTTCCCAGGTACTGGAACAAAACCAAGTCAAAAACAACAATTAATTGTTGTTGTCTGTCTGCATCTGTACAACATGCCTGCAAAAACATGAGTGGGCATGCACATATGTATGTCATATAATGAATTGCTCTGTTAACTAGTGACAGAGAATAACTTCTCCGTTCATATCCTGAAGACAGCACCCATTTCTGAAATAATTGTGGCTACACCATCTACCACCATCAGGTGTGTTGTAAAGCCTACTGATTAAATAATTGAAATGCTGCATATTGCCAGGCAAGGCTCTTGCAGTGAGCAAACAAATCATTATTGGACAGGAACTGGTTATGGTGCAAAAGGTCATTTTGGAGCAAAAGTGATCCATACAACATTTCTATAGTGTCTTTCTTAAGCATGTGCCTCTCTGAGACATTATTCTCTTTTGTTAAAGCAAACTTTCTCCAGAAGTCCAAATACTCTTTTGCTTGAAAGGTCTCTCCCATTATAGATTAACCTCTGGACCCTAAACGTATTTCCACGCCCCATGTGTTGCCTTCAGGTTACCTGTCAAGCTATGGTGACCCCATGAGTTTCATATTTTTTACACAAGGATTACACAGATGTAATTTTGCTAGTTCTTCTGATATATATATATATATAGCTTACAGCACTTGGTAATCTCTCCTTCAAGTACTACATAGAGATAACCTTGCTTAGCTTCCAGGATCAGGTGGGATATGGTGCCTATTTACCCATCTCAAATCCTTTTAAAATATCCCAGATGTGATTATAGTTTCTTTGAAGGAATGGAGTCTACCTGAAGTTTCAATCAAGAGGTCTTAGGGCACTTCCAGACAGTGCCAAAACTCACGCCAAATTAGTTAAAGTAACTCACTAGTGCAGGTTCTAGTCCACACCTCCTCCACAACCCTGGGATTTCCCTCCCGGGGTAGCTACATGCCATCCTGATAGAAATCAGGATAGCATGAATCCACCCTGAAGCCCCTGATTTAACCCCTAAAATTTACTGAAAATGGTCCCTGGCTGCCATAGAGTCCCTCCTTGTATCCTCGTGGAGCAATTACACCTGAGGAGATGGGGGATGTCAGGCGTAATTTTCTCGCACCACGAGGATGCCAAGAGAGACTATATGGCAGCCAGGGACCTTTTTCACTATGTTTTAGGAGGTAAATCGAGGGCTGGGGAGAGGGTAGGTGCCATTCCACTCCTCTGGGCTTTTCAAAGCCCGAAGAAGCAGGATGGTTGTGGAGACTCACCCCCGGGGAAACGCGTGATGCATCCTGGGAATCCCCACAGACCCAGTACTGCATTAGAGCCAAATATTTTATAAAGATCTGGATCTAATGAGATGTTTAATTAATACGGAATAAACCAGGGAAACCTTGGTTTACTCCTTATTAATTTGCTTTTACCGGAGACATCGTTTGGACATCTCCAGTAAAACTGGGACAGGTCCCTATTTTTGGGCCTATCTTTATGGGTTCTTAGAGGAGGCTTCTGGGAGCATCTTACTGGCTCACTGCCTTAGCTATAACAGTCTTGGTTTGACTTGGTTAGCCTGTCTTCCTCCTTCACTGCTGCAGCCAGGAGTGCAATGCTTTATAGCTTCTGCCCATGACGGTCCACTGGGAGAAAGTAACTTTTGTTATCCCTAAAATCTATACTTTGATGAGCACTTTGCCTACACATCTCATAGCCTACTTAATATCCCCCCTTTTCTCCAATGGATGCATGTGAGAGAGAATTGGACAGTACATAGCCTTACTTTTTGAACCAATGTCTATTTCACTTTTCCCCTTACTAAAGCAAATATGCTCTATTATCTGCATTTTGCATGCACTGTTTGTGACTGACGAAGTGCTAGCATAGTATTTGTTATGCCCAAAAACAATTATTGTATGCATTGTGATTTTTATGTTTTCCTTTTCAGATAGTTCTGTTTAAGGCTGGTTTATTGACCCAATTCACCAAAGACACCAAGGTCACCAGATCCTTTAGGGGCATATATACTCAGAGCACATATGAGTCCATGCATGTGTTCTGACAGCTTGTAACACACAAAGAGGAAAGAGGTTAAAATAGCTACCATATAAAGTAAGGCTTGCAAATACTTTTCAGAAGAATAGGGGCACTAAAATTGTAGTGGATTAATCTGCATGTGTCCCCTAAGAATAATTCCACATATGATGTTAGAAGCATCTTTCTGGCTAAAATCCA
The DNA here is from genome assembly GCF_035594765.1 of Anolis carolinensis. Classification (NCBI taxonomy): domain Eukaryota; kingdom Metazoa; phylum Chordata; class Lepidosauria; order Squamata; family Anolidae; genus Anolis; species Anolis carolinensis. The sequence goes on from NC_085844.1 coordinate 175,010,606, forward strand.
ATACAAACTTACTTGGGAGTAAGTCCTACTAAAGGCAGTAAAACTTATATTTATGTGGATAAGCATAGGCTATTATCTCTGGTGCACTTTTAAACCTGTTAATAGGCAACAAGATGCCTTTTAAAAGTCCTTTGTAGTTTTGGAGCACTCTAGATATGTTAGGACTAGAGAGGGTGAATGTATGAAAGAGGGCAAAATCTTTAAAATATTCATCCAACTTGAAGTCTATTGTACTATATGAACAACAGGGAGCTTTTCATCCTAAAACATTTTTAAAAAGATGCAGTATCAAATGTGATCATGTTCCCACTAGCTAAATGTAAGCTTCACGGGCCACTGATCATACACGACTGTTCCTTTTTCCATTGTCTCTAGTAAGCACACATGATTTGTGTATAGGCAACACTCTCCCATAACCTTTGATCATCTCACTTCCTCTTTTTCAAGGAGAAAAGTGTTTCGGGGTGGAAATGAATAACATACCAGGACCACAGATTTCACCTTGAAACATAGTTACTTGTGGAAGACACTCTTACAGCTATAGGTTATTTCTATTCTATTTTATTCTCTCTCACTCTCATTCACTCATGCATGTGTAAGACTGAAAAAATGTTTCATTCCTGGTATGAAAAGCATCTTTGGGAGCCATCATCATATAAATCTTAGTAACAGCAGAGGCTAAAGGGCCAAATCGAACAGTTCAGATACAAATTTTTACAATCTTGTTTGAGGGCCATTACAAATCTGGTAATGTTACTTTTAAGGCAAAAGGCTCAGGGACACAGAACTTCAATTCCCATTGTACTCTTTACGTTACTCTAGAAGAGTATCTTGGGATTGCGATTCAAGAGTGGACAAGAGTTCCTTCTTGAAGTTCTACCTTTCTCACTACAAATCCCAGGATCCCATGGGATGTAGCCTTAGCAAAAAAAATGAGATGAAACCGAAATAACAGTATAATGCAGATTTATCTCAATTGTGCATCAACAAGCAAATTTCTCTGTTCAGAAAGATTCCCCTGGAGCCAGGTGGTCTGTGTGAGTTTACACTGGGATATCCCTACACAGTTCAAAGATACAACACAAGAAAGGAAAACTTTTTACTGATTCGCCATGGACTTCATCTCACAGGGTTAGGGCTCCATTTCCATGCACTTCAGAAACAGAGCCCCATGTGAGCCATCACATGGAGGCCATCACATGACCATAAGGTGGGATTCTGTGAGGCTCTGGTTCCACAGCCCATGGAAATAAAGCCCATGAAAATAAAGTCCTAAAGCAGTGGTTCCCAACCTTGGGCCTCCAGGTGTTTTGGACTTCAACTCCCAGAAATCCCAGCCAGCTAACCAGCTGTTAGGAACTGTGGGAGCTGAAGTCCAAAACACCTGGAGGCCCAAAGGTTGGGAACCACTGTTCTAAAGCCATCTTCAGGAGCCGGGTATCACCCGACTCCAGACATGGGATGGCTGGCCATCCCAGAAGATACATGGGATAAGATGGTTCCCTCCACTTTCCCCTTGCTGGTAGGATGAGGTCCCTTGTCACTTTGCTTCCTGACTAAATTGTCTTTGGACAAACCCCTCTTTCTCACCATTTCATCTCTTGAGTGCAAGAATACTAACTGGCCAGTTCTGCAGATAGCCCACTATCCCAACCAAGTAAGATCACAAAGGTCTTGCTAACCTGCAGGTCTGTTTTTCAAGAGGCTCAACAGTGGAGTAATGAAGGTCCCTGGAAAAATGGTACTGATAGTGGCGAGAAACGATTCCAGCGTTGGCTGACCACAGGAGTCCAAAAAGAAGGAGGAGCCCTCCAATTCCACAACAAAAGAAGCTGATGGATCTCAGCATTGAATTTGAGGAAGTGGAGCTTGTCCCTGGTTCAGCTTCTCCGAGAGGCAGGACCTTCAGGTCATTGCTAGATGCAGCAGCCTCCATCTCCCCATCACTCCACCAAGCAAAACAAAGCGTCCCCGTCACCAGGAGGATGGCACCGGCGATGGTCATTCCATGACGCAATGAGGCTGTTACCATTTTAAAGACTAAAATATAAAGAGAACACAGGATTTACAGCAAAACAGGTCTGATTCTCTGGCCCATGCTGGGGGGAAAAGAGAAGAAATCATGAACATATACAGTTTGTCAAAATAAAAACAGATACTTTAATTGCAAAAATTGTCCATAGAGTGTGGCTTTTAAAACTTTCATGCTAACCCATGAATTGTTATGATTGGGCAGAACAGTTGAATACTCCATCATCCCACTTTTTCAGCTGCATTTGAAAGCCCCAGTTTCTTCCTCCTCATAGCACCCTTTGTATTCAGGCTAGTTTGTACCCAATTAATCCAGCAGGATGCAAAGGGGTGAAATATTTCCCTTCCCAGTAAACGCAGGCAAAATCAAACTGCGGCAGTGTCTCTGAGGTTGTGTGCTGCTCTTCTTTATGAATAGCTTTGCTATCTTAACCAGATGTGTCCCAAACACGGATCCTTGTTAATAGCAACAAGGATAAAGTAACATGTTCACATTTTATTCTGACAGAGATGTTTCTTTTGAGGAAAAAAATTGCCACATTAATTTGGCAATTCATGTCAAATCTAGTTGGATTATAAATATTAATACATTCTCTTATCAAAGATAGATACAAACTAATTTGTGAGTTCTACTTTGCTCTGTTACACTCTATTGTGAGCAAGGAATAGAATCCAGATGTTTATATCCCTAAGTTTTAGATACATCACTTAAATGTAGAAGAGACTTTATAATGATTCAATCACATATGAATAAAACCTTCAATAAAGCAGTAATGTCTTGAATATTCTGACACGGCCAATATCCTCTATACTATTTAGATTTTGGAATGAAGGCTGTACTCATAGATCTATGGTGTGATGTGATAACTGCAGTTGCATGACTGAGTCAATACTGATAAAATGCTTTATATGAATCAGACATTAATCATAAATTTATGTTTTTTCAAATGAAATGGAAAGAGGAAACTATATGCATTTCAAAAACTAGTTGGTTTAGCACATTTCAATAGGGTTCACCATTATCTGAGATTCTGCGTAGCCACATTTAATCTGGGAATGTATCCCCTGCGGATACAGTGGTTGTTCTGTACCAGGAGAGAAGCTTTAATGCTTTGATACTATTTTTAAAACGATGATTATTAAATATCTATAACAATTCTATAATTCTGTAAGCACTGTACAAAATAACAACAGAACTAGTTGCGCCTGAGGGCACATATATAATATAACATAAGCATGCACAGGGTGGTGGTGGTGGGGGGGGGGGGAGGTTTAACAAATCTTTCACCAGTGCATAGTCACATCTATTCATTTATTCTGTATACTTATCTTAGATCTGGTACAGACCTTAGATTCGTTGTTTTTTTTTTCAGAAATACAATATTAACTTGGCACCCAACACAATTGAACTTGTATACTGGACATGAGCTGAGTTATCTGCATGGAAAGTAGAGTCATTTTGGGGTGACAGAGATCCTACATGATCTTATCCAACTTTAATAAAAAAAATGTGATTAAATCAGATTTATAGAAACTGGGGACAGGCTGAATGACTCTGAAATTAATGAAGCTTATGTATCTTTCAAATCAAGGTTGTTTCTTTGACACAGCCCAGTGATTCTTGATTCAGGTTAACATGGGGCTCTTGTCGTCAGTGGAGTCCCATACATAATGTCCAAGTATTTGCCTTCAGCGGCTGTGAAAAAAGCACCTGCACCTGAACAGATTCAGAATTGACATCATGGTGCTGCAAAAGTTGTTTCCAACCTTTTATCACCAGCATACTTGAGTATTTCTTCCTTCCTTTCAGTTTGGCTCCAAGAAAAACTTGCTAGCTCTGATATTTTGCAAGTGAAACCCAGTGTCGTGTAGAGGTTTAAGTGCTGGACTACAACTCTGGTCTCCAGGGACAGAACCCCTGCTTAGGCATGGACCTTAAGGAAATCAGTTTTTCAGCTTCGGAGGAAGGTGAAAGGAAATCTCATCCATACAAATCTTTCCAAGAAAATCTTGTGATAGAGTCAATTTAAATAAGAAACAATTTGAAGGCATACAACATACACACAGATTTTGAAAATATGGTTACACTCATGGCTGCTGAGGTGGGAATTACGTTGCCCTCCTGATGTTTTTGGTCTGCAAATCTCAGCACTGGCTTTATCATATCTCCCAGCATTTCACAAATAAAACCTGGACACTTGTGGCCAAGCAACATCAGAATGTGGACAAAATGGCAAAAGTTATTAATAAGAAGGAATATACAAGCTAGGAGAGGCTACAGATGTTTGCTTTTGTCTGAGCTTCTTAGGAAGAGGAAGATACTTCTCTCTTCTCATCCTTGCTGAGTTAACTGAGTACAAACTATTTTCACACTTTGGATGAAGCTGGAGACAAAAGGAGAAAGTGGGAGGTAGAAAAGGAATCTGGGATATTTGAAAAGCAGCTGAAAAAGTAGAATAGCAGAGTATTAATCAGATTGTCTCTGCTCAATTGGGATGGACTGAGATATGCTATGTTGGTTAAGATTACTGAGACTTAAATGTCCAAGCACATCTGGAAAGACATATAATTCCCACACATTCTTTAATACTTTTGACAATCATCAATGGTAACTTTTTTTATTTTGGAGGCACAATGAGGATTACTACTATCAGGAACTCTAAGGGTGAATCTATACTGTAAAATTAATGCAGTTTGGCATCATTCTAGTTACGATGGCACAATGGTATGGCAATCATGACACCAGCACTCCTTGAATCATGGGTACTGTCGTTTTACAATGACAGGTCCCATGATCCTATCGCATTGAGCCATGGTAGTTAAAATGGTGTCAAACTGCATTAATTTTACAGTGTAGATACAGCGTAGGTCTCACCCTTTCTTGATAAACAAGGGATCACTGTTTTTTAAATTTAAGACCTTAGATTGTGCTCAGTTAATACTGGACTGGAAAACACATCTTCCATGGAGACCCTGACACAGTCTCCCAACATTTAAATTAGCATGTTTTCCTATGGAAAAAGGAAAGATAAGGACCAAGAAGTCATTTCCCAGTGTGCCCTTGCTTCTAGAATGCCTGAATAACTAAAAAAAGTGAAGCAAAGGTAACAAAATTGGGTTTTCAAATAACATGGGGATAGAAATCCATTACAATAACAAGCACCAGGTATAATTATCACTAGATGGTAATCACCAGAAAAGGGGGGGAAAGGCCAAGATTAAAATCTGGATAACCACAAAGTCAAAAGTCCTTAATGCAAAGAATTGTCCTCCAAAGCTTGTTCACATCCAATCTAACAGTATTAAGCATAATAACCTTCATCATTCTGGATTGCCAATATATAACATTATGCCATATCACTCAAGGTGGCTAATCTTTCGGAGCTCTACATCAGTTATTTTTCTCCCTTGGTGTTTCATGTAATATGCAATTTAGCATATAATCTAAAATAGATCTAAATGCAGACCCTAGGTGTACTGCAAATATAAATAGATGCTGAAGCATGATCCTACTTTCTAGAATTACACTGGTTACAACCACTCACACAGATTTCAAAGGAATGCCTACCTGCTCCTTAGAAATATGGGTGCCTCAATCCATTTGAAATCCTCTTGAAAGATTTGAATTATCCATGGGCTTAAGGCATAGGACCCTGATGGCATTAACAATACCAATTAATTATCCTCACGGAGATTGCCTGTGTACAATAAACTAGATTACAGGCTCAAGCTCTTTTCACATCAGATCCTTCGCTGAATGTGTCTCAATTTTGCCAAGATGAGAACTTCAAAGCTGAAAATTTTAACTCGAAAGCAGAGAGCTGTTCCATTAGCTAAAGTGCTTCTGTCATTGCTTTATAAATGCACACACCACACACACACACAGCAGGGAAATTTGCTAATATATTGTATGCCAAGCTGCAGGCCATGTATGAACCAAAGCTCGACTCCTCCAGCCTGGTGCCCTTCAGCTACATTAGGCTACAGCACGTATCATCCCTAGCCAGCTTCACCAATGGTCCATATAACAAAAGGAACAAAAAAGCAATGTTATCCCATAAAGAATCTAAATAGGTATAGACTGTTCTTAACAGTCATGCAAAAAAGCCAAAAAAAAAAATTGAAATCAACCCTTGAGGTGATACAGAAAATCATAAAGGCAAAAATAAATTTTAAGCCAGAACTGCTATTATTGGGTATGATAGATGAGCCAATTAAAAGACAAAAACAATTTGATACATGTTAGCAGCAGCTAGATTAGTTTACACCCCAAGATAGAAGTGTAAAGAAACACCCTCAATTGAGGACTAGGTATTGAAATTGTTTATCAGTGGTGATGAATATATGTTAATGAGAGAAAAATCAGTTCACAACTTCTTGAAAGATTGTGAGGCTCTCTTACAATTTATGCTGGAGGGAAATTAAGAGATGATATTGACAGGTCTGAAGAATTAATTAGATGTGCGGTACATATATATTTTAAACCATACATTGTAATAAGTTGTAGTTCAGAATATAAAGAACACAAATCAATCAATAGATGACAATGCAGAGAAAGCTGGAAATTCAATATGTTTAACATTAATGTATGTAGTTTCAGTGTAATTATATATAAAAGGTTATAATAGACTTTCAGTTAATTGGCACCAATGGGGATTGGTAGATGCTGAATAAATGTAGTTTCTGGTTGTTTGAGTGTGACTATTAAAATAGGCCTAATTCATACTATACCTCATACTCTGTATTGACTTGATATTAATATTGAAATGTCATATTAAAAGGAAATAGATAGCAAATAAAGGCAAAATTAACTTTATGTTAACACACTTCTACTGCATTATAAAAACAGCTTTGTGAATGTAGCCTTATTTCTTTGCTGGTTGCTTGAGAATTCTGGTTGCTTGAATTCTAGTTAATTGAGAGTCTAGTGTATACTGTATTGGGTGTAATGTATGTTTGTGTTTTATATATATTGACAGTGTGGAAATTAGAGAATCAATTTATATAGATATTTGACAGTTGTCAAAGCATAAGTCCCAATAAAAATGAATTCAAAAAATAATAAACATTCTTATAATTTTACCACATCATTTCTAAAACTATGTCTTACATTATTCTGGCTTTCATGGCCAGAATCGCTGGGTTGCTGTGAGTTTTCTGGGCTGTATGGCTATGTTCTAGGAGAATTATCTTCTGACATTTCACCCACTTCTATGACAGGCATCCTCAGAGGATGTGAGGTATGTTGGAAATTAGTCAAGTGGGGTTTATATATCTGTGGAATGACATCCAGGGTGGGAGAAAGAACTCTTCTCAAAGCAGCTAAGCTTTGGAGCTGCAATGCTAATCAAGGGGGTCAACTGCAACATTCACACTTTCCTCAAACAGACAATAGTTCTTTCTTTCTCCCACTCTGGACCTTCCACAGATATATAAATCCCACTTGCCTAGTTTCCAACATATCTCACAATCTCTGAGGATGCCTGCCACAGATGTGGGGTTTGTGTGCGTGTGTGCCAGGAGCAATTTGAGAAACTGCAAGTCACTTCTGGTGTGAGAGAACTGGCCATCTGCAAGGACGTTGTGGATGAAATGTCAGGAGAAAATGCTTCTGGAACATTGCTATACAGCCTGGAAAACTCACAGCAATTCTATCTCTTACATATCCATGAGAAGTCTGGGAACATATCCCCTACAAATATGAAGGTTGTACTATAGTGTTATCCAGCTCTTCAGCCAAAAAGGTTTCCAGACCAGATTGCATCAGCCCCTACTTCAAAAAGCCACAAACAAACCCAAAGTTACACTTGCCTGCAGGCTTACAAAAGACACAGAAAGGATGCAGAAGAAAAAAGAGATGGTGCATGGAAAAGGGGACAGCAAACTCAGACACCAATCTTAATTGCTGGAAACATCAGTTCCATGTTGCAAGTAAGAAACCATTCGAAGGGATTGTGCTGGTTCAATGGTAACATTTTTTTACTCAGAAATTTGCAAGTCAAATCTGTCTTCAGAAAGTTCAAACAGCAAGTGCGGTACAAAGGGGGGTGGGGGATGGGATACAGTCTTGAGACCCTGAGTGACCAAATAGACAATACTAGTGCAATGGATAATGGTTTGAGCATTTGCAAAGCACCTTCTCCAGTATTTCCTAAAAGGAACCAACTTATTCAAGTTTGGAAAAAGTCACAAGTTTTTGGGAGTTTCTCCTTTTGGGGGGGGGGGGGGCAGAATACAGTTTCCAAAGTTCTTCAGCCAGCAGTCAAAAAGCTAACTCTTCCAAGTTCTGCCATGACATAAAGATTCGTAATTTGTAGGGATGCAGAAACAGCAATTTTAAAATACTTCTTTATGTCTCTTTTTCTGGGTGATAGTTCCTGGAAAACTGTCAGAAATATTTGGGATATTTTTAAAAGCGCTTGGCTTCTGGGCAGCTGATAGTCTGTTGGTGGTGAATTTTCACATTGACGTGTGCATACCATTCAAATTGATTGGCATATAAATTGTCTCGGAATTGAAGATAATGGGAATAAAGCTTTTCTGCAGAGCAAACTTTTTCCAGCGCTTGTTTGTGAATTATTGGAACACCTATATATGCACACATGTTCTTATCTTTCTAACACAGGAGGAAGAAATTTGGCCATTTGACAAATCTCACTGAAATAGCATATTATGGATTATCATTATATGTTTTATTTTTCAAAATATGATTAATTATTGCATGTATTTGGCTTTCTCTAAAGGTGACTTGCTCAATGTGATCCTTTTTGAAAAAATACATAAGCATATGCAGTTTCAAGGATGTGTATAATCTGTATGGCGTTATTTGCTCAAAACCCATTTGACACCATACATTTCAATTACTAATGCCATGAGTTCTGCACTTCTTTATATTATATTCACCCTGTGCTGCTCAGTCTTGTTGGGGATGTTGATCTAGCAAAGTCTGCCAAGGCGAGGTTGTGAGGAAAATAAAGAGGAATCTGTCCTTGGACGGGAGATTATAAATCAAATATGAGAAGCTGGAAGCTGAGAATTTCTCTCCCGTTTCATCTGAAACCATTTTGCTTGATTTTCTGCCTTTGAAACAATGCAGAGAACCCTTTCCAGCTCAGCCTTCTAGGATGATTTCTGTGGGGGTGGTTAACAGCTTAACACAATTTTTGTCGCTTACAAAATACTAAGAGAGATTGACAGTTTTATAGGGGGAAAAAGTTATCTCTCCCTGCATAAAAGCTGCAGCAATGACATTTCAGAGTCCCAAGCCCACGCTGCCAGGAAGGGAGGAGCAGAGAAAGAAGGAGTGGATCCCACACCAATGGATGCTGGATCAAAATTTCTAAACTATGCAGCTCACTCACATCCAAGGTGTAGAAATTTAAGTGCAAGGTCTCCAGAGAAATACTTTTAGGATAGCAAATTGAAAGGTCCCATTTCACCAACGCACTTGACATGAGGAATACTGAGGACAGGTGAGGTGCCTGCTTCTTATTACAGCTTGAGTGACGACCCATGGAGACTGGTGGGTTAGTGGTGATTCACACCTGTCTATCTCAGTCCACATCCACTATTCAATGCAATATAACACTGTATCAAATACAGCATCATATAAGCTATGCAATAAACCCAAAATAGAACACAAGGTCCTAATTATGTTTGACTTACTAACTTTATGAGATGTTCTAGACCAGTGGTTATCAACCTGTGGGTCCCCAGGTGTTTTGGTCTACAACTCCCAGAAATCACAGCCAGTTTACCAGCTGTTATAATTTCTGGGAGTTGAAGGCGAAAACATCTGAGATCTCACAGGTTGAGAACCAGTGTTCTAGACCACATGTGTCAAACGCAAGGCTTGCAGCCAAATTGGGCCCACTATGTTATCTTATGTGGCCCACAAGGCTTTCAATGCCAGGGTGACATAGTTACATTTCTACAATCTTGCAATTACAAATGGCCCTGTGAAGGCACTCATAAGGCCAATGTGGCTCTCTTTGAAAACCAGTTTGACACCTTGTGAAAGGTACTTAGAACTCTTCAGTCAGTAGAACTACAGTAGCAATGATGTGGTTTTCTGGGAGTTAACAATCCAAAAGAAAAGGAAAGGGGGGAGGAGGAACTTCTCAAGCTCTGAATGCAACTAAAGTATATTGAACTTGAAAGAACTTATTTAAGTAGGGAGAAAGCTAGTGTGATTAAGTGTATGAGTGCTGGATCAGGATTCCCCAATGGCACAGAAATTCACTGTGTAATTTTGAGCAAGTCATGACCTCTGAGCCTTACAAGAGGAAAATGGAAAACCTCCTGTGATTAAATCTTATCAAGAAAATGATTGTGTCACATATAAGTCATGTTGACACGAAGGCACAAAACAATAATTTAGCCCAAATTGGCACAATGCGTTTGGCAGCTTGAGGCAAAAGATGAAATTGTGCCCAGTTCTAATTTCACGCACAGAAAACAACTGGACTGACCACTACTAAAGCTGGCTTTATGATCACCAATGCCCCTGACATGCAGTGGGATGGGGGAACAAGGCCATGCTGAAGTCCATGCAAACCAAAATTTGCTTGAAGTCCCTAACATACGGACTTATCATTTGTCTTCTACTAGGCAGAGAGCCTTCTCGATTGTAGCCCCTCAATTATGGAATGCCTTGCCAGCTGAAACTCGAACCACCCGAGACCTACTTGCCTTTCGGAAAGCCTGCAAAACCTTGCTCTTCCAACAAGCTTTCAATGGGTGAAAAACTCGGGGCTATGTCTGTTTTTATTGTTGCTTTTATTGTTGCTTTTATTGTTGTTTTTATTGTTATTTTAAAGCCAAATGTATTGTTTTAATCTATTTCTGTAAACCGCTCCGAGCCAAACTGGGAGTAGCGGTATACAAGTTTAATAAATAAATAAATAAATAAATAGAAGCTCTGTCCTTCAACACAGAGGAACAACCAATGTGTCCAGGATGGACAAATAAGAAGCGGCCACTGTAGGGTGTAGAACGTGCAAACAGTAGTATAAATCTCACCGAACAGGAAGGCCAGCTCCATATCTAGGATTCAGTGCAAAGCATATGCTTGGTTAAGGAGGAAGTCACACTGGACATGAAGCAGCTTGCTTCTGAAGAAAATACACAAAGGCAGAACTGTTAGCACAATACAGTCAATCCTTCATATTCACTGGGGTTAGAGCAGTGGTTCCCAACCTTTTTTTGACCAGGGGCCACTTGACCAGAGACCACAAATCAGTTTTTGGTCAACTTTAGATTCAGTTTGTTTATTTGGGGTGCTGATTCATAAGATTGCATTGGATAGACCACATCAGCTCTAGTTTCTGATACAGAGCATATGCCACCTGGTAGTCGCCATCTGGTCACCCACAGAAAACCATATTTAATAATCTAGAGCTGATGTGGTCCATCCAGTGCAATTTTCTGAATCAGCACCCCAAATAACCCCAGAAACAGGCCTAAAAACGAAGACACCAAGAGGCCCGTTTCAGGCGCCACATAGAATGGCTCCGGTGAGTAATCAGCCTCTCCCCTCCTGTCATCCCCGTTGCCTTCACACGATAAGAGGGTTTCATGAGACCAGTCGCTCTCATTGCAATAGTGTAGTAACGGTGAGACCCTTGTTTTAGTTCTTGGGGATGACTGGTGGTCCACAGACCACAGAAGTCAAAGCTGCAAATGTGGAGGAATAACTGTAGTCTTAAAACTCATCAGAAATGATCAAACTAGAGTCTGTTTTCAAATTGCCACTTAAAAATCAGCTTCCAAAATGTATGCTGTGAATTGAAACATTGTACCAGTTATTAAGTTACATGTCAAACTGAATTTTATTCCAATGCCTCATTGGATAGACTGAAAAGAAAGAAAGATACTCAAAGTAGCAATGTGTTTCACTGGGGGGCCAGCTCTAAGCTTTAGGATATCAGAAAGGCCCAGGAGTTGGTAACCAGAGTTTCATAAAATGTAGGCTGTGGATTTAAACTCTTATATTATACCAGTTTTTAGGCCACATGTCAAACTGAATTTTATTCCACTATCTCATTGGTTAGACTGAAATATTCAAAGCAGGCCTTGTCCATTGTAATCTTTCTTGGTGGGGGTCAACTCTAAGCTTTGAGATATTAGAAAGGTGCAACGATTGGAATCCACATGGGGCCTTCGCTCTGTAGCACAATCAGCCTGCATGTCAGCAGACAATGGCACAGAAAGTCAAGGCGAGACCAGCACCCTGGAAAATTGTCCTCTACACATCATGCAAAGCGATGTACGAAATGATTAGAATTGTCTGTTTTTATGAAATCTGGCATCATCCTGGCTGCATATTGTCTTGAAACTGTTAGGACTAAATATTTCAGAATGCCTAAAGCCGTGGTTCTCAAGCTGTGGGTCCCCAGGTGTTTTGGCCTATAACTCCCAGAAATCCCAGCCAGTTTACCAGCTGTTAAGATTTCTGGGAGTTGAAGGCCAAAACATCTGGGGACCCACAGGTTGAGAACCACTGTCCTAAAGGAAAAGGGCAGTGATTCACATCCCATATATGCAATAAGTAGATATGTAGACTTGAAGGTGCTTACAAATAATGAATTAGTAAACGGATTTTCAAGCAAACACATGTTCCTGGAAGTACATCTCATGAAACACAATGAGATAATTCCCAAGTAAGGCGGTTTAGTGAACTGAAGACTCAGGATAATAGCTGATGAAACCAAGTGCTAAAGAGACATGGAAAAGTTACTTCATGATTGCCAATTCCCAAGGGAATGTAGTCCCGTGTGGATTCTGGGATTTAAGAGAATTTTCATAAGATCTGTCCAAGTGATACACACATATTTTGACCACATTTTGTGGGAACTTTGCGAAATCTAAAACATGATTAAAATGCCCCCATGGAAGTAAGAATAACAGCAAGCTTGATAGCTTGAAAGCTATCTTGATAGCTAGAAAATAAGTTTGATAGCTAGAGATGCACCATTCAGGTACATAAGCAAATTGATTAAAGTTTTTGGCTTTTTCCAATCTGTCACTTCTCTGACATGTTGGACTGCAAGCTTCAATAGCCTCATCGTAACCACCTGAGATGATGGGAGATGAAGGGGTCCACATTGGCAGCATACCATCAACAGACAAATGTAGACTATCAAAAGACATTCTTCCCAAATCAGGTTGACTGCAGTTCTTGGTAGACTTTAAGTCCCAGCATTCCTCACCTACTGCTCCACTGCAGGGAACTGTAGTCAAGGGCCACTAGTTTCATACCCATGGACAAAAAAATGTTTCAGCCAACAGGTACTATTTTTTAAAGCCTTTCTAATATTTATGCCCTTCCTCCCAGCACAAATTATGAATTGATTTAAATTTAGAATTTCCTCCTGCAGAATGTCCCAGGAGAACCTATTCAGAACTTCTAAATATGGCTCATGACTTCTTCATCTTAATTACTTATCATTTCAGTCACTTACTCACAAAAGGGCTGTGGTGATCAGAAATTTAAATGTACTTTCTCCCATAGAGATGTGTTTAACAAGTGTTAATTGCTGAGTATTACACATACACATGTGTAACACAAGACTTAGTAGAGACAGGAGCAATATGTTGTGTTGTGGGTCCTATAAAAAGCCACATATGTAATAACCACTGTGTTATCAAAGGCTTTCATGACTGGAATAACTGGGTTGCTGTGAGCTTTCCAGGGTGTATGGCCAAGTTCCAGAAGCATTCTCTCCTGACGTTTTGCCCACATCTATGGCAAGCATTCTCAGAGGTTGTGAGGTCTATTGGAATTCCAGACATGTTTTCTGAGTGGTGTTCTTTTTTTACTGTTCTGATTTTAGAGTTTTTTAATACTGATAGCCAGATTTTGTTCATTTTCATGGTTTCCTCCTTTCTATTGACAGTAAATAAAGAACACCACTCAGAAAACAGAGGAATTCCAGACATGAAACAATCAGGGCCAGCTAATACCTCCCAACAAGGGATTCCCTCAGGCAGGAAGAAGCCAGGCTTTGAAGCTGCAAGGCCATTCAGCACTAATCAAGGTGGCCAATTGCACAATTCACACTTGCCTTAGACAAGAGTTCTTTCTCCCACCCTGGACCTTCCACAGATATATAGACCCCACTTTCCTAGTTTCCAACAGATCTCACAACCTCTGAGGATGCCTGCCATAGATGTGGGCAAAACATCAGGAGAGAATGCTTCTGGAACATAGCCATACAACCCAGAAAATTCACAGCAACCCGATAATCACCACTGTTTATGTTTCTCCAGATTTCGAATAGACAATTCAACAATCCTACCCCAGGTACAAAAAGTTGTGTGTATATGGAAAGAGATCGGTAGTGAATTCCCTTTCTAAGCTATTGTGGAAATACCCTCTTTGCAATTTCAAGTTAATGAATATATTCAAGTGTACCACAAAAACCCTTGCATGTTATACCTTCATAATCCTAGCTCCGCATTCTATAAATAAGAATTCTGTATGGCCCATTAAAAGATCTTAGTAGAACAGATAATTTATGGAAAACACCTGAACCAAAGGGTTCAGAATGAAGGGAGATTAATAACAGCATATGATATGAATAAAATAAGGCATTGTTAATATTATCATTATATTAGTCCAATTCATTTTCAGAACTTAGATCAAAATCGGTTCACACTTTAAAAAGCAATACATTAAAAACAGATGCAAACGGTAAATATTACAATGGGATTAAATTTATAAATGTAAGAAAACAAATCAATTAAAATACAAGCAGTGTATGAACAAGATAGGTTCTGTAGGTTTGTTGAATTTGTATGTAAGGCAGAACGGGTACATTTTTAAGTGTACCTCCAGCAAAACATATATATTAACTTTGGATTGCATCGGGAAGGGTTAACACTCTTGTGGTGTATAGTTTTGCTGTCTTTGTCCCTGTTCAGATTTCACCTCACTTTCTGTCCCTGTGAGAATTGGATTCTGAAAGATTTGGCTTGTTGTGGAAACAAGGATTGATGATAAAGCTTCATTGGAGGAAACACCTTTTCCCCATGATAAACTCTTTTAGGAGTGTATTTCCTCTCTGAGGGTAGATTTCTCTCACCTTCTGTTTTTCTCCCCCATTTGTAACTATGCAAAATGGGTTAAACCTTTGTGCCGGCTGGACTGCTGACCTGAAGGCTGGGTTGCTGACCTGAAGCTTGCCGGTTTGAATCCACAAGACAGGGTGAGCTCTCATCTGTCAGCTCTAGCTTACGGGGACATGAGAGAAGCCTTCCAGCAAGATGGGAACACATCCGGGCATCTCCTGAGCAATATATCTGTAGACGGCCAATTCTCTCACACCAGAAGCGACTTGCAGCATGTTCACAAGTCACTTCTGACACGATTAAGAACTGTCTTATTTAAAAACCCACCTGAATAATAAGCCTGCTGTATTTCTAGAGTACAAAGCAGCCACCGAGAATGCCCTTTTGGCATCCCCATCAACCAAGAAAACAGCCAGGATACAAATAAAGTAAATAAAAATTATAAATAAGGCAAAAGCCCCATGCAAGCTGCCCTGAGTCCCTTGGCCCCATGTAAGCTGCCCCGAGTCCCTTCGGGGAGATGGGGCAGGGTATAAGAATAAAGTGAAGGGGGAAAAAAGCAGCAACTCCCAGATGATATCCAGTTCAGACAGGGAGATACAATCCACCAAACAGCCTGAACCAGAACCGCGCATTAAAGGGTGCGACAGCCAAATACCCCAAAAGCACCAGATCATGTCCTGCTTCCACTCCTAGCTCTACAATTAAACAGGCTGGTCCTTTTTTAATGAGGGGAAAACATTTCAGAGTTGGGTTGCTGTGAGTTGCTGTGAGTTTTCTAGGCTGTATATCCATGTTCCAGACGCATCCTCTCCTGGCATTCTGCTCACATCTATGGCAGGCATCCTCAGAGGTTTGGGGTTTTATATATCTGTGGATTAGTCAGGGTGGGAGAAAGAACCCTTATCTGCCCGAGGCAAGTGTGAATGTTGCAATTGCCTAGCACTGAATAGCCTTGCAACTTCAAAGTCTGGCTGTTTCCAGAGTTTTTGGCCTGTTCATCCCATCCTGGGAACACATTCTTCTTGCCTCATCAACTATTATTATTTTCTTCTTTTGTGTAAACATGCCTTATTAGCAGCCACAGAAACATAGACTCAAAGCAGCAAAGAAATCCAAGGCAAAGACTACAATTAAGCTAGTATCGGTTGATCATCCATTATTGGGAATTCAGAAATACTCCCAAATCCAAAAATGTCCAGGTGGGTGGCTGAAACAGAGGGCCATTCCACCCAGCTACATAACCCAGAACATCAAGGCAGAAAATCCCACAATATCTGCTTTGAAGTGGGATATCTGAGTCCACACTGCCATATATTCCAGTTCAAAACAGAACATGTGGGATTTTATTCAGCTGTGTGGAAGGGGCCGGAGATATCTCTGCTTTCTGGAGATTCAGTGTATATGAATGTTGTTTCGTGCACAAAATTATTATAAAATCACATTGGGGTGCATAGGAGAAAACACCAATGAAATTCATGTTGAGACTTGGGTCCCATTTTCAAGGCGTTACATTATGTACCTAAATACAAGGGCAGATGTTGCAAAAATCCAAAGAAAACACCGTATCCTGTACACTTATCCGGCCAAGTATCCTGGGGGGAAATTCCGCCTCTCTCCCCCTCCTACTCTGGGCGCATCTGCGCTGCAGAATTAATGCAGTTTGGCTCCACTTTAAGTGCTCTGGCTCCATGCTATGGGATCCAGGGATTTGCAGTTTGGTGAAGCACCATCCCTCTTTGGCAGAGGCCGCTTCCACACAGCTGTATAAAATCCCACACTATCTGCTTTGAACTGGGTGATATGCAGCGTGGGCTCACTTAAATATCCAAGTTCAAAGCAGATATTGTGGATTATCTGCCTCGATATTCTGGGTTATATGGCTGTGTGGAAGGGCCCAGAGAGAGTCCTTGTAAAACGACTACTCCCTGGATTCCTTAGCATGGAGCCATGGCACTTAAAGTGGAGCCAAACTGAATCGATTCTACAGTGCAGATGCACCCTCTCTCTCTCCTTTTGTATTTCTAAGGCTCTTAAAACAATGAAGGCAAAAGAAAGGCAGCTCTACTAACGCGATTAGTCTGGAAGTAAACTTGGAAGCCAAAGGAGGCAAAATGGAAGAAATCCCAGCCAAACTGCTTCAATCCAAGGAGGAGAAGGAAGGGATGGCTCCAAAAAGTCTGCCGGCTCCTCTTTCTCTCCGCGGCTCGAATTGGCGCAAAGAGAGCAAAGTCCGGGCGCAACTCCGGCCACTTCGTCTCCAACCCGCTTGCCCGCCCGCCCGCCGCTTATTCCTCTCGTGGCTCCAAAAACAACCAGGTATTGGGAAGGATACTTACGCCGTGGCCCTCGGTGCCCCCGGGCGAGCCTTGCCCATCGGCTTCCAGGCAGAAAGGTGCGCCAGAAAGGCGAGCAGGAGCCAAGAGCCACCGGAGGCAGGCGGACTCCCCCCCCCCCCCCCCCCCCCCCAGGCGCCGGTCCCAAGCCAGTCCCCCTTCTCGCCGGGCTTGGCCTCTGCAACAGCGACCTCTAGCGGATCGCGCGGAGATTTCACCTCTGTAGAATTCATGCTGAAAGCGAGGAGGAGCTGAGGAGTTTTATCGCCAAGGGGAAAGAAGGACGTGCAAAAGCTGGGCTGCAGTTGGACATCTTGAAAACCAAGATGATGGCAACCAGACTGACTGACAACTGGCAAACAGAGGAAGAAAATCTGGAGGCAGTGACACACTTTATATTTCTAAGCGCAAAGATTACCGCAGACACAGACTGCAGCCAGGAAATCAGAAGACGCTTACTTCTAGGGAGGAGAGCAATGGCCAACCTCTATAAAATAGTGAAGAGCAGAGACATCACACTGGGAATGAAGGTCAACATCATTAAAGCAGTGGTATTCCCCATAGAATCATAGAATAATAGAGTCGGGGGGAGAGAATTCCACTGCCGAACAGCTCTCACAGTGAGGAAGTTTTTCCTGATGTTCAGGTGGAATCTCCTTTCCTGTAGTTTAAAGCCATTGTTCCGCATCCTAGTCTCCAGGGAGCAGAAAACAAGCTTGCTTACTCCTCCCTATGACTTCCCCTCACATATGTATACATGGCCCTCATTATGTCTCCACTCAGCCTTCTCTTCTGCAGGCTAAACATGCCCAGCTCTTTCAGCGGCTCCTCATAGGGCTTGTTCTCCAGATCCTTGATCATTTCAATTGCCCTCCTCTGGTCACTTCCAGCTTGTCAACATCCCCCTTCAATTGCGTTGCCCAGAATTGGACACAGTATTCCAGGTGTGGTCTGACCAAGACAGAATAGAGGGGTAGCATGACTTCCCTGGATCTAGACACTATACTCCTATTGAAGTAGGCCAAAATCCCATTGACTTTTTTAGCTGCCGCATCACATTGTTGGCTCATGCTTAACTTGTTGTCCACAAGGACTCCAAGGTCTTTTTCACACATACTGCTGTCGAGCCAGGCATCCCCCATTCTGTATCTTTGTATTTCATTTTTTCTGCCTAAGTGAAGTATCTTGATTTGTCCCAGCTGAACTTTGTTTTTTAAGTTTCGGCCCATCTCTCTAGTCTGTTAAGATTGTTTTGGATTCTGCTCCTGTCTTCTGGAATGTTAGCTATCCCTCTCAGTTTGGTGTCATCTGCAAACTTGATGATCGTGCCTTCTAACCCTTCGTCTATGTCGTTAATAAAGATGTTGAACAGAACCGGGCCCAGGACGGAACCCTGCGGCACTCCACTCGTCACTTCTTTCCAGGATGAAGAAGAAGCATTGGTGAGCACCCTTTGGGTTCTTTCACTTACCCAATTACAGATCCACCTAACCGTAGTTTTGCCTAGCCCACATTTGACTAACTTGTTTGCCAGAAGGTCGTGGGGGACTTTGTTGAAGGCCTTACTGAAATCCAGGTACGCTACATCCACGGCGTTCCCTGTATTGACCCAGCTTGTAGCTCTATCGAAAAAAGAGATCAGATTAGTCTGGCATGACTTGTTGTTGATAAATCTGTGTTGACTATTAGCAATGACTGCATTTGTTTCTAAGTGTTTGCAGACCACTTCCTTAACGATCTTTTCCAGAATCCTGCCCAATATCGACATGAGGCGGTAATTGTTTGGGTTGTCCTTTTTCCCCTTCTTGAAGATAGGGACCACATTCTCCCTCCTCCAGTCTGCTGGGACTTCTGGATGAAACCCATGGATGTGAGAGCTGGACCATAAGGAAGCCTGAGTGAAGGAAGATACTAGGACCTCATCACACTAGAGCTTGGATCCACTTTAAATCCACTTTAGGGAGGGGTCTTGAGAGCTGGTCATGAACATCAGTTTAAAACAAAGTTGTCTGCTCTGACGAGCCCAGTGAAACAGCATCTAATTTAAGCTCAAATCTGACCCTATGAACATGAGATCATCTTTTCTGCACGTGTGTTTTAAGGAGTATTTCTCATGAATTCTTTCAGACCTTTTCATTAAGCATTCCTTAGCTCTCTTTGAATGGAGACCAAATTTCATATCATAGGGAAACTCCCCGTCTTCTGAAGGCTGGGAAGACCTGGAAGATCAACCCACAGGAGAAACATCCTCTGTCTCTTCTGCTGTGCCGGCCCTGACCTGTCTCTGTGATCTATGGCCTACATTTCTGCCTGAAGTTCAAACTGAAGAACAGACTCAGTGAAAATCTCATTCTCAGAATCAGAGTCCCCAGCATCCTGCTGAGTCCCAACAGAATGTTTTTCAAATTTTGTTACATAGTGTAATCTGGGATCAGATCCTGGGATATAGGGCAGTGTAGATCCAGCCTTAGTATAATTGTCTTCCAACTCTTGGTAGTGGGTTTATAAGGGGCCAGAAAGACCTTTTCTGGTCTGTCTCAGGATCCTTCCACACTGTTGTATAAAATCCACATTGAACTGGATTATATGGCAGTGTGGACTCAGATAACTCAGAGCCCTTCCATGCTGCCATATAACCCATAATATCAAGGCAGAAAATCCCACAAAACCTGCTTTGAACTGGGTTATCTGAGTCCACACTGCCATCTATTCCAGTTCAAAGCAGAAAATGTAGGATTTTATTCAGCTGTGTGGAAGGGGCCCCAGTTCAAAGCAGATGTTGTGGATTACCTGCCTTAATAGTATGGGTTATATAGATATGTGGCCCACCGTGAGGACATACATTTCCAGATGGAAGGCAGTCCTGACACGGATTTCCTTGACACATCTTCCTCCTGGCACATTTCTTTATTTGCGCCTCTTCAAATTCCACAGCACTGTTAGTAACAGCTGACCTCCAGTTAAAAGCTCAAGGGCCGTGCTTCCCAGTTCTCGGAGTCTATGCCACAGTGTTTAAGGTTAGCTTTAGACTCATCTTTAAATCTCTTTTCCTGTCCACCAATATTCCATTTTCCATTTTTGAGTTGGGAGTAGAGTAACTTCTTTGCGTGACAGTGATCAGGCATTGGGACATAGTTGCCAGTCCAGCTAAGCTGGTGGCAGAGAATCATTGCTTCAGTGTCAGAGGTCGTTGCTTTTCTGGAGATCATTTGTCTGGCTGACTTCCCAGAAGATTTGCATGATTTTTTGAAGGTAACATTGATGCCATCATTCTAGAAGTCAAGAATGATGTTTTTAACTGCCCATGTTTCATAGACATACAAGAAAGTAGGAAGGATAATAGCTTCATAAACAAGCATCTTGGTATCTCTATAAATGTCTCGATCCTCAAACACTCATTGCTTCATTTTAAAAAAATGCTGCATTCATAGAACTCTCAAACAGTGTTTTATTTTGGCGTCAATGTCGACTTTTGCAGAGAAGTGGCTGCCTAGGTAGCAGAAATGGTTACCATTTCCTAGCATTACAGCATTAAGCTTTATTTCTGGCATTGGAGAGGGATTGGTTGATGTCTGCTGACAGAGCACTTTGGTTTTCTCAATGTTCAGTGAGAGGCCAAGTGCACCCTGTGTGGCATCCCTTTTCTAAAAAAGGGACGTCCACCAAGGGACAAAGATTAAAGTGAAATACAAATACAGTAAATATATAAATTTATTTGTACAAAAATATTATGTATCAATTATAACAATCCCTATGTTTATTCCTCTACCTTCTCTACAATGAAACTGCCTGCAATAAGTTGTTGAAGGGTTGTTGTATGTATTCCGAGCAGTATGGCCATGTTCCAGAAGTATTCTCTCCTGACATTTCGCCCCCATCTATAGCAGGCATCCTCAGAGGTTATGAGGTTCTGAGGATGCCTGCCATAGATGTGGGTGAAACATCAGGAGAGAATACTTCTGGAACATGGCCATACAGCCTGGAATACATACAACAACCCTGTGATCCTGGCCATGAAAGCCTTCGACAACACAGTTGTTGAAGGTTTTCATGACCGGAACGACTGGGTTGCCGGGAGTTTTCCAGGCTGTATGGGCATGTTCCAGAAGCATTCTCTCCTGACGTTTCACCCACATCTATGGCAGGAATCTTCACAACCTCTGAGGGTGCCTGCCATAGATGTGAGCGAAACGTCAGGAGAGAATGCTTCTGGAGCATGGCCATACAGTCTGGAAAACTTACAGCAACCCACTGTCCACAATGACTTTGTGAGATTTTATTCTCTTGGCAACCACCCATTACTACTATTATTATTTCTACTTTTTGAATAATTGGCCATTTGTTCTAGGAGCATATTCTCCAAGTCTTCAGACTGGCTTGGGGCCTATGATAGAATGCCATAACAATTCGACAGGTTTTCTTCTCTCCTCCCATTTTACTCATATGTGTGTATGTGTATGTGTAAAATATGTAATAATCTTATATACTAATGCATGAAAGACAACATGGCTCTCAAACTGTGAAACCACAAGAGTTGGAACTTAGCATGATTAGTAAGTGGAACCTAAGTGCATGCAGCCAAAATGTATTAATTAACTTTAATTAATTAAAATCTGCCTGGATCCTGCAGTACCATCTTCAGTCAAAAAGTGTCAGGCTTCCCTAACCCAATGATTTTGCATGTTCACTAAATCTGTTTAAAGGAAAGAAAAGAAATCGGAAGCATCTGATGAAATATAAACTTTTTGTATTTGTTTTAGCTATATTGTATTTTTAATTGCCTTGAAACTCAGTTTTGGAGGAAAAGTCAGGATTTCAATTAAGTCATTTAAAAGAAATGAATAATTAAATAAATGTTATTTTTAACATAGTAAAACATGATTGGAAACTGTCCTGCAGGAATTTTAAAGAGATATATATCCAAATCTTTCAACTTTCCATTCCCCAAATTTTGAGAAATTCTTAAAATCCCAGCAGGTCAATTTATTAGCCTTGTCATCCAGGCAATTACATACCAAAATATACTGTGCCATTTCTTGGTATAAAACCGTTTTTTCACGACATGGCACTCCATCACACCTTCACATTGTGTAGTAAGTGGAACCAAAGGCAATATTTGGAGTGTGGATACATGAAACCATGGCTATTACATCCCCATTGCCTGTTTTGTTTTTGTTTGTTTTTTCAAAAAAAAATGTGTCAGAAGTGACTTGAGAACATACTGCAAGTCACTTCTGGTGTGAGAGAATTGGCTGTCTGCAGAGATGTGCCCGGATGTGTTAGCTGGGAGGCTTTTCTCATGTCCCCACAACCTAGAGCTGACAGACAGGAGCGGATTTGAACCAGCAACATTCAGTTCATGCAGTTCAGCTGGCACAAGGATTTAACCCATTGCACCACAGCAGCTCCCCCATCGTCAGTGAAAGCACCACAATGTAGCCAGTAGGATCCTATTGTTTTTCATATTTTTCATTCAACCAAATCTAGCACCATTCTTGTATTAATTCTAATTTGGAGTCCAGATAAAAAACCTGCTTGATCTTCTCCTATTCAGATTTTTAGAATTACTTTTAATCTGCTTGCCAATACAGAAGCAAATTATCTGCATTTAGGAATGAGATAAGCATATGTTTTTTTTTCTTTTTTCTTTTTGGAAGTTGGGATTGTATTGTTTGCTTCCAAGTACATGCAGTTCTCAAGTTACAAACATTTGACTTACAAGCAACTCATAGTTACAAACAGTGTGACAGCAGAAAGTGAGAGAAATCTACTCCTAGGAAGGGAAATTCACTTCTAAAAAGAGTTATAATGGGGAAAAGGGGTCTGCACTGAAGCTTTGTTTCCAATCCTTGTTTCCATCATAGGCCAAATTTTTCAAAATCCAATTATCACAGGGACAGAAAGTGAGGTAAAATCTCCTGAACAGAGGCACAGGCCACAAAACAAACACCACATGGTATTAACCATTCCCTATGCTGTTCAAAGCTAAAATATATACATTTGGCTGGAGTTGCACTTAAAAAATGTGCAAATTCAACTTAAGAACAAACCTACAGAAACTATCTTATTCTTTACTTGGGGACTGCCTGTATCTGGTTTCTCCTTATGAATAACTTAGTTAAACGTTTTCTGTAGGGGTACCAGCAATTCTTTTTGAAAGGTTTTATAATAATTTGCAGATAGACCATGTAAGCCTGGAGTTTCTCCTAATTCATCTCCTTTGACAGCCATCTCAATTTCTTGTATAGTTATTGGCTTTTCTAACTGGCCTTTTTGTTCTTCTGACATTCTTGCTATTCTCTGATTCTGTAAATATCTCTTAATTTCTTTTTCCAATCCTTGTTTACTCATTTCCTTTCTTTATAGCTCAGTGTAGAACATATGGAAGGTTTTCTTTATTATTCGCTGATTTGTGTGTGTGTGTGTGTGTGTGTGTATACTTTCCACCCCTCACTTCCAACATTTGTTTCTTTTCCTGATTTTTCTTTATTCTGTACGCTAACCATTTTCCTAGCATATTGGCTTGTTCAAAGTAATTTTGCATTGTGTATCAACTTTCTTTTTAAATCTAACGTTGTGGTCTCATCTAGTTCTTTTTGTTGCATTCTTAGTTTCTTGTGTAGTTTTGAATTTGTCAGATCTCTTTTTTCTTTTTCCATCATTAACTCTAATATCTTCAGTATTTCATTTTTCTTCTTGTTCTTGTTGTGAATTTTAGAAAAACCCTAATGACAATTTTAACATAATCCCAAATTGTTCTCCAACACATTTCTCCTGTTAAATTTTCTTCAAAATATTTAAAGTAAATTTGACTTCCACTATTATTTCTTCATCTTTCAATACTATCTCATTCAGTCTCCATTTGAAGTATCTTTTCCAACTTCTTAATTTCAATAATAATGGACAATGGTTCGAGGTCATTTTGAGCATAATCTCTACATTTTTCATTCTAGTACATAGATCTTTGGTTATTAGGAAGATATCAATCCTTGACTATGATCTGTGTACATTGGAAAAAAAGTAAAATCTTTTTCTTCCCCCTTTTTTATATCTCCAGTCAGGCCTGTAGCGAGGGGGGGGGGGGGTTTATATCTCCAGTCAGGCCTGTAGCGAGGGTACCAGATTCCGTCTGATTTTGAAGGCTAAGTAGAATCAACCCTGGTGAGTACTTGGATGGAGACTGCCAATAAATACTTAGTTATATTTCCAAGGAACAAACTATCAAAACTACCTCTGACCACTCCTAGACTAAGACCATTCAATAAAATTCATTGGAACCTAGCTTGCATCACCAAGACCTGGTTGGACAAATGGGGGGGGGGGGGGGTAAACTTACCCAGGTCTGTCTGCTAGGCTTTGGGGTGCATCAGCAGGCCAGACCTGGGGGGGCGGAGAGCAGGGTTGTGGTGGTCTATCATGAGTCCATCTTGCTGATCAGATTCTTTGTTCCCGAAGCATCTGGGTTCGAGTGTGTCCATCTGAAAGTGGGTAACCAGGACAGTTTGGGGATTCTGCTTGTGTACCGGCTACCCTGCTGCACAGCAGTCTCTCTGCCTAAGCTAGCAAGAGTGGTCTCTGGCCTGGCATTGGAGTCTCAGCGGCTAATAGTGCTGAGGGACTTCAACGTCCATGCAGAGTCACCTGTATCTGTAGCAGCTCAGGACTTCATGGCTGCCATGACAACCATGGGGCTGCCCCAAGTGATATCTAGGACCACTCATATAGCAGGACACACCCTGGACCTAGTCTTCATTGTGGATGCATGCCCCATCCCTGTCCTGGTTTGGTATCCCAATTTCCTAGGGCCTTGACAATAATCCCATTAAATGTGGGGCTATTCCATATCTAGGTTGACTGTCTTGTAGCAGTTCTTCCACATCTGGTCTGGAGTGGGGAGACAGTCCTGTTATCATACAATAGTGCTCACATGCACCATTATCCAGTTTGGAAGTGGCTTAAAGCAAACCGATTTCGCTATGTTGCATCTATACAAATACCCCAGGAATTGGTTCAAGCTGGAACAGTGGACACAGTACCCACTAATTGCAGATTCAGACCCAAGAACTACAGTATCTGTAGCTAGACAACCTCTGGAAAATACAAGTTTTTTTTTTAACCAATATGCTGAGATGTACTGATGTTTTGCCAATGATTAGAGTATATCCTGGTTTCGAACCCTACATGGGCTATACTCTGATCGGCTACAGCACATTATTTGGCTTGTTCTGGACTTTCTGTGCCTCCCAGCACTGTTTCTGGCTTGAGAGTTTTATGTGCTGCAGCATGTATTGAAAGTGTACATTTTGTGGACACCTTGCCCTCGAGCTGGCTCAAAATTGCGTTATAGTGCCTGTGTAGAGCCACCCATTGTACAAGGGAAACAACAGAGTTGTGAAGGCACGCTGGGGGAAAATGGCTATCTCTAGGTCTGGCTACCCAAGCAGCTTCGGTTTACCTTATAATTATACCTCAAACCCCAAAGTAAATACTCTAGAAGCTGATTAAAGATAACCAAAAATATTGTTTATTGAAAACAGGAAACAGTCCTTTTAATGTATTAGAAATAATATGAGGTAAAATCACTGAAATTATACAGAAATAAAACTATATTGATTGAGAATGAAAGCTATAGAGACTATAAAGGATAAACACACAAGCTATGAGGAAACTATAAGGTAAGGACTATAGGGTATGTACAAGGCTATGATAAGCACTATCTATAATGACTTTAGTGGTAAATACCAGCTATAGTGAACTATCTATAATAACTCTGAGGTAAACTATAAGGTGATAAGCTATAAGGTAAGTACATAAGGTAAGTACAAGGCTATGAGGTAAGCTATGAGGCTATGAGGTAAACTGTAAGGTAAGTACATGGCTATGAGGTAAACTGTAAGGTAAGTACAAGGCTATGAGGTAAATACCTAAAGCTATGATGTGACTATAAGGTAAGTACAAGGCTATGAGGTAAGCTATGAGGCTGAGGTAAACTGTAAAGTAAGCACATAAAGCTATGGTGGTAAGTACAAGGTGAACTATAAGCTTTGCTATCTTTGAGGTAAATACTTTACTATGAGGTATACTATCTAAGCTATAGGTAAGTACAAGGCTATGAGGTAAACTGTAAGGTAAGTACGTGGCTATGATGAACTCTATCTGTAATGGTAAGTATGAGGCTATGAGGTAAATACTATCTATAATGACTGTATGGTAAGTACTATCTATGATGGTAAGTACATAAAACTATGATGTGACTATAAGGTAAGTACGTGATTTATGTTGCCTGTTTGAATTTGCCAGGTCAAAGAACCCAGACCAAATTCTAAGACCTATCTCTAAGAGGTTTTTCTCTGGAATTGCAATTGGAGGGAAAAAAGCCTCTAGAGATTAGCTCCCAGGCTGAACCATCTCATCCAAACCTAAAGGGGAGTCCCAAGCTCCACCCCCAAAATGAGAGCCAATGGAACATTCCTCCCAAGAACAGCAACCAGGAAATAAGCAAGGGAGGGAAAGCCAAGTAGGACAGCACAAGAGTGTTGGCTACAAGTTATCTCCCACTTCAAATAGTCTGGTTTGTTTTAGCAACAAGCCTCCTAAATTACAAATGTTGTTGCTCAATATGAGGTGAGTGCATGAAACAACATGATTGGTCCCATACTTTATCATAATTCATCCTGTACTTTCAGATTAGTGAAATGAAGATAAGCAGGCAGATTGCCAGAGTGTGTAGATACTGATAAGGAAGATAACTCTGTGTCTAAAACAGTGGTTCTCAACCTGTGGGTCCCCAGGTGTTTTGGCCTACAAATCCCAGAAACTTCAACCAGTTTACCAGCTGTTAGGATTTCTGGGGATTGAAGGCCAAAACATCTGGGGACCCATAGGTTGAGAACCACTGGTCTAAAGACTTGGAGACTTAAACAGTTGGGGCCCAGCTCCACAGCAGGAACTGGCAAATGCTGAAGACGCATCCCATTATTTGCAAAGTGACATTTTAAGCTATTAAGCAAGAAATACTGACCTAATTATACACCTGAGTAATGACAATGAATCTCCCAACTACTCCATGATTGCCTTGTTGATTTCAACCCTCCTCTTTGAAGATTCACAATACTTCTACAAATCCCTCTTGTTTTCTTGACTTTTAATTGGCACAATTTACAGCTCAGATTTGCTTTTTGCTGACTTTCCTTATCTGGACCACTGTCTTCTGGATGACTTCTGGATCAGATGACAATTGTAACGGAAAAGCTAAATATAATGGAGTTTTTGTGTATGTTTATTAGTGCTGATATTATGGCAAGGACAGGCATAATATCTGATTGGTTACATCTGATTGGTCAATGTGTCACCATGGTTACGTAGCCTTTGCAGTAGAAATGTATCCATTTTAGAGTAGCTAGCAAGAAAAGGGGTGGAAATAGCTAAGAGAAAAAGAAGGAACATTAAAAAAATTATTCAGTCTCTAGCCCGGGAGCTAGAGGGAAGATGTTCCTTGTTTAAGACTGTTCCCTCAGTTGTAGTACTGAAGTAAAAAGGAACTACAGTAGAGTCTCACTTATCCAAGCTAAACAGGCTGGCAGAAGCTTGGATAAGCGAATATCTTGGATAATAAGGAGGGAATAAGGAAAAGCCTATTAAACATCAAATTAGGTTATGATTTTACAAATTAAGCACCAAAACATCATGTTATACAACAAATTTGACAGAAAAAGTAGTTGAATACGCAGTAATGTTATGTTGTAATTACTGTATTTACTAATTAAGCACCAAAATATCACGATATATTGAAAACATTGACTACAAAAATGGCTTGGATAATCCAGAAACTTGGATAAGCGAGGCTTGGATAAGTGAGACTGTACTGTACTTTGAATGAGTCTCTAGCCAGGGAGCTAGAGGGAAGAGGACTTTTGCTTAAGTTTGTAGCTTCCATTTTTATATTGAACTAAAAAGAGACTAATTTTTAGTCTAAGTCCTCAGTCAGGTTAAACTGAGACAGAGTGTCCTTTGGGACTAAGTTTTAGTCAGGTTATCAATGTTAAAGAGTGACCAAAAGATAGAAATTATCCAGCCAGAAGGCTTAGGAAAAATATACATTTGAAATAGAAGAAAGTTGCTTAAACAAGCTGAAATAAGTTAAACTGTTCTGGAAGTTATATAGTAACAGTTTTATGTATTCAAAAAGTGAAAGACAATTGCAATGATATCCAAGTGGAACTGAAGTAAAGTACTTCGTAACTTCTTTATGTGCAAAAGAATTCATAAATAAACATGTCTTTGTTACAACTTATATACTAAGGTCTCGTGTCAAGTTACAGGACTGAAGTAACATAGCTGTAAATCGGCTGGAGATTATATTTATGTAACCTGTGAGGAGAAGTTGGAAGTTACATATTGACTCCAGGTTTGGGTTACACATTGAAGAGACGTATACAGACATTTATAATTAAACCCTGTAAAAAACATATAAACAGGAAAGTGACACAGAGACAGAAATAGCGTATTTCAGGCGTGAACTGCAAGTCACTGAGTTTGTGAGGTTTAATTCCTCAATCTCCCCTTATCGTCTCATCACCTCAGGTGCACACACGTATACATATGTTTATTGTTGTAGGCAGAGATGGGATATCGACAAATAAAGTTTCCCCCCTGTCTTGGAAGTTCCTTTTAAAACAATCAACCTCTCCTTCAACCTGCTGGATAATCTATGACTGCCCTGGACTGAATCAACTATGACAGTGCATGCAGTCTAACAATTTGTTTCCTGTGACATTTGATGACTGGAGCATAGGACAGACTTGATCCTGGAGCATGCCAACTTGGCTTGTATTATACACATCTGGGTGAATGAAATTGGGTTCTCTGTACAGAAGTGGGCAATGTCTGGGAGCATTGTGACAGTCTATTGGGACACCATATCCCTCATTGAGTGCCTTGCCCCATAGTTTGGTGGACTTGGATATATGTTTCTGAAAGGCCAGAGGCCAGAATAGGATTTGTTTTGTATGCCAATCATTCCATTGCTTAACTACCTTCCAGAGCTGGCTAAGTTGGTATTGGCAGTGATGTTAGTGTTCCCTGAGAAGTCTCAGCTGCCTTGGCCAATGATCAGGGATTCTGGGAGCTGAACACCTAAAAGATCAGAGTTTGGGGGACCCTGGTTTAGACTCACTATAATTTGGAGTCTTTGCAGCAGTAGGGGACAAATTAAAACAAATTTTCAGATGAGACTTGCAAATCCAGATAGATTCCTGGCTGTCTTGGGCAGCTCCATGTTGCCTTGACAGATGATCCTGTTGAAATCTGGAGCAGGGAAATGGCCAGGGCAGTAAATGCAGTTGCCCCTAATCCTTCAGACCTGGTTATGTGATGGAGACCACCTTAGATTGTTGTGGTGTATGTTACAGGGAACATATAACTTGCTTATTAAAATAGCTGCATGGCTACTGTTTCATTCCTTGACACAATTCAAAGTACTGATCATGACCTATAAAGCCTAATATGATTTAGGTGCAGACTATCTGACTGTATCTCTCCATATGAAACTGCCACAGTTGAAAGATCTACAGAGAGATGGGTCGAGAGATAGAGATCAATTATTTATATTATTGAAAACTAGACTCCAAAGTTATGAATTATCATCCGTGGCTTCATTGGGACATACAGTGAGCCCGCGTTGATCTTTCCCTTTGAGCTGTAGTAGCCTTTTGCTGGTACAAACTCCAGTCTGAGTTAGTTTGACAATAAGAAGTAGACATCACCCTTGCAGAATGTGCAAAGCAGGGAAAAGTGAGTAATTTTTTAAATTTCCATTTAATTAATAATTCAAGTGTTTAAAGGGACTGGGCTTGTGGAGGTAATTAATTGCAAAGTCCTATTCCTCACAAAATTTTGAATTCACAAAATTGTGCAATTATTCCAGGACAAAAGACCATGGACAAAAAGGGATAATGCATGCATTGGGAGGAGCTATGTTCCAGCAGCTTCAGTAACCTAAAAGTGATTGAGTAACAGACTGCTGTGATAAATGTGGCTGTACTGGCACGATACAGTTCAATTCAAAATGGATTTTC
Source organism: Anolis carolinensis (assembly GCF_035594765.1). Taxonomy (NCBI): domain Eukaryota; kingdom Metazoa; phylum Chordata; class Lepidosauria; order Squamata; family Anolidae; genus Anolis; species Anolis carolinensis. The sequence continues at coordinate 175,041,120 of NC_085844.1, forward strand.
AAAGGCAGGATCCATTTTAGAGCCTTTTGTAGTAATGTCCTTAGTGCATTACATAAAATGCAAAATCAAAAGTTGCTGCTACAAAGATTGCCACATTTTCATGTGCTTCTGCTCCATCTTGCACAGCAAGGTATGTATTTTACCCAAGGCAGTGGATGGAGCTCTTGAACTGCATTCAGTACTTGTTTCCAATGTCAGGCCTACCAGCTCTTCTGTTTGCAATCTTTGTTTTAAATAAAACTGAGTTGAACTTTTTTGTGTGTCAGGAGCAACTTGAGAAACTGCAAGTCATTTCTGGTGTGAGAGAATTGGATGTCTCCAAGGACGTTGCCCAGGGGATGCCCAGATGTTTAATGTTTTACTATCTTTGTGGGAGGCTTCTCTCATGTTCCCGCATGGAGCTGGAGCTGACAGAGGGAGTTCATCCGCACTCTCCCCAGGTTGGATTCAAACCGACAACCTTCAGGTCAGCAATCTAACCTTCAAGTAATCAGTCCTGCCAGCACAAGAGTTTAACCCACTGTGCCACTGGGGTCTCCTGAAGTCATGAGTATGAGTTGAAATCACGAGTATACATGTGACTTTCTTATGGTGTCTTTTGCATTGCTTCCAGTACAGCTATACCATTTTCACGCCACTAATTAAGGATTCTGAAAAAGTTGAAAGCTTCCATACTTTGTGGTGCTTCAACTTGTCAGGGGTGTAGCTACAGGAGTTACACAATCCCTCTTCAAATAAGAGGGCTGCATCACCATATAAAATTTTCTTTCCATCTCCTAAATTTCTAGCATTTCAGCATTTCAACAAGGAACATTTCACGGGGAGTGCAGAATTCTTATCTGTAATGCCCTTATCTCACTCCGCCCCCAAAAAGCTGTAACTGTGATCCCAATAAAGATATTATCTACCAGGTAAACTGTAATTAAGGTGAAATATTGCGGCAGATGCTATGAGGCAGGATCAAGATGTTAGAGATGACAGTGTACCATGTCCCAGGATAACCTATTCTAAAACCATCCTACCATTTTCAAGTGTAGCAAAAGATGCTGAACGATCACCAGTGCTGAAGAAAGCCCCAATTCTAGAGCTGGAAAAGACCACAAATGTCATCCAGTCCAACCCCCTGGTATGCAGGAACACAGAAGCAAAGCTCTCCAGACAAAAAGCCATCCAACTTCTGCTTAAAAGGCTCCAAAGGAGGAGACTACAGCACACTCCAAGGCAGCATATTCCACTGCTGAACAGCTCTTACCACCAGGAAGTGTCCCCTGATGTTTGGGTGGAATCCCTTTTCCTGCAATTTGAATCCACTGCTCCTCTACCACTCCACTCAGATTTTGTAGAATAGAAAAGAAACATCACTTTGGTCTGTGATGCTTCAAGCAGGAAAAGATTTTTGGGCAGACTTATGACCCAATTACTGATTTCCCACTGCTCACTGCCTCCCTGCTCCAACTAGTACAAGTCTCTGGCTAAAAGGAAAGTGTAAAAAAAAGACAATTCACCATTGAAAAATGAAGTGTTACAGACCAAGTACTCTGCCAACATATATAGCCTTTTCATTTTGCATAATATAGAAGCGGCTTTGCTTTGCACAAGATGGTGCTATCAATGAACCTGTTTCTAGCATGGCGACCACCCAGCGCTTGCAGATGGTCTGCCTCGTGCCATGACATCATGCCATAGGACAGGGGGCAGGATTACAATGTCCTAGGCACTGTGCCATAGACCAGCACGTGGCTTGAAACAGTGCCCCCCTCCTCCATAGTGTTGTGCCAAATAGCCTGGCTGCTGTTTCCTTCTAGTGTGCCAGCTATACTTCCGAGTCTATGGAACAGATTTAATGCATCACTTATTTTCTAAAAAGAAGACGTTAACAGGGCACAAGCCATTCTGGAAACCTTCCTCACACTCTTTCCAGTGTTAGATGAGGGATAGAAGTGGTTCTAATTATTACATACTAGTGAAAAGAAAAATAATTTAGCTTCGGATTGAAACTGGTCCTCAGCCAGCACTCCACTCCACCTCACAGTTGAACTGGCAGAGGGATCTGACTGCTCTGTTTCTTTGCTACTTCAGTTCAGCAGAATGGGAGCCAAAAAGAGGGACAAAGAAGCAACAGGGTGCTCAAGGGACAAGTCGCACCAGACTCAAACATTGCCTGGTTCAGGGTCACAGTTGCTGTGCTAGCACAATGTTGGGCAAAAGGGGGGGGGGGGACAACCCTAAACAATTTTGAATGCATGTACCTCCCTGGCACTCACTTGCCCACGTGGAGTTCCTGGAAGGGGGTGGGCAGCGGGGTGGGAAGATGGATGGGCGTCTGTGTGAATGGGTGGGCACAGGATAAGCAAGTGGATGGATGCGTGATGGACAAGAGAGTGAAGATGGTGGGTAGGTCTTTGGGTAGGCAAGCGAACAAATGTTTACAGTGGAGAGGCTGCCTACCGGTACATCAACGGTGCAACTATTGTGTAAGGAATTTGAAAATACTCATACTAGGACCTGCAAAATAGGGGTGCAGATATTATGCCTTGATGACTATTATGCAATGAAATGCAATATATTGTTGTTGCCAGGATCCCACTGGGGATACCAAAATCTAGTCTAGTTCCATTATATCCAACTGTGTAGCAAACTGATATCGCTCGTGCAAAATGGCAAAGTCAAGAGGGAAGGAGGGAGGAGGGGAGAAAGGAAGGAGAGGGGAGGGAAGGCGGGAGAGAGAGAAAGGGAAGAAAAAAATTCAGAAAGCATGATGTAGTCGTCTGAAACTCCAACTATGGCCCTGAACACACTGGAAGGCTTTAGGCAAGTCCTGCTTTCTCAGCCTCAGAAGAAGAGAGAAGAAATCTTGACAAGAAAATTCTGATAGGGTCTTCCGAAGTCTGAAACAATTTGAAGGCACACAACAACCCATCAAATTCATTATGAATTATACCTTACTGGGGGAATGAGGTGCTAAAGACCTATTTGCGGTCCTAAGAGGCTTAACCTACTGAATTTTGATCCCTTTCTACTGAGAGGTTGTGCAGGCCTACTCTAGAGACTAGGGACACAGATCAGTGGTTCCAAATTGCAGGAGAGTCCATCTAAACATCAGGAAATAGCATTAAAAATAAGAGCTGTTCAATAGTAGAATATGCTGCCTTGGCAGGTGATGGGGTTTTCTTCTTTGGAAATATTTAAACAGAGACTGGAAGGTCATTTGTTAGGTGTGCTTTGTGTATTTCCTGCATGGTAGAACTCGAACAGTATTCCTATCTTAAACACCGTATCTCGGTGTCACCTTAGATCGAACACTAATATTTAAGGAACACTACAGGCATATAGCCGGGGGGGGGGGGGGGGGGGGGGCTTGAGGGGCTTCAGTACCCCCCCCCCTGAAATTCTCAGGGTGGTCCACGAGAAGACTTTACATTTATTATTTAAATTGTTATGTTTATTCATGATCTGATCACCATGCTCAATATATCCCATATGCATGAGGGTATTGGGATAACGATACAAAAGGTTTGCTAGGGTAGATCCTCTCACTCAGACTCAGCCCCCCCCCTCCCTCGCGGAATCAAAATCCTGGCTACGGGCCTGGAACACTATAAACACCAAGCACAAAATAGCTGCACACAATAACATCCTGAAAAAGCTTTCTGGTAGTGCATGAGGTGCAGACCCAAAATGAATAAGAACATCAGTCCTGGCCTTGTCTTACTCAACTGCTGAGTATGCCTGCCTTGTTTGGCACAAGTCTGCCCACGTGAAGCAAGTGAATATAGCACTGAACGAAACATGTAGAATAATCACAGGATGTCTCAAAACTACACCCGTTGATAGATTCTATAAACTATCTGGCATTGTCCCCCGATGTGCAATGGGAAGTTGCTGCCAACTGTGAGAGAAATAAGGTTGAACATTGTGAAAGCCATCCACTGCATGGCTATCAGCCTCTTCCCAGTAGACTCAAGGAAAAGTTTCATGAGAACCACCAATCCTCTTAATGTTCCCCCAGCAAGATTATCTCTCTGGGCAGCTAAACCAGGAAATCCCAAATGGATGGTTCCCCCCATGAGGGTCAGCCTCCAGGGCAAACCAAGAATGAGCAACTTGGAAGTCCCTGAACAGACTCAAAAGTCGTGTTGGGAAGTCAAAACACAACCTGGCAAAATGGCTCTACCTAGAAGAATCCTCCACCTTGTGTGACTGTGGAGCAGAACAAACAACTCAGCATCTCTATGCTTGCCCACAATGCCCTGCCTCATGTACAGAGGAAGAACTGTTTAAAGCTACAGGCAATGTGGTCGCTGTTCCCCTTTTTTTGGTCTAAAATTATTTTGCTACCTGTGTTTCTTCTATTTTATTAGTTTTATACTTGTTTATTTATGCAATACTTTTGACACAAAATAAATAAATGGCAGAATAGGATTGAACTGGATGGCCCTTGGGGTCTAGGATTCTATGAAGTCTCTGAAGTATAATCAGCATTTCTCAGTGCTTCCCAAGTTCTTATACATTAGGATCCCATGAATCTATGATTCTAGGAAGAGCCAGCTGTACGTCTTTTACATGTGAAAACTGACTGCATTTAATGATAATTTCTCTATGTATTTTAAGTATGTTGTGCCCTGCCTGGAGTCCTGAGTAGAGGTGGGTTAACAAATAAAATGTCTTATATGTATGATTATGGCGGCGTGGGGGGGGGGGGACCAATTCTTATGTGTTGTCATATTTGTCCTGGGAAGGGAACAAGCAAAACCTGGACCAGAGCCACCGTCCCTCCCTTTCAGGGACAGGCAACTGACACCCATTCACTTTCCCAATTTCCCAACAGATTAAAAGCCTGGTGAAGAAATATATTTCCCAGCACTATCTGATAAGCAGCAGTTTTAATAGTAGATGCGTTCTTTTAGGTAACAAATAGGGAGGCTGCTCCCATGATATTACCAATATTGTTTTGATCTTTTGCAAGTGTTATTTTGTTAATTAATACTGTTATTGTTTAAATGTTGATGTAATTTATTTGCATTTTGTGCTTTTATGGCACCGATGTGTGCTGTTCTGTGAGTTGCCTCGAGTCCCTCCTTTCTGTTGAAATTGTTCACATGCTTGTAAATTTCAGTGGCTTCTCTGTGTAGTCTGACACGTAGCATTTCTGTGTTCTCAAATAATATGTTGTGTCCAGTTTGGATCATCAAGTGCTCTACTATGGCTGACTTCTCTGGTTGAGTTAGTCTGCACTGCCTTTCATGTTCCTTGATTCGTATTTGGGCAAAGCTGTGTTTGGTGGTCCCTATGTAGACTTATCCACAGCTGCATGGTATATGGTATACCAGGCCAGGAGCCAGGATTTTGATTCAGGAGGGGCTGGGATTTTGGTTCGGGGCGGGGGGCCGAGTCTGAGTGAGAGAGGATCTCACCTAGCAAACCTTTTGTATCGTTATCCCAATACCCCCATGTATATGGGATATATTGAGCATGGTGATCAGATCATGATATGAATGAACATAACAGTTTAAATAATAAATGTAAGGCCTTCTCGTGGACCACCCTGAGAATTTGGGGGGGGGGGGCTGAAGCCCCTCAAGCACCCCCCCTCCCCCCCCCCCCCCCCCCCCCCCCGCTACATGCCTGCAGAATACAGTAATTTAGACTGGGTTGCTGTGAGTTTTCCAGGCTGTATGGCCATGTTCCAGAAGCATTCTCTCCTGGCGTTTCACCCACATCTATGGCAGGCATCCTCAGAGGTTGTGAGGTATATTACAAAACTAAGCAAGGGAGGTTTATATAGGTGTGGAATGTCCAGGGTGCCACTGTTTGAGGCAAGTGTAAATGTTGCAATTTGCCAGCTTGATTAGCATTGAATGCCTTGTAGCTTCAAAGCCTGGCTGTTTCCCAGTGACTCCGGCCATGAAAGCCTTCAACAACACAAAACCCCACATTTACTGCTTTGAACTGGAATATATGGCAGTGTGCATTCAGATAACCAAGTTCAACGCAGATATTGTGCAGTTTTTCTGCCATGATATTCTATAACCCAAAATATAAAGGCAGATAATCCACAAAATCTGGGTTATCTGAGTCCACACTGTCATATAACCGAGTTCAAAACAGATAAGGTGGGATTTCATACAGCTGCGTGGAAGAGCCCTGAGGTAACGAATAGGGAAGCTGCTCCCTGGATATTACCATTATTGTTCTTACTGAGGGCTTTTCCACACAGCCCTATATCCCAGCATATCAAGGCAGAAAATCTCACAATATCTGCTTTGAACTGGGTTATCTGACTCCACATTGCCATATATTCCAGTTCAAATGTGGGATTTTATCCAGCTGTGTGCAAGGGGCCTGGGAAACAAACAAAAAACACAAAAAAACGCCGCGGCGCGAGGACAGCGGGAGGTTCCCCATCCTCGCGCGCCAGCCTCGTGCCACTCGCAGGCACGCGGGCTGGGTAAGCAACACACTTGTGGACCCGCCCCTCGCCGGCTCTTTTTTTTTTTTTTTTTTCAATTTGGACTCCTTGGGCCAATCCCGCGGGGCGGGCGCCTGATCCGATCCAAAAGGCGCGCTGCGATTGGTTGGACGGCGTCCCTCTCCTCACCGCTTCGGCCAATCGGAAGAGAGGTGGGCGGAGACTCCAATGGAGGGGAGGGGGGTCTTCCTTTCTGGCGTCGCCGGGTGGCCAGAGTTGTGAGAGGTTTCGTGAGGGAAGGTTGCATGGGTAGTTTCATCGAGCGCGTGCTGTCACTGGTCTTCGTGTGCGTTTGCGTGGCGGGCCGGCCCAGCGAGGTGCTCCGCGTCGAGAGGGCCGTGGTGGAGCGAGCCGAGCGCGAGGAAGGCTTCGCGGGGCTCCTGAGGGGACCTCTCCACAGAGCCAAGCGCTGGGCGGAGAAGGCGGCCGGCAGGCTCGGCCGAGGAACGAACGCTTGACCCGGCCGCCATGGGCCCACTGCTGTCTCTGGGCGCCGGGCTCCTGCTGCTCCTCCTGTGGGCGCGCTACAAGGGCCTGGGCTACGTCCTGGTCCACCACCGCTGGGTCTTCGTCTGCCTCTTTCTCCTGCCCCTCTCCGTCCTCTTCGACATCTACTACCAGCTCCGTGCCTGGGCCGTGCAGAGGATGCACAGCGCGCCCCGCCTCCACCACCAGAGAGTCCAGCAGATCCAGGCGCAGGTGAGCAGGGACAGCCTGGCTGCGTCCACACTGGTGGTCTAATGCAGTTTCCCACCACTTGGACTGCCACGACTCACTGCTATCTAAGTGTCTAGCCTTGAGTTGCATCTACACCGTAGTGTTAGTGAGTTTTGCACCACTTTAAGAGCCACGACTCATTCTTTTCTTAGTTTCAAGCCTTAGGTGCATGAACACTGGAAATTTAGTGCAGCTTCACACCACTTTAACTGCCACGGCTCATTGTTTTAAACGTCTCTAGCTTAGATGCATCTACACTGTAGGTTTAATGCAGTTTCACGGCACTTTTACTGCCATGATTCATTCTTTTCTAAGGAGCCTCCGGTGGCGTAGTGGACTAAAGCCTCGTGACTTGAAGGTTGGGTTGCTGACCTGAAGGCTGCCAGGTTCGAATCCCACTTGGGGAGAGTGCAGATGAGCCCCCGCTATCAGCTCTATGCAGGGACATGAGAGAAGCCTCCCACAAGGATGGTGAAAACATCAAAACATCCAGGCATCCCCTGGGCAACGTCCTTGCAGACGGCCAATTCTCTCACTCCAGAAGCGACTCAAGTTGCTCCTGACACGAAAAAAAAAATTCTTTTCTAAGTCTCTAGCATTAGGTGCATCTACACTGTTGGTTTAGTGCAGTTTCACACCACTTTTACTGCCCCAATTCATTCTTTTATCCGTCTCTAGCCTTAGGTGAATCTATACCAGTGGTTCTCAACCTGTAGGTCTCCAGATGTTTTGGCCTTCAACTCTCAGAAATCCTAACAGCTGGTAAACTGGCTGGTATTTTTGGGAGTTGTAGACTGAAACATCTGGGGACCCACAGATTGAGAACTACTGGTCTACACTGTCCAAACACATCTCTTATGAGCCAACAAGAGCTTTAAAATCTTTGCAAGCGCAATTGATGGGGACGAGAGACAGGGGCTTCTCAGTGGTGGCCCCTCAGCTGTGGAACTCCCTCCACAGTGACATCAGGCAGGCCCCTTCTTTTCTGGATTTTAGAAAAAAGAATAAGTCATGGAATTCGACACAGTCTGAATAAGGATTATGGATGAATGGAATTATGCACTTTATGTTTTTAATTTGTTTTTCCTATATGTTTGATTTGTTTAATTGTTTTAATTGATGGGATATGTTTTATTGTTATGTTCTAATGGCATTGGATCTTGCCGAAGCTGTAAACCGCCTTGACTCCCCCATGGGATGAGAAAGGTGGGGTATAACTGAAGCAAATAAACAAATAATAAATATACTGGAGACTTATTGCAGTTTCACGCCACTTTAACTGCCACCGCTCATTCTTCTATACATCTCTAACCTTAGGTGCACTTAGGCTCCAGATTTAAGTGCAGTTTCATGCCACAGTTCATTATTTTATACAGCTCTACCCTTAGGCGCATCTAAAGGTAAAGGTTTCCCATGTCTGACTCTGGGGGTTGGTGCTCATCTCAATTTCTAAGCCGAAGAGCCCGCGTTGTCCGTAGACACCTCCAAGGTCATGTGGACAGCATGACTGCATGGAGCACCGTTACCTACCCACCGGAGCGGTACCTATTGATCTACTCACATTTGCATGTTTTCGAACGGCTAAGTTGGCAGAAGCTGGAGCTAACAGTGGGCGCTCACTCCACTCCCGGGATTTGAACCTGCGACCTTTCGGTCTGCAAGTTCAGCAGCTCAGTGCTTTAACACACTTCGCCACCGGGGCGCATCTATACTGTAGATTTAGTGCAATTTCACACTACTTTAACTGCCACGGCTGGGATAAGCAAGTATAATAGTAAGGCACAGAATATTGGTTCATCTGCCTTAGTCTTGTCTGTCTTTTCTGGCAGCAGATATTCAGGGTTCCCAGAAGCAGACCTCTACAACCTGTGGCTAATGTAATTTTATAAGATCTTTATCCTTTGGAGCGTCTTTTCCTGCAGCTTGTTCAAACTGCAGGAAAAGAGATTCCTGTAGTTTAGTTAACATAATTTTGGCAAGGAGTGATGGAGGCTGGAATCTGGTAATACTGAGAGGATTACAATTCCTCTCTTTTTCCCAGACTAGAGTTTGTCTCGGTTTCTCTGTACTAACAGAGATCCTGGTGATGCAAATTCAAAAGCACCAAGCAAGCCGTGCAAAAGCAGTGCCAGCTGGCAATGCCATGTAAGAGCAATGCCAGCTGAATGGTCCTTGCTCAGTTAAACTGTACCATCCACACTGAATAGTTATTTCTTTATACCATTTGTCAACTAACTGGGATAAATAAGCTCAATAGTAGAATCCTTATATGGCTTGTGTTAGCAGTAATTGGTAAAACAGATTTAACCCCACTAGAATTGCTATATTCACAATATTAATTTGAAAAAAAATCTTTTAAAATACTTGCTTCTTTGGGACTGGCAGAGATAAGACTAAGTCATTTTACCATCCTTTTCTCCAGTAATCCTAAACAATTTGGAATTTTGCTTTTGTATAAAGCCAATCCACCTCAACCTCCCTTCGTGGTTGAGGTGGATTGGCAAAAAAGATTGCTTTGGGCCCCTGGTGGCACAGTGTGTTAAAGCACTGAGCTGCTGAGCTTGCGGACTAAAAGGTGCCAGGTTCAAATCCTGGGAGCAGAATGAGCGCCCGCTGTTAGCCCCAGCTCCTGCCAACCTAGCAGTTCGAAAACATGCAAATGTGAGTAGATCAATAGGTATCGCTCCGGTGGGTAGGTAACGGCGCTCCATGCAGTCATGCCGGCCACATGACCTGGAGATGTCTATGGACAACACCGGCTCTTCGGCTTAGAAATGGAGATGAGCACCAACCCCCAGAGTTGGTCACGACTGGACTTAACGTCAGGGGAAAACTTTTATCTTTTTATAAACCGAAAGAGAGAATCTCAAGATGAATAAAATGCAAGACTTTGCCAATCAGATAGACCTGATGCCTTTTGATAAAAGTAACTTCCACATTTTCAACCATCTGGGTGTCATATAAAATCTCACAAGACAATATGCTATTTTATAATATATTTTATTATAATGCGTGTTTAACTTACATCATATATATTAGACTCTTCACTGACCGAAATTCAAGCAATCAGCAAAAAAGAAGAAATAAAACTGCATTCAGAAAGCTGTATTTATAATTCAGTAAAACTGTGTTACATTAATTCTCTCTGTCTTAATTTGCTTTTAATTGCTGTATTTCGGTATTAATATCAGGACAATACAGAGTTTATGGCATGGTATCATATGGGATGTAGTATGAGTTCCATTTTTAATAGTAACTCTGAAGTGACCAGCAACTACATTTATTCAGCATTACCAGTCCTTGTGGGTGCTAGTTAACTGAGTGCTATATTAATTTAGTGATTGTAATACTATATGCGTCTTAAGCCTACATTATCAAAACTTAGCGTACTTAATACAGTGCACTATGGCTATGTCCAGTGCTTGGAAAAGTTTCTTTTTGTAGTATGCCTCTCAGTTCTTAATGTTGTTGTTCAGAAATACGTTTTTGAAAGGCTCTTTACTATGTGGTTTCATCAGCTGTTGGCCTAATTCATTAACTACACAAACTTATACATTTCCTTGGTATTTTCATTGTGTTCTGTAGAACTAATTCCCAGGTAAAATATACAAAGAATGTAGCACAAAATCTGTTTACTAACCTATAATTCAGAAACAGCTTTAAGCTAGAGAATATTCAGACTTCTCTGACATAGAGACATTGAATTACATGAGGGGATTGAACTACTCTTCCTGTCTTGTAGGTTCAAGAATGGAAAAAAGAAGGCCAAAAAACATATATGTGCACAGGCCGCCCTGGCTGGCTCACAATATCGCTTCGTGTTGGGAAGTACAAGAAAATTCTGAAAAACATAACAATCAACTTGATGGATATATTAGAAGTAGACACTGAAAGACAGGTAAGTTTGAAGTTTACCCTTCCTTTAACAATGGATTTTGGTTTCAGCTCAAGTACCAAGTTTAATTTCAGAGAAACACCTAGGTACAGCATTCGTGTGGTGGGTAGGACCAAAGGCAAAAGGGAGGAGATCAGAATACCAGTATATTTTAATTTAAAGCTCTTACTGCCAGTCACTAAGCATTCAGCCCTTTAGAACTGAAATGACATGTTAGAAAGACAGAAAAGGGCCACATTTTACTGTGACAAGGCTACTTGGAGCTGGGTTTTATACAGGGCATCATTGGGAAGGGGAGATAGCAGTATTTAGGGGGGGGGGTATCAGTGTTTGCAGCTGCTGATACATTGTGCCCCAAATCAAACACTGATTTTAAAAAACCTAAAGTAATAAGCTTCTTTACTCAGCATGTCAATGGCGACACTGTTTTCTTTTGAGCTTGATAAGAAGCAAGACTTTCAGCAAAACTTACATGAGTTCATTTGGCACCAAAGACTAGAAAACTGGATACTCCCTACCTCTATTTCCCAGCTGCTGTCTGCTTTTGAATCTTTTTTAAAAAATAATTTTTATTGAAGTTTTACCTTGTAAGATAGAGTAAATTAACATCGAATTGATTGTATAGAAAGTAGGAAAACAGAGATAAAAAGGATCAAAAAAGGAGAGAGAGAAAAGAAAAGAGAAAAAACCCCAAAAAACTAGTGTCCATACTTGTATAAAAAGGAGAAAAATAATAAAAAGTATAAGTAAAAATACATAGAAATGAAGAGAAAAAAAGTCTGTTGACTTCCTTCTTATTCTTGATAACCCTAATATTCAATTTAAGTTAACTTCTTATTGTTTTAAATTTACTTCCCCTCTGTTCTTATCCTTAAGATCGATTACTTTCAACAAATGAGGTCTATTTTCATCTGTTAGGAATTGTCTTTTACGAGGTCCCAATTAGTTTCTTTCTTGGGAAGGCCTTGGTTGAGTGACAACCAATATGTAAGTATCTGCTTTTGAATCTTGATCCTTCTTATTGAGAGCATGTGAAAACAGCTCCCAGTCTATTTTCTCACAGGTCAAAAGCGGATGAGCATGCCTTTCAACTGAGCAGAGGGACTTCCCTGCAACTGGTGGGCTAGGGAGATAAAACTTAGCATTGTGTATTGCAAACATACTTCTGCAACTTGGCATCAAAAGTGTTTCTCCTGTCTTCCTTCATTATCCCCCAATTCAAGTGTAGTTAAAAACAAACCCTTCTAGCTAGGCAGGACAATAGAAGAAAGGCGTACTGGACAGGTTTAAAACAGACTTCTTTCTCAGGTGCTTTCTTAACTGAATCATTCATTCATTCCAACCTTAAGAAAAATCTAGACAATGTTGTAAGATTATAGGATTCCTTGTCTCCTCACTTGTCTTTCTATTTTCCCCGAAAATATTTATGGAAGATACTTTTCTTTTTGACATATGTTCTGTATGTAGCAAATTGAAGTATTTGCTGTCAGTAATTATGTCCTGGAAGTGGTTTTCCAGCCCTTTTGAAAAGTGCAGGAGACTGGGAAACCACCAAATGACATGGAGAAAGGAGTTTAGCATTCTAGAGAAATCAAGAGGCTCTTAGGATGACAGACTTCAGGACCCAGGGCCTGAATTTCCCTTTTATAACAGAGTTTCTTCTCTACAGCAGTGGGGTTGCTACACTAACTTTGTGAGGCAATTTGGAAGTTTGTGGAGGTAACATATCCTGTGTTCCAGTCTTTGCTAAAGAGCCAGGTGGTGCTACTCAAAGTGGTAGTTCATGGACCAATAATAGTCTACAAGCCATTGGCTGCCAATCTGTGGCAAATTTCCGATACAGCAAAACAAAAACAGCTGTATTTGCTGAGCTAAAATCTAGTACTTAATGAGGTCCCTGGCACGTTAGAAAGACAGAAAAGTCAGAAAAATTACTGTTCTTCCACATCAGATAGAATGAAAAGCACTGTACTAGTGTTTATCACTTGTAGGCCATCCAGGAAGGGAGCACAGATATTGCCTTAGCCTTAAGAGTGTAAAGTCCTGGGTAATTTTGCCCCGCCTTTAGAATCCCTATCAGCTGCACCACTGGATCTTCATGTATTGGGGGTAAAATTGAAGGGGGTGGGGATTGGCAATCTGAATGCAGAAAAGTTTCTTTGATTGATTTGAAATACTGTTTGATAAGAACTTGCTGTTGTGTACAGGAATTTGCACATGCCCTTGTTTCAGATTTTCTGCCCAATAAAAAAGGTCTAGGGTAGAGCCAGCACTGGAGAGGGAAATTTATATATGTATAGCTGAAATACTACACAAATTCCCATGTTCATTTCACAGAGTCTTAACCATTGGCTTTCTAGTAGCATAATGTGTAAAATGTACAACGGTCGGCAGCTAGGTTACTAACTGGAGCTGCTTATAGGGAGAGGTCAACCCCCCTGTTTAGGTAGCTCCACTGGCTGCGGATTATATTCCGGGCCCAATTTAAGGTGCAGGTTATTACCTATAAAGCTCTAAACGGTTCGGGACCTGCCTATCTTTGTGACCGCGTCGTCCCCTATGAACCCACCCGCTGAGATCTTCCGGGGAGGCCCTCCTCTCGCTTCCACCCTCCTCACAACTGCGTTTGGTGGGGACGAGAGAGAGGGCCTTCTCGGCCATGGCCCCCCGACTCTGGAACTCCCTCCTCAGGGAGATTAGGTTGGCTCCCTCTTCCTTCAGGAAACAACTGAAGACTTGGATGTTTCAGCAGGCCTTCGGAGATAGTCATTAATTAATCAGCCCCAGAGGGTTTTTAATAACCTATTCTCTATTTATTATGGTCTTACCTTTTATGTGTTTTTAATGTAATTTTTTATCCTGTATTGTTGTTTTAATTGATATATTGCATTACTGTTTTATCTGTTTTATATTGTGATTGTATTATGTTGCTTATATTTTGTCCTTATGTTGTTTGGGCCTCTGCCCCATGTAAGCCGCCCCGAGTCCCCACGGGGAGGTGGTGGCGGGGTATAAATAAAGTTTTATTATTATTATTATTATAAATGTATTTTTCCATAGGTTGTCCGTGTGGAACCCTTGGTTTCAATGGGACAGTTAACAGCACACCTTAATCCCATGGGCTGGACTATTCCAGTAGTCCCAGAGCTTGATGATCTTACAGTAGGTGAGTATATATGGGATTTAACTGTACTTTCTGTTTCTCTTTTTTTTAAAAAAATGGCACAGATATGTATTATGCTTAATTTTTAAAATCACTCCTAATCGAACTTTTTAATGGCAATGCAGGACTTGTACCAACCCCAAAAATTCTATTATTACTGAATATCTTTTTGCATAAATTTGTAATGTAATTCCTTTTCATAATTATGTGTCATCTTTTACTTAGGGGGCTTGATCATGGGGACTGGCATTGAAAGTTCTTCCCATATCTATGGACTGTTTCAGCATACCTGTGTAGCCTATGAACTTGTTCTTGCTGACGGAAGCCATGTGAGATGTACACCGGTAAGATAAGACGTTATGTTGCAATGGTTTATGAAGATCTGCTTGTTCTCGACCAACTTTAAACTCAGTTTTTTTATTATCTGTAGGAGGAGAACTCTGATTTATTTTATGCAGTTCCATGGTCATATGGGACCTTGGGCTTCCTAGTTGCAGCAGAAATAAAAATGATCCCAGCTAAGAACTATGTGAAATTATTTTATGAACCTGTAAGAGGACTCAAGGCAATCTGCAAGAAATTTGCTGAAGAATCAGAGAATAAAGAGAATCATTTCGTGGAAGGTCTGGTGTATTCTTTAGATGAAGCTGTCATAATGACAGGAGTTTTGACGAATAATGCTGATACGCGCAAGGTAAAATGCCATATTCATTCTTCTGTTTGTTATGATAAGGTAGGCAGAGTAGAAAGTCCAATAGATTAGACTTGGCAAGAACTCCACATACTTAGAATATTTATCATATCTACAAACCCTTATATTCTCTCTAGGTTAGTCATTTTGATATATAAAATGGATTCTGTTTGAATAGGAATAAGGAACTTGTGGCCCTATAGATGCTATTGGAGTGCAGCTCCCATCCTTTTTTCCTCAGCAGTTGTGTTAGCTAGAGCTTATGGGAGTCACAATTCAAGAACATATGGATCCTAGGTTCAAATCCCGGGAGCTGCTTGAGCGCCCACTGTTAGCTCCAGCTCCTGCCAACCTAGCAGTTCGAAAACATGCAAATGTGAGTAGATCAATAGGTACCGCTCCGGCGGGAAGGTAACGGCACTCCATGCAGTCATGCCAGTCACATGACCTTGGAGGTGTCTACGGACAACGCCGGCTCTTCGGCTTAGCAATGGAGATGAGCACCAACCCCCAGAGTCAGACATGACTGGACTTAATGTCAGGGGAAACTTTTACCTTTACCTATGGAGAGCTGCATCTTACAAAAACCTAACCTAAAGCATCCTTGCCATTGTCATTTGGCAAAAGTTGGGAGAATTCTCTGGATCATAACCTAACTTGCAGTAGTTTCCATGGTTGGAATCATAAAGTCAGGAGACACCAAAAGTACCATCCAGCCCAACCCCTTGCCATGCAGGAATACAGAAAGCACTCAATCATATATTCCTGCATGGCAGGGGATTGGAGTGGATGGCATTCTTGGTTTCCGAGTTTCAGTTGTACCTGTCAAATTAGGGAACCCTGCTCACCTTGTTTGAAGGAGTCAGTTACCCCTTGAATAACTTGGAGATTCTAACTCCAGTAATCAATTTCATCACAAAATGGCACAATATCATCAGCTGCATGTGCATGGGCATAAAAATTACCTCATTGGCAGGATTTGCCCACCTCACTTTAAAGCAAGAATTGGGAATATTTGGCCTCGTGGGGTAACCATCCGGCCCATGAGCTTCTTAGCTGACCTTATCATCCAGCACCACTGTTAAGGCTCTTAAAGAATCCTCCATCAGCTCCATTATATGGCAGGGGCCATATACTATATATAGGAATCATAGGAGACAGTCTGTTGAATGTGGTGTTGTGTGGTTTCCGGAGTATATGGCTGTGTTCTGGCAGCATTTTCTCCTGATGTTTTGCCTGCATCTGTGGCTGGCATCTTCAACACATAGTGTGTTAAATCTTTCACTGAGTTGGTGAAACATGCAGTTTTGAGTGTTTTTTCAGAACAATTCTTTGTGACAAGCTATTGCAATCCATTTTTATTATAATCTAATCTAATTGATCATTCATCAAGTGAAATGTGTACTGATCATTTGGGATGGGATGTGCTTAGTGAAATCCTTTTCTCCTTGCTTAGAAAGGATGCACAGTATTGTCATTCTGGATAGTCACTAACCACAGAAATTATTCCTGACATTAATGATACGTGACAAACCATCTGTACTAAATGTGCTGCTAAATGAACTGCATTAGATATCTGTACATATAGTACATTTCTGGAATTGCATCTCAATATTGCCTTTAACCACACCTAACATTAGTCTCCCATAGAAACACAAAAACCATCATGCTGTTTTCTTGCTAATTTTTATTATAGTCCTGTTTCACTCTGTTAAGGTTAATAAAATTGGAAACTTCTACAAGCCATGGTTTTTTAAGCATGCAGAGAACTATCTGACAACCAATACAACAGGAATGGAATATATTCCAGCCAGACATTATTATCACAGGCATACACGAAGCATTTTCTGGGAGCTCCAGGTAAGGATATAATTTATGCAAATTCGCTATTATATATGCACACTTGTTACTCGCTATAAGTGAAGGAAAAATACCTGCACAAATTCTGCAAGGGCACCCTCTGTTTCTCAATTGCCTCTGCACTGTAGAATTAATGCCATTCAACACCCCTTTAACTGCCATGTCTCAATACTATGTAATCCTAAGAGTTGTAGTTTTACAATGTCTTTAGCCTTCAGGGCCAAAGTTTGTTGGTACCTCAGCAAACTACAAACTCCAGGATTTCATAACATTAAGCCATGATCATTGCAGTAATGTGAAAATACATTAATTCTAGAGTGTGGATGCACCCTTGGGTACCTCACAGTTGTCCAAACAACAGTTCTTTTTAATTATTTGTCATTAGCAAATATTCTATTTATTTCAGAAGGTCTAAACTTAGTAGCAATTCAGTTCTTGTATTTTTATAAGCTGTAGTGCTGACTTTGCTAAATAATAATAATTCTAGAATGCAGAATCCCCCAACCAGCATAGCATAGGTAGTTCATGTCTTTCTGAAATCAGTGGAAATGTACAATTTCTCTGTGTTTGCATTTCTCTCTTGCAGGATATCATTCCTTTTGGCAATAACCCTTTTTTCCGCTACCTGTTTGGCTGGATGGTTCCTCCTAAAATCTCCCTTTTAAAACTGACTCAAGGAGAAGGAATTCGAAAGCTTTATGAACAGCATCACGTAGTACAAGATATGATGATTCCCATGAAAAGCCTTGAGCAATGTATTGAAGCTTTTCACAGTGACATTAAAGTAAGAATTGTTCCTGAATGCAGGCTGATTCTTTATAGCAGATACTTGTTAAAAGAGAATGTGTGCCAACTTAGAGGATTAAAAAGGGAAGGAAAATCATTTTCATGTAGTATCTGTAAGCTCATACTGTACTACCATTTCCCTTTTCCTGTTTTCTCCAGGTCTATCCACTATGGCTATGTCCCTTCAAATTACCTAATAACCCAGGCATGATTCACCCTAAAGGAAATGAAACTGAGCTCTATGTGGACGTTGGAGCCTATGGAGAGCCAAGAACAAAACACTTTGAAGCCATGGCTTCCACCAGGCAACTAGAAAAATTTGTGAGGAATGTTCATGGGTGAGGATCTAAATCCTTAAAAAGGTTTTTTTCCCTCATGTTACAAAAGCTTTTGGTAGTTGCTTTTTTAGCCTGATTGCATTATAATAGTGCATGATTGTTAATGTAGGTTTATATTAGCTTACGTTAATTTAAGTTTACTTTTTTATTTTATTGGAGGTAGTGCTTTGAAAAGTGACTTTTTTGCACTATGTCTTCCCAAATCTTCCCACCAACATGGCCAGGGATTCCCAATATCTGCATCTATTGAATTGATTGTCAAATACTATCATCAGCATTTATGTGAATCCTACTGCATTAATGGGACTATTGTAGCTGAGGCTAGCAATTGGATTTAAGTCACCAAAAGTAACTTTTCCAAGCTCCAGTTGAAGCTGATTGGCTTACATACTGTTAATCAGTTATGATATTATAGGTGAAGACTTATGATTGTCTAACCATTTCCCATACCTTAAAGATACCAGATTCAGTCTTATCTTGGAAGCAAACTGATCACCCTTAGTACTTGGGTGGGAGACTACCAAACAAGGATCAGGGGCTATGAGCTGTATTTCAGAGGAAGACAATTGGAAAACTACCTGAGTATTCCTTGCCTTGGAAACCCCCATGAATTTTACGGGATCACCATAAGTCAACAGGCAACTTAAAGGCATGTGCACACATTTACTATGAATGCGCCATTGCCATGACTTTAAGTAACCCTGAAGCCCACCTTAAAGGTTAATCGGGTGTCCTGAAGAATGACATTCTGTGATGCTGGTGAACAGGAGACTGCAGGATGCCACAACATCTCTGTTCCCCTGATCCCTGTGTCTTGTCCCAATTGCATTGGAGTGGTTAGAGATTCCTTGAGATGTGTTAACTCCAGAAATCTCTCAGTCCTCTAACATGACTGGAGGACATTGACCACAGGGTCACACCATAGGATCTAGAGATTCTTAGAACATTTTAAACCAAATCTGTGAACAATCAAGTCTGCGAAAATCAAAATCGCAAATGTGGAGGGGCGACTCTATGCCTCTGATGTAGGATTTCAGCCTGTTATTTATCAACATTCCAGATCTTTTTATTTTAGTACTCCTGAACAATCTGAAACGTATCTTTAAAAAACATTTTGCACTTGTATGCATCTGTTGCTAAAAGAGCATATGTGAGTGAGTGGTTTTAGCAAATAGGACAAGGCCCACTCAAGTAACATTTGTGCTGACAGAACAGTTTGTTCTATGAAACAGTGTGTAGTTTCTGCCAAATTTGATGCAACATTACTAAGATCCTTTCTCATTTTCTTCAGTTTTCAGATGTTGTATGCAGATTGTTATATGACTCGTGAGGAATTTTGGGAAATGTTTGATGGCTCCCTATACCAGAAGCTGAGAAAGGAACTACAGTGTGCTCATGCTTTTCCAGAGGTGTATGACAAAATCTGCAAAGCTGCAAGACATTAAGTCCAATTTGCCTAAACAAGGATTTAGGAAAATTAGGACTTAACAATAATTAATTACTCTGCCCTTAACAAAAACAAGTTGCTGTTCCAAAGACTTTAAAGCGTACCTATGTTTTGAGAGTACATGCTCCTGCCTTTATATGAAAATAGAGCTAGTAGTTCATTTTCAAAAGAATATCTTTTATTAGAATTTTCCAATCAAATCTTCTGTGGTTTAATAACAGCTTATCTATTGATCTGTATATTTAGAGATATTCAGCAGAAGGGGAATGGAAATATTATGCTGAAGTAGAATAACGTGACTTCTTAGAAATAGAACTACAACCCAACTAAATGATATAGTAGTTCTGTGGGAGCTCTACTACTATAAATATAATTGGATGAAATCCTGTATCTAAAACAGAGCCTATGTCTAAGAGTAAAGCCAAATACGACTGACTGCCAAATCAGATTGCCTTTGAAATGTCATAGTTGCCTATTTCCATATCACTAACTTGCCCAGGGTTTCTGTTTGCATAATTAAAATAAGCACACATTAGACTCACCGTTGTAAACCTGTCTGAACACAATGGAAAGCTTAGGGAAAGTTTTCAGTAGTGTGAACTTGTCTTAACCTCATTCTCTTTCACACTCCTTAATTATGTTTATATTTTCTATGGAGATTCCCATCATGGTTATTTGTTGTTACAGAGAAAGGCAATCCCAAGTGTGCACTGCTGAGGGAGAGTCCATATGTTTATCCTTTCTGTTTATTAACAGCAGCTGCAGTACAACCTTCTGTTTCCATGGGCCACCAATATCCTTGGTTTCATTCATCCACATCTGATAAAATGTGTCCTGTCGGCATTTTGTAGGTCCTCTAATATGACTTCATGGCAATGCTTCTCAATCTTTGGTCCTCCAAGTGTTTTAGACTTCAGTTCCCACAATTCCTAACAGCTAGTCAGCTGCCTGGGATTTCTGGGAGTTGAAGTCCAAAACACCTTGAGGACCAAAGATTGAGAATCACTGCTCTAGTGATTTCTTATGCCAGAACCCTTTCATTTCAATTGGGTTCAGTCATCCATGGTTTTGTGACTCCAGGGATGCATCTCCTGTGGATATGGGAATTGTACTGTGTTCTTCACCGTTTGTATGACTCACACATACTACTTTCCAGAGCTGTGTGGGGCCTTTTTGTGCATTTCTTTACTGCTCCCCTCTTTGTTCGCTTTCGTTCGCCACCAGCACAGCTGCAGCAGGAACCTCCCCACTACTTCTTGTGAAAATGTACAAACTGCTATTTTTTCTTCTTCCTTTTTTTTTTACTCCATTTCTTTCTCCATCTTTTTAAAAATTCTCTTCCATCTATCTATTAGACTGATGGTGATGAAGCTCTTCTTTAAAAAGGTTATGTACAGTATGAAAACAAGTTCTTCCTGTACCTTCATTTCCCAATTTGTTTTGCACAGAATGCTGAAAGGTTTGGTTTGTTTCTGTGCTACTTTATGGTGCCAGTGTTTCATTTTTAGTGATATCTTTAAAATAATTGCCATTAGTTTGACATGGAGTATTAGAATGCTTTCATTTTGTGCCTACCTATTATATTAGTTCCTTTGTTCATGAATGAGCAATGTTGGTGGAGGAGTTTTATGTGGTACTACATTAACCATGATTTCAAAGGATGCCTTTTCTATTGTCAAATTTTATTAATAGCTTTCAGAGATTATTATTTTTCATAGGCCTTCTTCTGTTCTTATTAGATTATTTTAGTGCCTTAAATTAGATGGGAAAAATTAAGTTGATTTCAGGCCATTCTGATTTTAAGAGTAACATAATTAGTAGAAATGACAGGTGCGTATTTGTGTGTATGGGATATCTCCAGAATAATTTAGAAAATACCTAGACTTAGATGCTTCAAAACTGGAATTGAGATTCTTTTTTCTTGTACAGCCCAATACTGTTTACAACTCAGAGGTCTGTTGGAGTTTGGTACATAAAATTGCAATCATAGAGTCATAGAATCATAGAATAGTAGAGTTGGAAGAGACCTCATGGGCCATCCAGTCCAATCCCCTGCCAAGAAGCAGGAAATCGCATTCAAAGCACCCCCGACAGATGGCCATCCAGCCTCTGCTTAAAAGCCTCCAAAGAAGGAGCCTCCACCACAGTCTGGGGGAGAGAGTTCCACTGCCGAACACATTTCTTACTTGCAAACAAGCAGCCAGAAAGTGATTAGACACCATGTTTTCATCATTTCTGTGTCATTCCTGCCTATGAATTCAAATGTTACAAACAGCATGATCTCTTTCTTCCCTTTATTACTGTGTAACAACACCCTATTATGTGGGACAATTAACTTTTTTGCTCGAGTAATAAGGAACAAGCTGCCAAAATCGTATCAATGCTTCCTAATATCTTAATATAGCAATAGGTCACATTTGGCTAAGGCTATGAACTTTCATATAATGAAAGTGAGCTTCCACTTTGCACCTGTGATCAACTGTGGAAAGTTTTGTTGAGTGGGCTTGGGTTTTATATTTCGTTTATCAGGTTTAACCAAAATTTGATCCAAAGACTAGACATAAGGAGAAATCTTCACTTGGATGTATTTATTTTGAACTTCTGAGGAAATGTTTGGCTTGGTGAGAGAAAACTGTCAGGTTTTATTTATCATGTTTAAAAGATACCATATAGGGACTGATGAGAGGGAACCAGTAAGAGAATATTTTATCCTTTCAGCAACACATACATGCCCATGCTATGATCCATAGGATCAAAATGTTGGAAAGGGGGAAAGACCCTGCTTACACTTCTGTAGTGCCTACTCAAGACATCTGAATATCATTCCATAATACTTGTATGAAAGGAAATTGATGAAAACAGCATAGACCCACCAGGAGGCCTGCCTGGTGACATTTAGCAACCTTAAGGGCCCTATTTGTTCAACGTAACAGCACCTAACTGGATGAGCTGCTGAATCCTACCCAAAAACAAATGGTGGGGCAGTATTTTCCATCACACTGGGGACAACAGTCTAACAACGAGCCTAGAACAAGCTGTACAATACACATAATTTCTCCAAGAGAGGAAAATTGCTGGCCAAGTGATGTTTACTACCATTCTCTCGTTGCAACTGGCATCGAAGTCAATTGGACTCTGCCTAGTAGCTAATGCTGGTTAGATAGAAATTGAATCTGAAAGAAGACCAACAGCTACAACATACCCCATGCTTACCATTCATTTGTACAGAGGTTAGTTCTGCAGGCAAGAGTTGTATGTGCAGGGCGTGTCTTCATTTTGTGTCACACATGGAATTATTTCTTACCACAGGTTGTACCTGCAAGTGCATTTATTGTTCTCAGTTGCTACAGCCGTAGTAAAAGTCCTGCTCACTGAGATGTTCTAACCCAATGCCAGCAGCAACAGTGTACTTTGTGTTGCGACTGTCAGCTATTTTGTACCAGTTCACTTAAGCAGAATGTATGCTACTATCATAAACTGCTATTTTAATGTGACTGAATAAAATTGTGGTGGTTTAATTTTTCAAAAATATTTGAAAATTATTTGCTATACATCTTATAACAAAAATAATTTGTTTTGAAGGATTAAAAATACCCTTCAATCTAATTATAGCTATATTGGAAAACTAGCGATTCCTGGGTTGATTGATTAACTCCCATTCTTCTCCCTCTTCATAATGTCTAGTATAAGGAACATTTTGAAGGGGTGGTAAGTTCCTCGTGGCTATTTCCAACAGCCTGTTTGTCCTGAAATCCCGTAGACACTCATATATTTAGAATTTACTTTTTGTTTAAAGAGCCTTAAGTTTTGATTAGACCCTGAACGTCTTAAATGTTTTCCATACAATAAGTCCCTGTGCAGGGTCCTTGCTACTACTATTTTAACCAATTTGCAAGTGACATTTAATGGAGATAACGGTTTGTTTTTCCTTTAAAAAGTTCAAAGAATTAGAGGAGTGTATAGTGTTTGCTTGCCAAGCATGTTGTGTTCCAGATATACTGGCTATTTTGAATGGGATTTAACCATTCCATAATAGGCAAATGTTTAATTGAAGTTTAATTCCCTCAGGCTCAAGGGGAGAGAAAATGCCCTGTATTCACCTCTACGTTCCTTGGTCACCTGGACTTTTACATATTCTCACTATGTTGTTAGAGATAACTCATTAAAGTATCAACCAGGAATAGGACAGAAAAAGACACCAAAGTACACCTTGTCCCATATTCAAAAGAAATGAAACATTTTTCATGTATGGGAGATGTTTACTTTATGTGGTCCTAGTGCTCTGTTTTTGAGTTCATCTACTCCCATGGATCCATTTCTTTAAAGGTTTTTATTTTTAAAGGAACCATTCCTGTACAGTTACTTCCATCAATCATGGTCAGTTTGGCCAATGACTTACATATGAGTCAAAGGTCAATGCAATAGTGTCTTTCAAATTACTCCTCTTATTGGCATGCCTGTTTGTTTAGTATGTCAGTGATAACTTCAGAATATTTCCTGACCTAGCCAATATACAGGTTTGTAAAATGCTCAGAGGCCTTATTGCTTGTGGTAGTCCTTCCTCCCAAGCAAGTGTAGAATTGCAGGCTTAACCACATTTTTACAAAAGCCAAGTTTGCAAGCAACAAAGAAAGGAATGGGAAATCATTTTTCATCCTTTATCATTTTTTCTGCCTATCATTTCATATGTACGCCTGGATTATTAAATAGTATCCAATTAGGAGAATTATAACTTTTTTCCTTCAGGAATGTGAAGAGTATTGCATAAAGCCCTTTCCCCAATATGTTCAGGAATGTAACATTTAGGCTTGAATACCCTATAAGCATCAGCTCTGGAGCTAAACAAGGTCAACTCTAGTTAATACTTGGATGGAAGACCACCAATAAATACCAAGTGCTGTAGGCTGTATTTTGGAGGAAGACAACCGCAAAAGCACACCTGAATATTCCATGCCTAAGAAACCTTATGTCACCATAAATTGATAGGCAATGTGAAGGCGCATATACACAGTAAGGAACAAGCTGCTGACATACTATACATCACTGATGGCTGAAATGTGGAAGGAGATAGGAGCGCTCTAAAAGTATTACCTCTTTTGACCTATATCCAGGGTGGGAATTGTCCACCATTCATTGACATCTACTAGGTTATTGAGTGATGTTGAGATTTGTAGTCCAACAATATATGGATGGTTTCATGATTTTCATTCTTATCCTAGTTGTTAGTCCCAACTAGAGTAAGCCTACTAAACCAAAACACTTTACATACACGTTGAGTTTCCATTTGTTACTCAAGTCCTCGAGTTGTGTTTAGGTCTTGATAAATGAGAAGAAGTCTTTCAGTTCCTTTTGGTGATCTAATAACTACAATCTGCAACCTTGGGCTGAGTTTACATTGATAGTGTTTCTGTGTCAGCGGTTTCATTATTCACATAGTGCAGTAGACTTGCTTTAGATTAGAAACAAAACAAGCATCTATCAAATTTCACCAAATGTCTTCATTTTTAGTGAGGGGAATGGTATAAATGGACAATATAATTACCAAGAGATTGTCATAAATACACACGGAACAGGCGCTTTTTAGTGCAACAAATGTTGAGTTCTCTTGATTCTTCTCAGTCATGTTGGCAGAGTATGCCATGGAAATCAACTAGGAATGCAGCTGATATCGGGATGATGAAATGTTTGAGAAGAAACAATGGCTGCTTAAACTGGATTGTTCCAGTGGCTTTTAGTGAGAGGAGTGATCCGTTCCCTGGAAAAGACATGTTATGTTGTGAGAAGACAAAATCATTAAAGGGTTTCTATTCCACCTTTCCATTGCTGAGCTGCATTTCACTTCTAAATGTAAGAGATTGCCTAGTTGGAGTGAACAACCATGGTATTAAATAAAAAGGAACCAGGCTGATTCTCGCCTATTCTTTCCTAGTGTAATTTGGATAGGACACTAGTGCTGCTGCCTGCATCAACATTCCTGAAATGTAATCCAAATCTTCCAGTTCTGGAATTAATTTGAAGGATTCTAATTAAATTGGAATTCAGGAGTGCTGTAAATGTCCTGTTAGAGTAAAACAACAAAAGAATGAATCATCAAAATCCTCTTTATGTTTGCATGAAATGTCTTCATTCAAAGCATCTGCCTCAAAATCCTGAAAGTTTGCGACTATTTTATTTTTCTTCACTGCATTAGACTGATTTTATTAGCTGACCTAGACAATGTTTGCTAATGGATAGTCATACAGATATGATTAAGAGATCCAAAATTTCTCAATAGTAATATACAGGTAGGCCCTGAGTTACAAACATCCAACTTACAAACTTACAGGAAGTGAGAGAAATCTACTCCTAGGAAGGGAAATTTCTGGTTTCTAAAACAAGCAAATTTTTTCAAAATCCAATTTTCATGGGGACAGAAAGTGAGGTGAAATCTTCTGAACAGGGGCACAGGCAGTAAAACAAACACCACAAGGGTATTAGGACTTTCCTATGATATCCAAAGCTAAAATATATTTTTGGTTGGAGTTACACTTACAAAATGGACCTATTCCAACATACATATAAATTCAGCTTTAGACAAACCTACAGAACCAATCTTATTCATAACTTGAGGAATGCCTGTAATAATAATTCCCACCTCAACAACATAATTAAAACAAGAGATAAAACTCTAATTAAAGGCATACAACAAGATACACTGAGTTAAAATACACTGATAAAATGCAGATAAAAATCGGCAACATAAAATTGACCGGTAACCCCTTACATTTAAAGGTAACTTGTAATCCAAATTTGGCATCCTGAACAAAGGGATGTAAATAAAACCAAATATATAGAGTAAAAATCTGGTGAAATGTTCAAACAGAATTTCAATTTCTTATAGATTATTTTAAAACATTTGCTTTTGTCTACATTTGCCAGTGTAAACTTACTGCAAGCACTTGTCCCTCTCTAGATTACTAAGATAACGCTTTGTTTCGTTCATATAAAGTGAACGATATCTGATCTTCTTTGGATACTTCTCATGTTTGATGGTATTGTAGCGACCAACTCCAACTGGGTTCTGTAAGGAAAAATCTAGGTAAATAACTTTTAATAGAAACTATAAAAAAGTGTCAGTGAACAGATCAGCAAGCCCTTAAACACCCTATACTTGCATGATCACTTTTTTTGTGTCAGGAGTGACTTGAGAAATTGCAAGATGCTTGAGGTATGAGGGAATTGGCCATCTGCAAGGATGTTGCCCAGGATATTTTACCATCCTTGTGGGAGGCTTCTCTCATGTCACCACATGGAGCTGGAGCTGACAGAGGGAGCTCATCCATGCTCCCCCCGGATTGGATTCAAACCAGCAACCTTCTGATCAGCAGCCCAACCTTCAAGTTAGCAGTCCTGCCAGCACAAGGTTTTAACCCATTGTGTCTTGCATGACCACTGCAAAATGTGAAATTGAATCCCTAAAGAAGAAATGCATGAACTTGTGCATTCCGCCTTATTATACATATTTCTAATGTAACTGTGGAAATGTAGAAGAGAATACCTGCAAAGATCACCTGCTGTGAATCTTCATCATTCAAGTTTGGAAAAATGAAAGTTCAACTGTGTTCACTATTTTGAATAATTCTGTTCCTAACACACCTTTATCTGTAAAGTGGGCATTTGTGCTTACTAATCTCCCCTCCCAATACAGAATCTTAATAGTATTTTTGATATCGCTTTAGAGGGAATCTTCCAATTTGGAGCCTGGTCATCATTTGAACCCAAGGCCACGAAACTCAATGCCCCATTATTATTGAAATAGTCCCATTTACATCTACCGCAAGTAGCCAGTGCATTGCTCTGCATAAAAAGCAATGCATTTCTCCGTGGCAATATACTCTCAAACCAGCTGAAGTTCAGCTTGACCCCCATTATCTGTGACTTTTAATCACCACCAGTGAAGTTCCCCATCAATTATAAAGCAGCCTTCATTCTTGACCTCTTTTAAGTCCCCTGCTCTCTAGCATCAAGGGAAGAAGAGTACCTGGGAGCCCTTACCTGTTCCCTAAGTGGAAGTGAACTCTTTCAAAGGAAAGCTTTCCCTAACTGAGTTCTTCCAGCTTTGTTCCAGTTCACCACAGGAACCCAAAAAAGATGAATACAAGAAAGGCCACAAGGAGAAGGAGGAACTGTGCCAGAACCATCCCTTTCGGCACATCATTATTTAAAAAAGAGGTTTCAGGAATTGAAAACTATAGAACTCGTTTAAAGAGTTCCCTCCCTCCAGTAGAAAATAAGGTGCATTTCTGCCTTCTACATATTGTACAATGTGAGTCTATACACATGCATTTCAAAATACGTCTTATCACCAGGCAAGCACCAAGACAATGGTGGTCTTAATTGAGGGTATTAAAGGATTCAATTACAAGATGTAGCCAGTCAAGCATTAACTGGAAGAAACTAAATCAGTGTAAGCTGTGCAGCAAAACTATATTTTTTGGAGTACATTTTTTGTGTATGCTTTAGGAAATAATCTGGAGAGACGATAGCTTGAAATTGTTATTATCATTGTTGATGGCAGATTTGTGCTGTGCACACCACTTTGATTATAGTGGTGAGGCACGTATTTTGCTGAAAATGAAATGATAAACATGAAGCAAATAGACTATATGGGGAAATCTAGTGAGGACTAAAAGTGAAATGGATATAGTAGTGAGGTGGAACAAATAAATTGCACATTTTTTTCCGAACGAATAAAAATCAGTGCAAATATCACTCTCACACATAATCTGTGCAGAGAAGTGTAATATTTGGATTGGCCCAAACTATCCATACTAGAATCCAGGCTAGATAACTGTAATGAATTGTATGGAAGGCCATCCCTGCCATTAACCATATCAAGGAAACAAGCTCTGGAGGCAGATGCTGGGAAAGGAAGTTCCCAGTTATTTTGGGAGAATAGAATTGTGAATGAACATACGTATGCCCCATCGCCTGTCCTCTATTTCTTAAATTGCCTCACAGTAAGTGTAGCACTCAACACTTTCTTTGTCGGTGCTGAAGTAGAATTAGAAAATTCACTTCTGTATGTGGAATGTGTTGTCTGGCCCTTTGCTTCAGCCCAAAAAGCACTGTGCGTAAGGCTGTCTTTATATATGGGGCCGCGGTGACGTGGCAGGTTAAACTGCTGAGCTGCTGAACTTGCTGACCAGGAGGTCGGTAGTTTGAATCCACAGGATGGGGGTGAGCTCCCGGTGTTAGCCCCAGCTTCTGCTAACCTAGCAATTCGAAAACATGGAAATGTGAGTAGATGAATAGGTACTGCCTCGGAGGGAAGGTAAACGGTGCTCCATGCAGTCATGTCGGCCACATGACCTAAAAGGTGTCTACAGATAAGCACCACCCCCAGAGTTGGAGACAGAGATGAGCACTGCACCTCAAGAGCTGGAAGGGTAAACCTTTACCTTTATTTGTGTTTGTTGTTTCTAAGGCATTGAATTTTTGTCTTGTGTCACTATCTGTGTTTGCTGGAATCTGCTCTGAGTGACGTTGTGGAGATTAGACCTGGACACTGCAATTCAAGGGAAATGTTGACAAGCTGGAAAGTGTCCAGAGGAGGGCAACTAAAATGATTAAGGGTCTGGAGAACAAGCCCTATGAGGAGCAGCTTAAAGAGCTGGACATGTTTAGCCTTCAGAAGAGAGAGGCTGAGAGGAGACATGATAGCCATGTATAAATATGTGAGGGGAGTCATAGGTAGGAGGGAGCAAGGTTGTTTTCTGCTGCCCTGGAGACTAGGATGCGGAACAATGGCTTTAAACTACAGGAAAGGAGATTCCACCTGAACATTAGGAAGAACTTCCTCACTGTGAGAGCTGTTTGACAGTGGAACTCTCTGCCAAAGAGTGTGGTGGAGGCTCCTTCTTTGGAGGCTTTTAAGCAGAGGCTGGATGGCCATCTGTTAGGGGTGCTTTGAGTGTGATTTCCTGCTTCTGAACAGGGGGTTAGACTGGATGGCCCATGAGGTCTGTTCCAACTCTATGATTCTATGATTCTATGAATACAAATAAAGTATTATTATTATTATTACGGTAGAGTCTCACTTATCCAACATAAACGGGCTGGCAGAATGTTGGATAAGCGAATATCTTGGATAATAAGGAGAGATTAAGGAGAAGCCTATTAAACATCAAATTAGGTTATGATTTTACAAATTAAGCACCAAAACATCATGTTATACAACAAATTTGACAGAAAAAGTAATTAAATATGCAGTAATGCTACGTAGTAATTACTGTATTTACAAATTTAGCACCAAAATATGACGATGTATTGAAAACATTGACTACAAAAATGGGTTGGATAATCCAGAACGTTGGATAAGCGAATGTTGGATAAGTGAGACTCTACTGTACTTTGAAAATAGTTCAGACGCTGCCCTGGGCTACAGAAATCAGCAGCCGGACTGCTGACTAAGGCTGTGGAGAACATATGATGACAGTGCTAAAAATTGCCTTGTTTCAAAGGGCTTTCTTCTTTTCATGGCCTTTGGCAAGTTCTGGAATTCCCTATTGCAAGAGGCTAAGCTGGCTTTTTCCTTATTGTTATTCCTTTTTATTCAAATAATTCCCTTAGAAAAATGACTGTGGTTGCACCAGAAGGAAATTTTAACTAGATGGATCTGGATGCTTGTTGTTGTTGTTGTTTTCCTTTTATTGGACATACATTTTTAAAGATTTGAGTTTCTAATTGATTTAGGTCTACCATATCTATTTATTTGCCATAGATAGAGAGATAGAGCAGTGGCAGAGGCGGCGGCGGCGGCGGCTTCTTCTTCTTCCTCCTCCTCCTCCTCCTTCTCCTCCTCCTCCTCCTCCTCTTCTTCCTCTTCTTCTTCTTCCTCTTCTTCTTCTTCCTCTTCTTCCTCTTCTTCATTCCTTTTACCCTTTTATTGTATTTGTACCATGTGTAAGATGCTCAAATCCCATTCATTGGAGAAAAGTGAGACAGCAATAGAATTAATTAATGGATTAACCATTCTTCTTAAGTTCTAAATAACGTTGTGAGGTCCAATAGGATTCTTCCTCGTGAATAGGGTTGCCAACTGAAATCAACTATAGAGGCACCACCTCCTTTCAAGATTAAGATTTTTGCAGAATTGTTGCCAGCTGTTCACATTCTGGAACTTCTTCCTCAGCATTTGCTGACCTAGGATTCATCCCCTCCCTCTATCTCAGATGCTAAATCTGCCTTCATCTCATTATTTTAATAGCTTTCAGCAATTTGACTACTTTCTATTTTATACTGTGGTTCAGTTTGGGGTTTTATTGCGCTTCCTCATTTTAATAGTCTTTTAATTATTGTGCTTCCATTGTAATTTTGTTGACATGAGTCCTCAAGAGGTCTATTAACAATAAGTCAATATAGTAAAGGTAAAGTTTTCCCCTGACATTAAGTCCAGTTGTGTCCGACTCCGGGGGTTAGTGCTCATCTCCATCTCTAAGCCAAAGAGCCGGTGTTGTCCGTAGACACCTCCAAGGTTATGTGGCCGGTATGATTGCAAGGAGCACTGTTACCTTCCCGCCAGAGCGGTATCTATTGATCAACTCACATTTGTAGATTTTTGAACTGCTAAGTTGGCAGAAGCTGGGTCTAACAGTGGGAGCTTACCCCGCTCCCTGGATTTGAACTTCTGACCTTTTGGTCAGCAAGTTCAGCAGCTCAGTGGTTTAATCTGTTGTGCCACCGGGGCAATGAATTCATGTTTCAATATAGAAACATGAATTAAAGGTGGGCCCCATTCCAAACCTGAAGGCTTGCATAAAAATATGCAAAGTCTTCTACATTTTTTGGAGTATGTTTAGATAATCCTATTTTGCCAAGAGACTGTGGAATATGTACAAGGTTTTTTCTGCCTTTCCACCTTTTTCTCACAACAAGACTATTAGGTTGGTTAGTCCTAAGACACAATCACAACACTTAGGTAAGTTCTATTGAACATATGCACAAAAAAGAAAGGTCCAAAGGAAGAGTCTTTTCCTGGCCTTGTCTTTTCCTACCATGTTGCTTTTTACTCACAGCACTTCCAAAGAAGGCACGGCATGCTTTCTTGTCAAATCTCTTCGCACCAATCCAGAATGGTGGTTGGTTTTCAAATTCTTTTCTCTTAATAGGCAGTATGTCATATGAGCCTGGACCAGCTGTGAACTGTAAGAAATATATAAGTAATGGTTAGGCAGTCTTCTTTATCTCTTTTCCTATACCAAGATGGATTTCATGAACAATAAGTGTAACTTTTCCTTTCCTACAAAAGCATCCTGAACATTTTCTTGTTTCCAATCACAAACTCACAGACAATCTAAAATGACATAAAGATGGCATCATTTCAGTGTGGCAGAAAGCTTGAACTCTTTTGATTCCATGCAATTATGGCGTTATCATATCTGTCTAGCTTATTAAGGTGTAATTACATTTTTCTTAGCAGAGTGACTGAGAGAAAATACTTGAATAAAATAAAATCCATGATGGAGTGTACTTTGGTGATATGTGCCTTCATATCATTCCCTGTCATGTTCCAGGACTCTGTTCAGTAATGCAGGCAGAGTTTAACAAAAGCGACATCCAATTTGTGTCAAATTTTTTTTACTGAAAGCAGTGACTTAAACACTTAGTCTCTTTAATGTCTGACTACGAAACATAAAGATAGTCCACAGCTGAAGTAATCAAAGTCCCAGGGTTCCCAAAGGAACAAGCAAAGTTCCCAAAATAATATTAAGTAATTCAGGTTAACCAATGTCTGTTATCCAGAAGCCCAATCTGAGGGTCACACCAAACGTCAGCCCACATTCCAACACAGGGTTTCAGGTTAATGGGTACACAGCCACATCCAGAGTTCATTGAGGAAAAAAACAAGATAACAGGATCCATACATCCTGGGGGGGGGGGGGGACGGGGGACAACTAAAATCCACATCCTAATACAATAAATACTTTTCTCCCAAAGAGCAGTCTCTTGCATAGCTCTTTTATGCAGCTGATCACAACTGCCTCCCATTTTAGCAGGCCTCCCAAATGATCACTATAGCCTGTGAATCATTACTGAGAAGGCCAATCTGACCTCTTACAAACAGGAGGGAGATTAACCCCTTCCAAACATTCCACAGCAGCTATACTACAACCACCAAACTTCTAGTCATGACATTTCCAGCCTATGGCAACTCTAAGGCAAAAGTATCATAGATTTTTCTTGGCAATATTTGTTTAGAACAGTGGTTCTCAACCTGGGGTCCCCAGATGTTTTTGGCCTTCAACTCCCAAAAATCCTAACAGCTGGTAAACTGGCTGGGATTTCTGGGAGTTGTAGGCTAAAAGTATCTGGGGACCCCAGGTTGAGGACCACTGGTTTAGAAGATATTTGCCACTGCCTTCCTCTTGCCCAAGTTCACCCATGGGTTTCACAGGCTTTGTCTCACATTTGTAATCCAATACTTAAAACACCACCTGGCTCCCACTAGCAATCCTTTTTAATACTTCAAAAATGAAAGAAAGGGGGGCATTTTAGGAGTCTGTTTCCATTTTTATCTGGTACCACTTCCCACCAACCTCACGGTGTCAAGAAAACATTGATGTTGGACTAGCCATATAGGAGCACTGCAAGTCACCTACTTTTTCAGTTGGGCCCAGGCCAATAGTAGACCAGAAGATCCGTTCAGATGGATATTTCGGAAATCGAGCAAGATTGCCAAAAACCCCGTGTTTCCTTTTTTCTTTGGTCATCATTTCTTCCAGGAAGCTCCTCACTTTGCTGTGACTCAGCTCAATGGATTTTTTCTAGCAGCATAAAATGGGGTAAGAAATTTATATGGAAAGAAATGAAAATGTTTTCAAAGCATCAAGTTGCCTAGCAAAAGCATGGGGTAGCACCAGTGTCAATTACAAATCACACTTGATACTTTTGGGTCCTAAAGCAAAAAAAAGGCACCAACCCCAGAAGACAGGACCTCCTCCTTAGACCTCTAGCCTTTCCCATCTTGGGAACTGCAACACACCCTATTCTATGTATCCTGTCTTCAACCACCCTTCAGTCCTCAGATGAGTTGGAGGAGCTAATTTCATTGCCAGTATTGAAGTAAAATTCAATTGTCAGTACAGTCTATGGGTGTAATTCTCCACTCATTTACTATCTTCTTAAAGAAAGCAGTGAGTAATTGTAGCGATTTTCTTTCCCATTATAATAAAGTATTTGAAAAACATAGTTTTCAAACATTACTCACATTTCAGTATTGCACAAATTTTAAATGGCTGCAGAAAAAAAAGCATTTTGTGCAGAAAAAAACAGTTAACGATATCTTTTCTGGATATTGATACTTTCTGGAATATTTTTTTCAAGGAATGGCAAATTTGGATCAAACCAATTGCAAGTCCTTGAGCATTAATAATTGTCATTGGGTTTTAAACCTTGGGTGGCTGTTCCACTTGAACTGAGATCATATATACCCATATAAAAAAGTAAGTCTGATGAAATTAGCAAGACAGCTTTCTGAACAGACACTGTATAGTATTGTGTTAATAATCTATGAGTTATAGAATTAATGTGAAACAGTTTCCATCCAATAAATAAAAAAGAGGCACCATGACTACCAAAGTCCACAGTACCCAAATTCTGTGAACTGAATGTGATGAGACCTGGAACAATGTTCTGTTCCCAGTTGCCATATAATATTTCCACAGACTTATAGTTCAACCCATGGTCTTAAGTACTAGACAGGAACATTAGAAACAATTTTACAACTTGTACATTTCAACTCTTATCCAATCACATGCATAGAAAATTTAATATTTCCAGTTTGTACACTCTAATTTTAGTTGTTTCTAGGCTAACTTCTTCAAATAATAGACACAAAAATGGCTATACAGCTAAAATGTAACACATCTAAAATAATTGGGTTTTTCCTGTGTAAAATTAAGATGCCTATCTTTTCTTCTTCACCTTCTTTTAAAATCCACAATGGGAAATGGTCATTAAATCCATAATTTCCCCTGGAGTGTAAGTGCAGCTAGAAGATATCCAGCAACACTCACACAGCTAAGCAGTAGTGGAGTCTTGCTGTATAGCTGGAGAAGAAATTGGGACTAAAGACCAGCCTCCACTTCCCTAAATCCCAATCGGTAAATTAGAAACAATAGTGTAAGATGACTTATGTTCCATCCTTGTCCTACTGAATTTTTGCCCATGTCTCCAAATTTTAAAAATGAATTTTGTCCACTGAAATTTGGACATATATAATATATAATATATTATATATGGTCTTCTTTGGGGACAATGAATTATCAGTGTCTACAGAAATCTCTCTGCCAATCCATTCCCAAATATCACTTAATGCCTCTTGATGAAATGGGTTATCAGTGAACTCTGTAGGCCCTACTAATGTATTGCCTTGAAGAAGATGACATACCGTGTTTCCCCTAAAATAAGACCTCCCCAAAGAATAAGACCTAGCAGGGATTTGGGGGGATTGCCAAATATAAGGCCTCCCCTGAAAGTAAGACCTAGCAACTAAGGCTGCAGCAGAGTTCCATTGGGAAGCATGGCTGCAGGGCTAAAGCAGCACTCCTCATACACACCGGAGGGAGGGAGGGAGGGAAAGTGCTTCCTGGCCTTGCCTTGCCTGTCCCCCAGCCTCCGTGGCTGCTGCTGCGCTGCCGTTTCTTCCTTCCGTCTCCATCCTGGCCATGCTCCCTTCGCCCCCAAGGCTTCTGATTGGCTCCTGGAGCCAGGGCAAGGGAGGGTGGGAGGGAAGGAAGAGGGCTTTCCACTCGTCCTGCTCTTTCTGTTTCTTAAAGGTACAGGACGCATAGGGATTCTCCTCTCATCCTTATTCCTATCCTATGCCATGACACTTATTATTTTATACTATTATTCTATTACCATATTATTATCATCATATCTGTTACTATTATTATATCCAATTATTATATTATCCTATTAATATATTTTATATCATTATATTATATTTTTCTATTATTATTATATCATTATATTATTATTCTATTATTATTCTATTATATTTTCATATTATTATATTATTATTCTGTTATTATTATATTCCATTTTATATTATCCTATTAATACCATATTATTATCATATTCTGTTATTTTTATATCCTATTATTATATTATCTCATTAAT
This sequence comes from Anolis carolinensis, assembly GCF_035594765.1. Lineage (NCBI taxonomy): Eukaryota > Metazoa > Chordata > Lepidosauria > Squamata > Anolidae > Anolis > Anolis carolinensis. The sequence continues at coordinate 175,076,650 of NC_085844.1, forward strand.
ATATTGTATATCATTATATTATTATTATATTATCATATTATTATTATAGTATATTATATTATTCATCATTCATGACTACATTGAAACTAGAATAGAGAGAAATCAGCGTGGAAACCTTGTGAAACCTAAACTGCAAGAGGTACCATAGATTGTTGTACATGTAAATAATGGTAGTAACAAGAAATTCTTGATAGGATTCATAGTTTGTCTGGTTATGCTGGTTTGTGATGACAACTACTTTACAGTATATAACAAATGTTCAGTTTGTAGTTATAAATGTGAGCTCTTCTTCATGGAAAAATAAGACATCCCCTGAAAATAAGACCTAGTGCATCTTTGGGAGCAAAAATTAATATAAGACCCTGTCTTATTTTCGGGGAAACAGGGTACATTATCAGCTGGCAAAAATGTAGTGGGCAATTTCAGTGCAGAAAATCTTTCTTTTCTTTTTTTTTTACAGTTGTGAAACTCAAACTCTCTTTTCCCCCTGAAAATAAAGCAGTTGCATCAGGTGGCAGATGCTGGAGTGGTGGCTCTCATGACAATGGGCAAGGTACATGAAGCATGTGATTTAACCCCTATCATCAATGTTGAAGGGACTTAACCAGTCCTATTAGTTGCCCAGATGACAGAAGGAAGGGAAAGAGAGCCATCAAAATGTTCTGAATGGGCCCGGTGAAGAAAATCCTAAAAACAAAGAAGACGAGCACACGTACATCAGTAGCATAGTGTCCACACTTAATAGGCTTTGACCTGTCTCCTGTGAATATTTCATAAGGGCCTTTCTTGCTGACCATGCGTTTCAGCATTTCGTCTATCCCGCTTTTGGTATCGTAGGTGCCGGGTCCCAAGCCACTCCCCTAAACAACAATCAAGAATTTAGAAAACATGCATGTTTTTAAACATTAACAAAACTGAACTGGACAAGGGAATGTTTATGCATCCCCCCATCCCAGTTATTATGACAATTATAACTAAGCTCAAAGTGGGCAGGGGCATTTGGAAGGGTTGTCAGCAGTGGTATAATATTTCCCCTGCTCATAGAAAAGTCATGGTGCTTCAGCCCACAAGTCCTCAATGCCATTATTCAGTAGCCATTGGACAGAAAAACTAAAGCAGTCAAGATCAGCTAAGTGAGGAAATAGAAATCCAAGCTTACTGTACTAGGAAAAGAGAAATATTTTGTAGTTTGGCTGTCCATGATTCCGAGTGCAGACATAGGGCGTTTTTCTTGCAGGCTCTCATAAGGATTCCCATATGTCCCTGGACCAGGGTAACATTCCTAAGGGAAGAGGAAAAAAGGAACCCAAAATGACACAATCACTGAAGCACCATTATACAGCAAAACTGTTTCTTAGTTTCAGATGACCTATAGAGTCACAGTAATACTCAGAAAGCAAGAGGTTTTTTTTTTGTTTTTTTTTTACAGGTGGAGCAACTTTATTGGCTGCAGGATTCTGGAAGTCCAACACAAATACTTTTCTGAAGTTCAGACTTCAGAAACTCCACTGGATCACTGAATATTCAAGAAGATCTTGGGATTCTGCTTTGATATCCTTTAAAGCAGTGCTTCTCAACCTGTGGGTCCCAAGAAGTTTTGGCCTTCAACTCCCAGAAATCCTAACAGCTGGTCAACTGGCTGGGATTTTTGGGAGTTGTAGGCCAAAACACCTGAGGACCCACAGGTTGAGAACCACTGCTTTAGAGCATTACGAGGCAAGCCTTTGTTGGTGTTGCATGTCTTCAAGTCAACCCTGACATATGGAAAACCTGTCTTAGGGTTTTCTTGGGAAGATTTGTTCAGAGGGGATTTGCTATTCCCTGAGACAGTGTGATTTGCCCAAGGTCAGCTAATGGAAATTGTCTCTCAAGGATTTTGCTACATCTTTCAAAAGACTCTATAGTCCTCTGGAAGTTACCTAGAGTTGTGTTGGAGGACCTTGAAAATTCCTAGGAAAGATATCTCTCTAGGAATATCTAGATGCTCTAATTCAACTCTATGCTATAGTGGGACGAGAAGTAAGGTAGTTAAATGGCTTTCAATCGTATCCAGAGTTTCACATAACTGTAGTATGGTCAGGAAACATATTCCCCCATGGATAAGGGGATCTTACCATACTTTGGAAGTGAGGTTATCTTTCTAGAAGGCAAACTATAGCAGTAATAAATTATTTCCACTGTGAGTCACTCTTGTTTCATAAATGCTAATGTCACTTCAGTGATTTCTTTTACTAAGGTTGGTCACCATCTTAGTGGTGACCAACCTTAGGGCTGTGGCGCAGCTGGCTAGTAACCAGCTGCTATAAATCACTACTGACAGAGAGGTCATGAGTTCAAAGCCCGGGTCGGGTTAAGCCTCCAACCATTAATAGCCCCGGCTTGCTGTTGACCTATTCAGCCCCGAAAGACAGTTGCACCTGTCAATTAGGGAAATTTAGGAACGCTTTATGCGGGAGGCTAATTTACAACACCATAAAACTGCCAGCAAAACACGAGGAGAGGAATGCGGAAGTACAGCCACTACTGGACGGTGAAGCAACAGCTCCCCCTGTGGCCGGAATCGTGAAGCTGGAAAAATGTTAAAAATGCCTCTGAGTCTGTCTAATGTATGTTGTTTGTCTGTTGGCATTGAATGTTTGCCATATATGTGTTCATTGTAATCCGCCCTGAGTCCCCTTCGGGGTGAGAAGGGCGGAATATAATTACTGTATAAATAAAAAATAAATAAATCTTCTCTGCATTTTTACGTCCCAGTATCATAAGGAAGAGGGGATATGTGTACCTTTGCACTGATTATGACTGACAAGCCCACCATGTTGCCAACTGATGTCTTCTCACTATGAAACCTGCTCTTCTCTACCAAAAAAAAAACTGCCTAAGGCCCCTTCTATACAGCTGTATAAAACCCAGATTATCTGCTTTGGTATTCTGGATTAAATGACAGTGTAGAAGGGCCCTCCGATTCTATGAGTGCTCATAGTGACGAAGGCAGAGGTAGTAAGAATGTGGCCCTCCAGATGCTGCGGCACTGCAAGTCCCAGAAGTCCTATCTGGCAAACCCAATGACAGAGAATGCTGCAGTTGTAGTTCAGGAATGCCTAGAAAGCTGCATGAGTGTCATCTCTGAATTATGGTGCAGGGAGAATGCCCAAATGATTGATTTCTATACTTTGATACTGTTGTTGTCCAATAATTTTTCTCTTCCATTTGATGCCCCTGGTGAATCACAGGTCTGATTGGGTGGGAAATGGTGGAAAGTAGCACAATGTAAAAAAAAACAGACCCCCCCCCCCCCCCAAAAAAAAAAAAACAGTATTCAGGTCATATAGTTGGGTATCACATATCCAAAATGCTTGGGAACAGAAGTGTTTGCGGTTTTGGATTTTTTCAAGATTTTGGAGTATTTGTATTTGCATATAATTACAGAATGAAATATCTTGAAGATGGGGTCCAGATCTAAAATAATTTTGTTCATGGAACCAAATTTGTGTGCACTGAACTATCAGAAAGCAATCTATCTCAGTCATGCATGGGAACAATTTTGGGTTGTGGAGAATTTCAGATTTTGGAGGTCCAGATAAGTGATGTTAAACCTGTACTGATTGAGTTTTTGGAAAAGTACTTTTTTTGGAATACAACTCACAGAATCATTTTACTATATAGTACATATAGTAAAATTATTGTACAGCTGAATATGAAAAAGTAACTCTTCTACATTCCGCCAAGATTCCCTATGTTGAAGGATCAATTTTTCTAATTGGCTTTATTATAATATTGTCCTTGTTGGGACAAGGTTAGGAACAATGTTACAAGAATGTATGCAGAAAGCATCTTTTGATCATGTAATGTTACTTACTAAACATACTCTTTGCTTATAATATGCATATAGTTCTATCACAGGCATGGGCAAACTTTGGCCCTCCAGGTGTTTTGAACTTCAACTCCTACCTGGAGGGCCGAAGTTTGCCCATGTCTGCTCTATCAGCTGTGTATTGTGAGAATACATTTTGCCAGTGCCATCTGTGCACCATTTGACACTTCTGTGCCATGAAAAATATTGGATTATCTAATATACAACCCAGGCACCTCCTAAATGTATTGGATTACAAATACCTGGTTGTTGGTTGCAGTCTAGTACATCTGGAAGGCTCCTGGGTTGTGGCAGACAAGTGTGTTCTTGTTCTTTAGAAACACATTTGAAATGACTTATTTTAGCAAAAGAAGAAGTAGTAGTAGTAGTAGTAGTAGTCAGTACATACCCGGATGCGGTCTTTAAATCTCACTTCTCCAGTGTCGCATATCCCTCTAATACTGCGAGGACGCTTCTCTTGCAGTTCCAGAAAATCTTCGAAGTTGTACATTCCTGGCCCCATTTTTTGTTTCTTGAAGACAGGAGACAGATTGGGAAATATTGAGGGGGGTTGGGAGACAGTGCATATGCATACCTTTAATAAAACAGGCTGGAGAAACGAATGTTTCTCCAGCATTCCCGATTTGGGAAGGACAGTCCCAGTTAGTCCTCTTTAATCCCACATTTCTAGCTAATTTAAAATGACCCAGTTTCTCCACCCACATTCTCTCTTTATCTTTTGATAATTTCAGTTATGGTACTTCAAACTGAGTTCAAAGTGCAAAAAGGCATTAGCACTCAGCAGCGAGAAGTGGAGAGAAGATGGTAGACAGTTGCTCTTTCCTATAGACTCAGGCCAAAGCACCCTGCTCCAGCCTCTTCTGGGAGCCCCCAGTGGCGCAATAGGTTAAACTGCTGAGCTCCTGAACTTGCTGACCAAAAGGTCGGTGGTTCGAATCTGGGGAGCGAACCCAACTTCTGCCAACGTAGCAGTTCGAAAACATGCAAATGTGAATAGATCAATAGGTAGGGAAGGTAATGGTGCTCCATGCAGTCATGCCGATGTCTACAGACAACGCTGGCTCTTTGGCTTAGGAATGAAGATGAGCACCAGCCCTCAGAGTTGGACATGACTAGATGTAACATCAGGGGAAAACCTTTACCTTTACCCTACAGCCATGTCTAGTTTATGTGTCCTTCTTTGGGAATACCTTTTGTCACTTTGACCACACTCTGATGTTACTTGATCACAAGTGTCTCAGTCTGAACAGTGAAATGGTGAAGGATATGATTACACACAACATTTCTGGAAGAGAAACTAAATGAGTTTTGGTAAGACTAGTGCCAGAAGAATAAGTGCTGCCTTAAGCCAAGGCATACATACTACTCTAGGTCAGTAAAGTTATATTGGTATTTGAGGAAGGAAAATTTGAAAAAGTATCCACTCCTTTTTGATGGGAGTAGTAAAATCATCATTACTTAAATAGCTAATAATTTACTGCCAATGCATAACATCCCTAATCCGCTGACTGGGTTAGTTGCTTCACTGTACATAATGCTAGAGCTGAGCCTTCACTCAACCAATTCTTTTGTTCAACCTGAAGTTCCCTGCAGTCTGTGGAACAGATCAGAAAAATGACCACAGAAGTGGGATGAACAGAATATGTGTGCCTTCATTCATGCAGTGATACTTAGAGAAACATACTCACCAAGTTATGAGAGGGCAATCCTAAAATGAAAGGATGTAAAACTAATACTTGGAATTAAACATGCCAGCATGGTCCTGACTATACATCTCTTTCAAGAAGAAGAAAAAGTCACTAAAGTACCCTTTGAATTTGACACATATGACTTATTGATTCTTATGAGCCTTTCTTAGGTATGTAATAGGGATAATGCCCGTGACTCAATGATACAAAGGAATAGAACAATGTTTGGAAAGTATCTTTAAACACATTGCCAAAATTAAAGGAGACACGTGAATTCATGCTCTCAGCTAAATGGAGGAAGTCCATAACTTCAGCCCTTGATAATATTCATGCAGCATATAGATCAAAGTCAGTCACTCACCAGAAGTTTTTCTCTGCGGCATATTTCCTTGAATTGAAAATGGGGCATTTGAGTGAGTCTTGCTGCCTCCTGGGATTTGGCCCAGCTAGAGCTGGATGACCTCTTCTGAAACGAGGTAGCAGAATTGAAGTCTCCATAGTCAACACTGTAGGTTCCTGGTCCTAACTTTCGGTTCTAAAAAATAACATGCAGAGTTATTATTATTGTTGTTGTTGTTATAGCTGTCAATCTTTAGAAAGACAGCATGGACAAGTCACAATGAAGCATTAGGTAAAGTACCCTGCAGTCTGTAGCAGGAGTGCACAACCTCTCCAGGCCTAAGGGACAAATTCAATGTTGGCTGGAGAATCAGGAGCCCATACATGCACAAATTAATCTTAGGGTGAATCTACACAGGCACACCTGAATCTACACCTGGACTCATGCTTAATTGGCTCCTAGCTGTCTTCACAATGTTCCTGTATTTCTAGTGAGTATAGCAGGTTATACTTGGTAAAAGTGGTTTTATCCCCCTACCCATAAAGTCAGAGAGTCCTCCAGATTTTGCTTGAAACCCCAGAGCATCCCACAGCTTCAGGGCAGTGTGGCTAACTGGATTTAGTCCGATTTATACTGGATCTGCTCTGATTTATCACACTTTCCATACGGGACACCATCACAATCACCTTTTCCCTGCATTCATTAGTATTGGGGAAAAGGGCGGATAGATCATGCCTGTGTTCCTGCTATCACTGCTACCAGGCAGCCACAAAAATCTGTGTGAGCTCCCAGCCATTGTGAATGCCCAGTTCTGATAGCAACAGAGGTGCCTGCATGACCAGGAAGGAGATGGGGAGATTGTTCCCTCTTTACTGGGAGTGGCATGGGCACCCCTACTGATGTCAGTAAGGAGCGCATATGTTGGTCATGAGCTTGAACAAAGTTCTGCAGCTGCTGGGAATGGTGACAGAAACAAAGAGGTGGTTCAATGAACCAGTGAGGCCAATATGGTCTCATCCTGGCTGGACTGTGTGAATGCCAACTTACTGCAACAACAGTTTGGCAGGGTGTTTGTGGCTACCTCTGGGCCAATCTCAACTATTTGGCTGCAGATTTACTGGCCAATGTAGACTCATTATTACTTTTTTTTTTTTTTAAAGAATTCATTCCAGTCAACAGCTGTGGCCATGCAACCTCCAGAGCCAGCTCATGGAGTGTCTTCTAGAAGATGCTGTTTTCCAGCACTAAGAAATGAGCCCTTTTAGGACATTATCTCATGCGTGTGGGTGTGGGGGGAGTGTCAATGTTACAAAAAATACCATGCCAGACTCAAGAAGCAGGATTTTGGGAGATAAATGTCAATGTTTGGTATGCATACAAATGCCCTTACTTCACGTCACTGAAGCAATTTAACATGGGCAGAAGACGATCTCTACTCATTTTCTCCTCCCCGCCCTCCACTTCAGGACACCTCAGAAACACTTTCCCAATGAGACATGATAGACACAGAGAGGAAGTCCTTCCGCAGAGTCTCATGGGCTCAATTATTTTATTTATTTATTTATTTATTTATTTATTTATTTATTTATTTATTTGCTGTCCTTCTCATCCCAAAGGGGACTCAGGGCAGCTCACAAAATTACTGCATAATTTCCTCTCTGTCTTACATTTAGAAATGGGGAGGGGCGCTTGTGTGGGGTAACATCGCTAAAATCTAATTTTAGAGTGTCCTCCTGAGTCCATGCAGCAGCAATATCATGCAGGGGGCTAGGGAGTGCTACTATTATACTACCCTGAATATATACTGTAGTACCTTATATTGATGTTAGAAGCTCAAAAAAATTATTTTGATCTATACTTGGTTGGGAAATCATTAGGAAACACCAAAAGATCTCCAAAATGAGCTGACACTCCAGAGCACAATTGCATAGCCACTAAGTGATATTATTAGATAAGGACAGCACCAATTAATCCTTTGTTGTTATACTTTTTCAACGGCTTTTAAAATGTCCCATTTTTTTTCTCCTCTTGGCACTTTCCCCCTTTGGCTTTAGCTTATCTCAGTTGCCGCAAACCGAGTTCAAAGTGCAAAGGTAGTGCGCACTCCATTACCTGTTTTTTGTTCACCAATGTTCACAGCAAATATTTTGTGTAGATAAGATACACTGAAACATGCTCTTACCAATTCTGAACAGACTATCCTGGAATACGGGGCTTGCAGGAAAGTACTTGGCCTCTTGTAATTTGGATAAATTGCTGACACATCAAATCTAATCAAAGAAATGGAAATAAAAGAGGTACTGCCATTTGCAATCAAATTAAGCAGCACAAATGTTTACAAAACAATTAGCCCAGATTCTCTAATCTATATGTGTTGGATCACAATTTCCAGCATCACCAACTACTATGATATTTACTACAGATCCAGTCAGCCCCAAACCCATGTGACCATCATTCTCTTATAATGGCATTTGTTATATAACAATATCTGCAGGACTACAGGCTCCCCATCCCTGCTTTGGATGCAGTAAAGCAGCTGTCTTCATGTCTTCAAGACATGATCGCCATGTACAAATACGTGAGGGGAAGTCATAGGGAGGAGGGAGCAAGCTTGTTTTCTGCTGCCCTGCAGACTAGGACACGGAACAATGGCTTCAAACTACAGGAAAGGAGATTCCACCTGAACATCAGGAAGAACTTCCTCACTGTGAGGGCTGTTCGGCAGTGGAACTCTCTCCCCCGGACTGTGGTGGAGGCTCCTTCTTTGGAAGCTTTTAAGCAGAGGCTGGATGGCCATCTGTCGGGGGTGCTTTGAATGCAATTTCCTGCTTCTTAGCGGGGGGTTGGACTAGATGGCCCATGAGGTCTCTTCCAACTCTACTATTCTATGATTCTATGATTCTAAGTTTGAATTGACCCATAATTTAATACATGTTTATTTATTTTAGAATCCATTTGCTTGTAACCTTGCTACAGAACACAATCATTCTCTCCAATCTCCATGTTATTTTTGTGTATTACATGTCAAAAAATTGTTTTTAATCTTTCAAGAATGCTTCTCGATTAGCCTTGTCACAAATTATGCTATGTAAAGTAAAGGTAAAGTTTTCCCCTTGACATTAAGTCTAGTCATGTCTGACTCTGGGGGGTGGTGCTCATCTCAATTTCTAAACCGAAGAGCTGGCGTTGTCCATAGACACCTCCAAGGTCATGTGGCTGGCATGACTGCATGGAGAGTTGTTACCTTCCTGCTGAAGCGGTACCTATTGATTTACTCACATTTGCATGTTTTCAAACTGCTCGTTTGGCAGAAGCTGGGGCTAACAATGGGAGCTCACCCAGCTCCCCGGATTCAAACCGCTGACCTTGTCAGCAAGTTCAGCAGCTCAGTTTAACCCACTGCAATAGCAATTTTAATAAACCACACGTCTGCATATTGCTGAAATTGTCCTTACCTGGCTGCTTGACTCCCAAATGGGGCTCCGAAGAAGCCCTTTGGTTCCATGCTCCATCTCCTACTGCCTGGAGGAAGAGAAAGAGGAGGAGAAGCACAGACACCTTCCTGATTGGAGGCTGCCGCCGAGAAGAGTTCTGGAATCCCACTGCCATGGCAATGCCAGACGCCTGAACTTCTGTTTCTTTGTGTCTGGGAGGGGCAAGGCTTCAGAGCAGTCCTCTGCTCACAAGGACTGGTTTGTACTGGATCTGTATTAAAGTCTCTATGGAAGGAAAGGTCAACTCCAAATCTATTTAATTGGTTCAATTCCTTTGCTGTCCATATTTTCATAGCAGCACACAAATATACGTTCTGGAGAAATGGCTAACTGGTTGTTATTTATTTTTTTAAATGTACCACCAGCATTTCTTCCTTCCTTCACTTTTTAAAACTGTACCACTTGCATTAAGCTTCCTTCTTTCCTTCAAGGTGTACTGTCTTTCTTCTAGGAACATGTAAGGCACTGCATTTTACTATGCTCACGGGACGTGAGCATCCATGGATTTTGGTATCTATGGAGGGTCCTGGCACCGAACCGCAGCAGATACCAAGCACCGACTGAAAGCCACCATTGGATAATGGCCAAGATGTCAAATAGTCATCCTCCAGCCCCACCTTCTGAGCCCACCCTTCTAAGAAAGACTAGAGCCACTGTAAAATAAGGTCTCTGAATCCCATCATAGTGGGTCCAGTCTGCATGCGGTGACTCTTACCTCCCCCAAGTATCCTGCCCACATCCTCAGGTGGCATTGGATGCTCAGAAATGCATCCAATAATACTGGGCCATTTTATCTGCACTATAGCACCATAATGCACCAGTGAAATGTCACTTTTGCACTATAATTCAGTAGCTATTTTTTTAAAGTGAGAATATTTATTTATCGTGTTAGAAGCAAATTGAGGTTACAGTTATAATGTATTTTAAAAAACACAAGCAAAGTTAAAAACTTGACATTATACCAGATTTCCTTTGACCAGAAGCTGACTACTTCAGGTGTTTCTGGAGTTGCTGTGAGAAGGTTCTCCACTGTGCATGTGGCAGGGCTCAGGCTGCGTTGTAGTAAGTGGTCTATGGTTTACTCTTCTCCACACTCGCATGTTGTGGACTCCACTTTGTAGCCCCATTTCTTAAGATTAGCTCTGCATCTTGTGGTCTGTTCTGCACCTTCCAGGTTGCCCAGTCTTCTGTGTTCCCAGAAGGAAATTTCTCATCTGGCCTGAGCCATTGATTGAGGTTCTGGGTTTTAGCCTGCTACTTTTGGACTCTTGATTTCTGAGGTATTCCTGCGAGTATCTCTGTAGATCTTAGAAAGCTCTAAGTCAGTGGTTCTCAACCTGTGGGTCCCCAGATGTTTTGGCTTACAACTCCCAGAAATCCCAGCCAGTTTACCAGCTGTTAGGATTTCTGGGAGTTAAAAACCAAAACATCTGGGGACCTACAGGTTGAGAACCACTGCTCTAAGTTTTCTAAGTTAAAATGAGAAGAAAACACATTATTGAAAGCATAGGACCACCTCAGCAAACCATTCCCTCATTTTAAAAAACACCTTGGAAGATCTGTAATGCAGATCCAAGAAATTGCTGTGAACAAAAATTTGTATTATATAGTTTTTAGAAACCAAATGCATAATTCATTCTAGGCTTGAAATTCTAGAGTATTAATTGTAAAGTACAGATATTATGGATAGTTCATCAAAGTGCAATCAACTCTCCCAGTTCTAAACTATTCATTTTGAAAGACATACCATATCTCCACACTGTGTTTTTAAATACAGATACATCTTGCATGGGGCATAAGGGTAGTAGGATTTCACTAAGTTTTGTGTGAGAGAGTATGCACCCACTGAACCTATCTGCAGTCCTTAAGGTTACAAAATTTGAACATTCCTGGTTTAACTTTAATATGCTTCAGGAGAGGTTTATTCAAATGGGCCCACACTCTGCTATCTACACCTTGTATTGGCCTCCCAAGTACTTATATCAGTTCCTAGTATTCTTTGAGGCCATCTATAACTGAATATTGCAAACACAAATACAAAGAATTAAATGGTTTGCAGATTTATACAGAACTTTTTCATTTATTCATAAACCCAGGAACTATACTGCATATACTATAAAAATTCCAGCACATAGTCTGTCAAAGCCCTATGCTGCCCCCGCCCCCCAAACACAGGACTTATTTCAGAAACCAAGCAGCTCGGTAGTAATTGTAGACAACTCTGAAGCCTTAATGTAAAGTGGAAAGAGGCTCATTTTTATGCCGAGCAAATACGGTTCCTCTCTCCTTCTGTTCTGTTCTCTTCTTCCTGCAAATGAATCTTATGGGTTCTATACCACTGCTCCTTAGTGACAAACAATAATTATTTTGTCTGCCTGTTTTCTCTGCTTCACTAACCAAATAATAATTCTGAACCAGCAAGTTGACAGTGGAAGGAATGACAAGTGTTTTCTGTGCTCCTCCCTTGGCAGACACCGTGTGAATCAGCTAAACCAGAAATACAGGTGAAGAAAGAGGTGGAGGAAATGCAAACAAATTCAAAGGGCAGAGAAAGAGAAGAAACCAGGAAAATGAAAGCTGTGCAAGTTGTTATTTGAGGGATCCTGGAGCACCAGACAGCTTTTCTGGAGGGAAAATGGAGGAAAATGAGGTGGACATTGATACTCTGATCGATGAAATGGATTACATTCCAGGTCACTTCCATCTTGATATGAACTTGAATTTTGAGTCGACTTCCCCTATGAATTTCCAAGGAAGAGATGTGAAGCTGAAACGAGAAAGTCTTATCTATGAGCTAGAGTCTGAAACCAGTGCTCAGCAGTATGCCATCAGGAACCTCCTTGGGGTCTTTTCTTTCTACCTGGAAGAGGTACAGAAAGCCAAAGAGATTTTTCTGCACATCATTCATGAAGAGCCCGAGAACCTGAACGCTTGGGCCAACCTGGCCTATGTTTATGACAGACTGAACGATGAGCATGAAGAGGCAAAATGTACAGAGAACCTCTCCCGCTTAATGGGCTTAGATACAGAAGATGGGGTTCAAGGGAACCCCCAACTCAGAATGGCCCGTTGCTTGGCTGAGCAAGGTTATGCATATGCCTTTGATGTTGGGCTCGTGAATGAAGATGAGAAGGTGGAGAAGCTGACTGCAGGCCTCATTCTTTATGGCAAAGCTCTTGCTTATGGGAAGCAGGTAGGTAGGTGAGATAACTCATTTTTTGGGGAGGGGAAGTGGAACTGCTGTCAGATACTATTAGCCCTCCATGATTGCATGGGGTACCCCATGAAAATGGAAATACCATGAATAAAATGTGCCTTTTTTTAACCTGAGAGGAGGAGCCCCCAGTGGTGCAATGGGTTAAACCCTTATGCCGCCAGGACTGCTGACCGACAGGTTGACGGTGTGAATCCGGGGAGAGCTAGAGCTCCCTCTGTCAGCTCTAGCTCCCCATGCGGGGACATGAGAGAATTCTCCCACAGATAGTAAAACATCAAACATCCGGGTGTCCCCTGGATGACGTCCTTGCAGACGGCCCGTTCTCTCACACCAGAAGCAGCTTGTAGTTTCTCAAGTCGCTCCTGACATGAAAAAAAAAAAAACCCTGAGAGAACAGTTCCCTAGAAATCTGGATCTCCAGTGTGATGCTGTGGTCAATGTCCAGCAGAACTTGACCACAATGTCGCACTAAAAAACCTAGAAAAAACTTTTAATCAAATCTGCAAATAAAATTGACAAAGGTCAAACTTGCAAAGGTGGAGGGCTGACTGTATATTGAGCCAATAGAGAGAAAGGCAGAAAATATACTAAAATAGATTCACAAACACACACAGACTCCTCATTACTTCTTTATGGGTGTACCATGCCCGCCTTCTCCCTGGAAATATTATTGTGCCTTACCACATTTCACAGATAAAACTAGAACCACATCAAAGTGTGGTCAAAATGGCAAACAGTATTGACGAGGAAGAACACACAAATCAGGAGAGGCTGCAAGAGTTGGCTTGTGCTGGGGAGGACAAGGCTTCATTCCCTATACTCATCTTCCCTGCCACATTAATTGACTCTCTTGTACTTTGAACTCAGTTTGCAGCAACTGAAAACAAAAAAGGGAAAGTAAAGGAAGAAAGAGAAAGAGGAATATTTTAAAAGTAGCTAAAAAAAATGGAAGCGCTAAGGATTAATTGGGACTGTCCCTTCCAAACCAAGGCAGTTGAAGGATATGCTGTGTGAGTGCTAAACATTTCACAGCAATTAAGCATAGCTGCTGAATCACATAGAGTGGCCAAAGAAATGGGAGAAGGGAAGGTCCATCAAGAGAACAGGAAAGAACTCTTCAGGCATCTGAGAGCTGATTGTTGGACATTCCCTGCCCCAGGTGATCTGGTGAAAAGGCAAGTTTCATTCCTCTTAGGACCTCATCACATTGATGAGGGGCAGTGGGGGGATTCACCAGTCTCTGTGGCGAATCCACAGGCAATCTCATCTCCCTGCACTGCCCACAGGGACGTTTCTCCATCACGCATGGGAAGAGTCACTGTGCGGCTTCCCCCACACTGGCCCATTGTTGCCTACAGAACACGGACTAGCCTCCCGTGTTCTAGGCGGAGTGTCCTAGGATGCTTACGGCACAGTTCATCTATGTAACCCCACTGAAAATGAGTGTGCATTGTGTAATGGATGGCATGGGCCCCCATAGATTAAATGTGCTGCAAGTGTCCTAGGATGCTTGCGAAGACCCCTGTGATGAAGTCCTTAGTATCACAGAATCACAGTGTTGGAAGAGACCACATGGGCCACCTTGTCCAACCCCTTGCCATGTAGAAAAAGCACAAAGCTTCCAAAGAAGGAGCTTCAACCACACTCCGAGGCAGATAGTAATTTCTTACTAAATGTAGGAATATAGATCCCAGTACAGTTTGTTCTTTCTAACAGCTTTCTGATAATAGTGGTTTTGTATCCCAGTCTTTTTAGTTCATGCTGTCCAAACAAGGGTGCAACCTTTGCTATACTCAGTTTACAATCTCTTGCAGCAGCAAGCCACATTAAAAAGGCAGGTGGTTAAGACTCAAACTCTGTTTGCCATACCAAAATGTTTACACGGAGAGGTTGGTCTGTAGACAAACAACTGTGGAGGACTCCAAACCTCTTAAGAAGTCAGAAAAAAAAGGGGGGGATAAAAATAACTACGTTCTTAGGAACACGAAACATAATAATGGTCACTTTGGGTATCATAAAAATCTTTCCTTTCAAGCGCAGAACATTCTATATTGAAGATCTGCTTTCTATCTGGTAGTTGTTCTTGATTGTCTTGCAATGTCACCCAGTTAAAATCATAGTTGATTGAACCCACAAGATCAATTGAATAATTTAACAAGAAATCTAGAAAAAGGCTTTAATTTCTACATCAGATTAATCAGAAGAAATTCCATAAATTTCAGTGCAGCTTGTCCACAACAGAATCTTCAGATGAGCTCTCCTGGGTTAGATCAAGGGCCAATCTAGGCCACATCTGCACTGACCACTTAGGGCATTATAGATGTAGATCAGTTTCACAATGGCCAAATGCTGCATGGGACTGATCTGAAGTCATTTGAAACATCCTTAACGCAACCTTGCTCTGTTAGCCAAAGTTGGGGAAAAGTCAGAATTGTCCCCACTGCAACTTCCTGGGCTCGGGTAGCTTTGTGCTAGACTATTCAGATCCCTGAAGCTATTTATCAGTGCTGGTATTTGTAAGAATGCAGTGACTATTTTCATCCAATATTTCAGATTCCTTTGGAGGAGAGAAGAAGTTGGTATTTCACAATGACCACACTGCATATCAGGTAAGAAGGGAATGCAGTAGGGGGGAGGGCGAGTAAAGTGAGGCATGAGAGCTGCAAGTGGCCCCCAGGGAATTTTTTTCAATAGCCACAAAATGTGCCCTACGAAAGCATGGGGCATTTTTGCCATATTTGGAGAGGGCTGTGCTATTTTAGGACCATTAGGTTTTTGTTTTTTTGTTTTGTTTAAAAAAAAACAATTGTAAGTTACTTCTTTTCATGTCCTGTCCTAAAGAGTCCTCTTCTGGACCTAAATTGCAACATAAGTACAGAGGGTGAGGTGTTGGGAATACCCTACAACATGTCAGATGATATATGGCAATGGTTCTCAATCTGTGGGTCCCCAAATGTTTGGCCTTCAACTCCCAGAAATCCTAACAGCTGGTAAACTGTATGGGAGTTTTCTAAAGTCTAATAGGCCTTCAAATATAATGAGCATCTCCATTTTCAAAACCTTGAAACCAAAAAAAAGTATTAGCTGATGAATGTAATGCGCAGTGGCAAAAAGTGCACTCTTTTTTAATTTGGCCCCAAAAAAGGTGCACATTACAGTGGTTGCATGATTCCATTTCCTTCTTTAAAAGCAAAAATGTTAGAACACCAAAGCTTCCAGCAATGGAAAATAAAACTGCGAGGTGCATCTATGCTGTAGAATGAGTCCACTTTAACTGCCCTGGCTCAATGCTATGGAGCCATGAGGACTGTAGTTTTACAAGGTCTTGAACCTTCTTTGCCAAAGAACGCTGATGCCTCACCAAACTACAAATTCCAGGACTGCATAACATTGAGCTATGATCATTAAATTACAGGTGAGATTCATCAAATAGGAGCTCCAGGTGCTCCTGAAGCAGCTCCCCCCTTTTGATTTGGCTCAGTACTAAACTTACCGCATCACGCAAATCTAATGCACACCCTCATTTTGACGAGGTAATTTAGCCCAAAAAAGCATCAAATTTGAATAAATAGGGTAGTTTGTGAATGTACACACACAGTAAATAACAATGGTTACTTTCTTTGCTTCAGATTAGATGGGATGAGGATGAATAAGGGAAATGATGAGGCAAAAAGGTTGCCAGCCTTCAATAGAACCCTGGTTTTGGTTCAGCAAGTCCTGAAGTCCTCTCATCTACATTACAGAGGTAGGAAAAATCATGTAG
This sequence comes from Anolis carolinensis, assembly GCF_035594765.1. NCBI lineage: Eukaryota > Metazoa > Chordata > Lepidosauria > Squamata > Anolidae > Anolis > Anolis carolinensis. Next base: position 175,093,023 of record NC_085844.1, read on the forward strand.
GCACGTTTGAGCAATAATTTGCATGATCTACAAATGGCATGAAATCTGGCATGCTCCCCCAATCAAATAGTCCAGGTTTGTGGCTTAGCTCCCAAATAACTGTTTGCACAAAAATCTCAATATTTTTTTTTGTTTCTGCAGCTCTCACAAATGAGGAGGCAGGTCCTCTTTATTTTTAAAACATGGCCTAATTCATTAGCAAAATGAGGTCATAATACAAGGAGGAAGACTCAAGTGTATGAGCTTCCTTTGCACAGGCAATGAAACACCTTGGGACCATTTCTTCTAGGGCCAGCATCCCATAAGTGGTATATGCACACATGTGTCCTTTTTTGAATAGGCCACATTTTGTACCTACCCTCTTGCATCTCATTCACCCCTCCAAGCAACAAAGCCTTGTGCGAAGGAGGAGGTATCTGGACAAGGAGGACAGCCTCTAATCTTTCTGCAATTCACAAGAGAAAGAAGTAGAGGAACACAACTGTAATCATTACTCTATTTCTTTCTCCTCTCTTGCAAATTACAGGGAGATGAAAGGTAGACACCAGCCACATTCACATGGGCAAGATGCTTTGGGCTATTTTTGTGCCTGGATCCTTTCTGAATCAAGTGTTCAGATTGTCCGGTGCATCCCTGTGCTGGCTTGTCCGCTTGTCCACTTACTTCGCTGATCCTGGAGCTCCCTGCAAGAGCCTGGCCATCATAATCACTGCTGCTGCTGTCAGAATGAGTGTCCACACAATCAGCAAGGAGAGGGTTGAACGACCTTCCTTATTCTTGGTGGAGACATGATGGTGCAGACATGATGGCCAGCTTGCAGGGAGCTGTAAGGTTGGCAAAGAGCAGCAGTAGCAACATAGGGACAAGTCACCCCTTTCCCCATAGTGATCAGCAAGGAAAAAGCTGATGGTGACTGTGTTCATCTAGAGCAGTGAGTCCCAAAGTGGGGACTACCGCCCCCTGGTGGGTGCTGCAGCAATCCAGGGGAGTGGTGATGGCCACAGGTACATATATCTTTGTTTACTTGCTATAAAAATTTTAGAAAAATTATTTCCAGAGTTCTGAGTAATATTTTTTCTGGAAAGGGGGCGGTAGGCCAAATAAGTTTGGGAACCACTGATCTAGACAGTGGATCAGGTTAAAACAAAACTGATCCTGTAGCTCTCCAAGTGTTTTGGTCTTCAGCTCCTAGAATTCCTGGCCATTGGACAAGTTGGCTAGGACTTCTGGGAGTTGGAGGTCCAAACATCTGGAGGGCCACAATTTTGACACCTCTGCCTGGAGTTTTATGCAAACTCCAGAGTATCCTCGAATTTTGCCAAAAGCAAAGCAAATTCAGGTTAGAATAATAAAATCATAGAGATGGAAGAGATCCCAATGGCATTCAGTACAACCATTTGCCATGTAGGAATATACAACCAAAGCACTCCCAACAGATGGCTGTCTAGTCTCTACTTAAAAATCTCCAAAGAAGGAGTCTACAACATGCTTCAAGGCAGTATATTCCACTGTTGAACTGCTGTTACTATCAGGAAGTTCTTCCTAACATGTAGGTGGAATCTCTTTTCCTGCAATTTGAATGCATTGCTCCGTGTCGTAGTACCTAGAGCAGTAGAAAACTAGCCTGTTCCCTCCTCAATGTGACATCTTTTCAAATATTTAAACATGGCTAGCATATCCCCTCAGCCTTTTCTTCTCCAAGCTAAACATGCCCAGCTGCCTAAAGCGCTCCTCATAGAGCTCAGCTTCCAAACCTTTGATCATTTTGGTTGCTCTTCTCTGGACATGTTCTATCTTGTGAATATCCCTCTTGAATTGTGATGCCCAGAACTGGACACAATATTCCAAGTGAGGTTTGACCCAAGCAAAATAGAGTGGGACCATTAATTAAGAGCAGAAATGTCCCAGTGGATGTCCCTGTGGATCATGTAGACAGCAAGTGCTGGATCTGAGGTGATTTAATTTTTTTGGCAATGTACACAAGCTCACCGTTACCAAATCACCTTCCTCTTTAGAGACATTGAATGATCAGAGGAATGGCCCAATGGAGCTTGGCTGATGCTGTTGGCAGCACACAGCTACGAATGCTTCACTTGTGCTAGACTGTCTCTAGTTTATTCTAAGTGTGTTTGGAAATGAAGTGTCATTTCTAGTGTGACATCCAAACCCTTTCACATGCATTGGATTATAATTTTCATATCCCTGAGACAATATCGCCTGACTGGAGATGATAAAAAATTATTGTCCAACATATACAGTGAAGATTAGGTCAAAGAAGGAAGTTTTATCATTGACCAGCTTTGATTTAATTTGTTCTCTTTGTTTAGCTTTGGCCTGGTGTTACCTTGGGATACTTCTAGAAAGGAAAGAATCATTCTCAACGACCCCAATGGGCATTCATGATTGTGGTTACTCTGGAACGGAACCTCTTGATTGCTTTGGAAAGGTAGGCTTATATTAGCAGGATAAATATGGGCTAAATAAATCATAGATGGGAAGGGGCTTCACGGTGGCTGCTCCCAGACTTTGGAATTCCCTCCCTGGCACTGTCTCTGCTTGTCTTTTGTAGTCAGGTAAAAGCATTTATCTGCTACCAGACATTTGTAAAATGATGAGGGTAGAGCTTTTTAAAGTGGTGTGATTGAAATTTTAAGGCAGGTTTAAAGTTTTAATATATTTATTATGTAACTTGTTTTTCAATTTTATATTGATATTTTATTGCATTCACATTGTTTTTAAATAGCATTATTTTATATTTATTGTAAGTTGCCTTGAGTTGCTATATTGGGAGAAAGGCAGAATATAAATAAATAGATAACATTAAGGACATTGATAACATTAATAAGTAGCAAGTTAGAATAATTTTGTAATCTGGTGGAGGTTTTTTTGTCAACAAGACTTATGTTTTTAAAGTAATAGAAAGAGTGGGTGTGATGTTGCCTGTTTGGTTGTAGTATTCAGTGATGGCTGTGCCAATCTCGTTAATCATTAAAAGATATAGCGCCTTTGGAACTAAGAGAGAGAAATTGCATGCATATGTTTTTGTGGACTGTAGTCCACTTCATGAGATGCACGGAATGACATGTACATGTACAGAATAATGAAAATGCAAAACATGCTAGTGTGATGATAGGAATCAGTTTAACAATGGTTACAAAAAGTAAGTAAAAGAAAAAAAGTGGGAGAGAGTGTCTACATGCAATCATAGATCAGCAGGTGAACACATGGGCAGTGATAGAAACTTTTTGTTTAGTCCAGGTACGGGCAAACTTCGTCCCTCCGGGTGTTTTGGACTTAAACTCCCACAATTCCTAACAGCCTACTGGCTGTTAGGAATTCTGGGAGTTGAAATCCAAAACACTCGGAGGGACGAAGTTTGCCCATGCCTGGTCTAGTCCATTGGAATGGATGTAGGAACAGTAAATTTTTGTCATAAAGCAAGAATGAGGGAAATCTTTTTGCATGTGTAGTTGTGATGAAAACTAATGTGTGTGTGTGTGTGTGTGTGTGTGTGTATGTGTGTGTATATATATATATATATATATATATATATATATATATATATATATATATATATATAGTGTCATGAAACTATTCACAAGCCATTGCTAAAGAAATAGAATTTGTGATCATATTAATTCATATGTTTCTAAACTTTTAAAAATGGTTTTGTTCAAAAAGGTGACCTGGAGGTTCAAAATGAGATGTCCAAGAATATTGACATGATCTGCAATTAAGACACCACGCTTTAGGAGAGTCTTCCCCAACCTGGCACTTTCAAGATGTGTTGGACTACAAATCCCACCACCTTCAGGGAGCAGTTGGATTTGCATGCATTTGGAAAGAGCCGGGTTGAGGAATGTGGCTCCTTGTCATGTTTCATTTTCTCTGTGTTTTTCTGTGTCCTGTGGTTTCAGAAGCAAACATGAATTATTAACAGAACAGCCAGTGAAGATATTAAAATCTTCACTATTAATGTACATTGGTTAGTTGTTTGAACTCACTAAAGTTTAATGGAAGTGTGTTAAACATGTTCTACAAATATTCTAATCTCCAAAATAAATATTTTGCTGCTTATATACAGAGTAAAGGGCAATTGATCAGCTGTTATGTAACTTCTGTCTTATCAGTTCCTTTTTGGCAGTTTGTGTTCTTAAAGCTTTTGCCCAAAAGTTAGAACTGTATATTTTCCTTATATTTATTTATCTGAATCTTTCCTTTGGTTTTATTATTCATTCATGCATTCATTCTCCACATATCTAGCTTTATTTTATCGACATAACACTTACTGCATGTATGGCTACTATATTCTGCAAAAAACATCTAGCCTGTGTGATACTTAAACAAAAGCTTTCATGAGTTCTGAAGTAAGCTTGCAGAGTAGAAAAGCAGGTAAATACAAGTACATTTTGAAATGTGTGTTGAAGGGTCCTGCACCCATAATAGTTGTTTAAAAGAGGAAAATTCAATAAATATTCTTCTCATGGAACCATGTAACAAGCGACACCTGCTGGAATTCCCTCTTCTACACAATCATTTGAGGCCCCTTCCACACAGCTGAATAAAATCCCACAATATCTGCTTTGAACTGGGATATATGGCAGTGTGGACTCAGATAACCAGTTCAAAGCAGATATTGTGGGATTTTCTTTTTTGATATTTTGGCTTATATAGCTGTGTGGAAGGGCCCGAAGATGCAGAAATCCATTCCAGATTTCAGCTTGATGGCTCAAGTGTCAAGAGTCAGACGCCAGTTACAAAACAGAGTTTATTCTGAAGATAAGCCAAAAAATAACATAAACACAGGAAATATCCTTGAAACACTTCACTTATCAGTGTTTCGAGAGTAGATTGGACAATAGTAACTCAAAAACGAGCCACGCTAATTTCCCATGCTGGCATTCAATAAAAAACTAAATAACGCTTCAATTCAGCTTTGGAAAACAAATAGAGTTAATTGCTGGAAAAATAAACAAACTAGAAAAGCAGTAAAACTGCTTCCACAGTGCAGCTAAGCCGAGAGCCTCAAAGGGATGATGAATAGCCGTCGTCAGAAGAATCCAAGGTCAGGTCAGGAGGCAGCAGAAATTCCGAAAGACAAACCAGTAGTCAGAAGCCGGGAAAAGTAGTCAGTCAGAGGGCGAAGACAGAAGCCAGGTCAAATACCAATCCAGAGTCCGAAGAGGGTGCAGTCATCCAAACCAGGTCCACGAAAAGGCACAAAGATGGTATCAGCAGATCCGAATCACAGTCCAAGTCCAGCACAGAGATCCCAATGGCAACTCAGCAACACCTTGCCACACGCAAAGTGCAGTGGCCAAACATTCCCATTTTATTCCCCTTCCTCCTGGGTGACCAAACACTCACACCCAAACACCAGGTGTCCCAAATCTACTCAGAGTCTGAACTCCACACAGCTAGAGCTCGTGGATCTGGAGTACCTAGCAATTCGTCGGAGTCCCAATCATCCTGCCCACACTTAGCCCCATGAACACTTAAAGAACCATCCTCCCTTCTCCAAGCATCCCAATTGGGATCAGCTCCTGCAGAAACCCCAGGTTCAGAAGTATCCATAGACCCCAAATCCCCAGACATCTCCGGTGGCTGTGCCCATTCAGTGCCCGCTTCCCCAGCCGCCACCTGTTCCTCAGCATCCATCTCCCCATCTGAATCTTCCTCAGAAGATCCCCCATATAGCTCTCTAAGTCGCTTCCTGCGCAACTCCTCCAGTGAACCCTCATCACGAGGGTTTTTTCTTCCTCTTCGAATTCCATCACCATTAACCATAATCCCCGAAGGCGCAGTCACAACATCAAGTTCTGCCTGTGATAGTGGTCAGATTACAGATATAATCAAATAAATGTCTTCTGTTTCTGGCCCATGAATCAACAAAGGAGGTAGAAATTCACTATTGGAAAAAATGTCTTCTGGATTGTTTGCTTTTTAAGGCCATAGAACTAGCAAAGGATAGTCCACCTGTTTTAAACCGCCTGGCAAAAATCTTCCACTTCCTTGGCAAGCAAGAGATGGCAATGGCTGTCTGCAACATGGCCCTGGATGTCCTGCCAGATCCAGTACTCAATTGGCAGGCCTACTGCATGCATGCCAAGGTAAGTACTTCACCATGAAAACACTGTTCTTATAATAAACAAATCCTTTTTCTATGGGAATGCCTTTAAGTAGAATTATCTTAAATTTGGTGGAGGGATGTGGCATCAGAATAATATTTTCTGACAGTTTTAGTGTGGATGATCACGTTAATGCAGTGGTTCTCAACCTGAGGGTCCCCAGATGTTTTGGCCAATTCCCAGAAATCCTAACAGCTGGTAAACTGGCTGGGATTTCTGGGAGTTGTAGGCCAAAACACCCGGGGACCCACAGGTTGAGAACCACTGTACTAATGGGTGACTAGGCATGGTGACTTTGTATTGCCTCCAGTTGTTGTGTCCATTCAATTCAGTCTTTCACTTTGACAACCTTTAGGTGATCCTATCATCAAAAGTTTCTTGGCGGAATGTGTTCCTAGGGCATTTGCCTTCCTCTGATGCTGAGAGTATGATTTGCCTCAGTTCACTCAGTAGGTTTCCATGACTAAGTAAAGATTCAAACCACGGTCTTACTGTTCTAGTCCAACACTCAAACCACTACATTGTACTGGCTTTCACTACCTTTAATATCAAAGCACTTTGTCTCTTATTCACAGTTGACAGAGAAACAAGGAAAGGATATGTGTCTACGTCTCACATCTGAACTTCACTTAGACCAGAATGGGCATGCAGCCTTCAAGACCATTTTGGTATCACCAAGGGTTTCCATGCCATTTTGGTAGAGGCATCTTTTTGCTCTCTGTTGGGCAGTAACCTCTCCTCAAGCCTCTGGGAGAGAAACTGTTGGTCATTTTGCCACATTTGGGGCCATCCTAAAATTTTTCATGCCTCAAGCTACGTTTCTTCAGCCTGCCTGCTCAACAGTTGTGTTTTGAAGAAAGGGCTAAATAGGACAAGCCCCCACCCTGGTAGCATTCAGAAAGAGCTTGAAAACCTGGCTCTTCACTCAGGCCTTTGGATAAAGATTGCTCATCCCCATAACAATCCTGTATCTGTGACCATTCTTGTACCGGTTTGCACTTTTTACCTTTGTCAACTTGATGTAGACACAGGGTCTACTCCCATTCCAATTTGCACTTCCAAGAATTTGCAGCACTTTATCAGTCACCTCGTGTTTACAGTATTTATATGGTGCACCTTACCCAGTCTACTTTTATAACCTCTCCATTTTAATCCATGTTTTTATTAGTTCTTGTCATTTGTTTTTATTGGCTAATGTTTAAATTTTTATAATTGTGCATGTCTCTTGTCTATTGTTGTGTTTCATATTGCTATTGTTTTTATTTGGGCATGTAAGCTGCCCTGAGTCCCCTTTGGGGAGATAGAGGCGGGGTATAAAAATAAAGTTGTTGTTGTTGTTGTCCAACATTTCACAGATGAAAACAGGGACATCCATGTGAATTGGTAAGGTGGGTGGCTGAAAAACGAAACCACGATTAAAAGGGTGTTGTCAAGCGCAAAACCTATTCATGAGGAAGAAATCATAAAACAATTGTGTTTGTCTACTGAATTATGTACATAAATCCAGTGTAAGCAGTTCATTAGAACATCTAATCAAGCAAATCTGTAGCACTGCCTTATATTTCTTAAAAACCTGAACTGATCACCAGTAGCAATGTAGGGTTTCAGCAATAATATAAGATTAAACATAGAATGAGAGAGTGCATGTCCGTTCAAGTCTTCTATCAACTAATGATGAATCAATTAATTCCATAGGATTTTATTAGGCAAGGGTTACTCAGACTGGATCTACACTGCCATATAAAATCCAGATTATCTCTTTTGATAATCTGGATTATATGGCAGTGTAGACCCAGCCTCAGAGGTGGTTTTGTCAATTCCTTCCTCTGGAATATAGCCTGTTGTATTCATAGGAGGGAGTAAAGAAAACTCAACCTTTGTCTCTGTTTAGATTCTAACTAAGCTGTATTTGCGTGACTTGGAACGTGTGAAAATGGGCTTGGGAGGAATGCCAAACCAGAAGAACCTCCTAGATGCCAAATCTGATCTTGAGAATGTCATGAAAGTACACCCATGCCTCAAGACTTACTTTAACCTAGGCCAGGTGAGTGAAAGCCTCCACTTTGCCCAAACCTTTTCACTGTTTTTATTTTTTTAGTTTATGGGTGTTACTATTTCTGCTGTACTGGTTATTACTGTATTGTTGTGCCATTCAGTTAACCTCTTAACAATCTGTGGATGCTCATTTTTTAAAAATTGCAACTCTGCCTACCTGTGTGATCAAGGTGCCAAAAGAAAGTATCCACAAGTTAGAAAAGGCTGAAGCAAATAGAAGCAATTTGCTTCTGTCCCAGTGTACTGGGAAAGGTAAGATTTTGCCCCTTCTCTCATCTCTCCATTACGCCCCATCATCACTGCCATATAATGCAGTTTGAAACTCATATAAAGCAATGTAAATGGGGTCTAAGTTAATTGAGTAAAAGCTAATTTTGCACCTTGGTTGTTGCAACTGAATTAAACTGAAGACAAAGGGGATAAAGTGGGAGGAGAGAGAAATTGAGACATTTTAGAAGCAAGACTAAAGGTGCATCTACACTGTAGATGTAATGTTTGACACCACTTCAAGTGCTGCGCCTTAATGCTACAGGGTCATAGCAGTTGTAGTTTACAAAGTCTTCAGTTTTCTCTACCAGAGTGCTGGTCCCTTCCCAAACTACAAATCCCAGGATTCCATAGCATTTAAAGTGGTGACAAACTGCATCAATTATCCAATGTAGATAAATCCCTAGAAGGTGCAACTTTTTCATCGTTAGGTTTAAGGTTCATTGCCATTTCTTCTAAAGTTCTTTAAATATCCTATACTTTCTTTAAAATGTTATTTTCTGCATGGTGATGAACTATTTTGGTTCTTATGACAGAAACAGCATGGGCATTCTTAAGTAGTATACCTATGCTACTTAAGAATAGTGTGTGTTTTTCATCTTTTTCTCTGCTTCCTTTCTAGGTATATTATTACATGGGAGTGGATGCTATCCAGGAACTTTTCCTTGTGGATGAAAATGCCCTGAATAATGCCCTCATGTTTTTTGCAAAAGCCATGGAATTTGACATGGGAAATGTCTTGCCTGAAATCCAGCTACTGAGGGGGAAATGCCTCCAGCTAAAAAATGAAGAACTGAATGCCATTGAATGTTTCAAGCAGGCAGTCGAACTGGACGATGTGGGCTCAGTGCATACGGAAAGTTTCCGGTGCTTAATGGAATTGCTGCTTGTGTTGTTCAACCAGAAGAAGATAAATACAGAGATGCTGATGAAGGAAGTGGAGTTGTGGGTGAAGAAGGCGGAGGAGAAATATCCCAAGCAGCGTGTTCAACAGGAACTCAGGCTGGTTTGTCGCCATCACACAGCAGAGGTGCTGGAACTTTCCAAAGCCATGGTGGCTAAAGGGAAGACTGAGTTGGTGAAGCTGCTCTTTGAGACCATGAAGTGTGACTTTAAGAAAGGCAGAATGAACGAAAGGTCGCTCTCCTTTTGATCAGCTGATTTTGTAGTCATATCATACAACCACATTTTCACCAAGCTCAGAACTTTACTATAATTCAGTTCTGCTCATAACTGGAAAAAAAGACTATTTAAAATAATAAGGACTATATAATACAATCTGATTCTTTTAGAGCATCGAGAACATATTATTCTATACTCATGGATGAAGAGAGATATGTGTGCTCTAACATCCAGAAATGTCATTTCATGTTTATTATTCACTAGTAAAAATACTTGGCTTCAATTCAGACTTGTTAATCCATCGTCATCTGAGTGCTATTTCTCTTTTTTCCCTGTTTTTTTTTCTGCCATCCACTGCTAGCCCTACATGTGCCAATTTCTCTTGGATTAGATACCTATTATTTCATGCCTGTGGTGCTCCTTTATTTTAGTACCAAAGTAAGGCGGGGAAAACTGCAAAGAAGACAAAGACCAGTCACTCATAAGTAACACACACCCATACACCAAAAGTCTTCTATTTGTCTTCAGAGTCCTCTCAAATGGTGACAAGAAATGATGCAGCATCTCTTTCTGCTGCCATTTTGAGAGGGAATCCAATGAAAATAGCTATTTAATGATTACATGATTTGTGCATTTGGAGTGTTAAAAGAATTGGAGTTAACAACGAAGTTGTCAATAACAGAGTTGGTGGCAGTCTACCTGATATCAGTTGGGATTCATTTTGGGGATCACTAGGTTCTCTGAAGAATCAAGCTGATGGATAGAATCAGAGAACCCAACACAAGACTAAGAAATGTGATGTGACAACTACTTTTTCTCACAACTCTTTCTCCCCTTTAATGATAGTCTTCTCCCTTCACCTGGTATTCATTTGCTCTTCATTTACCCTTTCCTAACTTCCACTCCATCCTTACCAGGTCTCAGATGCCTCTCCCGGTTGTGATGTCTGGATTCCTCAAATCCAGACATCGACACATTTGCAAATTACTTGCCCAGTATTCATGCACTGAGTCATAAAAGTGTTGATTGGCACACACATCAATAGCGAGTTTCCCTTGTAGAAACTTTTTGGCTTTAGAGATTTTAAAAAGGTTGTGTTTTCCTGGATTCTTTATATATAATGTAGTGATATACAGTAGAGTCTCACTTATCCAACCTTCGAATCATTGTTAAGGTTGCTTTAAACATTAATGTGTGGAAACTAGCTTGTATGATTAAATAGTATTTTTATGGAAATTCTTTCTTTTCAGCAACCTCCTGTTTGACCATGTTTAGAATGTCCAGCTTCATTGTTCAGAAGCTTACCACTCAGAGGACTATTTGGATAAAGATGGATAAAACATGCCAATGCAAACATTAAAAAAACATGTTTTGGGAGAACGGAACTAAGGAAACAGTACACAGACAGATATTGGCCGGCATCATGTCAGTCTCAATGAGAGTAGACTCAGTGAATCTGTTTTTGAATGGTAAATCAACACATAGACGAAGTCTATTGATTCAATAAGTCTGCTTATAACAACAAGATTTAGGACATCTTCCAATTTATGGGGATAAAATCCAAATAGAGAAAGGGTGGGGAAAGTGCAGCCTACAAGCCACCTCTAACCCCAAGGCCAATTCTGTAGCTATTCTCCAGCACGTACCATTGATTTTTTGAAATGTAATGCCAATCATGGCCTTTTTGCCACCACCCCTGACCAGGGCTCTTTCAAGCACAAAGGGGCCTTCTTCTGTATGAAGTTGACAAATTTGATGCATTACCTGGTAGCAAGATCACTTAAGTATTTATTATGGAGCTGGTAATGGGGAAAATTGATGACGGCAATTACACCAATGAGAAAACATACAAATTGATCTCAGGATCCCAGTGGATGATAACAGCTCTGTACGCAAGTAATTTCAGTTCCATGACAGAGCAGTTAGCCATGATGGTCTGAGTAACACAGATGGCAGGAAGACTGGAATCAGTGGAATCTTGATGGAATGAACACTGCCTTCAAGTGTCAGAGCAGCAGTTGTACCACTATGACTGTGTGTGTGTGTATATATACACAACTTCAAATCACCCCTAGACGTATGGCAACCCCATGAGGTTTTCTTAAGCAAGAAATACTCAGAGGTAGTTTTGCCAGTTGTCCTTCTCTAGTTGTTCCTGCAACAGCTACAATTCTTTGAAGGGCGGGGGTCCTATCCAAGTACTAACCAGGGCTGACCCTGCTTAGCTTTCAAGATCAGATAGAAAGTGATGTTTTGGGTCACATTTGGGACAAAAGTGATGAACTTGTGGCCCTCCAGGTATTGGGGCCTCCAACTCCCAAAAGCCCTAGTCAGCTTGTCCAATGGCTAGGAATTCTGGGACCTGAAGCCCCAAACACCCGGAAGGTCACAAATTTGACACCACTGATTTAGAAGATAAGCCTCATTCCCCCAGCATATTCTGGAGTTAGCAATGGTCCAGCAAAGTCAGGACATCCCTCTGAAAAATAAGACTACCCTCATCAAGTTAGACATTATCAACTGTGCTTTTCATTTAGCCTGTATACCTATTTACATATGTAAGATGGACCTCAATGCAAATATTCACATTAAATATTCTCTAAGCATGCTGGAATTCAGCATATGTTGCTCTTCAAACTGGCATTCCTGTTACATAGCAGAGCACATTCATAATTAAATATTTTAAAAGCAAACCATAAACCATTTGTATACTCTTTAACAGAATTAAACTTAAACTCATTTATCAGTTTTCTACGGTAAAACACACACACACACACACACACACACACACACACACACACACACACACACACACACACACACACACACATATATATATATATATATATATATATATATATATATATATATATATATATATAAATTGTTCTATGTTAAAAAGGCATTGAATGTTTGCCTATATGTGTAATGTGATCCGCCCTGAGTCCCCTTCAGGGTGAGAAGGGCGGAATATAAATGCTGTAAATAAATAATAAATATATAAGAGATTCCATGTGAAAAGCAGTTAAAGGATGAAGTTCAGAGAGATTCACAGTGAAATATACATGGAGTCCTGAATATCACTATGGAAGCTGTGACCATTCAAGGCTGTTATGAGGACAAAATGAGGAGATGGGAGTAATGTGCTGCCTTTGGCTTACTGGAAAACATATAGGATATGACAGAATGTAATAAATAATATTGTTGCACAGTAATAAAGCAAAAATGCTTAAGATTCCAGATTCCAAATTCCTAAATTCAGATTTGATTAAACATTCCAACAACACTTGTAGAATATAAAAAGAAGACTTTATTAAAATGGATGTCTGTTAAACTCTTATATAAAACTAAGGCCACAGCTAATGCTAAAATAAGGTTAACTTCAAAAGGTTTTATACTATGATTTAATTTAAAATTCTTATACAAAGCTATTTTACAAATGAGTACTCAAAACATAACACTGCTTCTTCTAAAATTTAATGATATAAAATATCAACCTCTTAGTACATATATATTGTGTTTATTTTGGTCCTTTGCGGAAATAATTTGCATGGCTCCTGCTACAAAAATTAACTGAAACAGAAAGGTGGCAGTTTCAGTGCTGAAAGCCAATGCTCCTTCCTTTTTGTGCCAAGTTGATTTCTTTTCATGTAATGTTAAACATCTCCAGTCATGATAGCAATAAACTCTTCCTGATTAACTGTAGAAAGAAAGAAATGTTTGTATGAATGTATATAAACTGTATAAAAATGATCAAATTTGCTCCTTTCCATCAGGTTTCCTTGACAAATTCACCCTTTGGAAGGATGAAATAACAAAGTAAACAATTGTCACAGGAAATTAAAACAAATTTAGCCACATAAAATGATACAATTTGTAACTGTTTATAGGTAATTATAAAGTGTTCAATTTACATGTTATTACTAGTATACCTGGAAGTCACCACATCTAGTTCCTTTGAACCTGTGAACGTATACTTTGTTGACTGTTTCACAATATAGTCAATTTATGAAATACCCTCTTGTTTTTCAGTAATATAGCATTGATACTACAACAATGCATTTCATTTAGTCCCCGTTCATTATAAAATAACAAAAGAAAGAAATGCAGTTTCATGCTATAAGAATTTCACATGGAAAAGGGTCGAATTTGATTCCCTTTCCACTTTTGTGCCATTCAGTTTTCTGAAAAGCAAATCAGTCATCTGTTTAAATTTGTCATGACACAGAATCATCAAAGGAACGGCAAATTAAATACACTAATTTAATTATATAATAAAGCAAAATATTGGAGATGAAAACAAAATTGGCTACAAGAGATATTTAAAATCAGATTATAATTAGATCCAACACTATTTTTGTTGGAATTCAACCACACTGCTCAAGTCTGCAGTCCCCAATGAGAAGCAACTAGATAGCATTAGGCTAGGCTGAGGAAATCCCCCCTCCCTGAATGTCTGTTGGTGTATCTGTTTTCTCTCTTCCTCTCTCCCCCCCCCCCCCCACCATCCTAATTGAGGATGTAGAGTGGCATTTCTTTAAGATGCATGTCCTTTAGTTTTAAGGCCTCATGGCCACACTGTTTCCACCTGTTCATTCAGACCTTTTGTGATTGAGAAAATGTAGTATTTACAGGCTTTTTCCTTTTGTTTGAACTTTAGAAGTAATGGGGTCAAAGGAAAGCTTAGACCTATTTTTTTCTATCAAGAAATGTAGTTCTTATATTATTTTAAATAAACCTTTTGAAACTTTAAAGACTGAACTCTGCATCTTTGCCTCCTTAGCTCAAGAATTCTTTTACAGCCACAACACTACACCACTTGCTTGCTGTGAGCTAACTGCTCAGTTAAGTATCCTGTTTGGTATTTTTAAATACTCTGCTATTTTGGAGATTTCTCTAACAATTTTTACTAGATCTTCTAAATGAACAAACAAAACCCATGAATTCTGTACATTATATGATTATTGCAGCAAGATTATTCTATAAACAAAAATGGAAAACTAAAGAACTACCCCTAAAAGAAAACTGGATTACAAAAGGTTTAGAACTGACAGAAAGTTATCTTGCCTGATTAAGGAGAAGTCAATTGATTTAATTTTAAAATAATGGGAACTATTTATATTATTTATAAAGAAAAGGGGAAATGTTAAAATACTGATGGGTTTCGAAGATTGAAAAAATAAAGTAAGGTAGAGTGAAAAAACTGTGTAAAATGACAGATTGACGGAACTATAATTTTTTTTTACTTTGTGTCCTTGAGGTGGGAGATAGGAAGTCAATTTTAATTTTGTATTATTATTTTGATTATTGTTTTGGAATGAGGAGTGTGGGGGAAGTGAGCCTAAATGGATTTATATAGTGATAGAAGCCAGATAGGGGAATTACTTTCTTTATAAATTGTGTGATCATACTTATACTTAATAAATATATAGATAAAAATGATAAATTAAATACATCTTTAATTTAATTTAAATGACGCACTAAAGACTAGGACAAAAACACGACATTATAGGACTTACTCTCTCCATCCCCATCTTTATCAAATTCTTCAATCATTGCCCGAAGTTCTTCATCAGTCATGTTTTCTCCAAGTTCCCTGGCCACACGGCGCAGGTTTCTTAAGCTTATTTTTCCTGAATCATCATCATCAAACAATTTAAATGCCTTAAGGATCTCTTCATGTGGATCTCTGTCAAGTATCCAGTCTGTCACTACAATGAAATATATGAAATAAGTGATCAACTTCTAGACAAGCAGCTTTGTTCTTTAAATATTATTCTGGATGAAAATGGCTGCAACTTCATTCTAACTCTTATAACCCTTCATTACAACATGCCTGAAGAAATGTGTGGCCACACGGATAGATTTATATTCCATAGGGAGGCATAGGAATAATGAAACCTTCTAGAGCAGTGGTTCTCAACCTGTGGGTCCGCAGATGTTTTGGCCTTCAACTCCCAGAAATCATAACAGCTGGTAAACTGGCTGAAATTTCTGGGAGTTGTAGGCCAAAACAGTTGGGGTCCCACAGGTTGAGAACCACTGTTCTAGAAGTTGGACTGGAACACCCAGCATAGTGAGGAATGCTCAGAGATGTAGTTCAACAACCTCTGGAAAGCTGAATGCTTCATATCACGAACACCAAGGAAATTAATATATGGAACACCATCCCAGCAAAACAAAACAAATAAATAAACAAACAAACAACAAGATAGAAAAGCTGCTTATTTCTGCAGAAACCTTTCTCTTTTGCTCATTCCATAGCAACAGAAAATATTGTAAGATAACACAGGATTCTGGTGGAAAAAATGTAAATGTCAAACTGGCATAGGCATAATTATATTTCCACATTTGGATTTTTAATATGAATGGAAAATAAAATTATATCTAAAAGTTTATTTTAAAAGGCATAAAATTATATAATACTAGCAGAATTTAAGTATCTACACTGGTAGATGCAGGTGAGCAGAACAGCAGGAAATGCATCCTGAATTCTAGATACTGTTAAGTGAAATTCTGATTATCATCTTTTTCAAAAGGCAATTTCATGTATGTTTTAAATATTAAAGAATTTGTATTGTTCCGAAGATAGCTACATGCCTAACTTATAAGAAAAGGACCAACTGCACTATTATTTACTATTTATTAAAAGCTTTCCTGCCTGCTTTGTTTAAAATCTGATACTCACCAACTTCATTAAAATCTTCAAAAGTGATTTTTCCACTTCCTTCCCGATCATAATCTTTAAGTATCTTTAGTACATCTGCTTTTTTAACATCAAAACCTAAAGCTCTCATTGCCACCTTTAAGGAAAATACAGAAATGCCTTATTTCAGGATTAGGACATGAGATTTTCACATAAGGACAGGTTGCTTACCTGTAACCATGTTTCTTCGAGTGTACTCTGTGAATTCACACTAATGGAGAGGCTGCGCCTGCGCAGGTCCCAACGGAAACTCTTCCCAAGCTGAAGTTTAAATTTTGGCGGTAGCCACGCCCCTCCGTCCCCGGAGGGCATATAAGGCAGCCCTCGGCGTCTGCTCTCCAGTTCCTACGCCGCAAAGGCAACGAGAAAGGAAGAGGGTTTGCCAGAGGGGAAGGAAGGGCGGGCTTGTGTGAATTCACAGAGTACACTCGAAGAAACATGGTTACAGGTAAGCAACCTGTCCTTTTTCTTCGTGTACTCTGTGAATGCACACTAATGGAGACTAGCAAGCTTAGGTCTCGGAGGCGGGCTAAGCAAACCCTGACAACGAGAAACTGTCCAAACATATGTTTATTAAACATGAAAACATCAAAGAAAACCCTGGTCCAAGGACCCATTAAGGTATTGCATCAAACACACGCCAAACACCGAAGGCAGTTCGGTCAGGCATGATATAACCCTTTAAGAGCACATGTGAAAACAGGAAAACATCATTCCCCTAAGGGGGAAGGCAATAGCAATAAGGCACGGATCATCAGGAGAGTAGTGCAAACATGTACCAAACAGGAAAAAACAACAAGAGGGTCGCATGAGAAAAGCACCCACATAGAAGTCATAAATGCAGAAGGTTAGGACAAGCATGAGGATAAAACCGCCCTAGCAAAGGCGGCATCCTTTAAAGTCTTTTGGTCTAACCTGTAGTGAGACACAAATGTAAGGGGGTTAGACCAGATCGCTGCCTTGCAGATGGAGTCCAGGGAAATGCCCCTTAGGAAGGCAGTCGACGTGGAGAGACCTCTCGTCGAACGCGGGCGGACCGACGGGGGAGGAGGTCTTTTGGCTAGTTCATAGGCCAGTTCAATGGCCTGAGCAATCCAGTGTGAGAGTCTTTGAGAAGAAATAGGATTGCCCAGTTTATCTGGGGCATGGGCCACAAAAAGTTTTGGGGTCTTTCGAATGTCCTTAGTACGGTCCCGGTAGAACAGAAGTGCTCTACGCACATCAAGGAGGTGCAGTCTCCGCTCAAGGGGAGACGAGGGGTCTGGGAAGAAAGCGGGAAGGACAATGTCCTGGTTAAGGTGAAAAGCAGAGACCACCTTGGGAAGGAAGGTGATGTCCGGACGGAGAACGGCGCGGTCGTGATGAAAACGGAGGTAGGGTTCATCGACCCGAAGGGCCGCCAGCTCCGAGGGTCTGCGCGCTGAGGTTATGGCCACCAAGAAGGCAACTTTCCAAGAAAGGAGACGTAGGTCGGTCGAGGCCAAAGGTTCAAAGGGAGAAGCAGTGAGCTGGGAAAGGACAAGCTCGAGGTTCCAGCCTGGGGTAGGAGGTTGGGCCGGTGGGCAGATGTTGTTGTATCCTTTTAAGAAGGTCTTGACGAGGTGATCGGAAAACAATGATGGTTTACCATGTTGCTGAAAGCACCATGATAGAGCGGCCAGGTAAGATTTCATAGAGGCAAGAGAAAGCTTTTGTTCTGCTAGAGACATAAGGAAGTCCAGCACAGTCGGTACCGAGGTTGGGAAAGCAGTGATCCCTCGGGAGCGAAGAAAGGAACGAAAGCGAGAGACTTTATAAGTGTAGGCCCTGGTTGTAGCCGGCTTGTGAGCTGCGCGGAGGACCTCTTGTAAGTTCTGCGGGAGGGAGGTCAGGCGAGAATCCTCCAAGCAGTGAGATGTAGAGAGGGGAGATCCGGATGCAGAATCTGGCCGTTTTCTCTGGATAAGAGGTGTGGTAGGAGAGGCAGAGTGAAGAAGGTCGCCTTGGAAAGATGAAGAAGAGCCGGGAACCACGGTTGACGAGGCCAGGCTGGCGCTATCAGGATCGCCGACATCGGTACCGATCGGAGCTTCTGGAGGACCTTCGGTATCAGAGGAAAAGGCGGAAAGAGATAGATTGGTTCCGCCGACCAGTCCAGAAGGAAGGCGTCTCCCAGGCAGCCTGGAGAGGAGGACGGGAGAAGTCTTGCCCCGTACCGAGGCAGCTGAGCGTTCTGGGGAGAAGCGAAGAGGTCTAGGGTGGGGAAACCCCATTTGAGAAAGAGAGAAAGAAGAGTCTCGGGGTCGAGCATCCACTCGTGGGAGGAAGTCGTCATTCTGCTGAGGGCATCTGCCAAGTCGTTGTGGATCCCGGGAAGGTGAGTCGCCGAGATTTGGATGTTGTGGGCTATGCACCAATGCCACAGTTGAGAGGAGAGAAGCATCAGCTTCCTTGAGCCCGTGCCGCCCTGTTTGTTGATGTAGAATACTGCTACTGTGTTGTCTGACTGTACGAGGACAGATCTTTGGGAGATCAGGCGGGAGAAGGCTTTCAGAGCCTTGAAGATAGCAAGGAGTTCGAGAAAGTTTATGTGATTGGCCTTCTCGGAGGGAGACCAGAGGCCCCGAACAGTGAGGCCCTTCATGTGGGCTCCCCAGCCGAAATTGGATGAGTCTGTGGTTATGGTGATCGAGGGAGGAACCGAGTGAAACGGAACACCCCTGCAGACGTTGGAGAGGGACTTCCACCAGAGAAGCGACCGACGAACATGAGGCGGGATCGAGAGAAACCTCGAGTTGGGGTGGCGAAATGGCTTGAAAACATCTATGAACCACCTCTGCAGGGACCGGAGACGGAGCCTGGCGAACGGGGTCGTGAGGACTGTGGAGGCCATGTGGCCCAGCAGTATTTGAATGGATCGAGCCCGAACTCTTCGGTGGGTCTCGCAGAAGATGATTTGATGACGGAGAGCTAGAAACCTGTCGAGCGGGAGCGAGACAGTCTGAGCGATTGAGTCGAACAGGGCGCCGATGAAGCGGATCTTGTTCGACGGGTTGAGGTGAGATTTTTCGTGGTTTAGCTGGAGACCGAGAGAATCTAGAAGAGAGAGGGTGTAGTCGACGTGTCGACGGAGTAGGACAGGGTCGGATCCGACCAGAAGCCAATCGTCTAGATAGGGAAAAACTGTGATCCCCTGGAGCCGGAGGTGGGCAGCCACGACAGCGACGACCTTTGGTAAAGACCCTTGGGGCGGTAGCGAGGCCAAAGGGCAAAACGGTGAACTGGTAGGTTTGGTCGAGGACCTTGAAAGAGAGGAAGCGCCTGTGGTTTTCTCGAATCGCCACGTGGAAATAGGCGTCTCGGAGGTCTATAGACACGAAGTAGTCTCCGCGGTGAAGCATCGGGAGGATGGAGGCGATGGAGACCATCCTGAACTTGGTTGGGCGTATGAAGACATTGAGCATGCGCAAGTCTAGAATTGGGCGGAGGCCCCCACCCCTCTTCGGGACCGTAAAGTACCTGGAGAAGAAGCTTTGAGGGTCCTGTGCCGATGGAGAAGGCCGAATAGCCCCTTTGGCGAGGAGAGCGTCGACCTCTGCGAGAATTTCTTGAGAGGGGTTGGAGAGAAGGACCTGACCGGTGGGAGGGAGTTCTTCGAATTCTAAGGCATAGCCTTCTTGGACAATTTTTAGAACCCAGGCATCTGAAGTAATAGATTTCCACCGGTGAAAGAAGGGAGCCAGGCGGTCTATAAAGAGACCATGAGGTTGATTTGGTGGAGGAGAGGGGTGCGGAGGAGTGAGAACGACATCGGTACCGGAGAAAGAGTCTTTGGAAGGAGAGATGGCGTCAGGAACGCCGGATAGGTTGACCAGCGGTGGGGGTGGCCCGGCCGCGCTGTCTTTGAGGTTGTGCGGCCCGACGGGGCTGTTGGCGATTTTGGTTGTTCGATACCGAGGGACGTCTGAAAGATTGCTGGCGGTAAGAAGGAGGCGGGAAGCGTCGAAAGCGTTGAGGAAACCACTTGGTGCGGTGAGCCTGGGGTTGATCGCCGCATTTAGTGGCTAGAACTTTAAAGTCATGGTTGGTTTTAAGCTTGTCATCGGTGCCAGCATTAAAGAGGCCCATGGCGTCGAAGGGGAGGTCCTCGATGACCTGCCTCGAGGAAGAAGATAAGCCGGAAGATCTCAGCCAGGCGTGGCGGCGAATGGCAATGGCGTGGGCGATCATCTTGCCGGCCGTGTCGCCCGTATGCTTAGCCATCTGGATTTGATGATGCGCTAACGAATCGGCCTCTTGTTGGAGGGTGGACATGACCGACCGGTCTTCGTCGGACAACTTCGCGAAGAAGGGCTGAGCTTTTTCCCAGAGGATCTGCTGGTATGCCCCCATACAGGCCCCATAGTTCGCCATTCGACAAAGTAGAAGGGCTCCGGAGTAGAGCTTTCTGCCGACCGCGTCGAACCTTTTACCCTCTCTGTCTGCAGGGGTAGTGGATTCACGACCGGAGGACTGAGAGGCCTTCACGACCATGGAATTCGGGTCGGGGTGGTGTTTAAGCCATTCTAAGGTGTCGTCATCCGTACGATACCAAGACTCGATTCTCTTCGAGGTAGGAGGGATCGAGGAGGGGGTTTTCCACGAAGATTGGATAACATCGAGGAGATAGGGTAAGAACGGCAACAGCGTGGCTGGAGGGGCCTGGGCTTGGACCCGTTTGAAAACCGGGTCAGTTACTGCTTTGGAAGTCTGTTTAATTTCTAAACCCAGGGCATCAGCCATTCTAATCATTTGCTCGGAGAAAGCCCGAATGTTGTCGGTAGGCGAAGGAGGATCCACCTCATAGGCATCATGGGGAGGAGAGAGATCGAGGCCTAAGGATACCACCGAGGCCGAGAGAGCAGAATCCGGGCGATCAATCTCTATCTCATCGTCCCCAGCCCCTTGAGGGGACTGGGGGGGAGATGACAACACAGTCTCTGGTGGCGGCACCGCCTCAAGAGCAGGAGCTATCTGCAGCCGAGTCTGTTTGGAGGCCGAAGCCTGGACCGCTCGAGCCAGGCGAGTGGTTTGTCTACCCCGTTCCGGTGTCGAGGTCGGGGGAAAAAGCTGCTGACGAGATGAACGATGAGAAGCAGCAGGTCGAGGAGATGGGACCCTGACCACTGTCTGAGTGGAGTGGTGGGGTGAGTCCTGCAACTCGCCGTCTGAGAGTTGGTGAGGAGAAGGCTGGCGAGGTCGCTGAGCGGGAGCGATCGGAGAAGACCTTCTAGAAGAAGTTGCCGAAGAAGGGACATCCATCTTGGAGGAGGCAGAAGAGGAAGAGCGTTGGGTTGCCCTCTTCTTAGCGAGCGGTTGTTTTGATGGAACCCTCAGGGATTTACCCGGTGTGGGAGGGATCATTGCTGAGTCGGATTGGGTCCGACGAGCTTCCTCATGAGCCCTTTTAAAGGCGATCTTCATCGCGGAGGTCGATGGAGGAGCCCCGAGCTGGGATCGAGCCGAGGAAACGGAAGCTACCGAGCTCGACGTCGAGGAAGGACCGACCCGACCAGAACGTGTCGACACCGTGGCCGTGGTGAGAGTGCACGGTGGTTTAGCGGCCTTGGACGACCTGGAGGCTCTGGACGCCTTAGACGAGACCGAAGGGGCTTTAGCCGCTGAAGACGACATCGATTCCGGGTTAAGCGGCGACTTCGTGCCCGAAGTCGACGGAGCGGGTTCAGGAGCGAGCGATTTTTCGTAGAGCGCCGCTCTAAGCCTTGCGGCTCTATTTTTTCGAGCCTGGGCCGTTAGGGCCAGGCAGAAACGGCAGGTACCGACGACATGTGCTTCTCCGAGGCAGTAGAGGCACTTGGCGTGGCCGTCGGAGTCAGGAATTTTAGCGGCACACTGAGTGCAGCGCTTGAAGCGAGTCGTAGACATGAGAATCCGAAGTGAACCTTGCGGCGGAAAAAAAGGAACTGGAGAGCAGACGCCGAGGGCTGCCTTATATGCCCTCCGGGGACGGAGGGGCGTGGCTACCGCCAAAATTTAAACTTCAGCTTGGGAAGAGTTTCCGTTGGGACCTGCGCAGGCGCAGCCTCTCCATTAGTGTGCATTCACAGAGTACACGAAGAAAAAACTACATTTAAGTAAAAATGTCTTTGAACAGAGAATGTTTGTTGCATAAACTAAAAAGATTATCTCCAAAAAGTCATTTCCAGTATCACCATCTCAATTGTTTCAACAAAAGAGTAACTCATATATTCTAATAAAAATCAATTTATATCAAGTTGGTTACACTGAATACTTCTACCCACAACGATATTTTTGATATTAAAGAAGGTATCACTTAGACATAGATATTTTTACAAACCTGTACTTTTCCACAAATGGTCACGAAGACTGAAAATTGAACACTAGTTTAAAAAGCAAAATTGTTTTTAACTGTCATCTAGTTGACTTCAACCCATGGCAACTCTATGCATGAGAGACCTCCAAGGTTCCCCATCATCTACATATTGCTGAGGTCTTGCAGACTCAAAGCTGTAGTTTCCTTGATTGAGATTATCCATCTGGAAAGTGGTTCTCTTCTCATATTGCTTTATACCTTACTAAGTATTGTCTTATCTAGTGAGTTATGTTTTTTCATGATATAACCTAAGTATGACAAGTATGATTAGTCATCATGGCTTCCAAGAAGAATCCAGGCTTAGCACCACATCTCAAATGACTTGATTCTCTTCCTATCCACTTCCTTCACTGTCAAAATTTCTTAACTATACAAAGTAATGAGAAACACAGTGGCATGAACAGTCCTAACTTTAGTGCTCCATATAGCTTTACATTTCCAAATCTTGTCAACTTTCTTTATAGCTGCACTTCCAAGTTATAGTATTCTTCTGGATTCTTAATTAACACCACAATTTTTAAATAATTGAGCCAGGGTATGGAAAATCTTGAACTATTTCAACATCTTCATCATTTACTTTTAAGTTATTTGTGATAACTACTCTTGCTTTTTTAATGTTCAACTGCATACCTGCCTTTGCACTTTCTTCCTTGACTTTCTTTAGGAATCATTCCAAGTCTTTGCTATTTTCTGCTAGTAGTATGGTGTCATCTGAATATCTTCAATTTGAATGTTTCTTCTTCCAATTTTCATAAATCCTTCCTTAGAGTCTAATCCTGTTTTATTTAAAGTTACACTACACCAAATGTAGCCAGATAATTATAACAAGTAACAGAGGTCGAAACAGTTCATAGAATCATAGACTCTTAGAGCTGGAAGGCTCTAGTGCAGTCCCGTACAAAAAGGCAAATGGCTCTAACAGAAATCAAGCTGAAACTCTCCCAGAAGTCAAAATACTAAGATTGGACATATCTGTTGACAAGATTCACTTGACTATAGGTACAAAGGCATGGGACAGAGTGGGTTGGCTCAATCAAAGCTTGCAAGACCTGAGCAAGGCTGTTGATGACGGGACCCGTTGAGCTCTTTCATTCATAAAATTGCCATAGTTTGCAGCCAATCTAATGGCAAATAATAGCAGAACTACATATAGTGTTACAAATTACAGCTTTATCCATCTATGTGTTACAAATCAACAACTTCACTTGTACTTTTGTCACTTCTGAAACTTCACAGAGCCATAATCCAATACAAGTGAAGTACATTTGAAAACACTGAATAATTACTGTGACTGATCTTTTTCAAAAATACAACCACGACAAATCTATATATCATATTTTAAATGAAAATTAATTACCTTTAGTTCATGATAATCTATAGCTTTGTCTTTATCTGTGTCAAATAGCTCAAAAGCATCTTTGATCTCTTGCTTCTGTTCTTCAGTCAAGTCCCTTCTTTTCTTTCTCTTATTTTTTTCAACAGAAAACTCCGCTCTGCAACATAAAGAAAAATAATTTGCACAATCTTTTATTAGGGAGCACCATGTAATGTCATTACTATTATATTTGCATGTATCCTGTCCTTTTCTCAGTTCAGGACTCAAGACAACTTATAACTGTTAAAACAAACATAAAAAATCAAAACATCTTTAAAAGATAAAACCTTTAAAAGAACACAGTGAGCAGACAACTGGAAGGCGCATTTCTCTCCAGCAATCCATTTTCAAAGGCCTAATAAAACATAGAAGTCTGCTTGCCTGCACAAAGATAACAAGAGTTCCATTCTAACCTGCCTTGGTAGGGAGTTTCAGAACCTGGGAATATCTACCAAAAAGGCCCTCTCATATGGTGTGAGGATGATGGGAGAGAAAGGCCTCAGTCTCAAAACACTGGCAGGTTTATATGTGAGAATACATTCCCTCAGAAAACATGGAACTTTGAAGCGTGCCCATTAAAAACAAAAAAAAGCAGGCAGCCTGAGGAATTATTGGAACAGAAAAAATGTGTTCTCCTTCCAGTTCCAGTTAACAATCTGGCTGCAATTCTTCAGTCCAGCTGAATTTTCTTAACAGAGGGTGGTACAGTCATTTAAATAGGCTGTGACTATATCTTGCAAGCTGATCAGATATGATGCCTCTAGGAACAGGCACAGCTGGCATTGAAACCTGAACTGTGCAAATACATAGTCTCCCCAAATCCCGAGGCTTCCATGCTCAGTTGATCATTTTAAATTAGAGCATATCACTGTGGTTGAATCTTGTCATTTGCTGATAAAAAATAAAGCCTCAATTAATATTTGGTTTTATGTAATAGCTAGGTTTAAATTGAAATTTATATTTATAGTACCATCATTAGCAACTCAAACTGGGTTAGAAATTATAATGATACAATAGCAGATCTGCTATGCCACCAAAGTTTGCCGGTACTTTTTCTCATAAACACTCATGTCAGCAATATTAGCTTTTCTGTTGGATTCTGAACAACTTTAAAATTGAAGATGAATTTCTTAGTCATATAGACCCCATATATTGTTTATTTTTGTAACTTGAGGGCAGAAGCCTGGCCTCAACACATCATCATTGGATATGTTTGGGATATTCTTGTTTATATCAGAAATCAAAAGGAAACTATGTGAAATGAGTTCATGTTTTCTAACAGTTATAGTAATTCCAATTTTCTTCCCCTTCTCTCCATAGTCTTCTTTTCTCCAGGGTGTCCTCAATTCTATATACATGAGGAAAAAAATTACAAACTTGTGTATTTTATATTTGATCAATTTTATGAATATTATATACTAGCTTGGGGACCCGGCGATGCCCGGGTCATTTGAGAATGGTATTATTTGTCTTTTAATGTTATGTTTTCTGTTTGGAGTGGGTGAACTGCAATTCCCAGAATTGTGGCTGAATCCTCCCCAAACCCTGCCAGTATTATAAGTTGGCCATTTTGGGCCTCTGTACCAAGTGTGGTGCAGTACTCTCTGGATGGGGTGAACTACTGCAACTTCCAGATTCCCGGGGCAATTGCCCCGAAATATCTATCAGTATCCCCAGCAGGTAATATTCAGTCTGTGTGCCAAGTTTGGTCTAGAATCGTCATTGGCTATATTCAGTGGTCTTTGGATGGAGGTGAACTAAACTCCCAAAATCAAGGCCCCTTCCCACAAATACCTGCAGTATGTTCAGTAGGTCATGTTTATCTGGCTGCAGGTGAACTATAACTCCCTTTTCCCCAAACTTGTCCAATATGTTGTATTGGTTATGGGGGCTCTGTGTGCCAAGTGTGATGCTCATTCATTGCAGGTGAACTATAAATCCTAGTACCTACTACTCCTCAACTTCCAGTCCAGTTTCCCTCAAAACCCACCAGTAGTCAAATCTGGGCATATTGGGTCTGCATGGCAAGTTTGGCCGAGAGCCATCATTATTTGGGTTCATAGTGTTGTGGGTGTAGGTGAACTACAACTCCTCTATATTCCTCAGTAGGAGTGACAGTGCTCTGACTTGATGCAGGGTGAACTACAACTTCCACCATGTGGAGTCAGTTCCTAAACTACTCCAGTAAGTTTAGTTGGAGCTCAGTTCTGCTCTGTTTGTTATGCAGAGAGATTGGAAAGGAAAGGGCAGTGGGTGGGGCCATGCAAATTCCACAGCAATGGAGAACCCTGGGATGCCTGCCTGTGGTGGAAGAAAAAGCAAAATCTAGGATGAAATGGTCCCCAAACGAAAGCATTACTTCGGTGGTGGGCCGTAGTGTTGGGGAGGACATGGGCTGCATGTTCATGGCGCTCACTGTGACCACAATGTCAGTGGAAAAGAGTGACTTGCTAGATTGACCCTGGGAACTATAGCCTGTTTGTGGAGGCCGGAGGCTGTCTGTGTGAGCAGACATCTGTGCCACATACACACATACAGGTTTTCGCTTTTATTATGGATTTAGATTAGATATATATATTCATAAAATTTATCAAATATAAAATACACAAGTTTATAATTCGTTTTGTCGAAGGCTTTCATGGTTGGAATCACTGGGTTGCTGTGAATTTTCCGGGCTGTATGGCCATGTTAAAGACATGGATGTTCCGCTGTGCTTTTGAGCAGACAATCTGCTAGACAGCTAGCCCCTGACAGGACCAAAAATCTGTTCTCACACTTTACTATTGCTCTTATCCTCACTGCTGCCATATGACCTATGCACTTTATTCATTAAATTATTGTTGCACTAGTCCACCCACCCGTGATGATAAAGTGAAAATGTTATTGGTTGTTTGTTCGATGCCTTTTTATATATAATAATGTTTTATTTTGTCTTATATTGCTGTTTTGCATTTTCATGTGTTACATTTTAAACTGTGTCCTTTGGACTGGGCTCCATGTAAGCCATCCCGAGTCCCTTCAGGGAGATGGAGGAGGGGTATAAAAATAAAGTTGTTACTGTTGTTATTATTATTATGTTCCAGAAACATTCTCTCCTGACATTTCACCCACATCTATGGCAGGCATCCTCAGAGGTTTTACAGAGAATTGTAAAACAAATCATCTAAATAAAATATAAAAATATATGATATAAATAAACTAGCCACTTCATACAGTCAGAATATATAAGATTTAAAAAAATGACATTGTACCAAAAAGTTTTGAGAAGCAAAAAGGCTTTAAATTGAGACTGAGGGAAAGCCAGGTTTGCTCAGAATTTATAGTTACTTGCTGATCTTAGCCTAAAATCAAGAAAATAGGCAGACAACAGCCAGATATGTGAAAAGGTGAACCTATTGAGATCATGCTATTGACTGTCTCCAGGCACCCATACAGACATTTGAGAATTGCAGTTAGTGAGATGGATGTAGGTAAAAGTTCTGCATGTTCCTTGCCTAAGAGAACCCTATGAAATTCACTTGAAGAGACATAAACACCCATGCCAACTTCGAGATGGGGTGCCAGTTTAATTCCTAAGCTCCTTCGGTCCTTGTTATTTCCAGGTAGAGGCAAGAAATATACCTCTGAAATCTATTTTAAATGAGAAGACGAAAGAAAGAAAAAAAAAAACATTCCCTTATAGTCCGTTTCCTAAAAGTGCCGTGTGTATGTGTGTGTGTTCACAATGAAATATAACGACAGCAAATCCCTCAAACCATTATGAAGGCAAAGAATGAAACAAGCCAAGGGCGAAACGAGCAGGGGCTGGCTGTTCTTAAGCTCCTTACAGGAGAGCGGGGGGGGGGGGGGGGGGGGAAGACTCGTGAGCCTTTCGCCAGGTGGCAGCTGAGGGACACGGAGCGCGCGCCCGCCTGACTGAAGCGCCTCGGGAGGCAAAGGGGAGGGTAGGAGGACAGGCACCGTTGAGTTCCCATGGCAACAAGAAGCGAGACCTCGCTACCCCCGCCCTCCCCGGCTCCCCCGCGCTGTAAACCAACCTCGACACCAAATTCATTCTCCTCGCCTCGCCCCACGCCTTGAACCGGTCACCGGGCGGGCTGCCGAGTCGGAGAAGCGGTGGCGACTTTGGACCACTACCGAGTAACACGCCTTCCCTTTCAAAACCGGACACCAAGCTAAGCGACTTCTCGGTCAACAATGCGGCGTCCCTCTTCAGAGCTTGGTCGCGATTGGGCGCTGAGGGGCGTCCCTCCCGCCTCTTCATGCATCGATAGGCGCAATCCCTTGTCAATTAGATTTCCCTCCCGCCCTCCTCGCGAGTTTGCCAGAAGGCGTGGGACGTCACAGAGAAGCGAGGGGAGGGGGGAAATGGCATGGCGCGGATTGATGACGTCAAGAAAACGCGAACTCGCCCAATCTGCTCGGTTGGCGCGAAGAACGAATTTTGGGACTTTTCTGAATGGATGTGTTGTTAACTTCTTTGGGTTTTCTTAGGGAATGAATACACAGAGACTCTTGAATCTTAGAAAAAGGTGCCATAGACTTACGCAGGAACCATAGAGGCAACGAGCTAGGACTTGCCTAACGCGTAGTAATTCCCGAGACAAGGCTGCTTCAAGTCTCGCGAGATCTCTGACCTCTCAGAATCTGAAATCCCGCGGCAACCCCGGAAGACCAGCGCTCATGCGCAGCATGGGGCGTCAGAGCTGACGGCGCGCTCTTTAGTCCTGCTTAGCGTTTGGTATGTATGTAGTGGTTCAGTTGGCTGCATCCCACGCTTGGGGATTGACTCAGACCAGGAGTGGATCTGCACTGCCCAGTTGATGCAGCCTGACTCCACTTTAACTGCTGTGGTTCAATGCTATGGGATCGTGAGAGTTCTAGTTTTACAAGACCTTTTCTACTTAAATAGTGCTGGTGCCTGTTGGAGAGAGTAACCTTCTCAAGCGTACTCTATTTGATGTTTGTTTTAAAATTGTGTCGTTTTATATCCTGAAGTACTTATATGTCTGTTTGTTTTTTCAGTGTCCCTTATCTCTATATCCAGTAGAGTTTCGCTTATCCAACATAAACGGGCCGGCAGAACATTGGATAATCTAAAATGTTGGATAATAAGGAGGGATTAGGAGTTTCATGCTCAAACTACTGGATACAGCATAGATAAAATTTGTGTGAACTTCTTCATGGGAAACTAATGTCTTTTTTACATGTTTTTCCTCTCTGTTTACAGATTGAAAAAGAATTTTCCTCTCTGGAATGGATGGGCTGTTTAGAACAAGAAATATGCTACTTCCTAGTTTGGCAGTTTGGTGTCAAAAACAGCAACGATGTTGCAGGTTTTATTGCAATCTTCAAACCAAACGAAAGCATGTATCCCAGCATTTTCAGTCTATGAATTTGCGAGAGGAAAGCATGGTCTCCAAGGAGGGCAAACCTGTGGAAATGACATGTAAAAGTCAGAGACTGATGTTACTAGGAGGCCTGATTTGTCCTGCCAGCCCCGGTTGCTACCATTATATGCCGTATGCAGTCCGAGCAATGGAGAAGCTGATCAAGGTGATAGACCAAGAAATGCAGGCCATTGGTGGTCAGAAAATGAACATGCCCACATTGTGCTCAGCAAAGCTCTGGAGAGACAGTGGCAGGTGGGAGCTGATGGGCAAGGAACTTTTGCGAATGAAAGACCGACATGGCCAGGAATATTGTCTAGGACCTACCCACGAAGAGGCCATCACAGACCTCATAGCTTCCCAAGGCTGCTTGTCCTACAAACAGCTTCCCCTCTTATTATATCAGGTAACAAGAAAGTTTCGGGATGAGCCAAAGCCACGCTTTGGATTGCTGCGGGGTCGAGAATTTTATATGAAGGATATGTACACCTTTGATGCCTCGAAGGAAGCTGCCCTCCAAACCTATGAATGTGTGAGCAACGCTTACAGCAATATATTCAACAACTTAGGCCTTCAGTTTATAAAGGTTCAAGCTGCTACAGGAAGCATCGGAGGAACAATGTCTCATGAATTCCAACTCCCTGCTGAGGTTGGTGAGGACCAACTGATGATGTGTGCAAACTGTGACTTTTCAGCCAATGTTGAAACAATGAACTCCAATGAAATGGGTTGTCCGGTTTGCAAAGGAAAACTAATCGAAAGCAAAGGGATTGAAGTTGGCCATACCTTTTTCTTGGGCACCAAATACTCTTCTGTTTTTAATGCAACTGTCCACACTGCTCAAAATAAGCCTGTTTTAGCTGAAATGGGCTGCTATGGATTGGGGGTGTCACGGATCCTTGCAGCCTCCATCGAGGTGCTTTCTACAGAGGATGCTATCCGTTGGCCAGACCTCATTGCACCTTATCAGGTCTGCCTTATTCCTCCAAAGAAAGGTAGCAATGAGGAGAAAGGAGCAATACTCTTGGAAGAATTATATGATTTTATTTCTGAAACAGTCCCTCGGCTTAAAAATGAGATGGTGCTGGATGATCGGACTCGGCTCACCATTGGCAAAAGGTTAAAAGATGCTAATAAACTTGGATACCCCTATGTTATAATAGGTGGTAAGAAGGTTTTTGACAAACCTTCTTTATTTGAACTACATAATCAAAACACAGGTGAAATATTATTCCTCACCAAAGAGGCCATTATTGACTTGCTAAGTAAAGTACGAACTTTGTAAATACTAGATATGTGACTTTTGAGTACTGGAGTTGTAACATTTTCCTTTGTCATATTAAACACATGATCATGGGATATTATACCCTACCGCAAGGGATTAAAATGAAATAAATATAGTGCTGCCTTCCATCTCAAAGCATCATTTGGATGGGCTGGTCCATTGACTTCAATGACAAGGACAGCTCCTACTGCAAAAGATGAATGTTTTATTTCGAGGCTGGTCATTTTTGAAATTAAGCGGATCTTTGGTTAACACAGTGTAATAACAGCATCCTACCAGGAAAGGATGGTTTACTTTAATTTGATTTTTTTTAAAAAATAAAGTATTTGAAAGTTAAGCTTTCTTTGTGGAAGCAGCCCCATTTTATTATCCAGCCATCATTATTTATACAAGTTTTGAAAACTAGGTAGAAAAGATTAAAGAGCATTTGTTTTTCTCATATTTCTCTTTATTGTGCTGTCCTTCGGTTAAGTGCTGAAATGGACTAATCCTGTGTGATCATCTGCTAAGAGTGAGGTAGGGAGAATATATTGAATTTTGGCCACATTTGTATTCAGTTGCCTATTAATAGCGGGCCTTAATTAACCAGAAACTGCCTGGAATGATTGAGATGGACATTGCCTAATATTATATGAAGTTGATGTTCATGGTGTGTAAATAAAACACATGTTGTTCCTTTAAGGTATATACCCTTGAACTGTACATTGACTTAAAGCTGGTATGTTTCATGATATTGTTGATCATGAAATAAATTGCAAACATCAATCTGGGAGACCAGTCTTCTAGGTGAGCCAGTTGAATCAACTCTTAGTTGAAAGCTTGGCAGTATTACTAGGAAGTCTCTGTTGGTACTTATTCTGTCTTTGAGATCATGTACTGTAATATCAGTATTTGTAAGCATATTATTAAAATTCATGCAATTACTTGAATATCAGTTTGTTTTAAAGTGACCCTTGCCCTATCACAATCTTGTTTTCTTTTTTTGCGGGTGAGTTTTGACTGTGGGTAAGGAACTGAATTTTTGAGAGAAAAGACTCCCAGGACTTCTGTGGACTTTGTGGGTGATTTTAGGCAAGGCATTTCAAACTAGAATATGGAGAGATGTTGACTTACCTTAACAGGTTGTTTGTAAGGATTATCGCAAGATAATGATTTGGTTTAAATACTTAAGCAGTGTTATATGAAGAAGGCCCTTGTATTCCTTCTCATCCCCTGCCATGGCCATGAAGAGGAGTTTAAAAGACTCTGCTTATATTTGTAACTAACTGGTTACTCTTTGAGTTGGGAGATAAAATTTGTGGTAACTTGTAGCTGTAGTTTAGAAAAACAAGCCAGCTTCAAACAGTTGTTTGTGATCTTGGTTTGTTTGTGCCGTAGTTAAGATAGATTACAGCTTCAGACTAATAACAAATCCCTGTTAACAAAACCTTACTACTTCTTTGCATCTGTACTAACGAGTACATGGAGGAAAGAACATATAAACTTTACCATAGCCCAGCATGGTACAAAATCAATGTATGTGGTATATTATGGCTCTGGAGCACTGCAATATTATAGAGTTATTAATACAGCTATCAAACTGCTGTTGTATTTGGACAGCATCACTCACTGTTGATAATATTCAAGTTTCAGGTGAGTCACTTCCAGATGCTCACTTTCTCCAGTAGTTGGGGTGCTTTTGCTGAGATACCTGCCATGCTGGGTATGAGTCTGTACATAGTATGAACACACCAGAGTTGCAATTTTGTGACCACTCAATTTAGTGACTTACTTCTAAGTGAATATGAACAAGGTTGCCAAAGGCAAACAAATAAGCAGAAGCAAGAAATACAATAATAAAAATATCTCCTCGCTTCCTGATAGCATGTATCTCTTTTGTAAAGTCCTTGTTCTCTCCAAGATTGTAGCTACTGTTTTGGGGAACATTGCTAATATTAAAAAGCACATGCAGCAAATTACTATTCCTATCTCTCACACTCCCTTTTGCTGATGTGATGGAATGAGAAAATGACTAAAGATATAAATCTTCAAAACTGAAATAGAGTGTTGTCAGACTGCTTCCCATTTTCACTTACTTTCTGTAACAGAAAAAGAAAAGAGACAAGGAATTGAGAATCCTGCTTCTCTTTCATATATCCCATAATGATGGAGAGCGTTTAGGATTTACAGGAGGAAAAAACTCGGGTTCGTTTAAACCATGTGCAAGAATAGAACCAAGAAGTATTTTACAAACTTTATTTTATTTATTTACAGTATTTATATTCCGCCCTTCTCACCCCGAAGGGGACTCAGGGCGGATCACATTATGTACATATAGGGCAAACATTCAATGCCCATAAACACATCGAACTGACACAGAGACAGACAGACAGACAGACAGACGCAGAGGCAATTTAACCTTCTCCTGAGGGGATGTTCGATTCTGGCCACAGGGGGGAGCAGCTGCTTCATCATCCACTCTGATGGCACTTCCTCACTTCCTCATTCCAACGTTGTAAATTAGTTAAACTTGCCTCCCCACTTTTATAAGTGGTACCTTATTTCCTACTTGATAGATGCAACTATCTTTCGGGTTGCTAGGTCAGCAACGAGCAGGGGCTATATTTTTTTATTTTAAATTGACGGGTGCTCACCCCGCCACGGGCTGGCCTCGAACTCATGACCTCATGGTCTGAGTGATTTATTGCAGCAGCTGTTTACCAGTCTGCGCCACAGCTATTAGAATAGATGTCAGACCCCTGGCTGCTGGGCACCAATAACCGTACACGGAGGCCAATCTCTATCTAATATCTTTATTAAGGAAATATATAAAAGCAATAAAAAGTGAAGAATATAGTTCAGAAGCAGACCTTTCAAATGAGGTCAAATATGGTCCAAAAATGTATTGTCCAATAGATGATATTAGAGTTCAAAGTTTTAATCCACTTGACCGAAACACACACTTTTGCCAAGCAATAGTGTGGGGAAATGACAGAGTCTTAGAGTCCAATGAAGCTTGACAACAAGGCTGGAAATAAACTTGGTTCTTGGCTAGGTCCGTGACTGGAAACAAGGCAAAACATGAAACGTGGAGCAGGGTCCGTGGTTACACAGCAAGGCAAGGCAAAGGCTTGAAAGCTTGATCCGGGAAGCAAGGAACTGGGGTTACGAAGTCCACACACAATCTCTCTCCTGAAGTTGATCAATTGACTCCGCAAAGAATCTCTCGCGCCAAACACCTATATTGGGTCTCGTTTTCCCGCCAACAAATCTCTTTCCCTAGAGAACAAGAAGCGAAACCCAACTCTGTCCAGATGCAAGACTCCTTAGAATTTCCCAAGGGAAGCAGTCCTAATCAGCTTGTTGTTTGGCAGCGATCCGTGAACTCCTCCGTTGGGCCTCTCTAACTCCTCTGTCTCTAGAATAAAATTCCTTCCTGGGAAACGGAGGGGAGTTCTGCCCAAGGCTTGTTTTACTGAATTCTTGAGGGCAAACATCAACATCCGGCAGGTGAAGAGACTCCGGATCTTGTTGAACTGGCGAAAACCCCATGTTTTTGTCTTCATCTGCCACAATAGTACTAGGAACAGGACTACAAGGCCCATGAGGCATCACAATAGAATAGCTTGAAGCTAATAGAATATCCTTTCTTCAACAATTTACAAAAAAAAAAAAAAAAAACCCCAAAAGCACACCTTGCTTTTGCCATTATATACATTTTACTAGGTAAAGGTAAAGGTTTCCCCTGACGTTAAGTCCAGTCATGTCTGACTCTGTGGGTTGGTGCTCATCTCCATTTCTAAGCCGAAGAGCCGGCGTTGTCTGTAGACACTTCCAAGGTCATGTGGCCAGCATGACTGCATGGAGCGCCATTACCTTCCCGCCGGAGCAGTACCTATTGATCTACTCACATTGGCATGTTTTCAAACTGCTAGGTTGGCAGAAGCTGGAGCTAACAGCGGCCACGCACGCTGCTCCTGGGGTTTGAACCTGGGACCTTTTGGTCTGCAAGTTCAGCAGCTCAGTGCTTTAACACACTTCACCACCGGGGCTTCTTTTACTACCCCACTGTATATAATGAAACTTGAGCATCCACAGATTTTGGTTTCCATGGAAGATCCTGAGATCAAACCCCAGTGGATACTAAGAGCCTGCAGTAACGTAGATTGATTTCTTGCTCCAAAACTGAGGAACTAATACTGATATAGACAGGGCCAAGCAAGGGGCAAAGCTTTGAACTGGACCTGAGAACAAAATATTCCACTTTGTGTGGATAGTATCAATATAGTACTATTCTAGAACCATGTTCCATGGTCTCATTCATTGTGTTCATCTTATGATGAGTGGTGATGTCATTGAACATCTGTAGTTATGACAAACATCTCAATTGTGACATCTAATGTGCTTTTTTGCTCATAGAAAAGGGAATCTGAAACCATGAACAACTGTGGGCTTGCACTAACAAGTGAGCACATCTATTTTTTTATTAATTTGTCTCCAAGATTTACTTAATTGGTCTTCTGTCTCAGTTCTAGTTCCTTTATCTCCAAATATTGGAATCATAAAGTTGTAAGAGACTACAAAGGCCATCCAGTCCAACTCCCTACCTTGCAGGAACATGCAATCAAAGAACACATGAAAACAATTCCATTTGAAAAATGCAATACCCCTTGGCCCTTTCTTTTAAAACTGATGGAAGAACAGCAGGAAGGTGGGTTATTCTGGTCTTGGGAAAGGAGATCCAGAGTCTAGGGTCAACAACTGAGAAGGACCTCTCTCTCATCCTTACCAACCATGCTTGTGATGCCAGTGTGACTGACCCCCCACCCACCCAATGTTCCCGGGACCCTGGGAAGACTCATAAAGAGATAGATGGTCTGCCAGTTAGCCTGCTACCTCAGACATCTAAGACTTCATAGGTCATAACGAGTACTTTGAATCATACCCTATTCACACCCAGTGGAACTGTATTGCACCATCATCAGTGCAAACCAGCATACTGTTATGCATTAAACATCATGCCTTCAGCACCCACAACACAATACCCTTCAGATGTCTTGGACTACAATTTATGTTCATAGTCAAGGATCACAAAAATCATAGTTCAAAAATACCTGGTTGCAGAAAACTGAGATAGGCTGTTTAACACATTGCTGTTTTGCAGAGCTGGTTTGAAGGTAAAACAGCCCAGTTTCAAATCCCCAATCAGAAGGTACTTTACAGCCATACAGCTAACTCACGGTCAGGTCTACTGGTTGCCCTAGATTCCAAAGATACAAATGATACAAATTACATCTATGGCATTTTGAAAAATGAATTGGCTTTTTTTTGTTCAAACAAGCTTTATCTGTCAAAGTAATGTAACATTTTAAATACAAAAGTATCAGCTGGGTTCTGATCTGCTATGTGAGGAACAGATACATTATCACTTGAACCAAGTGTAGGAAGCCAAGTCAGCTATATTAGCCTGTAATAGTACTGATACATAATGTTTAAGTCCATTAATAAAATAATGCTTATGTGATAAATTCCTGACCCTTCTGTAGGAACACAGCTCACATTATGAACATCTATCTGCAAGTCTTGAACATCTGAATCTGGAGGTCAAGATATGGGTCAGGAATTTTGGAAAAAAGTTTGTCATGCCTTATGAAAGAACTAGAACAAGAGAATACTATCAAGCATTGCCCAACTGTTGAAGAATCAGAGCTTCCTGGCAGCTTTCCTTCCTATGAACTCCAGGATGGAGGAAAAAAGAAAAAATCTTGTGAGAAAGAAAGAGTCAGCTGAGGTTCTAACTATTGAGCAGTGTGCTGAGACTGCCAAGAGAGAAGTATCCAAGAGCCACCAAGCAGACATACAGTTGGAGTGCTGCATGTCACCAAGCATTTCTGAAGGTGAAGAGTGACCTCTAGAGTTTGGAAAATGAGAATAGTTTAGATTTAAGTACAATATTCCTTTCCGATTTATAGCAACCTTAAGGTGACCATATCACAGGATTTTCTTGGCAGTTGGCAAGATTTGTTCAGAAGAAATTTGCCTTTTAGTTCCTCTGTTTCTGAGAGGGAGTAACACATCCAAGATTCCCCAGTGATTTCACAAGTGTGGTCTCCAGAGCCATAATCCAACTCACAAACCACTACACCATGCTAACCCCTAGTACAAAGCACCAAAATATGCAATATGGAATGGTGATTTATTTAATTCTGCCATTATGTATTTTGACAATGCAGAAGTTAATTTTGAATAAGCAATTCACCCACTTGAATCCAGTTATTTAGATTTATTTTAAAATGTATTAATTTAATTTATGTTCTGTCTTTCTCTTAGCATGGACCTCAAGACAGTTTACAATGTCATGCTTTTAAATTAGGGGTGAGCAACCTCACTGGGTTCTGGGACCAATCTCCCCATTCCTATCTCACATTTTGTTTGTCCCCTATTGTTGTCATGACCTTCCAGGCTTCGGGAGTACATACCAGGTGAGTACACACCAATTCTCTGTCCCATATCCCTGCTTCAGTTAGAACAGGAGTGAGAAACAGCCAATATATCTAATGGTGATGTATGGTGCCATCCAACATTTGGATAGCCAGATGTTCCCAAACCCTAAAATAGAGTAGTTGAACCATAAAAAGCAGAAAACGTTTCCACAGCAACTGCACTGTTTTCCTATTCCATTTACCTTTCCTTTTTGGCAGTTTCAGACCCCTCCACTGAACTCCATATAATAATGATATCTGATTCAGAAGTGGAAGATGTTCAACCAGTTTCTGAAAGAACAGCACGGCATGACAGTAAGGAAATGGTAAATCCTTATTCCTACTCATCTAGAAGCTAAATTTCACCACACTTTAATTCAGTTCTGTACTTTTGGCCTCTTTTCGCCATTCAGCCTCAATAAGGGAGACAATTTTCTCACTTCATAAGAAGATTAGGGGAAAGTTGGGATCAGAGGGATGATGTTTTTCTTGACATACTACAAAAACCTTTTAATTATCATACTACAGTCAGCCCTGCACATTCACTAGGGTTAGAAGCACAGGGCCCTCACAAAAATGGACAAATGTAAATAAAAAGCCATATTTACTCAATTGAGCTTGTGAGCTTGCCTGGCTTGGAAAGATTCTGAGGCAATAGTTGGTTCTCCATATTTAGTTTTGATGATTCGCAGATTTGAGCAATATGGTCTCTCTAAGAATTTCTAGGTCCTCCATTGCAATTCTAGAGCCATACCAAAGGACCTAAAGATTCCCAGAAATGCATTATCTCAAGTAAAAAATATATAGTTTATTCATCTACTACCATTCAACACACAAGTTCCTATTTCTACACATTCAAACAGAATGGGCTCTGAAAACCAAATATGGGATAATATTGTCACAGACGAAAGCAGTCTAAAACATACTAAATTTCTCCCTAGTGTCCAACAGTTCCTCCGGAATCCAGCTCAAAAATGAGTAGGAATGGTAATCAGGATTACTGCAATGGGAAATTGCAGTTTGTACAGAAAATAATGGTGAGTCAGATGTAATGGTAACTTGTGATTTTTATGAAGAAGAGGCTTGGCACAAACAAAAACACATTGATAGAGTGAAACAACTATTGCCAGTGAAAGAAAGACTAATATATAGCTAAGTAGTGTATATATTTCTCAATAAAGAATTGAGCTCCATGAGTTTCTCCAGTTTAAAAGCTATTAACCCTGTTTCCTAAAACCCAGAGAAGGTGCTGTTTTCGTGCCTCTAGCAACTGTGTAATAGTGACCATTTTAACAGCCATCATTTTCTTCTCACTTTTGCTTGATTAGCCATACCTGCAGACCTCTGCATATGTTCACAATTGTTGAAGTGGAGTCCACTTGCATCAGAGAATAAGAAAAGAGAATAAATAATTTAAAGTGGGTCCCAAGTTGCACACTGGGCTTAAAAGGGAGCACTGAACATGATATGGCTGCAGACAACTATCTCTAGAGTAAAAAATACAACCTCCCTCATCTTTTCACTCACACATGCAATGTACAAGGGACTATGTTGCCATACATCATTCATTATTCTAATAGAACTCCTGTGTACAAAATATGAGATTATAGAGTCCCGAGCTACATTTCAACTATACTAAAAACTAAGACTTCAATCCTTTGCTTCTGAAATTCACAGAGACAGATCGAAGACTTGCCGCTAGATCACATAGATTTCCATACCACAGCTTTGCGTTGTCAGGGACTGCTTCTCATTCAAGACCTAAGGTATTTCAAAACTATACGCACATCTGGTTTTGAAAAGGACAATGATTCTAGAACTTCATGTCATCATACAAATATTAAAGGTAGGTCTCGAAAGCAAGCTTGCATTGCATGATAGGTTCATGCAACCAAATTTTCTTTAAACACTTCTTTCTGCCCAGCCTTACTGTATTCTGATTAGTGGCCATTCCTTTTCAGCCTGTCTGTATACCCACAGTTTATAGAGCAGGGAATCTCTGAACCTGTAAGAGTTTTTTTCATTTTTTAATATATTAATTTTTATTTACATACATTAATAACTTACAGTGAAACAGAACACAAAACAGTGAACATTTTACAAACAACAACCCCACCACCAAGGCCTGAACAAGTATCATTTCATTTACCATAAAATTTATAATTCAACCATTAAACCAATGTCATATCCAAAATTCCTGACCAACAAGGTTATATTGTTTTCCTTTTTCACTTTCTATAACATATTTAATAAAAACTTACCAGTATAAATCAAAATCAGATCTATTAATTTCCCCCCTGTCATCTTGAAGTTTCTTTAGTCATCCCATTGGCAGGACTATTTTGGAGCAAAGCTTGGAAATATTGCCTTTGGTTTGGGCTCCAGACCCAGAGTCTTCTATTCATTATGGCTGTTGAAGGTTGTAACCTTACAGTTTCTGTTAGGAAATTGCAGTTCAGCAACAGCTGGAAAACTTCTGGTAGACAGCATTTCTGAAACCGGACACAGCTTCCTTTTCTTCCTAGTTTTCACATTCTGTTAGATGTTGAGTAACATATACCATTTACAATACCTAGTAGGAATTATAATGTATGTTGCTTACTCTCTGTGTCTTCCCACCACGGACTCAGCCAAGTGGACTCATCTCTATGGAATAAAGAGAAGCTGCTCAGCATCTGCATTGCCAGCATCTTTGCCTTGCCATCAGTTGACACCTTACACAGACAGGATGGGGAAAAGGCTGATGTACAGGTAACATATTGGCTGTGGGAAGACACTGTCAGTGCCTACTATTGTCTTTTTAATAGTCCTTAATGTTATTTTAAAAATCAATATTTTTCAGAATCTATTGATAGCATTGTGGCTCTGCTCAATTTCCATGCTGTGATGAGTGTTCTTTGTAGTTGTTTTGTGAGCTATTGGATTCTTAACCCAAACTAGATTTAAGAAGGGGCTGCTTTCACAATTAGCTCAAAATACATGGACACTATATCTTGGGCATTTTAGAGAGGTTGATAAGAGAGATCTGTGCTGATTTTTAAATCATAATCTACTAGTTAGATCTGTCAAATTCTGGCTGACTTTCTGTTAGTGAGTAAACATGCATACATTGTGTGCTATTCATCTCAAGGTGAATCATTCACCATGACCCAACAGACATACTCTGCTGATACATATAGCAATGATGTGCACATAACTTATTGTATATTGCACAACAGTACGCAATCATTGACATGTGTTATGCTGCACTACTATTCTGCACAGAGATCGTGTAATGCTGATGCAACCTATCTCCACATACAGATATAAACACTATGTAGGGGATATTGGATTGTAGCCAGTGTGCAATGTTTTGAGATATTCTGTGATTTCTATTTCTTCTTCAGGCATTATATGACCAGACAGTAAAAGCAATGGAAGCAATGCTGAGCCACCTCTTATCAGAGAACCCAAACACAACTGAACTGTTCCTACTCTTAGAGGTAAGCAATGGTGATGTATTAGTTACT
Source organism: Anolis carolinensis (assembly GCF_035594765.1). Classification (NCBI taxonomy): domain Eukaryota; kingdom Metazoa; phylum Chordata; class Lepidosauria; order Squamata; family Anolidae; genus Anolis; species Anolis carolinensis. Next base: position 175,133,694 of record NC_085844.1, read on the forward strand.
ATCCACTTGTTTGAGCAAGTAACATGGATGTCTTTTTTTTCTGAAAAGGAACCTGGCCCTAGGTGTGTGGAGTTCCTCTATTCCCAAATTAAAGGTATAGAACTTAGTTTTCTTCCAAGCCTGACTTTTACACTCATATTATAATCACAACAGCTCTATTGGGTAATATGCTAGAGGCTGAAAAATAACCAGAGGAAATAAGGTACCTAATACGCAGAGCCGTCCCTAGGCAATTTTTAGGAGTAGGCAAAGAGAATTTTTGCTCCCCACCCCAATTATGGCGCCCCCCTCCCCAAACCAATCACTGCAAAACTTCACCTTCCCGCCGCGGCCTGGTCCTTCCCACCATGGCCTGGCCGTTCTTGCTGCGACCTGGGCCTTGCCGTGGCCGCCATGAGGCCCGCACGGCTTGGCTCCGCCCACCACACCTCACAGCTCCGCCCACCACACTACACGGCATAGTGGGCGGAGCTGCGCGGCATTGTCCTTCCTGGGCCTTGCCGCATGCGGCCTGCGTGGCCCTAGGAAGGACCAGGCCAGGCGGGAATGACCGGCCTCAAGCCGAAGGAGGTGGGGGTGGCGCCATCATCCCGGGGGGCTCAAGGGTGCCTCCGGGACAATGGCACCACAGGCAAATGCCTCCCTCGCCTGACGGGTGGACCGCCTCTGCTAATATGCTATGATTTATGGCTACCGGAACAAAGCTGGTCACTCAATGCCCCCAAATGTATGAAGAAAATTCTTACTCTTTTCTTAAATAATTACATCTTGAAAGTGACATTGTTTTCACCCACAATTACGATGAACCTGGGATGCTTCTAGATAATACTTGTATTATCCCTTATTGTAGATTTTCATGAGGGCCCAAACATCATTTTCCATCTGTTTATAAACCTTCCATGTTTTTCCACTATGGCTGTTTGCCTCTCTTTTCTTGTCAAGAAAACAATTTTGTGAAGATGAGAAGATGAGTCTTTACTGATAGGCTAGGAACTTTTCATCTGGAAGCACCTCTGTTCAGACAGACAGGCATACTCTCTCAATTTGATGTTTTTTTTTGTTGTTGTTTTTTAAAGAGCATTGCTCACAATGTGCCCCCATTATCTCTGTAGCACTTCTCACCCTGGATGAAATCAGCACAAGTGCATGAACGAGCAAGAGCAGTGAAAACCTATGTATTCCTGTTGAAATTTGCAGCCACTTACCCGAAGTTTGATGTGAGTGCTATCTAGGTGGTTTAGCAGCAGGCGTTGAGAGAATAAGATGTATTCAAGCCCATAAAAGAGTATATAACACATACAAATATTTAGAACAGATAATGTGGGGAGATAGAATGGGAAGTTTCATAATATGACTATATGACTATTGTGAAGAGAAATAACTGAGTGCCCCAAAGATCTTTGAAGCAAATCAGGTTGCCTGTATGGCTGGGAGGCTGTGGCAACATTATAGAAAGATTACTGTGGTCCTCCAAGTATATAAATGCCATACAATTTGAAAACTACAATTCTGTTCATTCTTTGAGCAAGTCTGGAGAACAGTGGAAGGTGATGCTTACTGTTTGCCTCACTTGGCTTTCACTTGCCATCACAAAACAAGTGTGATAGTTTGCAACTGAAGGTAACCAGAAGCTTACAAGTGAGCCCTTTAATAGGGTGGTAAGAAAAAAGGGCTTCTTATGATTTTACATCCTCCAAAAGCTCATTTTGCCAAACAAAGCAAGTGGTCTTCTAAAGGAGGTGCTTTTAGCATCATTGAGACCATAGACAGACTAACATGGAAACAAATCAAATGTATCGGGAAAGGGAGGTAAAGCCAATTTGAATTCCAGAAGTTATTTGTCCATTCCTTTGCTCCCTTCATTTTCAAATGCCAGCATTCTCATTATCTCCATTCAGATGTCTCCTGAAAGACCCAGGCTAGGGGTCTTGCTTGGTCAGCTATGCCTACGTCTCAATGACACCAAAAAGGAAATTGGCCGAAAGGCTATGCAAGGCATATATTTCCTGTATTGGCTTGTACACCAGAAAACGGGTAAGAAAGGAGCATTTAAGACTCCATGTGAATGTATATAAGATAGGGAAATTACTCAAACCACAGTCATCAAATGGTCATTTAGGGATATTGGAAGAAAACCAGGAACCCTGGCAGTGACAAGTAAGCAAGCAGCCATAGTGGAGGTCAATCTGTAGAACATTTACTCTATGCCGGACAATGTAAGATCTTGGTCTCAAGAGTGTTGGATAGTCCCTTTCCCTTGTTTATTTACAAGTAAACAGTTGTGTGCAACTATGGTGTGTAATATTCGATCAAGCTAGAAAGAGAAGAGATTCAATTTCCCATGTTTGTCCAATTTCCTGGACAAACATGGCAGGATTTCAGAATGTTAGCAAGAGTCAAAACTATATATGTCCTTTCTTTTCAGTATCACTTGAAGTTCTTTTTCTATTCGATTTTCCTATCATACATCGAATTCAAGACCCATCTTTAGCTACTGGTCAAGTCTTCCAAATAGCTATCTAAATCACGGGGAGTTGTTGACAACTTTTCTGGCCATTCTGAGGCATTTCCCTGAAATTTCCCTAACAAAGGGTGGCAAAAGCAACTTGTTTAGTGACTACTAACTTTGACATTAATCACTAACTCTGGCCCACTTTTCTCCAAACTATAGATTCCTTCACAGGAGTTAGATAGCACACACTCTCACTTCAGCATAAAATATAAAAAGGGAGCAGCTATTAAAGCTCACATTTTAAAAAACAGGTTTTTTTCTCTCTCTCTCTCATTTTAATAAGATTCTGAAATGAAAGCTGACTCATTGGAGCAAGGGCAATTTGAAATATGCAAAGAGATTTTGGGTTCTTACGACTCTGCTATGTCTCATCACAATATCATTGAAATTATTAAGGTAATAATCAATGTTGTGTGTGATGCAATTTAGAAACCTTGAAAAATATAGGTAATTGTAAAACATCAATGTAATCCTAATTGTGTATGGTGTAAAGAGAAGCAAAGAATATCATCGCCATATTTTGTTGTGATTTTTGCAGCTGTAATTGCCATCTCCTGTGGAATATGGTTCATCAAGAGTGCTCAAACCTAAAGAACTGGCCCTTGATGTGGTAGAATCCCCATTGAACAGGGGCAGCTGGAGTACTTATTATTCGGCGAGGATATCCCTAAGCCAAATCCTCCAAAAATGCCTTGTAGAAATTAAAATTGACTCAATCACTTCACTTAGTAGAAATCCAGGTGCAGATACCTTGTGTCTAATAATTATTTTTGAAGACATAACTATGCCTAAGGAGGTATATGCACTCCTTATTAATGGGATGGGATGGGGAATTCAGCCAAGAAGGGTCTTCCAGGATCTAACTATCTGCCCACTCCTAGAGGGTCCAATAAGACTCCCCCCCCCCCAAAAAAAGAAACAATTTATGTAGTCCCCAGAGGCACTCAACCTCACATCTCAAATTGGGAAATGAACCACAAATATGAATTCTCCACTCCTTTAATGACAAACCAAATGGAGGTGCAGTTGGCCTTAGAGTGGTCCACTTTAAATGACTCGGTCTGAGAAGAATTCTCCCTGGAAAATCATATTGGGGGATCACCCCCTTCCCCCAAAACCCCTGAAATCATTGAGAGCTGACTATCTTCCTTCCATCCAACAGCCCCCAAATACCCAAATAAGTGCCTCTGGGGGGAGGGTGTCCCAGAGTCGGGGATACCTTCATACCATCATTGGCTGGATTATGGGAATTGGAATGTGATAGTGTTTAGAAACCATAGAAGCCCCAGTCCTACTTTATTCCTCCCTGCAAAAGTATCTTAGAATGCAGAGGGGAAATGTATAGGAGACGCTGGATCCTAATGCCCATCATTCTTAGCTAGTTGGGTTGTGATAGGATGGGTATTTCAGACAGAGGAATTTCTGAATGGCCATAGGTTATGAGTAATATTTGCAAGTTATATTTAATTTGTTTACTGTTATTTACTTTCTATGTAATTGATGTGTTTATATCTGTTGTTTGCTATTTGTTGTATATTGACTTTTGTTGTAAACCGCTCTGTCCCCTTGGGGAGATGGGACAGGGTATACATAAAGATTATTATTATTATAGAAGCCTTCAGTTGGTCAGTGGGTTAAACCCTTGTGCCAGCAGAACAGCTGATCAAAAGGTTAGCGGTTCAAATCCAGGGAGTGGGGTGAGCTCCCATTTGTTAGCTCCAGCTCCCCATGTGGGGACATGAGAGAAGCCTCCCACAGGATGGTAAAACATCCGGGCGTCCCCTGGGCAACGTCCTTGCAGACAGCCAATTCTCTCATGCCAGAAATGACTTGCAGTTTCTAAAGTCACTCCTGACATGAAATAATAATAATAATAATAATAATAATAATAATAATTATTATTATTATTATTATTATTATTATTATTATTACAAGTTGCTCATTTCCCTCCTTAAAATAAGGAGCCCTTGTCACATGAGATGTTCCTCTCTATTGTCTTCTGTAGCAATTGCTGCTTTCTCAAGCAATGCCTTTCACGTGGAAGGCCACAAGGTGCTGCTCTGTTTATTCTCTTTTAGGAATTTGAACCATTTCTCAGCTCAAAACAGATGACAGAGCTTTTATTGATGGCGATAGACTGCCTAAAGGAAGCCAACAGGCACACGACTGCAGCCTCCCATGCCATCACATCTGTCATCTTGGAGTTCTATGAGCACAAATTACATGAACAAGTAAGATAAATTGGGAGAAAGCCAAGAGAAACAAAGCAAGCAATGACTAAGGCTGTTTTTTAAGTTATCACTAATATTTTATATCCTCAGACATATATTGAATCTGCCTATGGGAAAGGACTATACATCTTGTATGATCCTGCCAGGGCAATGTGCTGTCAGGGCTCCCTAAATGCTTTTTTATGTCAGTAATTCTTGGATTACCTGATTTGAGCCATGTGCTGTGCACCAATCCTGGGGAAAAGCAAAATGAACATGAGATTCCACCTAAACATTAAGAAGATTTTCCTGAGGGTAAGAGCTGTTCTACAGTGGAATATGCTACCTTGGAGTGTGTGGGAGTCTCCTTTCTTGGAGGATTTGTTTAAAAAGGGGGCGGATAGCACCTCTAGCAGGAGTGATTTGATCATGCGTTCTTGCATGGCAGAATGGGGTTGGACTGGATGGCGTTGAGGTTTCTTCCAGCTTGGTTTCCATAACTGTTTGAACATAGTGTGAAAATTTCACACATTGTCAGTCTTGGAAACGGAGCCTGCCTAAAACACTTTGCCATAAATAGCCCCCAATCTGTCAAGGAATATAATGCCCAAGGTTTCCAAGTTATTTTAACACTTAAGACAATCTCAAAGGTGCCTCTTCCTTGCCCTTGAAGCAAAAATACAATAGTATTTCAAAAAAAACTTTAAAAAATTGCTTTTCCGTGAGTGAGGAAGGTGCTTCACTGTTTCTGCCTAATATGTCAGTAGATCTTCTAAAAGAGATAAGTTACCTGCCCATAAAAAGATGTTTTCCTTACAGTTATTTTCCATAGCAATTGCTACCTTCTGGAAAAAGAGTTAAGCATTTATTTTGTTTCTTGCAATGCGAACTCTGTCCTACATCTAAATATGGCTGTTGTTGCTTGTTTTCTTCAAGGTGCCAGAAATTGTGGATAAGATTTATCAGCAGCTTGGTTCCATCTACCAACTCCGGGACAGACAAATAATGATGAGAGTCTTGACCCATCTGACTCACACTTACATGGAAGAAGTATGCAATGCCCTTCTACAGTGTCCTTTTCCAATTGACAGGTACATAGCTCCCTGGTCTAAATGGTGTCAGAAGCGCAACTCGCCTGGTCCAAAATTCACTCTTTAGTTACTCAGAGGAACACAGTAAAAGCTGCCATTTTTTCATCTATACTCTGGCATTAGTAGTACTAAAATGGCAGCAAAGAAGACCTTGATTATTTTAACCTTCCTCTTCAAATAGGCTGGGATGGCTCTAGACCAGTATTTCTCAAACTATACTCCTCAGTTTTAGACCTCAGCTCCCAGAAATCCCAGCCAGTATACCAGCTGTTAGGAATTGTAGGAGCTGATGTTCAAAACATCTGGAGGGGCATAGTTTGAGAAACTCTGCTCAAGTCATATACAAATTGAGTATCCCTGATCCAAAATGTTTGGGACCAGAAGTGGTTTGAACTTTGGATTTTTGAATATTTGCATATACACAATCAGACATCTTGAAGATGGGACTCATATCTACACATCAAATTCATTTATTTCATATGTATCCTCTATATATAGCCTGATAATCATTTTATACATAGTATTTTAATAATTTTGTGCATGACACAAAGGTTTTGTACACTGAACTGTAAAAAAGAAAAGGTGTCACTGTCTCAACCATCCATGTGGATGATTTTGGAGTATTTGGATAAGAGATGCTCAACCTGTACTTCCTAGTGCTACCAATGCGTAGGCACTGTGTACCCCTTTCCAGGCCTGGCTTGGCAAAGAGGTACATGGGTTGAGACAATTCCCCTAGACAGTGCAGAAGACCCCACTCATTTTGTGCTCAGTCTGGAAAGTCTTCTGCTAATACCTTGCTTGAGTGAAATACCATTGTGGTTGGTCTAGAGAGGCCAGCTGGTTCTGCCCTCCTCCTGCTGCAGGAAATGCAACCCTCAGAGCAAGCCAGTCCCTTTTGATGTAAGGGAACCTGGAAGCCTGAACTTGTCTAGAATACAATTGGATGAGATTTCAAGATATCATCTCGCTTAACTTAAACAACATAAATATAGCATGTCTGTGTTCATCCCAATCCAGATCACATTTGCTCATATCCTTGTTGGCATGGGATATAGAGTCAAGAGATTCATTTATTCATGCATCTGCATTGTTGTGACACATATGGAATATAAGCGTTATATAATACTGTCTTCATTATAGTTCACAAATATATTTGCTCCCTGTTGTTTAGGGGTTTTTCCCCCATCATGCATATCACATTTGTTTTTCCCCTGCCCAATTTTGCTTTTTGTGTGTGTTTTTTTCTTAATCTTCAGTCTGAAGAAAAGTTGAATTTGAAAATTTGCTCAATATTGTGTGTTTGTGATGTTTCTATACTAAGATGAATTAAAAATCTTAATTGGTCCTAATCATGGAATTATGCTATGGTTGCTTAAGCATAACATGCTACTTACACTCAGCTTCCATTGTAAGCATCTGGTGCCAGGAGTTGCAGTTATTATTGTTCTCTGAGGAGGCTATTGGGACTGCATTTATTTGCAGTCCAGTGAGTAAGCAAGCATGCATGACAGTTTGAGTACACACCCTGAATTGTGCCTTGTTTCCTCCACCTGCCCTGAATTTGCAGATTTTCCGCTGAGATGTGGTACGTGTTGATAAAAGCATGCTCAGACTATGAACTAACTATCATTGCAAACACACTGCTGAAAAAGCTACAACTGAGTCCAAAAGCTACTGGAGACTATACCACACCACTAGCTGTAAGGAATTGTTGAAACCTTTTTCTCTTTCACATTAGAAAGTGGGTAGGAAAGTTACTTTTTTCAAAAATGAGCTCCCTAAGGGAAGGATTGTATGTTGGCCCCAACTTCAGTGTCCAGTCTCAAAACTGATGTGTTTATGTGTGTGCTATTGTCTAGACAAGATCATGTCTCATTGAAAAATCATAGTTCACATTTCTAATGAAATAAGTTTAGAAAAAGAAGACACATAGAATTGGAATCACTCCATTGGCTGCCAATTAGTTTCCAGGTGCAAGCAGGGCCGGCCCCTCCATGGAGGCCACGTGACGGCGCCGCCTCGGGCGCAGGTCCCGGGGGGCGCCGTCGGGCTGGGCGGGAGGCGGGGCACCGCTCTGACGGTGCCCCGCCGCCCGACCAGTGCGCCCTGGCCTTGTGGCCTGGCTGGCCTTGCCCAGGCTCCCTCTTTCGCCGCCCGGGAAGGGGAGGAGGGATCCCATCCTCCCCTCCCCGGGCGGCGAAGGCTCTCTCTTTCCAACCCTGGCCCCGCCTCCCACGCTGCGTGGGAGGCGGGGCCAGGGCGAATAGCATGGGAGGCAGAGCCAACCCTGGCCCCGCCTCCCACCCAGCGTGCCCACGCAGGGTGGGAGGCGGGGCCAGGGCACGCTGGGCGGGAGGCGGGGCCAGGGCACTGCCAGAAGAACGCCGACACCTAAATGAGCTGTCAGAATTTAGAAACCATGTAAAAACCCATCTCTTATGGCAGGCCTACCTAGAGAGTCGTTAAACATAAATTTTAAGTGTCCTTTGTTTGATCTCTGTTTTGTGTGTTTTCATATGTATTTTGTAGTGATATGTTTTGTTTTTTTGTTTTTTGTTTTTTAAATAATCTTTATTAACTTTTAATTATTTACAGATATTAAAAAAAACCCAAGGATTGTCCAAGGGGTTTGTGAATGGAGGGGATGGGTATGGGTAGGATAGGTGTACTGGGGGGAAGGGGGTGCGGGTATGGGTGGGATCGGTGTGCGGGGAGGGCATTTGATGATGCGTACTTCCAGGGCTGCTCCGGGGTCATTTTGCATTCTGCCTTTCTTTTCTTCTTCTTATCCGCTGTCTTTTTTTTTTTTTACATTATAATTTTTATTGAGTTTACCAGTGTCACATTAACAAAAACAACACAAACAACACAAAAATTAAAGAAAGGAGAGAGAGAGAAGAAAGGAAAAAAAAGAGAGGGGTGAGAGATTTAATATATATATATATATATTACACGAAGAAAGAAAGAAAAACGCACATGTAACATGTTTTGTACATCCATTCGTCCCTTATGAGAATGTAATTAAATTATATTATATTATGTCTTGTCCTGGTAGAACCTATGTCTTCTAGTCATTTTACTAGTATCCAACAAAAAAAAAAGAATTAAGTGATATTAGTTGCCATATAATCTCTAAATAAGTTCCAGTCAGTCTTATTTGTTGATTGTACTCTATAGGATCTTAACAGAAATGTTAATTCATCCATGTCTCTAATGTCATCAACTTTTCCTAGCCATTCATCTTTAGTTGGAACGTCTTGTAGTTTCCAGTATTTCGCAAAGATAATCCTTGCTGCCGTTGAGATATATGTAAAGATTTTGTCTTCATTTGAATTGAAATTTGTTTCCAAGTCTGTCAGCCCCAATAAATAATATTCTGGTTTCAATGGGAATGTTTTCTTTAGTATTTTTTGAGATTCTAAGTGTATCATTTTCCAGTATTTCCTTGTTTCAGAGCATGACCACCAGCTATGAAAGTATGAACCAATATGAGTCTTGCATTTCCAACAAGTGTTTTGCGTTTCTTTGTACATTTCTCCTAATTTTTTCGGTGTAATATACCACCTGTGGAATGATTTTAACCAATTCTCCTTTAAGTCCCATGCGTAGGTATATTTTTGTTTCTTTTTCCATAAGACTTCCCACTCCTCCATACTTATTGATCTGCCAATGTTCTTAGCCCATTTTAACATACAGTTTTTGACTTCATCTGTTGTGTTCATCCAATCTAGTAATCTATCATATATCTTAGTTATTTCTTTCTTATCATTTTGGAGGATCTTATCCCAAAAGTTTTCATTTATAGTGAAGCCAATTTCGTTATCCACCAAAAATTTTTGTTTTATTTGGGCGTACTGAAGCCAAGTCAAATTTTTATATTTCTTTTTAATTTGTTCCAGAGGTTTTATCTGATAACTATCATCTCTCTTGTATAGAATTTCTTTATAGGTTGGCCATTCGGGCCAACCTAATAATTTCCTGCTGTTTTCTTCTAACGGCGATATCCATAGTGGGGTCCTAACGTACATGAATCTTTTATATTTTTCCCATACTTTTATTAGGGCGGAGCGGATGAAATGATTCCCAAAGTTTTTCTCTATTTGTTTCTTATCGTACCATATGTACGCATGCCATCCCCGCCTCAAGTCAAAACCTTCTAAATTTAGGATGTGTTCTCGCTTTAGATTACACCAGTCCTTAATCCATGACAGTGCACAGGCTTCAAAATAGAGTCTAAAGTTAGGGAGGCCAAATCCTCCTCTATCTTTTTTGTCTGTCATCGTTGCATATTTTATTCTGGGTTTCTTACCATTCCAGATGAATTTCGAGAGATCTTTATTCCAATCTGTGAATGTTTTAATTGTCCTGATTATGGGTAGAGTTTGAAATAGGTACAAAATTTTTGGTAGAATGTTCATTTTTATCGTTGCAATCCTTCCCAGTAGTGAGATGTTTAGGTGTTGCCATTTTTGTAAGTCCTTTTTGATTTCTTTCCATTTTACATTATAATTGTTTTCCAATAAATGCGCGTTTTTGGCCATCAACCATATTCCCAAATATTTGATTTTCTTCGTGACTGAGACTCTGGTTTCTCTTCAGATCGTATAAATCTTTCGCCTTTTACTTATCCGCTGTCTTCAATTGTCTCTTCTCTGGTTCCGGTCAGATATTTCTTCCTAAGGTTAATTCTTCCTCATGTATTATAAGATTTTCTTTATATTTAGAAAGCTTTCTACTTTATTCCAATCCGTTTCCTTTCTTGGTCTTCCTTGTTGTTTGGCCAATAGATAAGTCAATCTGTCCATGTTCTTGATTTCCGCTACTTTTATTAGCCATTCTTCTATTGTAGGACCTTCGCTCTGTCTCCAATATCTGGCATACACTATTCTGGCTGCTGTCGAAAGGTATGTTAAGATCTTTTCATCATTCGAGCCTGCTTGGATTCTTGATATATTTAATAAGAATATTTCTGGCAGTTTGGGTAGCTTCTTGCCTAATATTTTTGAGTGTATTCGTGAATCTTTATCCAGAATTCCTTTGCAATTCTATAGGTCCACAACATATGATGGTATGTTCCTTCCGTCTCTCCACATTTCCAGCACTTTGTACTATTGTTTTTGTTTATTGAGCCTAATTTATTAGGGGTAAAGTGCCACCTATAGAACATCTTCCACCAGTTTTCCTTCATACTGTAAGAGTACGTGAATTTGATTTTCCTATTCCAACAGTCCTCCCATTCTGCCATTAAAATGCTCCTTCCAATATTTTTAGCCCAATTAGTCATGCAGTTCTTCACTATTTCAGTTTCACTATTCCACTCGTTTAGATATTTATAAATTTTTGAGACAGTTCTATCGTCTGAAATCCAAATTTTGTCCCACTTATTCTCCTTGTCCATGAAACCATGACTTTTGTCCTTAATAAAGAATTCTTTTAATTGCCAATATTGTAACCAAGTAATATTACTGTACTTGTCTTTTATTTCTTGCTGTGATAATAGCTCATATTCTTGTCCTTCTTTCTTTATTATTTCTCCATATCTAGGCCAGTCTGTCCAACCGAGAAGTCTTCTCTGGGATGCTTCTAGGGGGGAAAGCCATCTGGGTATTCTGTTGTACATTCTCAACTTGTATTTACTCCATGTTTTGATAAGCGCTGATCTGAGAAAATGGTTGTTAAAGCTCTTCTCTTTTTTAATTTTCTCATACCATAAGTATGAGTGCCATCCAGAACTGAGGTCCCATCCTTCTAAATTTAGTAACTTCCTATTTTTTAGGAGTATCCAATCTTTTATCCAAATTAAATTGTTGGCTTCATAGTACATTTTTAAATCTGGCATCGCGAGACCTCCTCTTCTCTTATCGTCTGTTAAACTCTTCATTTTTATTCGGGGTTTCTTTCCCTGCCAAATATATCTACTTAGATCTCTTTTCCAGTCTATAAAACTTTTATTAGATCTCAATATGGGGAGGCATTGGAATAAAAATAACATTCTTGGAAGTATGTTCATCTTCACCGCTGCTATTCGGCCTAATAATGATAATTTCTGTGTTTTCCAGTTCTCTAGGTCCTTTTTTATATTTTTCCAATTAGTTTCATAGTTGTTCTTTAATAATTGTGAATTTTTTGTGGTGATATTAATTCCCAGATACTTAATTTTTGAGGTAATTTGGATACCTAATTGATTTGCTATTTGGTCTTGTTTTTCCTTTGCTATATTTTTTGGAAGGGCTTTAGTTTTGGTCGTATTAATTCTTAGACCTGCTACGTCTCCATATTCCATAATTGCTTCAAACCATTTTTTGCTATTTTTTCCGGGGTCTTCAATAATACAAACAATATCATCTACATAAGCTCTCACCTTATAGCTTATGCCTTGTATTTTTGTTCCTTTGAGGTCCTTGATTTCTCTAATATTGTTTAGTAATATTTCTAATGACATTATAAAGATGAGGGGTGATAAGGGGCAACCTTGTCTCGTGCCCTTTCTGATTCTTATTTTTTCCGTGTCTTGCTGGTTGATTGAGATTTTTGCAGTTTGATCTTGGTAGATTGCCTCTATAGAATTTTGAAAATAGTACCCCATGTCCAGTTCTTCTATTAGTAATTTGAAGAAGTCCCAGTTGACCCTATCGAAGGCTTTTTCTGCGTCTATGGTTAAAAATAATACTTCTTTCTCTATATTTATATCATAATATTCTATTAGGTCCAAAATAATTCGTACATTATCTTTAAGGTGCCTGTTTGGCAGGAAGCCCACTTGATCATCTTTTATCCAGTTCTTTAAAAGGTTTTTCAATCTCTCAGCTAGGATACTTGTAAAGATTTTATAATCGACGTTAAGTAATGAAATTGGCCTGTAGTTCCTTATGTCTTCTGGATCTGTTCCGTCTTTGTGAATTACTGAGATTTGGGCTTCCTTCCAGGATTCAGGCATTTGTTGTTGTTCTCTTATATTGTTCATTATTTTCTGTAGGTGGGGAGTTAGTTCTTTTTCAAAGGTCTTGTAGTATATCGCAGAGAAACCATCTGGGCCTGGGGCCTTATTTGCATCTAGCTTTCTGATGGCCTTCTGAATTTCTTTTTCTGAAATTTCCTTGTTAAGCGCTTCCCTATCTTCTTTGGAGATTTTTTGTAATTTGGATTTCCCTAAGTATATGTTAATTTTATCCTTCTTAATTTGGTCGTTCTCGTATAGCTGACTGTAGAATTCTTTAAATTGCTTCTTGATATCTTCTTCCGATGTGAAGTATTCTGCTCCTACCTTGATTCTGTTTATATATGTTGCTTCTTTTTTCTTTCTTAGTCTTCTAGATAACCATCTCCCTGGTTTATTGGCATTCTCGAAATGTAATTGTTTAATGTATTTTAGTTGATTTGCTCTGTTTTCTAATTCCAGATTTTCTCTCCTCTTCTGTTTCAGAGTTAACTCGTTGAGCAACTTTTGATCCTTTGGGTTAGCTTTAAGTCTCTTTTCTGTTTCTTCAATTTGTGTCATCACTTCCTTTATTTGTTCTTGTTTCCTCCTTTTCCTTCTCGATCCCTGTTGGATGAAGTAGCCTCTTATAGTTGCTTTACTTGCCTCCCATATTACATGATCTGGGGTTTCTTGGTTATTGTTTAGTTCAAAAAATTCTTTTATTAGTTTTTTATTTCTTTCAATATCTTCTTTGTTTTTGAGTAAGTTCCCATCTAGCCTCCATTTCCAACGTTTTTTGGTTTGGTTTATCACTAATTCTAGGGGGCAATGGTCCGAATCCAGTCTTGGTAATATTCCAACTCTTTTGATTTTAGTGGTTAATGAATTCGATGTCCAGATCATGTCTATTCTCGACCAGGACTTATGCCTGGCCGAGTAGAACGTAAAGTCTTTTTCATCCTCATGTAAAAGACGCCATGCGTCTTGTAGATTGAATTCTTCTTTTAGGTCTTTAAAGGCCTTCGGTAGGGTTCCATTATATTTCCCTTTCCCTTTCCTCTTTCTTTTATCTTCACTTTTATCCTTTGAGCTATTTAATATTCCATTAAAATCTCCCATTATTGCTAAACTATCAAATTCCTTGTCCATAATTGATTCTTTCAATATTTTTACAAACGATGATTTTGTATCATTTGGCGCGTAAATATTGCAGATTAGGATTTTTGAGTTTTCTATTGTGATTGTAACCCCAACCATCCTCCCTTCTGTATCTCTGAAGGTTAGTTTAGCCGGGAATTTGCCGTTTATATATGTAACTACCCCTCTCTTTTTTTTTTTTATCTAGGGAATAGAATTCTTGTCCCAAACTTTTTTGCTCCAGGTATTTTGCTTGAAGTTGTGTAATGTGCATTTCCTGTAGTGTAATTACATCATAGGCATTTTTCTTAATTCTATTGAATATTTTATTGCGTTTACAGGTTGAGTTTAAACCGTTAACATTGTTACTGTAAAATTTCAATTGTCTCTTCATATCTTTCCTCCTTCGTTCTCACTCTCCCTTTGTTCCTCTTCCTCGTCTATTTCCTCTTCTTCCTCTTTGTGATGACTCATGGGCCTTGTAGTCCTGCTCAGGACATTGTAATTCCTGATGAAGATGAAAACTTGGGTTTTTTACCTTCCCAGTCTGAACTGGATTCTTCTCAGCCAGATCTTTCCCAGGCAGATCTGGGAACCTTGCACCTGCAAGAAAGTTGTCTCCCAGAAGTATGTCAAACAAGCCCAGAGCCTACTTCTCCCGTGTTCTTGCGCCGGGAGTTTTGTAAACAACAGAGAAGTTTAGAATCAGCTTCGCGCAGGAGTGCGAGGATTGCAGCTAAGAATGTGGCCAATTAAGACTGCTTCTCGTGAGAATCTTTGGGGAGTCTCACATCTGGTCTCAGAGTTTAGCTTTCGGTTCTGATTCCCAGAGAACTGCTTCGGCGGGAAAGTTAGACTCTATTTAGGTGTTTTACCCGCGTAGTAACTTCGCGGAGTCAATTCGTCAGCCTACGGAGCGAGTTGTGTCTGGACAGCGCGCTCCGATTCAAGCCTCGCTCCTGCTCAAGCCTTGCCTTGCTATCCAGCCTTCGCCTTGCTTCCCAGCCTTTGTTTATCTACGGACCTTGCCTTGTTTCCCAGGATCAATCCTTGCCTTGTTCCACGGATTTTATCAAGTTATTCCACGGACCTTGTTCTTGTTCTTAGTTACCTTGTTCCACGTTCAAGCCTTGTTTCAAGTATCAAGTTATTTCCTAGCCTCGCTCAAGTTTCATGGACTAAAGGACCTTGTCATCTCCCCTCACTTTGCTTGGCAAAGTGAGTGTTTCGGTATTGGATTACAACTTTGGACCTTAATATTTCTTATTGGACATTGTTTTTTGGACTAATTCTGACCTTTCCTGAAAGGTCTAATTCTGGACTATTTTCTACACTTGTTTTTATTAACTTTATATATTCCTTCAATAAAGATATTAGATAGATTCTGGCCTCTGTGTATGGTTATTGGTGCTCTGCAGCCTGGGTCTTGACAGTTTGACTCCGCCGCCCTAAGCACCAATTAACCTCGGCCAGAATGTCTACCGGAGTCGTACCTGGGCCGAGCGGCCAGCCGATTACCTACACCATCGACAAGGAGGAGGTGGACCGAATCCGTGATAAGCTCAATGCACAGGATGGAGAAATAAGGGGTTTGAAGGAACGCGGAATTCGTCTTCCGGCCATGGCGTTGCCAACCAAGTTTACTGGAGAGGCTTCTAAGGTTCATGTCTTCCGTCGCCAATGTCAAGCTTATCTAGAGGCCCGTGCTGCCGAGTTTCCCCAAGAAGACATCAAAGTGGCATGGGTTTACAGTCTTCTAGACGGACCAGCGGCCAGCTGGGCGACGGCACTGTACGACCAAGCCTCTCCACACCTAAGATCAGCGCAACGCTTCTTGGACCACCTCAAGGAGACTTGGGGAATCGAGGACAATTTGGAGGCAGCCGGTCACAAACTCCGTCGCCTTTTCCAAGGAGACAGACCTATGTCTCAGTATATAGCCGAGTTCCGAGTGCTGGCCCACAACACCGGCTGGAACGATGTAGCCCTCAGGGGACAATTCCGGGAGGGTCTCAACATTGAAATGCTGGAAGAAATCTCCAAGGTGGATCCTCCCCAGACCCTCGAGGCACTTATTGATCAATGTTTACGGGCTGAAGTCATGATTGCCAACAGGAAACAGTGGGTTCGAGGCCAGGGCGGTAGAGCCGGGGCAAAACCCCCCGCTCCCGCCAGCGTTCAGCCACGTCCGGTGTGGAGACCCCCACCGCCAACCCCATACCCCAGAGGAGGCGAGGAGGTGCCGATGCAGTTGGGCAATGTGCGTCCCAGACTAGATGCCGCCGAGAAGGCCCGTCGTCAACGCTTAAACCTCTGCTGGTACTGCGGGAACGGGGGCCACTTCGCCAGAGAGTGCCCAGCCAAAGGGAAGCCTGCCGCCCGTCTTGCGGCGGCGTCCTCCACGGAGACGAAGACGTCTGAGCCGACTGGCACACAGCCGGCGGGGGAAGCCAACGACCGGGTGTAGAGAGGCTCGCCAACCCGGTCAAAAAATCCATCCAAGAGCCGCCAACCGGGGTCCTGTTCCTTCTCGTGGTCACATTATGGTCAGCAAAAAGGGGACCCGTCATGATCCACGCCATGATAGACTCTGGAGCTACCAACAATTTCATCGATAGAGAGTATGCCGACTCTCTGGGATTACAATATCATGATTTCAAGAATGCCCGTGTGGTGCAAGCCATAGACGGCCGCCCCCTCAAGACGGGCCCCGTAAGTCAGTGGTCGGAACCCACCAGGATGTGGATAAGGGAACATATGGAAGAGATTTCCTTCTTTGTTACCGAGGTTCCCCATTTCCCTGTGATTTTGGGAATTCCATGGCTGACTCTCCACGACCCTAACATCTCCTGGTCCAACAGAGAACTGCAGTTTGCTTCACCGTACTGCCAAAACCATTGCCTCGTAGCCAAGGTATGCCACGCCACAGACACCGAGCCCATCATCACCTTGCCAAAGAAGTACTCCGAGTATTGGGATGTATTCAATGAGAAAGAAGCCGAAAAATTACCCCCACATAGACCTTATGACTGTGCCATTGACTTGGTGGAGGGGGCCCCGATCCCGCGAGGGCATCTCTACTCCCTGACTGAACCAGAGCAAGAAGCTCTCAGGGAATTCCTAGAGACAAACCTTCGCAAGGGATTCATCAGACCCTCTCAATCCCCAGCCGCCTCCCCAGTGATGTTTGTGAAGAAGAAGTCAGGGGAACTACGCTTGGTGGTGGACTACAGAGCATTGAACAATATCACCAAGCGGAACAGCTACCCCCTGCCCTTAATCTCGGATCTACTGGATCGGCTTCGAGGAGCCAAGGTTTACACCAAGCTGAATCTTCGGGGGGCTTACAACTTAGTTCGCATCAGGGAAGGGGACGAGTGGAAGACCGCCTTCCAGACCAAATTCGGATTATTCGAGTCCCGAGTTATGAATTTCGGTTTATGCGGAGCCCCCGCAACGTTCCAGCATTTTGTCAATGACATTTTTCAGGACTATCTAGACAGGTTCTTGATAATCTACCTGGACGATTTTTTGGTGTTTTCTAGATCAAAATCAGAACATGAGAACCACGTCAAAATGGTGTTACAACGATTGCGGGATCATGGACTTTATGCCAAGCTGGAAAAATGCGCCTTTGATCTACAAGAGGTAGATTTCCTTGGTTACCGCATCTCGCCTCTAGGGCTTTCCATGGATCCAGCCAAGGTTTCAGCAGTATTGGAATGGCGGGCGCCAACTAACAAGAAAGAGGTACAGCGTTTCTTGGGGTTCGCGAACTATTACCGCAAGTTCATTCCAGATTTTGCCCGCTGGTCCGACCCCATCACTAGCTGCATCCGTGGAAAGCAGCCTTTCCGCTGGACTGATCAAGCAGAGAAAGGGTTCCAGCAACTAAAGAAACTATTCACCTCCCAGCCAATTCTACAGCACCCAAATCCTGGAACCCCTTTTGTGGTGCAAGCGGACGCCTCTGATGTGGCAATTGGGGCTGTACTCTTACAACCGGTGGGAGATCACCTCCATCCCTGTGCCTTTTATTCTCGTCAACTAACCACACCAGAGAGGAATTACACCATTTGGGAAAAAGAACTACTGGCCATAAAGGCAGCCTTTGAAACTTGGAGACATTGGCTAGAAGGGGCCAAATTTCCCATTGAAGTCCACACTGATCATCGTAATCTAGAACATCTAAGAACTGCCCGCAAACTAAATCAGAGGCAGCAACGTTGGGCTTTATTCTTTGAACGTTTCAACTTCCAGATCCATTATGTGACCCCAGCCCAAACCAAGCAAGCAGACGCCCTGTCACGTAAACCGGAATACGCTGCAGGACGCAAGGAGACCTTTGAATCCCAACTGCTACAACCCGAGAACTTTGCCACGCTCACGGTGGGGAACACCAAGTCCATTCCCATTGGTTCAACTTCCCCTACTCCAGGACCCATCTGTGCTCAAGAAATCAGGGCTAGTCAGCAAGCAGATGCCTGGGCGCAGGACCAACTTCGCCAAGGTCTGCACTTTCCCTTTTCGCTTAAAGATGGGCTGCTCTGCTATAGAAATCATGTTTATATCCCACCCGGACCGGGCAGGGAAAAAGCGCTTCGTCTGTGTCATGACTGCAAACCAGCAGGACACTTCGGACTATTTAAAACTATGCATTTGATCCTAAGGGATTTTTGGTGGCCCAAGATCCGCAAGGATGTGGAAAAATATGTCAACACCTGCCCAGTATGCCAGCGCTCCAAGATACGAAGGGAGAAGCCCTCAGGGCTTTTACACCCCCTTCCTACCCCATCTCGCCCATGGGAAATAATTTCCGCGGATTTCATCACTGACCTACCACCTTCCTGTGGATTCACCACGATCTTGGTGGTGGTGGACCTTTTCACCAAATTAGCCCATTTCATTCCCTGTGAAGGCCTCCCCACGGCCAAAGAAACTGCGGATCTATTTCTTCAACATGTTTTCAGACTACATGGATTGCCCAAGAGTTTAGTCACAGACCGTGGATCTCAATTCACCTCTCGTTTTTGGAAGGCACTACAAAAACTATTGGGCATAGACTCTCGCTTATCTTCAGCTCATCATCCCCAAACAGATGGGCAAACGGAGCGCACCAATGCCACTTTGGAGCAGTATCTTCGCTGTTATGTAAACTACCAACAGGACAATTGGGCTTCTCTGTTACCACTGTCTGAGTTTGCCTACAACAATGGAGTTCAAGCTTCTACAAAAGAAACGCCGTTCTTTGCAAATTACGGCTTCCATCCACGTTTCTTCCCCCCTGTCATTGAAACTTCAGAAGTTCCCGCAGCAGAGGATTGGCTGCAGGAACTCACAGCGGTGCAACAACTTTTGCTCCAGCAACTGGACCAAGCCAAGGAGGACTATAAACGCCACGCTGACAAACATCGCCAGCCGGGCCCCGAAATCAAGGTAGGAGATCGGGTTTTTCTGTCCACTCGCTTCCTGCCCTCCCATCGCCCTTGCCGGAAGTTAGATGCCCGTTTCATTGGCCCCTATCCAGTGGTGGCGCAATTAAACCCCGTGACTTTCAAACTCCAACTTCCGCGTTCAATGCGCATTCACCCAGTGTTTCACCGTTCCCTGCTCCTTCCGGCGGATGGTGTGCGACCTGATACAGACCAACCGGCCCCCCCTCCTGTTTTGATGAATGGGGAGGAGGAGTTCGAGGTTGAGGACATTTTGGATTCTCGCTTTCACCGCCGCCGCCTACAATATCTCATTGACTGGGTGGGTTTTGGCCCTGAGGAACGCTCTTGGGAAGACGCCTCCACAGTCCATGCTCCTGATCTAACCCGTCGCTTTCATCAGACCTATCCCACCAAACCGCGACCTCGCGCCTCGGGGAGAGGGCCCCAGTTTGGGAGGGGCCTTGAGGAGGGGGATAGTGTGATGACTCATGGGCCTTGTAGTCCTGCTCAGGACATTGTAATTCCTGATGAAGATGAAAACTTGGGTTTTTTACCTTCCCAGTCTGAACTGGATTCTTCTCAGCCAGATCTTTCCCAGGCAGATCTGGGAACCTTGCACCTGCAAGAAAGTTGTCTCCCAGAAGTATGTCAAACAAGCCCAGAGCCTACTTCTCCCGTGTTCTTGCGCCGGGAGTTTTGTAAACAACAGAGAAGTTTAGAATCAGCTTCGCGCAGGAGTGCGAGGATTGCAGCTAAGAATGTGGCCAATTAAGACTGCTTCTCGTGAGAATCTTTGGGGAGTCTCACATCTGGTCTCAGAGTTTAGCTTTCGGTTCTGATTCCCAGAGAACTGCTTCGGCGGGAAAGTTAGACTCTATTTAGGTGTTTTACCCGCGTAGTAACTTCGCGGAGTCAATTCGTCAGCCTACGGAGCGAGTTGTGTCTGGACAGCGCGCTCCGATTCAAGCCTCGCTCCTGCTCAAGCCTTGCCTTGCTATCCAGCCTTCGCCTTGCTTCCCAGCCTTTGTTTATCTACGGACCTTGCCTTGTTTCCCAGGATCAATCCTTGCCTTGTTCCACGGATTTTATCAAGTTATTCCACGGACCTTGTTCTTGTTCTTAGTTACCTTGTTCCACGTTCAAGCCTTGTTTCAAGTATCAAGTTATTTCCTAGCCTCGCCCACATTTTACTAGTTTGTTTGCCAGAAGGTCGTGGGGGACTTTGTCGAAGGCCTTACTGAAATCTAGATATGCTACATCCACGGCATTCCCTGTATCGACCCAACTCGTAACTCTATCGAAAAAAGAGATCAGATTAGTCTGGCATGACTTGTTTTTGGTAAATCCGTGTTGACTATTAGCAATGACCGCATTTGTTTCTAAGTGTTTGCAGACCACTTCCTTAATGATCTTTTCCAGAATCTTGCCTGGTATTGATGTGAGGCTGACCGGACGGTAATTGTTTGGGTCGTTCTTTTTTCCCTTCTTGAAGATAGGGACCACATTCGCCCTCCTCCAATCTGCTGGGACTTCTCCTGTTCTCCAAGAACTCTCGAAGATGATTGCCAGTGGTTCTGAAATAACTTCCGCTAGTTCCTTCAATACTCTTGGATGTAGCTGATCTGGCCCTGGGGACTTGAATTCGTTTAGAGTGGCCAGGTGTTCCTGGACAACTTGTTTCCCTATTTGGGGTTGGATTTCCCCCAATCCTTCGTCCATTCCATGTTGCTGAGGTTGAAGATGGCTTTCTTTTTGTGAGAAGACCGAGGCAAAGAAGGCATTAAGCAGTTCTGCCTTTTCCCTATCCCCTGTCACCATCACCCCATCTACTCCTTGCAGTGGCCCTATCGCCTCCTTTTTCTTCCTTTTTCTACCAACATAAGCAAAAAAACCTTTTTTGTTGTTTTTTATGTCCCTGGCAAGCCTGAGCTCATTTTGCGCTTTAGCCTTGCGAACCTTTTCCCTACAGGAGTTGGCTATACGTTTGAATTCTTCTTTGGTGATTTCTCCCCTTTTCCACTTCTTGTGCATGTCACTTTTGAGCTTTAGCTCAGTTAGAAGTTCTTTGGACATCCATTCTGGCTTCTTTGCACTTGTCTTATTTTTCTTCTTTGTTGGCACTGTTTGCATTTGCGCCTTGAGTATTTCACTTTTGAAAAACTCCCATCCATCCTTAACTCCCTTGTTTTTTAATATCGGCGTCCATGGAATGCCGCTCAGTAATTCCTTCATTTTTTGGAAGTCAGCTCTCTTAAAGTCCAGAATGCGTGTTTGACTTGTCTTAGTTTCAGCATTCCTTTGTATTGCAAACTGCAGGAGCACATGGTCACTTGCCCCTAAGGATCCAACCACTTCAACTGTATTGATCAGGTCTTCCACATTTGTTAAGATTAGATCAAGAGTTGCTGATCCCCTTGTTGCCTCTTCTACCTTCTGGACCATAAAATTATCTGCAAGGCAAGTGAGGAATTTGTTGGACTTTGTACTCTTGGCTGAGTTTGTTTTCCAGCAGATATCGGGATAATTGAAATCGCCCATGACTACTATATCTCTTCTTTGTGCCTGTTTGGTCAGCTGTTGACAGAAGGCTTCATCAAGTCCTTCATCCTGACTCGGAGGTCTGTAGTAGACACCCACGACAAGATCTTTTTGAGTCCCGGTTCCCTTGATTCTTATCCAGATGCTTTCAAGCTGGTTTCCCGGATTACAGTCTTGCATTTCTTCTGCAACGTAACTGTTTTTGACATATAAAGCTACTCCCCCTCCTCTCCCCTTTGTTCTATTTCTGTGAAAGAGGTTATAGCCCTCAATGGTTAAATTCCAGTGATGGGAGTCATCCCACCAGGTTTCAGTGATGCCTATGACATCGTATGTGTGGTGCTGTGCTAGGAGTTGGAGTTCGTCTTGCTTATTTCCCATGCTCTGAGCATTAGTGTAAAGACATGTAAGCCCCTGTGACCTCCCCTCGAACTGTTTATTTGGGATTATTGTGCTCTCTGTACTTGGTCCTTGCTGTGTTTGTGCAGCCCTCCGTTTAGCCTTACGGCGGTTCCCTGTGGTCGTGGGTAATATAGTGTTCGCCAGGCTGTTGTTCCCCTCCCCCAGTGGATTTAGTTTAAAGTGCGCCTGATGAGGTTTGTGAGTCTGTGTGCAAAAAGATGTTTTCCTACTTGTGTGAGATGCACCCCATCGCTTGCCAGTAGTCCATCCTCTTGGAAGAGTAGACCATGGTCAAGGAAGCCAAAATGCTCCTCTTGACACCATTTTCTGAGCCAGTTATTGACCTGTACTATTTTTCCGGCCCTTGTAGAGCCATGTCCTACAACGGGGAGGAGGGATGAAAAGATCACATGTACATTATACAGTTTTAGCTTTGTTCCCAGAGCTCGAAAATCATTTGTGATCTTTTGAAAAGTATGCCTAGCGGTGTCATTGGTACCTACATGAATCAACATAAGGTGGGGAGGGTGATGGGGCTTTAGGAGCCTGCTGAGCCTCTGAGTGATATGGTGTATTTTTGCCCCCGGGAGGCAGCATGTTTCTCGAGCCATCCCATCCGGTCTGGAAATGATGGCTTCCGTTCCTCTAAGGAGGGAGTCACCTACTACCAAGACCTGTTTCCTTTGAGGATTGACAGGGTCCCTTTTGTGCAAGACAGTGTGTATGTCCCCTGAAGAGTGTTCCTGTTGAAGTGAATCATGTAGGTGTAAAGTGTTGTCCTCCTCCTCAACATCCCCAGTGCATTCATCAATGACAATCCATTGAGATACATCCGAGAGCCCATTACTCTCCCAAGGATGTTCCTGTTGCTCCTGGTCTATGATTGGGGATGGAGCATTTGCATGATTACATAAGTGTGACTGTGGTGATGCACTGTCCCTGTCAGGGCTATCCCCTGCGCATTGATCCAGGATGGTCCACTGAGTGGTATCTAAGAAACTGTGGTCCTCCACAAGATGTGTTTCCTGATTGTATGTTAATGATGTAAGAATTTCAAATCTGTTGTGTAAATGCAGCTGAGCAGAGGAGTTCTGTGGAGGCTGCCTGGTCCTGCGTCTCCTTCTATGGGTGACCTCCTTCCAAGCCTGAGGGTTGTCTACCTTTGAGTTGATCTCCCCATAAGGTTCCTGATCATGGTCTTGGTGGTGTTGGTGTGATGCAGGCTGCTGATCTACAGCAGCGTGTTGTGCAGTGTCCAAGAAGAGCTCGAGTGCCTGAATGTCCTTAAGGGTCTTAATACGGTGCTCGAGCTGTTGGATCCTCTGCTCCATCAGAGTCATCTGTTTGCATTTGGAGCAGATGTAGTTGTCTAGTTTTTGTGTGAAAAAGCGGAACATGCCACAGCTGGTGCATGTGATGGGAATGTTTTGCTTTTGTTGCATCTCTTGGTGAGCGTGGTGGCCAAGTGGGATCTTTGTACAGTTAAGTAATATGCACGCACTTTATGTGCAGACTGCAACAAACCACGTCTTTGTGTATTTGTTTATGTTGCTTTGTTTCCTGTATGTACTGCAAAGGATAGTTAGTAAAGGCCAAATCTTAGCCAAATCCTACCTGAAGCCAGGGAGCAAAAATGTCCTCCTGCTTCCTCTGCTTCTGCGAGAACCAACTGCCCTTCTGGGATCAGGCTCTGGCAGAAACTCACACTGGCAAATAAAGCTTTCCCAGAAACTCAATTAACAGGGGACAATGCCTGCTGTCAATCAACTTAAGTACCTGGCTCTCTTTCAACACAACAGTCACACAACAGTTAGACTTTGACCACAGGAGCCAAGCCCAAACTCAGTTTAAAATCTTAGCCAAATCTTAGCCAAATCCTACCTGAAGCCAGGGAGCAAAAATGTCCTCCTGCTTCCTCTGCTTCTGCGAGAACCAACTGCCCTTCTGGGATCAGGCTCTGGCAGAAACTCACACTGGCAAATAAAGCTTTCCCAGAAACTCAATTAACAGGGGACAATGCCTGCTGTCAATCAACTTAAGTACCTGGCTCTCTTTCAACACAACAGTCACACAACAGTTAGACTTTGACCAAAAGGAGCCAAGCCCAAACTCAGTTTAAAATCTTAGCCAAATCTTAGCCAAATCCTACCTGAAGCCAGGGAGCAAAAATGTCCTCCTGCTTCCTCTGCTTCTGCGAGAACCAACCTCTATAGGTCGTCGGGCAGCGCCTTGGGTTCCGCAGTCTCCCCGCTTCAGTCCACGGAGGAGAGGGAGCTACAGCTCTACCCAGTCGTGTAACAGGCTGATCTGCTGGCAGAGCTTCAGCAGATCCGTCTCACCGCCATCAGGCACACACCGGAAGTCCTGTAGTGATATGTTTTGGTGCATAACTTTTATGGAGGTATGCTTTAGTTTGTAATGTTTTTGCTGTGCTTATTTAAATTGTTTTGTAATCAGCCTCAAGCTATGAGGAGAGATGGGTAAGAAATAAAATAATAATAAGAATTATTATTATTATTATTATTATTACTACTACTATTATTATTATTATTCCCTGGCCCCCTTCTACACTGGCCCTATACCCCAGGATCTTATCTCAGAATATCTGGCAGCGGGGAGCCCTTCCAGACAATCCCTCTATCCCAGGATCTGATCCCAGATTTTCTGTTTATCCCAGATTATCTGGCAGTGCAGACTCATATAACCCAGTTCAAAGCAGACAACCTGGGATCAGATCCTAGGATAAAGGGCAATGTAGAAGAGCCCCCCCCCCCTTGCTGAAATTTAGACCCTCTTAGAAAAGATCTATTTGGAATATGTCTGTCCTTTTCTCAGGCTGCAGGTGCTTTCTGCAAGTTGCTATCTCTGCCAAAATGTTCAGAAGTGGCACTCTACATCTATCCTCGACTGCTGATGGCGCTTCTTGTTCAACTACACTATAACATCAGGCACAACATTACAGGGAGCGTGATGTCTCAGGATAAAGATGATTCTGTGAGGTGAATATAAGAGAAATGAAATTGAGATGGCAGGCTCCAGACACATCGGGAGGATTATTATACTAAATTATAATGACATAATTCTGTGCATTATGGTAATACCTCATGTGTGCATGTCTGCCCACAGAAACAAATAATTGGTAGAAATAAGCTCAGTGGTGCCTACAGTCTAGCCCTCCCACCAGCTAAAGCTGCCTTCTCACAATTTTTCAAAATGGTTAAGACTGAGTGCTGTCATTTTAGTTTCTCATTGGTTTTTATTAAATTAATTAATTGACAATGCCCCCTAGTGTAGTTGAAGCTCAACTCACAATGCCCTTGATGTAGTTGGAGTGCTGGAGCTTGACCTGAAGATTTAGGGTCACATTGTATTGATTCTCAGCAGCTTGTCCTACCAAGGTAACCAGGGTAGGAGGAAGCATAGCAAAGTACTACTTGTCAGACCTCAAAATTTGGAACTGAAATTATTACACAGGCCAACAGGGAAAAAATTATTGTGCCTTGGTTTTTAGGCCTTGGGGTTATTTGGGGCACTTATTCAGAAAATGGCATTGGGTAGACCGCATCAGCTCTAGTTTTTTACATATAGTTATCATTATTTTCTATGGGTGAGCTGATGGTGACTGCCATATGGTATATGTTCTGTATCGCAAAAACTAGCGTTTGTAGGGAAAAACCAAAACCCAGGGCATTGGAGCCATTGGATCATGAGTTTGTGGGAGAGATCAAGATCATTTGAATATGAGTTTTCCCAGGTCATGCTCTGACTCACTATGTGACTCCTGCTCCCTGATGGATTTCATTTTTGGGTTTGGAATTCAGTTGTGTTGTGATGGCACTGAAGACTCTTCTCCTAGCTGTGAGGTGCTATTGTGAGTTTGCTGTTATGGAGAAGGAGCAGGGCTGGGATCTACTCTCCAGCTGTGAAGATCACCACCGGGGGGTAGGCCTTCTTGCCAGGTGAGCACTAAAAATGTCACAATGCACAAAATATTCACAAACCTTCTCTCAAGCACAGAGTGAACTGCTGACAGTAAAGCTTTATCTTTACTTTACTGTGTCTCAACTAGAGCCATGCTTCAAAGCACCTATTATCTTGACCTTCAGAGGATCTTGTACCTCCTGGTTCCCTTCTTGGAGCGAGGGGATGAAGAGCACCAGATCACAGCCACAGCTTTCTTTGTTGAAGTAAGGATTGCAAACTGCAGGGCTTGGAAAAACTTTTTAATGTCTGCCAGGAAGATTATGCAACTATGATTTCTTGATGAATCTGTTGAACATTGTCAGTGATGATTTCGTAGGTCTGGCCAAACATTTATGTCCTGATACACAATATAAATGAATTCAGGATAAAGAACAGCATTCCTAGAGTCGTAGAATAATAAGAGTTGGAAAAGACTACATGGGCCATCTGGTCCAACCCACTGCCATGCAGGAAAAGCACAATCAACATCCAAAATGGAAACCATAACAAATGTGAAGGTTGTCTAAATTGAGTCTACCATATTTTGGACTTATCATGAGAAAACATGACAAATGATACTTTGAAAGAAGTATGCAACAGATCTCTTGAAGATTCAACATGCTTTTGTTTACCTTTGCAAGGCTTACCTGAGCCGGTTCTTTCATTTCACATGTGCCTAATGTGAGTTTTGAATGAAACATTTGCTGAAATGTATTGAATGTACTGACCTGTTCAACTTTTTTGTGGCATAGCAACCTATCCCTAGTCTTTCCATGTTATTTCTACCTCTGTTGCCAATGTTTTTCATTAAGCAGTAAAGCCCAGGAACACATGTATTCAATTAATTGAGAAATACTTGAGATGCATCTTCACATCTAAGCGGATTTTTGGGGGTATTAGAACAAACTAGTAGAAAAGATTCTTTGTCATCCAATTCCTTCTTTATCTGTACTTTATCTTTTAGCTTCTTTGTATGTCAGAGGCCAGAAGACTTCCAGATAAATATTCCATTTGCCGCCTGAAGCGAGGTCTCATGCATGAAATCTCAGTGATCAGGGCATTGAGTATCAAAGGGCTTATTAACATGGTAGACTGGCCAGGAAAGGTAAGTGACAAGTCCCATCCTGTAACCTTCCTGAGCTTTTCTAGAGTAACTTTAGAAACATTAATTGAGGATTTAATCAGAAACCCCAAGAACCAGCAAAGTTGCTCTAGATTCCAGCCTTGCAAAGGAGATCTAGAATCTAGTGCAAGTCAAATGGCAAAGTGTCATCATATTGTGCTCTGCATGGATGTTTGTGCATAGCAGCCATCAAGAAAATAATTGGTGTTATCTGCCACTGAACTTGAAAGATTCTACACCCTTATACAAATGGCATGTATATACTGTATATACAGAAAGAATGCTTCACATGACCCTTAGAGGCATGGCCAGTCACCTCTGTCTTCTTAGGCCTGACCTTTGTCATCTCATAGACAAATAATTGCACAAGTATGCTCCATCAAAAGCTGATACTCTTTCACACTCTAACTGCCATGATTATGTCCTATGGAAGCCTGGGGTTTGTAGATTAAAAAGGCACTAGAACTCTCTGGCTGAGAATTCTCAAACACTACTATAAATCCCAGAATTCCATAAGATGTTGCCATGACACCTAAAGTAGCATCATAGAGTTATAATTTTATAGTGTGACATGGTTCCCAAATCACAGTCAGTTAGTGAACTTGTTTAACCCATGTTGCAAGTGTTTCAGCCTCGTTACAGCACTTGGGTGCTTGAAATCAAATCAACTCTGAAAAAAGGGGTGGTTTTGGTTTCATATTCAGTGTCAGCCTAGAACACATCGCCATTTCAGGTTGCCTGCCCACACACATTTGCCACTTCTGCTCAATATATGGTTTATCAAATTGATTTAATGTCCTGCAGTGCATATTGTAAAAAGGTGCTCTGCAAAAATTTTACTGCTATTTTTTCTGGCATCGCTCCAGAAAACCTCCCTACAGTTCTGAGATGTATACTGTATACAGTAGAGTCTCACTTATCCAAGCTAAACGGGCCAGCAGAGGCTTGGATAAGCGAATATCTTGGCTAATAAGGAGGGATTAAGGAAAAGCCTATTAAACATCAAATTAGGTTATGATTTTACAAATTAAGCACCAAAACATCATGTTACGCAACAAATTTGACAGAAAAAGTAGTTCAATACACAGTAATGTTATGTTGTAATTACTGTATTTACGAATTTAGCACCAAAATATCACGATATATTGAAAACATTGACTACAAAAATGGCTTGGATAATCCAGAGGCTTGGATAAGCGAGGCTTGGATTAGTGAGACTCTACTGTATGTGTGTATATAGTCTATGCATGTATTTATCATGGTGTAGTGGCTTGAATGGTGAACCAAGACATTGGGAGACCAAGGCTAAAATCCCTGCTCAGCCATGGAAATCTACATGTAATCTTGGGCATCACACTCTCAGCCTTGGAGGGTGGCAAGGGCAAATCTCCACTGAACAAATTCTTCCAAGAAAGTCCTATGGTCAGTTCACCATAAGCCAGAATTGACTTTTGAAGGCAAAATGTATATCTACAAACTTTCTAGAGATACCTTTTCTTACACCGTGATATACAGTCAGTATATGAATATTAAAATTTTATTATAACGTTAAAAATAAATAATATAATTTTATATTATGTTCTGTGTTTGTTTGTTCTGTTCTCCCAGTGGTAACTATTGATTTCAGTGTCAGTTGGACAGTGAATCCACTTTAAGTTTCAGTTTGGACTGTAAGGAATTATTCAAGGTGCTGAACAGTGTGTCCAAAATAGGCTCAGTGCCTTGGATGGCATCTTTAATCAAATACTAGCATGACCTGTAGTGATGGATGGGGAAAGGTTATATTCCAACTATCTGTGGAAATATGTGTATCATCCCTACCTGCTCTGTGTATTTAATATGCTTCTAGCCAATCACAAATCTTATTTAACCTTTTCTTTAGCTTTGGAATCATCATCACACAATTCACAAACATTTTACCATATAGAATAAAAGTATGAAGTGAGGGGAAAAGTAATGGTACATAAAACTTAAATGCACTTGCCAAAACAATCTCAGAAGTCAAAGCATTTTAAATCACTTTAAAGCTGCAATCCTATGCTTTCTTCCCAAGACATACATCCCATTGAATTCATTCTTGAATAAGAATGTATCCAGTGTCATTTTTAATTGACTTTCTCAGTAGGAGAAGATAGATGCTGGACTTTTCCTTCTGTATAAAAATCTTACAAGAGGTTCTTGTATCTCCAGTACTTTTCCTGAAGTTTCATTGTCTTCTCCTTAAACTTGATGTATTTAATCTGCTCTGTTAAAAATAAAACTTAACATGATAATACTTTGTGTACTACATCAGTTAGATCCTAACAACTGTAATGCCTTTCTCTTGTCCAGGAAGTAAAGCTGTTATTGCCAGCCATGACAAAAAGCCTGTCTGGAATGGATGGGAAACTATTTGTGGAAAGTGTGGCAGAAATAGAGGCGCTTCTCAATGGCCCAGAAGGAGCAGATTGTATTTGCAACATCACGGATTCTCTTCAGGACCTCTTTAGTGATGTAAGAAAACTGCATATGATTAACTGGCATAGTAGCAAACCACCTCACTGAGAAAACACCTCTTGAGATCCACTGATGGTATAATAACTGGAGTGTTAAATGTGGCTTGAGGAGTTGATCGTGAATTAAACCTATCTCAAAAGGTTGATGGAAGAATAAAATGACTGAAGGGGGGAAAGCAGGGATGCTGCTCTGAGCAAAATGGAAAAGCAAAATAGTGCACAATAATTTATTTATTTATTTCCAACATTTATATCCCGCCCTTCTCACCCAAAGGAACTCAGGGTGGCGTACACAATTGGCAACACTTTGATGCCTACACATAATTAAAACATAGCAATGAAAATCCAATTAAAACAATATAAAACATATGGTTAAAAATCCATTCATCCAAAATCCTCGTGCTGTAGCCGTAAATCAGTCTGGATCGTCTTTATCATTTAATCTTTGAAAGCCTGGGCACATAGCCATGTTTTCAGGGCTTTTCTAAAACTCAAAAGGGTTGGGGCAATACATAATTATCTTGCATGTAGCTCTGCGTAAGGGAGTGGTTTGAGCATTCGACTATGACTAGAGTTTGAATCCCTGTTCAGACATGGAAACTGAGTGACATTAGTCAAGTGACACTGTGTCTGCTCAGAGAAGACCCAAAACAATCCCTTTCCCGAACAAAAGTTGTCAAAAAAATCCAATGATAGTTTTGTTTTAAGATCACCATGACTCAGAAATAAGGGACAATAAAAACAATAACAAATCCAAGTAGTGCAAAATACAGTAATCAGCGAAGAACATGATCTAACAATGTACTTCAGTATCACAGTTAGGACTTTCTGTTCATCCTCTTCCTGCTGTAAGAATTCCATATGTATTCCAGAGGGTTCCTCCTCTCTCTGGTCTCCAGAGCAGAATACTTAGGATTCATAAGGGCTGCAAGAGAGATATCTGTAGATAGAAGTAGTGGATCCCCAAGAAAGAACAGCATTGGATTCTGGACTAAATAAGTGACAATCTTCTGACTTTGTCATATATGAATCAGTGTTTTTCAATCAGGATCAGATTGGATATTGATCTCGATTTGGACAGTCTTACTAACTCTCTTTGTCTTGATGCTTACAGAAGAGAGACAGTGTGCGTGCCTCTGCCATATATCTTTTTGGGAGAATGGTGAAAAGGTCCAAGAAGAGCAACAAACTAATGATAAGGCAACAAATACTACAAAACATGATTCCATTATTTTTGCATCTCCAGGAGGAGAATGCTGACATCAGCAAGGCACGTTCTTACCAACATATATTGCTACTAATTTCCAAGGAACCATCAACTGACTAGTTCACCCACAGCTGACTAGTTACCCCACACCCAGCTCCCCTTTCAGATACTCCTGGGGTTGGATTTCCGGGGCCGGGGAGTGCCATTGAGGTCGTAGGGGGAGGAGGGTGAGATGTGGTCAATTTCAACAATCCAGGGAGAAGTGCAACAGTGTCTTTGCGACCATGGGGAAAGGTAGACCCGGTAGCTAACATGACAGGCCCCCCGGACTTAAGGTCCTGCTGTTAAATGCCAGATCCATAAATAATAAAACATAAGCCATTCAGGACTTGATACTGGATGAGCATGTGGATCTGGCGTGCATCACCAAGACTTGGTTGGATGAGCTGTGTGGGGTAAATCTCACCCAGCTCTGTCCACCAGGTTTTGGGGTGCATCAGCAGACAAGGTCCAGGGGGCGGAGAGGTAGGGTTGTGGTGGTCTATCGGGAATCTATCTCCCTGATCAGGTGTACAGTTCCACGATCTACTGGGTTTGAGTGTGTCCACCTGAAAGTGGGTGGCCGGGACAGTTTGGGGATTCTGCTGGTGTGCTGACCACCCTGTGACACAGCAGTCTCCCTGCCAGAGCTAGCTGAGGTGGTTTCTGCTCAGATCTTGGAGTCCCAGCGACTTGTAGTGCTGGGTGACTTCAATATCCATGCAGAATCCACTTTATCCGGAGCAGCTCTGGATGACCATGGGGCTGTCCCAAGTGATATCAGGGCCCACTCATAAGGCTGGACATACATTGGACCTAGTTTTTATTGTGGACAAGAATATGGTTGGTGTGGAAGAGAAAAAAAATTCCATTGTCATGGACTGATCATCACCTGATCAGTTTTAGACTAACCGTGACTTCAAAACTCCACGGGAGTGGAAGACATATTAAAATGGTCCACCCCAGGAGGCTTATAGATCCTAATGGATTCCTGACAGCTCTTGGGGAATTACCTGTAATGAAGGCTGACGATCCTGTTGATGCCTTGGTCGAACTTTATAATGCTGAGA
The DNA here is from genome assembly GCF_035594765.1 of Anolis carolinensis. Taxonomy (NCBI): domain Eukaryota; kingdom Metazoa; phylum Chordata; class Lepidosauria; order Squamata; family Anolidae; genus Anolis; species Anolis carolinensis. Next base: position 175,165,838 of record NC_085844.1, read on the forward strand.
TGGCCAGGGCAGTGAACACAATCGCCCCTTGCAGACTCAAACCGGCTCCTTGGTTCTCTGACGAGCTGGCGGTGATGAAGAGGACGAGAGGAAGGCTAGAGTGCCACTGTCGGACAACTCGCAGTGTACCTGACCGAACACAGGCTAGAGCCTCACTAAAGGCCGTGCTGTTGAAGGCAGCCAGAAAAGCTTTCTTGACTGCCCGCATCGCATCTGCAATAAATAGACCTGCTGAGTTGTTTCAGGTGGTCGGGGAGCTTCTTCACCCTCATGGGGGGGGGGGGAAGGTCCCCGACCACCCAACAACCCAATGTTGCTATTTCGCACATCATTTTGCTGACAAAGTCGCTCAAATATTCTCCGAATTAGACACTAGATTAGTCGCAATACCAAATGAGGTACCCGAGGCATCTGCTTGTCTGGTTTTAATGGATTCGTTTCAGTCAGTTCAGCCCGATGATGTCGGGGGGGGGGGGTCCTCGGGGCTGTGAGGACGACCACTTGCGCTCTGGACCCTTGCCCTTCCTGGCTTATTAAACTTGTCAGTGTGGGATTGGTAGATTGGTTCACTGTAATCATAAATGCTTCATTTGATCAGAGACATTTCCCATAGTGCCTTAAACAGGCAACAGTAAGGCCTTGACTGAAGAAGATGTCTCTTGATCCTATGGTTTTAAACAACTACCGCCCAATCTCCAATCTCCCTTTTCTGGGCAAGGTTCTAGAGTGAGTGGTTGCCCCGCAGTTCCAGTGCTTCCTCGACGAGACCAACTATCTAGATTCATCTCAGTATGGCTTCAGGCCTGGTCACAGCACCAAGATGGCTTTGGTCACCTTGGTGGATGACCTCCGCAGAGAACTTGACAGGGGGAGTGTGTCCCTGCTGGTTCTCTTGGACATCTCAGCGGCTTTCAATACCATCGGCCATGGTATCCTTCTGGGTCGACTCTCCGGAATGGGTATTGGGGGCACTGGTCTACAGTGGCTCCGCTCCTTTCTGGAGGGTCATATCCAGTTGGTGAAGCTGAGAGATACCTGCTCGGACCCCTAGCCTTTGACCTGTGGGGTCCTGCAAGGTTCTATTCTATCTCCTATGCTATTTAACATCTACATGAAACCACTGGGCGAAGTCATCCGGAGTTTTGGAGTACGGTGCCATCTCTACGCAGATGACACCCAACTCTACTACTCTTTTCCACCAAACTCCAAGAAAGCCCCTCGGGTCCTGGACCAGTGTCTGGCCACCGTGATGGACTGGACGAGGGCTAACAGGCTGAAACTTAATCCTGACAAGACAGAGGTCCTCTTGGTCAGTCGTTTGACCGATTGGGATATAGGGTGGCAACTTGTGCTTGACAGGGTCACACTCTCCCTGAAGGCGCAGGTCCACAGCCTGGGGGTCTTCCTAGACTCAGCGCTGCCGCCGGCGGTGGCTGGGAGGGCCTTTGCCCAATTAAGGCTTGTGCGCCAGCTGTGACCGTATCTTGAGAAGGCTAACTTGACCAGGGTGGTCGATGCCTCAGTTACTTCTAGAATGGATTACTGTAATGCACTCTACATGGGGCTGTCTTTGAAGATGGCTCGGAAACTACAACTAGTTCAAAGATCAACAGCCAGATTGTTAACTGGAGCTAGTTACAGGGAGAGGTCAACTCCTCTGTTTAAACAGCTCCGCTGGCTGCCATTAAGTTTCTGGTCCCAATTCAAGGTGCAGGTGCTTACCTATAAAGCCCTAAACAGTTAGGGACTGGCCTATCTTCATGACCGCATCTTCCCCTATGAACCTGTGCAATCTCTAAGATCTTCTGGGGAGGCTCTTCTCTCGCTTCCTCCCCCTTTGCAAACGCGGTTGGTGGGATGCAGGAGAGAGCCTTCTCTACGGTGGCTCCTCGGCTCTGGAATTCCCTCCCCAGGGAGATTAGGTTAGCACCAACCCTCACTATCTTCCGGAAGCAATTAAAAACATGGTTGTTTTGTTGTGCTTTTGAGTAGATAAGTCTGTTATAACCTGGTCCATATTCACAGTGTCATTTGTCCTGTTCACTTTTTAGTTTGGTTTACATTCAGATTTATCTTCCCTACCTGTTGTGTCTATTTGATGTGTGTCCTATTTGTAATAGACACTCCCTTCATCAGTTTTGATTGTCGCCCAGATGTTATCCTATACTGGACTTTTTAATTCTTTGGATGATTGTATAACATTTTAACAATGTATTTTAGCTATGACCTGTTTAATTTGTTTTTAATTTGTGTTGTTATGCCTTAATTGTTGTATTTTATGATTTTATGTGACTATATTGGGCTTGTTCCCCATGTGAGCCCCCCCGAGCCCCCGCCTGGGGAGCTGGAGGCGGCATAAAAATTAAATTTATTATTATTATTATCAAGATATTCATAGTCAGATCATAAAAACAAGAATCCTAGCACCTATCTGTGCATTCTTGAGTGTGTATTCTCAAGCCTGATACTCCTGTAATGTAACTCCTATCAAAGTATGACTACACAGCCAACCCACACTGTTTTGTGAACTCTAGTTGACTGTTGTAAATTAATGTGGATATTTGCTTAGATTTTATGCTAGTATATAATTTTGTTTGATTATGTCTAGTTTAATTTATTGATGTTAGATGTAATCTAACATTTAATTTAGGCTATTAGGTTTTAATTTGATGTTAGGCTTTTAATTATATTTTCATATGTGGAGTTTCTCTGGGATTTTATGTCAATATTTGTTTGTTTTATGGAGGCATCGAAAGTTTGCCATTGTATGTTGGAATCTGCCCTGAGTCCCCTCGGGGAGATAGGGCGGAATACAAATAAAGATGATGATGATGATGATTATTATTATTATTAAGTTGACCCCTCCGTTGGCTACCCTTCACAGTTTTCCAAAGGCTGTGATAACTGGCATGAGCCAGGAATGCCCAGTTTCTCACAGTCATTTTCTCTCTTGTGTGCAAATATCAGAGTGTCATTTTTTCTTTTAAAGAATTCAGTAGGTGGATGGTGTTAGATTCTGAATGTTTCAAGCTGTATATTACCTTCTTGTAGAAATCTAAATACACCTTAGAGGAATCCTTTCACTTCCTGGGATGGAAAGCTCCAAAGCAGATTGTCAGTTGGAATGCTTGGCATGAACATGAAGATGTTCTGGATGAAACCTGCAGATATCTTGTAGGTTACCCAAAGGGTTTTTTTGTTTTTGTTTGGTATCACAAATTATTCTTGTTTCAAGAATAAAAGAGGGATATAAAACAAACCTGATTACAGTGAGCCTTTGGTGTCTACTGGAGTTCGGTTCTAGTACCCCCTGTAGATACTCGAGTCCAATTGTATACCATGACATAAAATTGTGTTCTTTATACAAAATGGGAAAATCAAGATTTGCTTTTTTGATTACAAAAATGCTTTGAAGCTATAGATGATGGAATCTGTGGATGTACAATCTGGATACAGAAGGCAAACCATATAGCAAAGATGATGGAAGACTTTTGAAAAGCCATTTGCTTTTACTCATGCAATGCTTATCTCATGTGTTTACTTCATTTCACACATGCATATCTTTAGTTCTGAATACAAAATCTGCTGAAATAACTGTTCTCTCTTGTGTTCATTCCATACTATTTCTGCTTTACTACCAATGTTTCTGTTAAAGAAGTAATGCCAAAATTACATCTACTTCTTTAACTGAAGTATACATATATTGCACTTTCCCTCGATGTGCAAAATGCTTCACACACATGATCTCAATGGTCCTTACAGAAGCCCTGTGCAGTAAGCCTGGGATATCCTTTATCTGCACAGTTATGTGATGAGATACAAACAACCTAGCACAGGGAGTGAGAAATGGGTGGCCCACAAATGTTCATAGAATCACAGCATTGGAACTGAATTGGACTGCAATTCTCATCAACCCCACCCAGCAAAGCCATTGGTGAGGAGGATGGAGATTATAGTATAACAGTATTGAAAGGGTCACAAGATGTCCCCCTGCCCTAGCTAAAATGCCACTATCTTAAAACATTAATAAATTATGTGGTAGTATTTAAGTTTACCTTTTGGATGAAACCAGTTTTATATTTGTTACACTTTCAGATACAGAAACAAGAAGGAGCTCTTCAAAGATTCTTGTACCAGGGCATTTTCTACACAGGGAGTCCCATTATTTCTATTAAAAGGGCTTCCATCATGTTCCTAAGTTTCCTAGTACTACGTATGGACAACACAGTTGCAAAGGAAGATCTAGATTTGGTATCCCAAAGTAAGTAAAGAGACAAAGTTTAAGATCACTGAAGTAGTATGCATAACACTAGATAAAATCATGAAACAGAAGATAGTCAGCTTAGGAATGGGAAGAATGAGGCCAGCATTGCTAATAGCGAGTTGCTGCCTAAAAAATAACAGGAGGACTGCAGAAGGTAGGCATCTGTCTTGTACAGACTGCCTTTCTGTTTTTCTTGCAATTACCACTTCTGTGATGATGTGTCACATTCTTGACATGGAGATTGTGTTGTATATTGCCTTGAATGCGTCAAGCAAATTGCTCTAAATTGTCCAGCCCATATTAATATATTGTCACATAAAATATCAGTAAAATGCTGAACAATTGTTTCCAGATATAAACCTTGGTACCCTTTGGAGCAAAATCTACAAAGCAATTTATGGCATCTTAAAGACAAACTAATTTGATTGTGACATAAGGTGTCTTTGATTATCTTTTTATCAGGTGCTTGAAGTGTTACATCAGCTGATAATTAATATCTGCATGCTTGGGATTGTGTGGGTTGAGAGGAATTACAAACATCGGAGGAGAAAGTGACAAAAGATTCAATGTGCAGAGGCTGATAATTTGCTACTAACAAAGCAATTGCATGCAGAGCCGGCCCTAGGTATTTTTCAAGTGTAGGCGAACAGAATTTTGGCACCCCCCCCCCCCAAACCAATCACTGAAAAATAAAAGCGTTGGATAAGCGAAAATGTTGGATAATAAGGAAGTATAAAGGAAAAGCCTATAAAACATCAAATTACATTATGATTTTAAAAATTAAGCACCAAAACATCATGTTTTACAACAAATCAATAGAAAAAGCAGTTCAATACATGGTAATGTTATGTAGGAATTACTATATTTGCAAATTTAGCACTAAACATTGAACAGGGATATAGGGCAGTGTGGACTTAGATAACCCAAATAGCCCTCAGTATTAAAAAAAACCCTCTAAAATCAGGACAATAAATAAAGAACAACACTCTGAAAACAGAAGAAATCCAGACAGTAAACAATCAGGGGCAGCTAACTCCTCCCAAAAAAAGATTCTCCCAGGCAAGAAGAAGCCAGGCCTTGAAGCCACAGGGCCATTAAATGCTAATCAAGGTGATTAATTACAACATTCACACCTGCTTCAAAGAAAAGTTCTTTCTCCCACCCTGGACCTTCTACAGATATATAAACCCCACATACCTAGCTTCCAAGTTCCTACAGACCTCACAATCTCTGAAGGCCCCAAAGGTGGGCTTGCGTGGTGCGAAGGTGGGTCTGCGCTGGCCGGAAGGCCCAGCACGGCCGCTGGAAGGCCCGAAAGAGAAGGAGGTGGAGAGTGGTGCCCTCCTCCCAGGACGATGGTGCCCCCGGGACGATGGCGCCACAGGCAAATGCCTATTTCGCCTTATGGTTGGACCGCCTCTGATTGCATGGCAGATGATGAATATCTGTGATGTGATAAAAACTTTTTGTCTTTATTTAGGCTTGATCTACACCACCATATAATGTAGTTTAAGAACGCAGATTAACTGCATTGAATTGGATTCTATGGCAGTGTAGATTCATATACTCCAGTTCAACACAATTAATCTGAATTCAGAAACTGTATTATAGGGCAATGTAGCTCCCACCTCAGTCTACAAGACGTAGTGATGGACCGTCTGATAAAGTCAATGCACTGCTATTGCTTTGGTTGAAGGACAGTTTTTTTTTCTCTCTATATATATATAAAAACGTGTATCTAATGCCCGAGTTCCCAGTGTGCTCAAACTGTGAAATATGAATTTTTTAAAATTTGCTACTAGCACCTGGATCTTCCTAGATAAGCCGAATCTTTAATATCAAAGGATATTTCAGCATCTATCTATCACCAATTTATCTATTGAGTATCCTGTCTTTCTGCTAATATGAGACCCAAACTAGCTTACAAAAGAAATCAAAATAAAATAGCTAATATATAGTACAATCAGCCCTCCACATTTCTTGTGAATAAAGGAATTGATATATTTTACCTGAGAGGCTATTTCTCTAGAATTTCTAGGCCTTCCAACATGATTATATTATGCTCAAGTTTTGCTGGAAGGTGAACAGAATCACACTGGAGGACCTAGAGGTTCCTAGAGAGGTATTATCTCTAGAAACCTCTAGATCAGAACTTTCTAAACATTTCATGTTGGTAACACACCATTTTCATACATGTGTTGCTTTGCAACACAGTAATTCAGTTTTATTAGCAAACCAGAGGTTAAACCAACCCCTTAAAAGAGATACAGATGCATACATAAGGTGTAATAACGCAACATATCTCATTAAAATCTTTCACTTACATTTTTAAAATATATTATTTATTGCTTATTTCACATGGACCCATCGAGTTCATGCAACACACCAACACATTGTAGACAACACACCTACATGTTGTGACTTATAGTTTGGATAGCTATGCTCTAGGTCAGGGGTCCCCAAACTAAGGCCCGGGGGCCGGATGCAGCCCTCCAAGGTCATTTACCTGGCCCCCACCCTCAGTTTTATAATACATTTTTATATCAGTTTTAATAATATATATTGTATATACATATAATATTGATAAAAATATTATAATGTTATACAATATAATACTAATAATAATCTATATATATAAAAGAGTGATGGCATCACGGCAATTCACAAAACAACAAAAGTACAGGCCCCCCAACCTCAAAATTTGACAACACAACCCATCATCCACGCCTCAAGGTTGATACAACAAAAAGAAAAGAAAAATAAAGTCCTAATTAGAGGGAGAGCAATAATTTTTTTTTATCCAATTGCTGCCAGTTTAGAGGGCTAATCTCTGCCCACTTGGTTGCCTAGCAACCAAGGGACAGCCAGGTTTCAGTTAGGGGACAGGCCGATTTAGGCCTCACTTAGGCTTCTTCCACAGATTATCTAATTTGCACTGGATTATATGGCAGTGTAGACTCAAGGCCCTTCCACACAGCTATATAACCCATTTATAATCTTATATTATCTGCTTTGCACTGGATTATCTTGACTCCGCACTACCATATAATCCACTTCAGTGTGCATTTTATACAGCTGTGAAGAAGGGGCCTCATATAATCCAGTTCTGAGCAGATAATATAAGATTAGAAATATACAGTAGAGTCTCACTTATCCAACGTAAACAGGCCGGCAGGATAAGTGAATATGTTGGATAATAAGAAGGGATTCAGGAAAAGCCAATTAAACATCATATTAGGTAATCGTTATACAAATTAAGCACCAAAACATCATATTATACAACAAATTTGACAGAAAAAGTAGTTCCATGCGCAGTAATGCTATGTAGTATTTACAGTAGAGTCTCACTTATCCAACACTCGCTTATCCAACGTTCTTGATTATCCAACGCATTTTTGTAGTCAATGCTTTCAATATATCATGATATTTTGGTGCTAAATTCATAAATACAGTAATTACTATATAGCATTACTGTGTACTGAACTACTTTTTCTGACAAATTTGTTGTCTAACATGATGTTTTGGTGCTTAATTTGTAAAATCATAACTTAATTTGATGTTTAATAGGGTTATCCTTAATTCCTCATTATCCAACATATTCGCTTATCCAACGTTCTGCTGGCCCGTTTATGTTGGATAAGTGAGACTCTACTGTACTGTATTTACAAATTTACCACTAAAATATCACAATGAATTTAAAACACTGACTACAAAAACATTGATTATGAAAAGGCAGACTGCGTTGGATAATCCAGAACATTGTATAAGCGAATGTTGGATAAGTGAGATTCTTCTTTAATATGAAATAATTACTGGGATAGAATAATGCAGAACAATATAATCTCTAAAACCAGGACAGTAAATAAACAGGGGAATTCCACACAGGAAACAATCAGGGCCAGCTAACACCTCCCAACAAAGTATTCCCATCATCAAAGTCTGGCAAATCCTGTTTTCTCAGGGCCACAGACAGTAGAAGCACATAAAATATCGCAAACAACACCACTCTGAAAACAAGGGTATTCCAGACAGGAAACAATCAGGGCCAGCTAACACCTCCCAACAAAAAATTCACTCAGGGAGGAAACAGCCAGGCTTTAAAGCTGCAAGGCCATTACATCCTAATCATTTTTCCTAATTGCAGCATTCATACTTGCCTCCAACAAACAAAAAAACAATCAGAAATATTGTATATTCACAACCTTTAGGAAATAATATCCCCTGATGGTGCAGCGTGTTAAAGCGCTGAGCTGCTGAACTTCTGGACCGAAAGGCCACAGGTTTGAATTTGGGGAGCGGAGAGAGCCCCCACTGTTAGCCCCAGCTTCTGCCAACCCAGAAGTTCGAAAACATGCAAATGTGAGTGCATCAATAGGTACTGCTCTGGCGGGAAGGTAACGCCGCTCCATGCAGTCATCCCACATGACCTTGGAGGAGTCTACGGACAACGCCGGCTCTTCGGCTTAGAAATGGAGATGAGCACCAACCTCCAGAGTCAGACACGCCTGGACTTAATGTCAGGGGAAAACCTTTACCCTTGACCTTAACTACCACCAATTCCTCAATACTTTATTTCCCATACCACCAGACTTCGCCACAGCAACGCGTGGCCGGGCACAGCTAGTACCATATAATAATATTAATTATATTTTATATATTACATATAGTATTACAGTATAGTGGTATAGTTAAATATAGTAATGTATAATGCTAATATTGTGCTATGCTAATAATATAATATACTAGCTTTGCCCGGCCATGCGTTGCTGTGGCTTATGGGAATCCTTATGGAATAGCAGTGAATAGCCTTGCAGTCTCAAAGCCTGGCCGTTTTCTGGAGTAGCTGGAGCTTTTTGTTGTATGAATGTAGAGGCATGGATGAGGGGTTGTGCTGCCAAGTTTAGTGTTTCAGGGATGTGTAGTTTTGTTGTTTTGTCCTAGGCCGAAATTTCATTACCCTTTTACTAGCTGTGCCTGGCCACGCCTTGCTGTGGCTTAGTCTGGTGGTGTTGGTCAGTCTACATTAGGTTGTATTTATGCTGTGACCTCCACCTTCTTTATACTCACATTAGTAGTAGTATTTGAAGTCTGTTACCTTCTTCAATTTTTGTGTTGATTGATAATTGCTTGAGATCCCTGTTGTCTTTGGTTTGTTGTTAGTTGTAATGTCTGATTCTGCTGAGTGCGGTTTATATTTTTATTGTGGTACAATAGTCTTTTTTTTGGTTTTGCCTGTGTAGGTGTTTATTATTATTGTTGTTGTAGTGGTCATGAAGGTTGGATAAGTTAGATGCTACTGTATTGTTTTTTGGAGGCCCAGTGTAGCACTGACTGGCCTCTCAGCCTCAGTGCCTGGCTGTTTCTTGCCTGTGATGGTGTTGATTCTTATTGTTGTTGTTGTTATTGTTATTATTGTAATTGTTTTTTTGGAGGCCAAGTGTGAATGTAGGGATTGGGGAGGTGGATGAGTTGTGTTGTCAAATTTTGTATTTGTTATAGTCACAATGCATTGTTGTGAGTTTTGTGGGTCCAGAATGTGGTTTTGTGGTGTGGTTGTGTTGTTACAACTGAGAGGCAAGGCTTTTGTGTTGTGTTGCCAAGTTTTGTATTTCTGGGGCGTTTAGTTGTGTGCCAAGTTTTGTATTTCTGGGGTGTTTAGTTGTGTTGTTATAGTCACGATGCACTGTTGTGAGTTTTGTGGGTCCGGATTGTGGTTTTGTGGTGTGGTTGTGTTGTTACAATCGGGAGGCAAGGCTTTTGCATTGTTTTGCCAAGTTTCGTATTTCTGGGGCGTTTAGTTGTGTTGTTATAGTCATGATGCATTGTTGTGAGTTTTGTGGGTCCAGATTGTGGTTTTGTGTTATGGTTGTGTTCTTACAACTGGGAGGCAAGGCTTTTGCGTCGTGTTGTCAAATTTTGTATTTCTGGGGCATTTAGTTGTGTTGTTATCGCATGATGCGTTGTTGTGATTTTTGTGGGTCTGGATTGTGGTTTTGTGGTGTGGTTGTGTTGTTGTAACCTGGAGGCAAGCCTTTTGCATTGTGTTGCCAAATTTCGTATTTCTGGGATGTTTAGTTTTGTTGTTATAGTCACTGCGCAAACAACTTTATCATTTTATATATATAGATTGTATGTACATATAGCTGCTCTGAGTCCCCATCGGGGTAAGAAGGGTGGGATATAAATGTAGTAAATAAATGTAGTAAGTAAATAAATAATTAATTTTAGACTTAGGCTCACCCAAATTCTGAAATGACTTGAAGGCACACAACAACAACAAACAACAATCCGAATTAACTTGACTATCTCATTGGCCAGTAGCAGGCCCATACTTTCCATTGAAATCGTGATAGGTTTATGTTGGTTAAGATTGTTTTCATTTTTAAATATTGTATTGTTCTCTCATTGTTGTTGTTGTTGTTGTTTTACACTACAAATAAGACATGTGCAGTGTGCATAAGAATTGGTTAATTTTTTTTTTCAAATGATAATTCGGCCCCTCAACAGTCTGAAGGAATGTAGACCGGCCCTTTGCTTAAAAAGTTTGAGGACCCCTGCTCTAGGTCATCCAGTATGACTGATGTCACACTTCAAAGCCTAGAAGTTCATAGGGAGAACATTTTAATCAAATCTGTGAATAATCAAATCCACAAAAAGTCAAAACTGCAAATGTGGAGGGATGATTGTAAAAATGTTTGAAAAAAAGTCAATCCAATTAAAACGTTAACTTAAAACAAGTAAAAATGGAACAGACGTGGTTGGTGTCCATATTAGTGCTGATCTAGTAGAGAATCCTTTTGCATGTTAATTATTATTCCTATGTTGCTTTCAGCTCTGGAAAGCCTGATGCATGATTCCGATGTATCCGTGTGCATGACTGCAGCCCATGCCCACAATCGCATCTCCGCTATTCTCTCAAAACAGTTGAATGGACTTCATGGCAACAATATGGCCGCAGCCAGTGACTCTGGCGCTGAAAAGCAGATCAGTAATTCCAGATCCCAGAACTCTTTCCGCAACAGCAGTTCCAGTCTGTTTCGCGTCATGAGCCTTTGGAAATCTGCCAACAGGAATTAGGGTCTTGCTGGTGGGTGGGAAAGGAGTTCGGCATGCACCTTTTCATCACAACAGAATGGCTGCAAACATTATTCTTCTTGCAGTCAACGTGTGGAAGAAAAACATGAAGGGGGACCACAAAAGGAATCTTGGCTTCATTGTTTCCCTCAATAATAAATGTCACTGGTTCACTCCACAATCCAGCCTCTTGGATCAGTTTTCAAAGATGGCAGTGCTACTCCAAGCCATTATAATAGAGATGGACAAAGTAGAGGAGACTTGTGGCAACTGTTAAGGCAAACCCATTTAGTTGCCCATGAAATCTTATCCTGAAATGAACTGGTTTGTCTTAAAGATGCTCATCAGCCCATTAACTTGCTGGGGCAACATTACCAAAAGTTGTTTTCTTTCCTCCAAATATTAAAGTATGGTGCAGCAATTATTTTAGTGTTAAATAATAACACTATTTTTTGCTACAAAGATGTACTACCACTCTTCTTCCCCATTTCTCCAAATCTAGCTTAATGTCTAGAGAATCAGTTTAGTTTTGACAAAGACCTCATCAGACCACGGCTCAAAACCCTCCTTGGACAAGGACAGGCCGAGTGACCATCAGTCGGGGTGTTTTGATTGTGTTTTCCCGCATAGAATCATAGAATCCTAGAGCTGGAAGCGACCTCGAAGGGCATCCAGTCCAACCCTCTGCCAACACTATGAGTCTATGATCACCCTCTGTATGACCTTGAGCAAGCCACATTTTCTCAGCCTCAAAGGAAGGCAATGGCAAACCCCATCTGGAAAAAATTGCCACATGATAGGTTTGGCTTGGGTTCCACATATGTTGGCAGCACAACGACTGCATAGTATCTATGTACTATGTAGGAGATAAGGCAGATGAGCTGTCATCGAACTTTAAAAGTAATTTTTAGGATACATTTTTAAAACTCTCAATGAGACAGTAGGTGTTGCTGGAAGCAAGTAATCGATGATGTGTCACATTTAAAAATATGTCCCTGTTTCAGTGAATAATGGAACTGTTAAAAGCAGAAGCCCTGAAGAATTTACTGTAAATTTTCAGTTAACTGGCACCCATAGGATTTAGGATCCGGTTCCATTATCTTAATATATCAATATATCAATATAAAAATATCAATACATAAAGTCTGTATTGATATATTAATATTGAAATAGAGTAATTGAAAGCAAATAAAGACAAACTTAATGCAATGTGTTGTCGAAGGCTTTCATGGCCGGAATAACTGGGTTGCTATGAGTTTTCCAAGCTGTATGGCCATGTTCCAGAAGCATTCTCTCCTGACGTTTCGCCCGCATCTATGGCAGGCATCTTCAGAGATTGTGAGGTCTGTTGGAAACAAGGCAAAGGAGATTTATGTATCTGTAGAATGTCAAGGGTGGGAGAAAGAACCCTTGTCTGTTGGGGGCAAGTGTGAATGTTGCAATTGATTATCTTGTATTAGCACTGAAAAGCCTTGCAGGTTCAAGGCCTGTTTCCTGCCTGGGGGAATCCTTTGCTGGGACATGTTAGCTGGCCCTGATTGTTTCATGTCGGGAATTCCCCCATTTTCAGAATGTTGTTCTTTATATACTGTCCAGATTTTAGAGGTTTTTTTAAAAAATACTGGTAGCCAGATTTTATTCATTTCCTCCTTTCTGTTGAAATTGTCCACATGCTTGTGGATTTCAGTGGCTTCTCTGTGTCATGTGACATAGTGGTTGTTAGAGTGGTCCAGCATTTCTGTGTTCTCAAATAATTTTCTGTGGTTTATTAAGTGCTCTACTATGGCTGACTTCTCTGGTTGAGTTAATCTGTAGTGCCTTTCATGTTCCTTGATTCGTGTTTGGGCGTGATTAGGTTATTGTTGTATGTTTATATTTTATGTTGTCCTGTTTGCATTGCTGCTATTTTGTAAGCCGCCCGAGTCCCTCTAGTAGGGAGATGGGGCAGGACATAACTAAAGACATTATTATTTATTTCTGTATGTGATTATTTAAATTTTTCAGGTACCAAAAATTTAAATAAAATCAATTTAAGGTAGTTAAACTTTAAAATCAAAGAAATAAGCAACTTTAAGGTGCTTACAAATTTATAATGGAAGAAATACTAAAAGAATAATTTAAAAGTTTTATAAATGAGGTGGGAATAAGAAAAAATATTTCTGTTGTTGAAGGCTTTCATGGCTGGAATCACTGGGAGTTTATGAGTTTTCTGGGCTGTATGGCCATGTTCTAGAAGCATTCACTCCTGACGTTTCACTCACGTCTATGGCAGGCATCCTCAGAGGTTGTGAGGTCTGTGGGAAAACTAAGCAAGGGAGGTTTATATACCATGGAGCTGTGGACAAGTCTACATAGGGACCCCCAAAAGCAGCATTGCCAAAACATGAATCAAGGGACATGAAAGGCACTGCAAACTAATCCAACCAGAGAAGTCAGCCATAGCAAAGCACTTGATGAACCAACCTGGACACAGTATATTATTTGGGAACACGGAAATGCTGGACCACTCTAACCACCACCCATGTCAGGCCACACAGAGAAGCCATTGAAATCCACAAGCATGTGAACAATTTCAACAAAAAGGAAGAAAACATGAAAATGAGCAAAATCTGGCTACCAGTATCAAAAAATAAAGAGCAACACTCTGAAAACAGAGGAATTCCAGACACGAATCAATCAGGGCCAGCAAACACCTCTGAACAAAGGATTCCCCCAGGCAGGAATGAAGCTGATAAGGCCATTAATGCTAATCAAGGTGATTAATTACAGCATTCACATCGGCCTCCAACAGACTAGAGTTCTTTATCCCACCTTGGACCTTCCACAGATATATAAACCTCCCTTGCTTAGTTTTCCAACATACCTCACAACCTCTGAGGATGCCTGCCATAGATGTGGGCGAAACGTCAGGAGAGAATGCTTCTGGAACATGGCCATACAGCCCAGAAAACTCACAACAACCCAAAAATATTTCCCTTCCCCAAAAAGCACCAAATGGCATGTAATCAGAAGAATGAACTTATAAGTCTGTATTGGGGCAAGGATAGGCAAAAAGCACAATGGAATAGCGCATGCCGAAAGGGATCACACAGGAATTCAGAGCTCTATGCTGCAGTGAGTGATTGTGCTGCGTGCGTCACAGAAAGTGGGAGGGCCTTCCGTTTGGAGATCCTGCGGAACACCCGGAAGAGCCTTCCTCTTGCCTCCTCTGATGGCGGGCGCAGCGAGCGACGAGGAGGATGAGGGTGGCATGGACGCCTTCATGGACAGGTTCCGGGGCCCGGAGCGCTGCGAGGGGGCTTTCAACCAGGACAACTGGGAGAAGGTGGGTTCAATGCTATGCAATCCGAAAGGAAAGCGTCGCTTTTGTTGTTGTTCATTTTCCGGGGTGTATGGCTATGTTCCAGAAGCATTCTCTCCTGACGTTTCGCCCACATCTGTGGCAGGCATCCTCAGAGGTTGTGAGGTATATTGGAAGACTAAGCAAGGGAGGTTTATATATCTGTGGAAGGTCCAGGGTGGGAGAAAGAACCCTAGTCTGCTTAAGGCAAGTGTGAATGTTGCAGTTGCCCACCTTGATTAGCATTGGATAGTCCTGCAGCTTCAAAGCTTGGCTGTTTGACAATAGTTCTTTCTCCCATCCTGGGCTTTCAAAAGGTAAAGGTTTCCCCTGACGTTAAGTCCAGTCATGTCTGACTCAGGGGGTTGGTGCTCATCTCCTTTTCTAAGCCGAAGAGCCGGCGTTGTCCGTAGACACCTCCAAGGTCATGTGGCCGGCATGACTGCATGGAGCGCCGTTACCTTCCCGCCGAAGCGGTACCTATTGATCTACTCACATTGGCATGTTTTCGAACTGCTAGGTTGGCAGGAGCTGGAGCTAACAGCGGCCGCTCCCGCCGCTCCCGGGGTTTGAACCTGGGACCTTTCGGTCTCCAGCTCAGTGCTTTAACGCACTTCTCCACCGGGGCTTTCAACAGATATATAAACCCCACTTGCCTAGTTTCCAACAGACCTTACAACCTCTGAGGATGCCTACCACAGATGTGGGTGAAACGTCAGGAGAGAATGCTTCTGGAACATGGCCCTACAGCCCGGAAAATGCACAACAACTCAGTGATTCCAGCCATGAAAACCTTCAACAACACAAAGCGTGGCTTCCTCTTGCTTTCTCTGCCCAAGAGTGCTGCTGCTGCTTCTCATCAGACCACAGCGCCCAGGGTTGCATTGCCACGAGCCACTGCAGTTCAAGGACTGCCCAGCTGCAATGATTTTACAGCAGGCATGCGCAAACTTGGGCCCTCCAGGTGTTTTGGACTTCAACTCCCACAATTCCTAACAGCCGGTAGGCTGTTAGGAATTGTGAGAGTTGAAGTCCAAAACACCTGGAGGGCCCAAGTTTGCCCATGCCTGCTACACTGACCAAACATGGCTGTGTAGACATGACATTGAATCTACTCTTTCACTCCTTGCAATATGGGGCTGGTATGGCTGGCATACCTTGCACCATTATTGCAGACCACTCCTAACGCATACGCATTAATTCTACAAATACTACATTATTATAAGTTGTTCATCCCTTATCTGGAATCCCAAATCCCAACCCGTCCACATGGGTTGCTGAGATTATTACACCTTTGCTTCCTGATAGTGCAACATACACAAACTTTGCTTCATGCACAAGGTTATATAAAACCACCTCTAGGCAATGCATATTAAATATACAAACATGATTTTCCTATTTTGACTTCATGATATTTCATTATGTATGTATATGCATATATAAGAAAATCCAAAATCCTGGGGGAAAAAATGTCTGAAATGTTCCCAAGCATTTCGGGTGAAGGATACTCAACCTATATCAAATTCAATCCAAACTGATAACTTGATTTCAATTCCAGTGCATTTATGTACATCAACGAAATAACGTTGTCTCATACCCAAGCAATAATAGTTGCACAGGAATTCTTCTTAATCAAAGTGCAAGACAAACTCTGGACATACTGTTCCAGATCTAGATCTGGTCAACTATTGCACTTTTTAAAAAAAGTAGTGGTCCCTGGCTTATGTTGTTGTTAAGTGCCTTCAAGTCACAACCTCTGAGGATGCCTGCCATAGATGTGAGCAAAATGTTAGGAGAGAATACTTCTGGAACATGGCCATACAGCCCAGAAAACTCACAGCAACCCAGTGATGCAAGCCATGAAAGCCTTGACAATACATTGCCTTCAAGTTGTTTTTTATTATTCAGCAACCCAAAGGTGAATCTATCAGGAGATTTTCTGAGGCTGAGACAGTTTGATTTGCATACAATCACCCAGTGAGTTTCCATAGCCAAGTGAGGATTTGAATTCTGGTCTCCAGATCGTTAGTCTAATTCTCAAACTATTACTCCACCCTGGCTCCCTATTGGTGTGCTTTACTATTTCAATTTATTATTAAAATAAATATGTTCTTAGCTATATAATCTGATTTTTTGTAGTGATACCTAGTACATATTTAATTGTAAGCATTAGGATTTCCGTGTTAGTTTTAGCAGTTCTTTTTGCACAGTGCTGCTTTTACTCCTTTGGGAGCTCATGCCTATTATCTGACCGATGATACTGTGATGCAGTATTTCCCATTGCGATTACCTTCAAATATTTGTACTTAAATTTCTATCATATTCAGTTCTTGGCTTATTGGTGCTATAGTTCAAAACATACAAAGGGTGCCAGGTTGATCTGATTAAAACATTACAGAAGTGACAAGTGTGATGCTAAAAGATGAATACAGTCTATAATTTCTATATTCAATTATAAGCAGGCCTGTAGCGGGGGTGGGGTGGGGTGGGGTTAGGGGTTCAACACACACACACACACACACACACACACACACCCGAAAAAAAACCTGGTTTACTCATGAATTTTAACTGGTCAGCCAAATCCCCATGCTAAGTCTGTGAGACACAAAAAATTAAGAGTCCCTCGAGGCACTATCTCAAGCAGATATTGACAGGTCTGTAGCTGGGAAGGGAGGGTTAGGGGTTCAAATCCCCCCCCCCCCGAAAAAAAAATTCTGGCTACGGCCCTGATTATAAGTTTATACATACATTGGAAAGGGCATCAAATATTATCTAGTTGCATCCCTTTCTTGTTAAAATCCTAAAAAGGCAGCAGAAATGGACACCTTCACTATTCCAACTTAATTATGTCTTTAAAAAAATTGATTCCCCATTCAGAAATATAGTGGGCCCTTGATATCTTCTAGAGTTTTGTTCCTGGACATCCATGGAAACTCATATTTTTAAAATAGTATACATTTAGATCTATTGAAAATTGAAAAAAAGAAAAAAAGAAAAAAGATAGAAAACTAGTTTGTTTGTATATGTTTGTGTGTGGGACTTCCAATGATTTTTTCAGTAGTTATATATGCATATAGAAATGTGTACCTCTCTTCAAAATTACAACATATTTCTATTTTTCCATGACGTATTCTTTTCACTCATCAAAACCAAATGATTTCCTAAATTTCATTTTTTCACAAAAAGTCTGTAAGTGTCTTCCAATCTTTGGGAAATGTCCCTAACGATATTTCTGTAACCAAACCAGACAATTTGTCATTTTCTCCTAAATCTATCCATTTCGACTACTATTCCTCCATAGTAAGTAGTGGTGTGTTTTTACTGAGTTTTGTGAATACATGTTTGTGTGTTTGCATCTGTCAGAGGGAAAGAATTCTGGCAGGTATGGATGGAACGTTTGATGAAATTCTGCAACAGAAATGTCAAAACCTGTGTTATTCCTCAGTTTTGGTTGTTACCAGGGAAGAAGTTGGTTTGATATGTTATAATTGTAAAGACTTAGTATGTGGATGACAGTAATTCAGAAATTGCTTACTCTGACAACTAAAAGCTCTGACTAAAGTAAAGCTTTCAGGAGGATCAGCTGCCTAATTAAATGTACAACGGGATCAAGGACATATATTTCAATTACTTACATTAAGAGTGTATTTCCAAAGGTATTGTCACAGTGCCAGGGTTGTGCTGGTATGCAGGCAGAGGTGAACCAAAACAAACACCCAGCTTGTGTCAAACTGTTTAATTAAAGCAACACTTACTGTCTGACTTTTTCCGTAGTTCAAATACAAAACATAAAGATAACTCTCAACCACAGAATATAAAACGAAGACTGATAACAAATGCCGATTCAGTCAAACACCGTAGTCAATAGCCAATCCAGAGATTCAAGGTTCCATAGTTCCAAGAGTTTAGGAGAAGAGGTCAGAATACTGAAAATCCACAAACCTGGAGGAAAAACAAGCAGCATCCACAGCCAAATAGACAAAAACCTTTTCTCCTTAAGACCAGTCTCCAGGCTATCTCCTTATATCCAGTTAAACTCAGCTGCATCTTATTTCTTTGCCCTTTAGAACTAGGACATTAACCTTTTCCATCACCAACTACTAGGCCTGACACCACCAACGATCATAACATGATACATGACAGGTATTGTGCTTCAGATTTTACTTCTTTCATTCTTGGTAATGGACTATCAGCATCTGTTAACAGGAATTTGACCAGGTTCCAATGTTCATGAAGAAAGCCCCCTCTGAAATAGACCCGAAGCAGAATCCCGACCTGGCTTGCCTTCAGTCTCTCATTTTTGATGAAGACGAGACCCCTGAAGGTAACTTCTGTAGTATAATATGTGATATGCATTGTCAGTGTTACGGCTTGGAATTTGCAGTTTTGTTCAGTGCTTTTGCTAGAACAGTAAGGATATCATTGGATTTTGGAGTAAGCCCCATGTATCCATAGGAAGTACCTGAAACTGAAGAATGCAATTAAATTCCTTGACTTCTGGTCCCAGCATACCATAAAGGTGAGCTGAAGGACCTGGAAATTTCTAAAGAGGTGCATTCTCTAGGAATTACTTAAGTCCTCCAGGGTGACTTCTAGGAGATGTATATCATAGAATCGCTAGGAGGACCTAGCCAATTCTAAATGAAACCATTTTTGCCAGAGCACAGATACATTATGGGGGTCTTATTGTATGTTTAATGAACAAGATTCCTCATGGAGACATATCTATGATCTTTCTCTTGATTGTAAATGTAAGAAACTAAAAGTGATGAGATTTTTAGTCTAGCATTTCAGTAAACAAATAATTTGGCATCTTCTGCCCTTTAATGGCATATTGAAACAGATAGACTGAGGACCCATACAGTGATTGTCTCTCTCTCAAATCCTGACATCTGTTGTTGTGTTGTTTTTTCACCAGAGCAAGCCAAGACCTATAAGAATGAGGGCAATGATTACTTCAAGGAAAAGGATTATAAGAAAGCAATCCTATCTTATACAGAAGGTCTGAAAAAGAAGTGCAGCGATGTGGAACTGAATACTGTGCTTCATACAAACAGAGCTGCTGCCCAGTTTCATTTGGGTAATGTATTGCACTTTAAATCCTACATAGTGAAACAATTTTTGCTTCCCTGTAGGTTCATGCAGTCATAAAATGAGTGGAATTGTGTAAATACATTGTTGTTTATAAATGGGATTGTAGGGTCTGTATTACAATATTTCTTTTTTGTGTATGGATAAACAAAATGTGGACTGCTAATTTAAAATCTGTTGCACTATGAATTGAAATGCTGTAGAGTGGGAAAAAATTACTTAAACCCTAACACTTTGACCAGTACAGTATACTACTAATGGCATATGCAAGCATATGTCCCCAGTGTCCCTGCCAATGTATTTTTGTTGTTGTTATAAGTTAGTATGGGCCCCTGGTGGTGCAGTGGATTAAACCACAGAGCTGCTGAATTGCTGACCAAAAGGTCGGCGGTTCGAATCCGGGGAGCAGGGTGAGCTCCCACTGTTAGCCCCAGCTTCTGCCAACCTAGCAGTTTGAAAACATGCAAATGTGAATAGATCAATGGTTACTGCTCCGGCGGGAAGGTAACAGTGTTCCATGCAGTCACGCCAGCCACATGACCTTGGAGGTGTCTACAGACAACGCTGGCTCTTTGGCGTAGAAATGGACATGAATACCACACTCTCGAGTTGGACACGACTAGACTCAGCTTCAAAGGGAAACCTTTGCCTTTTATAGCTTAGTGTTCTCCACCACCTTCCACAATAGCCAAAGTTCATCTTCCCCATACAGTTTGTTGTAATAGCCTTCTTGAATGGCCATTCTATGGCTGATACAGAATGGAGTTGTTCGGCAAAGCACTCCAATGGATTTCATGGTATCATTGGTTAATGTCTGATTAGAATTCATAGCAAAACACTCCTCCAGTTCCTCCATATTTGCTCTTTACCAGGCGTAGAAGGGATGTTCAGGATGACTATCTCAGCAGAATTCTTACACTATAAACAATATAGGAGCTCAGCCATAGCATTCAAAACACATGCAGGCACTCATACAGTGCAATACAGATGACCAGCTTTTGTATGCTGGACCATTATATTAATCAAATCTTGATCTAAGAGCCAAAAGCTCAAATTAATAAAAATTTTGTGCAGCAGTGGAGGCTGTACGACCTCCATGACTCATGCAGCTTTTTGACATTGTCTAACTTTTTCTCTTGGTCGAATCATAATGGAAATCTCACATCTATGGTCCTATATGTGCATCAAAAAAACCTCCATGTTAATTATATTATATAGCTAATTAATCTGTTTGTGTATTATTTTAAAATGCTCTAGAGATTATTTAACTAAAATGTTTTAAAAGGAATAAGATTTAGTCTTATGTGCTGATAGGAATTTCATTTGAGCAAGTGAGATGTGCTGCTGAAGTTTTTCAGGAGGAAAAAATAAACTATATGCAGCTTTGGTGGCAATATAATATCAGGCAGGAACGAAGGGCAAATTTTCATTGGTTATATTGAATTTCTTCAGCAAATGCTTTCACCACCCCCACTTCTCAGCGAAAACATCAGCTGATAGTTTTGGAAGTCCCATATTCTCTCTGGCATCCCATTTATGACATACCTTCTTTATAGACAAAAATGACGGGACCACAGAACTGTGTAGGTGGAGCTCTGCCCAGACTGTCAGATCTTAGCCAGTATCTTCTCTCTTCATTGTCCATATACACTTACATCTGTCAGCTGTTTTGTAGCAATGTAGCTCTGTTTTTCTTTAGGAACAAGCCTTTCCTCATAGACAAAACATCTGGATCCAATATAATGTTCTATGTTTTACAGTGTTGTATCTTGTTTAGGCAACTACCGCTCTGCTCTCAATGATGCTATCACAGCAAGAAAACTGATGCCCAACCACCTCAAAGCAATAATAAGAGGTAAGAAAGACTACCATTATGCTCACATCGAACAGCAGCATTACCAGAGTAATGCTTTTGCACTCTGATAATGAAATGATGCAACAGCATTAGCATCCAGAAACACTAAAAGCATGAAATATTTTTATGTCCTGTTTTAAAAAGTTTGTAGAGCAAGTTGTTGGCAAGGTAAATTTTCAAAGTGCCATGAAATAGTAATTTAATACCATTTGAAAGTTGTGCTACCTTAACTTAAAAAATAATGAAGGATGAGCAAAAGCAATTGTAGCTTGAAATGAAGCAGTTTACAGTAGGTTAGCAGTAAATGCAAAATTATAACTTAGGTCAGCGACTATTAGATCATTATTTTAGCCATTAGATCAGAGCTTTCCAAACACTCCATGTTGGTAACACGCTTTGCAGACAGGCATCATTTCGTAACACAGTAATTCAGTTTTACTAGTAAACCAAAGATTAAACTAATCCCTTGTAGGTGATACAGACACATGCATAAATTGTAGTAACAAAATGTATAGGCTCACAATACATTTCATAAAAACTTTTTATTTATATATATATTTAAATACATGATTTATTGCTTATTTCACATACACAGATTTCTTGTTAGGTTTGCATGGCACACCTGCACACTGCAGCTGACACATTAACTTGTCACGATATGCAGTTTGGAAAACTTAGCACTACATTAAAGTATCTTTTGATCCAGTCATTTGATTTCTTGGTAGCACATTGAGATCCCCCCCCCCCCCAAATTGACCAGCATCGGGTGTATTTGTCTAGTTTTGTCCGCTTATACAGTTATTAAACCCTGTTCAACGTTCTGGTATTTGTTGCGGGCATATTCAAAAACAACATTGAACATTTCTACAGGAGCACTGTGCCATTTGGAGCTCAGGTATTTTTCTGAATCCATAGTGTGGTGTGAGGCGGGGCTGAAAATCGACCCAAAGGAAAAAAAGCTCCTGGAAACCAGAGCCAAAGCTGACAGACTAAAGGTTAGGTGAAATGTAAAAATGAAAACATGTCCTTAATTAAAGTATAATGGGATGAACAGATATATAGCCTTCTTTTCAAAATTGTGACATCATTTTATCTGTCGGTTCAGCGTACTGAAGAGCGGGATTTCAGAAAAACAAAACTGCAGGAGAAAAGGGAACAGTCTCAGAAGGAAGCCTTACTCCAAGCTATCAAGGTTGGCCTTTCCTTTATAGTAAAGATTGTTCTGTGAAGTGCTAAGTACATGAAGAGACATTTTAGATCCTTGCCTCAATTAGATTTTTTTTTTTTTGTCCAATGTAGGATCGTAATATCAAATTGTCTGTGGCATCATCTGAAGATGAAACTGAGACATTCTCAGGCTTTGCTGAGATGTCTTTAGATGGACTTAGTTCAGAAAGCACAATTGGTGCCAAAGTCCACCTAGAAGAGGATGGCAGTCTTACTTGGCCAGTGTTGTTCCTGTATCCAGAGCATGGGCAAAGTGACTTCATCTCTGCTTTTCGTGAAGAATCCAGGTTAATATTTGTAAAACTTAGTATATACACAGAATAAGATCACTTGAAAGGAGGGAGGCTGCAGGCCCCACTCACATGATTAATTAGTTACGTTTTCAGTATTTTAGTAGGACTTTTAAGAAGTTACTTTGCATGTGCTTAGCAAGTGAGATCATGCTTACTGCCCTATCATGCACTACACTTTCACAGAGTGGTCCTTTAGGAGGTATCCTACAGATAGTTGTCATTCTATGGGACAGAGCAACCCTCATATCTTTGGGTTTGGTACCTATAGATTCACTTACCCATTTCCAAAAAAGAAAAGCTTCTCTAAGCATTGATTCTGTGGCGTGCTCCCACCAGAATATGACCATAGAGTCAGGCAGGAGAACTTAGAAATGCTGGAGATGTGTTCTCTCTCTATATTTTCTAGTTCCTCCAGTGCAATTCTGTAGTATTCTTCCACTGGAGTGGTTCTTTTCAGCAGGATTCCCCATTATCCACATTTTTGAATTTCCATGGTAAATCCAGGAATGTATCCCCTATGGATGTGGGGGTCATATTGTATTAATCATTTTAGTGAGGTTCTGTTGGAATGTTTGCCAATTTGAAAGCCTTCCCTAGTGGAAGCAGCAAACATTTTTCATGGAAGGAGTGGATTTTTTGTAAGAATTTCACCCTGTTTCTTCAAATTTTCCTTTCCCTAGGAAAAGAACTAATAAGAACTGTGTCAGCTCCAAGGCTGGACTAGTTACCCCACATTCTGGAGGAAATCAGGAATGGTTGAAGTCTTGAAGAAATGGTTGTGGATCTATAGTCTTCCAAACACTTTTTTCTCCTCTCAAAGTAACACTAGTATACCGTTCCCCCATCTTAACAAAGCTGTTTCCAAGGAGAGACCTCTTTAGGCAAAAAGGAGGGATTTTGTTAAATAACGGTGGATAAAAGTGCAGGTCCTCTAGAAATTGGACTACAAATCCCAACAAGTGTAGCAAGCATAACTCATTGCAGTTTTTCCAGCAGGGCTATAAACCAAATTGACTCTTGGAATATGAGTACATTTCTGTCTAAGATTAAAAGTAAGGTCATTTATGCTTTCCCCCCAAATGTGTCAAATTATTACAAAATATTTAAGAGCTAATATGAATGCCCCGGTAGCGAAGTGTGTTAAAGCACTCTGCTGAACTTGCAGACTGAAAGGTCCCAGGTTCAAATCCCGGGAGCGGTGTGAGCGGCCGCTGTTAGCTCCAGCTTCTGTCAACCTAGCAATTCGAAAACATGCCAGAGTGAGTAGATCAATAGGTACCGCTCCGGCAGGAAGGTAACGGTGCTCCATGCAGTCATGCCAGCCACATGACCTGGAGATGTCTATGGGCAACGCCGGCTCTTCGGCTTAGAAATGGAGATGAGCACCAACCCCCAGAGTCGGTCATGACTGGACTTAACATCAGGGGAAACCTTTACCTTTACTTTTTATGAATGCCCTTTATGAATACGCTGTCTTACATTACAAAGATGTTAGCCTATCTGGAATTCAGGTATACTGTAGTAGTTGCTGATACTCAGCTATTTTGCAGTACTAGTGTTAAGTTGAATAACTTGAAGCATCTTACATTTCAGATTTATTGACCATTTAATAGTTATGTTTGAAGAGCTACCTCCCTGGGATTCAGAAAGGAAGTATACACCCAATAAACTAGAGGTAAGAAACTACACCTGGTAGTTTTGTCCTTTTACATACTAAATTGTGTAAAGAGAGGTCACTTTTATAATTCATTTAATACAAGGATAAGAGTTAATTTGCATGTATACATACTTGTAGCGAGAGTGTGTTTCTGTGTGCTGTCATTTTTGTCTGGTTCCTCTCACATCTGAAAAAAAATCTTTGGAGAAAGGACACATTTGAAATGTGATGGCCTGGAGCAGTGATGGCACTATGTTTGTTCAACTCCTGTTATTGGGGAAATAGTGTTCTTCATAGCAGAGATATTTCAATGATGTAAATCTACCACATCTCAAGTTTTCGTTTCTGAAGCGAGATAATGAACGGATCTTGAATCCAAGGTCTCAACTACCACTGTTCTGTCCAATTAATGCAAGGCCCTCAGATCTAACCCAGAAAAATAATAATGAACTTGGAGGTGTCTACTGACAACGCCGGCTCTTCAGCATTTCTTCAGCATAGAAATGGAGATGAGTACCAACGTCCAGAGTTGGACACGACTGGACTTAATGTCAGGGGAAAACCTTTACCAATAATAATAATAATAATAATTTTTATTTCTTGCCCACCTATCCTCACGGCTTGAGGCGGGTTACAACATTAGCTGTTCACTTTTTCCCCATAGTGTATATAATTGTTAATCTTCATAAATATCTTATATAAGATAATGTTACTTGTTCTTGTATGTTTCTCACATTAAATTACACAGCTTTATTATGAAGATGAAGAAAGAAGAGAGATATACCAGATTGACACAAAAACAACATTGTTACAAGCACTACAACATCAAAGGTGAGATGCTAAACAAGGGTTTTCTAGTTGTTTACTCTTTCCTATAATCATCTAAAATTGGCAACTATGTAATGTTGAAGCTTGATGTTGCAAAAATAAAATTTTCTCTGTGCAACATTAAGTGAACATGGTTGTTGACATTGAGATACGGAGTAGATCCCTGTGCTCATAATGGTATTGGAGAGATACAGTTGACCTCTTAGGCATTCATCTTCTGAATGTAAGCACACCAAACAAAACCGCACAGTTGCTGTTGGCTCAGAGTAGAGGTGGTATGCCAATGCCATTGTAGTCCATCCATTTTACGGCAATCTTTTCATGGTAAACCCTTGTGCCGCCAAGACTGCTGACCAACTGGTTGGCAGCTCAAATCCGGGGAGTGTGGGTGAGCTCCTTCTGTCAGCTCCAACTCCCCATGCGGGGACATGAGAGAAGCCTCTCACAAGGATGGTAAAACATCAAACGTCCGGGTGTCCCCTGGGCAGCGTCCTTGCAGAGGGCCTATTCTCTCACACCAGAAGCAATTTGCAGTTTCTCGTCGCTCCTGCCACACACACAAAAAATGGTGAGACTAGCCAAGGCATTTGAAAACATGGCAGTACAATGGACATTGTATTGGTTGTATTCATAGTTTGGTGGCTAGCCATTCATAGTAGATCCTTAAATACTGGACTTATTTCTACCTGAATTTTTAGAAAGCATTCAGAATGGGAATCTCACAAGGAAAACATCTCTCACTATTGTACAAGCTGATTCAATTATTTCACCAGTTGGAGCGTTTTCTATATATTATAGCACATCTCATTTTATATTGTAGAGCAGCTAAAAATCTATTCTATGAGAAGATAATACAGCCTTCAAATAGAAGCGGGAGGGAAATAGGGCAGCACACATGGTGTATAAACAAAGCATGTGTAAGCAAACAAATGTTCTGAAATATTAAAAAATCTGCGAGGGAACTGAAACTATAATGGAATTCTTTAAAATAATGTCTTTGCAGATACTTTGTGAAAGCTGGGACTCCTACTTTTTTGGTTTTGGTAAAACAATCTCCTTTCTCGAAGAACTACTTCCTTGGGAAAAAGGTTCACCGACTCAACTGAATGAGGACAAACTCTTCAAAAGGAAAAGGACAACATCTAAGGCAACCATCTTCTTCAGACACTAAAACTGGAAAGACTAGAAAACCTTCCACGCATGCCTTTTGTAGTGCAATTCAAGGCAGCAACCCTCCTGAAACTCTGGCCTATGCAAAAGTATTCTACAGAGGAATAAAAGACTAAAAGAGGAATAAAAAAAAACCAAACACCTGCAATGGAATTTCAGTTAAATTTCATCTTGCATTGTGAATATACTTCCTTATTCAGATTTTTTTACACAAGTAAAAGAATGGAGTAAAACTGGCCATAGATTGCTCACCTTGGTCTTTGAATCATCCAAACAGTTTTGCTTAACAGAAGCAGATTAGTCTGAAAAGGAAGCTAATGTACCCAAACTACTATAAATCATCTTAATTAGCCCATGGCTTCTACTTATAGAGTCAAATGCAGGGGTGAGCTTTCACTTTCTGTGACATATGGCGTATGGGGAAGATGTGCCATGCTACTGTGTGCTGCAACTGGAGAGAAAACAGTTTGGGTTTATGGAGGTTTGGAATGTGTTGAACCCATCAGCGGCTGGTTCTCCTGCTGTTACTGTCCAGCAGATTCCTGCAGACCGACAGATTGTGTGCTTGCTCACAGCAGCAGAGATTAAAGCACAGTTGTGGTTTATTCACCACCTTGTGTTCTTTAACAAAGAGAATACAGAGCTCATTGTTGAGAGCCTTCCTGTTTTACTGGCTTTTTGCTGTGCTAGGATCAAACTAACCTTTTCTGAAGGAAAGTAACTATTTGTTCAAAAAAAGGGACCGTAGCTCACGTAGAGATTTTAAATTAAAATGCAATTTTAAGAAGAAGTGCATTTCTCATATCCACCCAACTGCTTATTGTTGTGACTACATTACTCTTAGCTCCCTGGAATTAGTAATGATGCGTGTTGCAGGATGACATGCTTCTAGAGCAGTTCTTAAACCTTTTCTATCTGTGATCCTTTTCTGCCTGAGAAATTTTTATGTGACTCAGGATATATATGTGTATAAATCAAATATTTAATTATAATAACTCAGCATTTGCTAGGCTTGCTAAACAGACTGATTTTCCTTTTTATGAAGTACATCTGACACATTTTCTGCAGAGTCCACTGTAAACACTGTGCACGGCTAACAGATTTGTGTAAATGTCTAGATGGCATTAATAACCTTTTATTGTTGCCAGTGTTTTTTGCAATCCCAACACTGAGCTAAGAGAACCCATTTGGGGTTGGGATTCACAGGTTAAGAAGCTTTGGACTTGGTGATCTTTGAGTTACTCTCCATATTTCATGGAACATGCTGCTTTAAAGGGAGGTGGACTCTCCATGTTTGGAGGCCTTGGTGGGCATTGTTCAGGAGTGCTTTAGCTATACCTAATAGAAACAGGTATCAGTGGTTCTCAACCCGTGGGTCCCCAGATGTTTTGGCCTTCAACTTCCAGAAATCCTAACAGCTGGTAAACTGGCTGGAATTTCTGGGAGTTGTAGGCCAAAACACCCGGGGACTTAACAGTTTGAGAACCACTGGACTAGATGGTCTTTGTGTCCCCTTTCAACTCAAGTGGATTATGGACTGCCTCGTAGGGTAGATGGACATCTTTTGGGAGTGTTTCATTTGTGCATTCCTGCTGGCAAGAGATTGGACTAGATAGCCTTTGGATTACCCCTATATCTAACAGAACACTGCTTCCGAGGGTGGTGGACTCTTCTCCTTTGGGGGTTTTCAAACAGAGCTTGGGTTGGCATGTTTTGGGGCTTGGGTTGTGCATTCCTGCCTGGCAGAAGAAATTTGAGTTTAATCTTAAGAGAAGGAAGCAGAATATTATTAATATTACTAGTAATAGAGATTAGACAAGATACCTATTGAGCTTCCACCCATTGCGACGTTTTTAGGATTCAGTCTCAGCTGTTGACATCATACAAGCGCCTGTGAAACATCAATTAATTTTGTATGGCGACTTGGCTCCTCTTGGGTAGACGAGGGGCCTTTCGCTTGTCGTGGCCTCTGGGGTCACCGGATCCTAAACCCCAATAGCTGAAGGTGTCATCTTTTCTCCCTAACCCTAGCAATGGCAGTTCAAAGGAGGCAGGATGACTGTTGGCCTCAGAACAGCCCCGATGCGCATCACTGCCACCTCACAATGGCCCCTGCAAGCCTATTTGCATTGGCCAGCACTGCCTTCATAGTTGGAGACAGTTGGAGAAGGAAGTGTTTTGAGATGATTGTTGTCTTTTCTCAGTATTTTTCTGCACTCGTCCCCCTTCTTCCTTCCCCAACTCTGTCTCCACCCAACTGTTCCAGACCCTACCATCTTCCCCAATTTCATTTTTACCCCTAAAAAATGAAGGAGCAACAGCAAGAAGACGGAAGAAGCTCTGCCCATGGAGTGAAGCAGAGCTGCTCATCCTGCCCCCATTTCGGGGGTGAGAAAACCATATGTGGAAAACACCAAATGGCACGCAATTTGGCAAGTAGTGTCATTGAGGGGCAAAGACCAGGCAACTTCATGAGATGATCAGAGCCCTCCTTGAAGAGAAGCAGGCCAAAATGGTGAGGCCGGAGGCCCACGTTTTGGGTTACTTACCAGCAGCAGGAACTGGAGGGCCATGAGCACTCTGAAAACAAATCCAGGGTGGAGCAGCTGAGAAGCTATAAGGCCCCTGGAGGTAGAAGGAGCTGCTGGCACCAGATCTCAAAAAGAGAAGGGATCCACCTTCTCTACACCCGTAGAGACTAGATATGGATGTTGGGAGTAATTTCCAAAATAGAAAAAAAGCATTTAAAAATGGTGTAGTAGCAACAGCAGCAGATCAAAAGCTATTAATTACAACAGTAGAGCGATTGAACTCGACCAGGAGCAGAGCCAAACTTTAAAAGTTATAAAACACTTTATTCAAAGAACTACATATGTATCTAGACAGGAAAGTTAACACAGGGCTTAGCTATAACTAAATAATTCACAGCTGACCTCTTGTCTCTGTTCTTGCAGGAGAACAACAACAATAGAGGACTCTGAACCTTGCCATGTGCTCAGAAACTTAGTATAGAAAGAGGTGTGTCTTTCAAAAGCACCAGTCTAACAAGCAGGGTGATTTCGTTGTTTATTCATTCAGTCACTTCCGACTCTTCATGATCTCATGGACCAGTCCACGCCAGAGCTCCCTGTAGGCCATCGCCACCTCCAGCTCCTTCAAGAACAAGCCAGTCATTTCAAGGAGACCATCTATCCATCTTGCTCTTGGTTGGCCCCTCTTCCTTTTTCCTTCCTTTTCCCCAGCAGCAGTATCTTCTCCAAGCTTTCCTGTCTTCTCAGGGTGATAGGAAGAGAGAATATAGTGATAGGCAGAGAGGCCAATGAGGGAAGGGCTTCTGGAATGCTGAATCAGTGCATTGGTGTCTTGGTTAGTTTGTACTTCATGTTTCTAACTTGCGGCATTAGCAAAAAATCCATCTAGAAAAAACATGGGAACATTTAACTCAATGTAAGCTAAAATATATAAGTTTACTGATATGTTGAAATATTTAATTTTTATAACCTGCCTTAAAGAAAGAAAGCTGAATAATACAATTTCCGTGGCAGCAACGACCTGGTAGGAACAGAGGTGAAGGAACAGAGGGAAACTTCAGTCGTTGCTTCTGTGTGAATTAAATCCTTCTCCAGTATAGTCTAAGGATGTCAAGCATTTGGGAAGAAACAGTGAAGGGGCAAAGATGCAAAAAATACTCCTTTAATTCAAAGTCGAAAAGGAGGAGCCCCCTTCCAGTGGAGAGGGCAATGAAGGACACTATGAAAGTTAGATCTTCAAACTACAAAAAGCTGCTGATTGCGTGGCCAAAGCAAGATGGCAAAATGCATATACAATGCAATCAAAAGGGTTTTTGCCACAACCCAGGTAGGTTGCAATGGCTTTTTATCACTCTTACAGAAAGTTACAAGCATGTCTTCATTGGTGTTCAAAGATCAATTCTCTCATTGGTCTGAAACTGATTAAGTCACAATCATCTTAACTAATACACATTTCCATTGGCCCTCTATCTCCAACAAGCAAAAAACAACACGTGATACCTTAAACAGTAGCACTTTGTTTCTGACCCTGAGCATCGCATCTGAGGCCAAGCTTATCTACTTTTTCTGTTGCAAACATAACTAATCAGCTGGGAAACTTAGGGAGTACTAGCTAGCCAGTTCTGTCCTGATGTACTTTTATCTTTGAAAAGTAACATCCTCTGCAGCATTGTTTTCCCAAACTGTCAGTGTTTTTTCAAACATGGGCCTCACAAGGACCTTTGCAAATCAGGTCATATGGCAGTAAATTTGGACATATGGGACTTACAGTCATTGGAAACATCCCTGAAAATTCCCTTTCATCTCCCGCAACAGGGATGGGCAAACATCTCTCTCATCTCTCTGAGTAGAAATCTGCCGCTGGCAATGAGACAAAGTTGATCACAGCATCTCTATAAACAAAGAGATTAAATGGCATAATATATGTTTCCTCCAAAAGTCTCAATGAAAAGGTGGAATGATGGAGCCCCACTCTTGTGAGCCTCTTCAGCGGGATAAACAGAACTAGACAAAGGTCAGAAAAAGAAATATTGCAATTCCAGCTCCCAACAGCTGTTGGGCAAGACATTTACATGTGGATCTAGCTTAAGCAGCTGAGGAGAAAAGGAAAGGGACTGAAGCTGTTAGGAATTGTGGGAATTGAAGTCCAAAACACCTGGAAAGCCCAAGTTTGCCTGTGCCTGATCTAGCAGCTCCATAGATCCCAAGTGACCAAGGACAATAGGAAAGGTGTCTATGTTGCTCTGAATAGAAATAGATTAGGTGGGAAGTGACAGTGTTCTGGTATCTATTGCAGACTCTTAAGATTGAGGCAGGGGCTCAACATGAACACAGGAGGGTTAGATTCAGCATCAAGCTCTTCCTCAATGATATAATATAATCCTAATTGACTAATCGTAGCTCCACAACCCATATACCCCCTTTTTAATTTTTTCTTTGTGTAAAAAATATTGTATTTGTTTTTAAACTCACAAATCTATGAGACACGAGATAATAAAATGTATGAGACCCGAGAGCCCTTGAAGTGAACAAGAAAAATAAGGGGTGTCCCTGGCATCAACAAGAAGAATGAACAAGAGGGATGAAAGGTGCTCCTGAGGTGAAGAAGAATGGAGAGGGGGCCCTAGAAATGAACAAGAGGAATGGAGAGTTCTCCTGAAATGAAGGGGGGGGCATCTTTGAAATGAGCAAGAAGACTGTAGAGTGCTCCTGACACAAAGAAGATAACTAGGGGTGCCCTTGAAATGGACAAGAAGAGTGGAGGGCACGCAGTGCATGATCAAATGGACTGCCAATATTGGACATACAGTCAAATTAGAAGAGTGGGAAAAATATGAAACCAAAAATTATAATTTACTTATTTTTATTATTTGAAAGAAAACAACGGATTGGACAGTAATAAGAGACTATATGATACAAGATAAAGTAAATTTGATAATAGAATCATATTGAAAACAAAGAGAAAAAATGTTACCAATTAGAAATACCAACAAGGGGAGAGAATCAATAAAGGACAATGTAGACCATGGTGGAGAAGATGGGACATCAATTTTTCTTCTATATTCTTTCCTTCCCCAGCCCCTTAGAAATTTGAGTGTATAACGCTGCAGCATTATATTTTTTCTTCTATTTCCTTTTTTAAGGATATTCTATTGCCTGTTCACCTGCATTAGTTTCCCTATCCCCATGGCCCCCTATATCCAACTTTCTCTTTTTAAAATATTGTAAAAATCCTTCTCAGCAGTGGTTCCTCAGCTGTGGAACTCCCTCCCTAGTGATATTAGATCAGCTCCCTCCCTCCTAGCCTTCAGAAGGAAAGTAAAAACCTGGCTCTGGAATCAGGCTTTCAGAGAATTTTGTTGTTGTTTATTCTTTCAGTTGCTTCCGACTCTTCGTGACCTCATGGACCAGCACACACCAAAGCTTCCTGTCGGCCGTCGCCGCCCCCAGTTCCTTCAAGGTCAAGCCAGTCACTTCAAGGATACCATCCAACCATCTCGCCCTTGGTTGGCCTCTCTTCCTTTTTCCTTCCATTTTCCTCAGCATCATGATCTTTTCCAAGCTTTCCTGTCTCCTCATGATGTGGCCAAAATACTTCAGCTTTGCCTCTAATATCCTTCCCTCCAGCGAGCAGCCGGGCATTATTTCCTGGAGGATTGACTGGTTGGATCTTCTTGCAGTCCAAAGCACGCTCAGAATTTTCCTCCAGCACCACAATTCAAAAGCATCTATCTTTCTTCGCTCAGCCTTCCTTATGGTTCACCTCTTGCATCCATAGGTTACTACGGGGAATACCATTGCTTTAACTATGCGGACCTTCGTTGCCAGTGTGATGTCTCTGCTCTTCACTATTTTATCAAGGTTGGTCATTGCTTTCCTCCCAAGAAGTAAATGTCTTCTTCCTCCCTGGCTGCAGTCTGCATCTGCAGTGATCTTCGCTCCTAGAAATATGAAGTCTGTAACTGTCTCCATGTTTTCTCCCTCTATTTGCCAGTTATCAATCAGTCTGGTTGCCATCATCTTGGTTTTCTTGATGTTTAACTGCAACCCAGCTTTTGCACTTTCTTCTTTCACCTTGATGCAGCTCTTCAGCTCCTCCTCACTTTCAGCTATCAGAGTGGTATTGTAAGGGACTTGACCCCTGGGTCTTTTTTAGCGCTTTAGAAGAGAGAGAGGAAAAAAGAGAATTCCAAGGAGAGTAAAAAAAAAAAAAAAAAGGAAAAACAAGCTTTTATTTGTCCTGGCCAGACAAAGGTGACCGTCTCTAAACTGACTGGCCCATCCTCCTTTGCCTCCCATCCCTTTTATATGTTTGAACAAACAACATACATCATGAAAGGGGAAGATACAAGGCAAAAACAAAAGCTTTTAAAACTAGAGGCAGTGAGGTAATCCTTTTGGCTTTTCTTATCAGCTACACCATTTAAAACTAAGCAAGGCTATGCCATGAAGATTTACTTATTTTCTCTTATTTACTTATGTGGAGAAGTCATAGTTATTGTTTTAATTTTGATTGTTGGAGAATGTATTTGTGTTCAGTTGACACAGTAGCTGAAACAGAAGCCATCTTGTTTCAATCCACAGTAGTGCGGTTACCAAGGAGACGAAGCTGGCTAGCTCATCAGAGGGAGAAGTGGGCGGAGCCAAGAAAAAGAAAAAAGGGCAGTTTTAAAAAAAGTGAGTGAGTGAGAGTGTGTGTGTGCGTGGCTGGAGGCTTTTCAGTCAAGAAGGGCTGAGGAGACAGGCCTGGCCAAAAAATCTTTAGTCAGGGCAGACTAAAGGGAGCCTAGTTAAGATCTCTAGTTGAGAAAAGACTAGTGATCAGAGATTTGATCGGTATTAGATCAAATTAAAAGCTATCACAAATTTCATCAGTGATAATTCAAAAGCCTCACGTTGGTGGCAGTTACCTTAATAAATCACCTAATTGGGGAAGAATAATAGTCGCAGTTACCTCAGAAAGGGAACCACAACACAGAAATCCCTAACTACCGAGACAGAGGCTGGGATCTTGAAATAAAGATCACCCCCTGTAATCCTTCCCCTCATATAAAGGTGATATATATATAATCTAGAGGGATTAAAAGATTCAAAAATCCCCTCAGCAGTGAAAACAGCATTTACAATTGGCTTTCACATCATCATTCCAATTTGGTGGCAGCGGTGGGATCAAAAGGATTCCTCCCTGTCACATCACCATCCCTGCTCATCTATTACAATTGGTGGCAGCGTCGGGATTCCGTGTAACACCTAAGTTTAGTGCCTTAAGATCGCTTAGAGAAGAAAATCGTGAGGTAAAGTTTGACAGAAATGGCCACTAGACGACAGAAAAAAGTTGCTGAAGAAGCAGGTGCATATCTGGAAGAGAGTTCAGATTCTGAACAAACATTGGTGTCAGAAATGACTCTTAAATATAGACTGGAGATGAGAAAGTTAGAAATGGAGGATAGAGAAAGAGAAAGAAAATTTCAGGCTGAAGAAAAAGAAAGAGAACTGAGGAAGGTGGAAAAAGATAGAGAGGTGGAACTAAGAAGAATGGAGATAGAGGTAGAAAAACAGAGGTTAACACTATCTCAACCACATATCCATACCCAGGAAGGGGACTCTAGAGCTGAGGCATCAGACATGATTCTGAAGAGATTCCCTAGGTATAATAAGGACGATGATGTGGAAAAGTTTTTAATTTCATTTGAAAGGTGCTGTAAGGATTTCGAAGTTAGTGAGGAGAAGTGGATGATTTATTTGAGACTTCAAATTAGCGGGAAACTTTTAGACATGTCTGAGGAGACCCATAGAGATTATAAATTGTTCAAGCAACAGGTGCAATAATATCCATTATTCAGAGGATATTGGCAATTTGGTCTCTTGTTCCCCTGCCTTTTCTGAATCCAGCTTGGACATCTGGCAACTCTCGCTTCATGTATTGCTGAAGTCTACCTTACAGGATCTTGAGCATTATCTTACTGGCATGTGAAATATTTCAGAGAATAGTGCAGTGCAATAGATTTGGAATATATGCAATGACTATGGAACGGCCTTAGACTACGATTTCTGGATGGTGTGATTTTAATATTGAATGTAATGTTTTTTAAATGCTTAATATGTATTTATTTTAATTCAATTTATTTTAAACTTAATGTTTTGTATGTGTTTAAGGCATTGAATAATTGCCATATGTAAGTCAACTTGAATCCCCTTCAGGGTAGAGAAAGGCGGTATATAAATACAGTAAATAAAATAAATGGATAAATAGACTTAATTAATTAAAAAAATATTTTTTTTAAAAAAAAAGAACAATGGAGGGCACCCCTGAAGTGAAGAAGAAGAATTAGGGATGTCCCCAAAAATAGCAAGAAGAAAGGCAGGTACCTTGAAAAAGATGAAAAAGAATGGCAGGTGTTCAAAAAATGACTAAGGAGAAATGACCCTCAGGGTTATGGGTCTCATAAAGCATCTGTGATATCCATGCATTATGTATGGAGACCTGGATCTCCACTGGGGTAGAGGAGGGGCCCAAGTCGCAATGGTTGAAGGGGTCCCCACAACACATTCCCTCTTGGTCCCCTTCTCCCCCCGCCGAGCCAAGTTCTCTACCTGGCAATGGCAGTTCAAAAGAGGCAGGATGACTTCAGGGTTATGGGTCTCATAAAGCGTCTGTAATACATCCATGCATTATGTATAGAGACCTGGGTCTCCATTGGGGTAGAGGAGAAGCCCAAGTCGCAATGGTCGAAGAGGTCCTCTCTTCCCCATAACGCTTATTCCCTCTGGGTCCCATCCTCTCCCTGTCCAGCCAACTCGTCCACCTGGCAATGGCAGTTCAAAAGAGGCAGGATGATTTCATGGTTATGGGTCTCATAAAGCGTCTATGATACATCCATGCATTATGTATGGAGACTTGGATCCCCTCTTGGGTAGAGGAGGGGCCTTTCCCTTGGGTCCACAATCCCAATAGCTGAAGGTGTCACCTTTTCTCACTAACCCTGGCAATGGCAATTCAAAGGAGGCAAGATGACTGCTGGCCTCAGAACAGCCCCGATGCGCATCACTGCCACCTCACAATGGCCCCTGCCTTGGCCAGCACTGGCCTCATTGTTGGAGACAGTTGGAGAAGGAAGTGTTTTGAGATGCTTGTTGTCTTTTCTCAGTATTTTTCTGCACTCGTCCCCCTTCTTCCTTCCCCAACTCTGTCTCCATCCAACTGTTCCAGACCCTACCATCTTCCCCAATTTCTTTTTTTTCTCTCTTAAAAATGAAGGAGCAACAGCAAGAAGAAGGAAGGAGCTCTGCCCATGGAGTGAAGCAGAGCTGCTCACCCGGCCCCCCATTTCAGGGGTGAGAAAACCATATGTGGAAAACACCTAATGGCACCCAATTTGGCAAGTAGTGTCAATGAGGGGCAAAGACCAGGCAACTTCATGAGATGATCAGAGCCCTCCTGGAAGAGAAGCAGGCCAAAATGGTGAGGCTGGAGGCCCACTTTTTGGGTTACTTACCAGCAGCAGGAACTGGAGGGCCATGAGCACTCTGAAAACAAATCCAGGAAGGAGCAGCTGAGAAGCTGTAAGGCCCCTGGAAATAGAATCAGCTGCTGGCTGTAGATCTCAAAAGAGAAGGGATCATCCACCTCTACACCGACAGTGACTGGATAAAGTGTTGGAAATAGGCAACTTTCTCAAGCCTCCTCTGTTTAATGATTTGTCTGTATATCATGTTTTTTTTACTGAAGTGTATGTGTGTTCCTTGCTATGCAGTTTTCCCTAACTCTATGTTCTTGAGGCAGTGGAAGGGGCTGCAGACCATGTAACCAGATCAGTGATTGTTTAGAACACAGTTTGAAAGGTGACAATTGAGGGAATGACCGTTGAAGATGACAGTAGACAGTTATGGAAGACAGTTGTACAGAGCTGTATAGTGTTGAAGAGACTGATAAAGGCTGGAAGTTAAAAACACAAACCGAAATGTTTTAAAGTTTAAACTGACAAGAAACGTGCCTGTATTTTTAAATGCATGAAGTTGTGAGTAAAGCAAACATGTTATTTTAAAGAACACTACTTGAATTTTTGTCTCCGGAGAGCATGAAATAGAAACAAGATACTTATGAAGAATAGATGTTTTTGAATAGTAAACAACACTTCTGAAGATCTAGTAAATACATAAATACATGTGGATACCATTTATCTTCTTGAGAGATATAAAGATTATGGTTTTTCCAATTGGTCACAATGTTTTGTGATCCCCAGATTAGGGGACCATTAATGGGGCCACAACTCCCAGTTTAAGAAGCTTTGTGATATATATACATTATTTCAATTAAAATGCTTTATTTTCTTACCATATTTCATTCCATAATAGTTGCCATCACATAATTACTGTTGTAGTTGTTTAATCCGGATTTTCTTTCTGTTTAATCCGGGTTATTTTCCGGTTGCCTTTTAAAGCCCAGTTTGGGCAAACTCTTTAAGTTTTGGTTAGAAACACTGAATTTAAGTGTCTCTGAGCGTATTATTGCTTTTTAATAAAACCTTTTTGTTGGACTAAATAGCATGTATGGCTCTTTAAGGCCTCTGTGTCTTGACAATTGCACTCCCAGCTTTTGGGTGGCAAAATCGACACTTATTGAAGGGGCAAAGATGTAAAAATACTCCTCTTAATCCAAAGTCAAAAGCAAGAGGCCCCTTTCAGTGGAGAGGGCGAGGAAGGACACCACAAAAGTTGGATCTTCAAACTGCAAAAAGCGAATTTATTGCGAGCTTAGCAATAACAACAAAAATGCATACATCAATGTAATCAAAGGATTTTTCGCAACCTAGAAAATGGTTGCAAGGGTTTTTATCACTTCTACAGAAAGTAGAAAATACATTCTTATTGGCTTACAAAGATCATTTACCCCATTCATCTAATGTTGGCTACGTCACAAGCATCTTAACCATCATGCAATTCCATTCGTTTTCTATGTGTAACAACATGTGACTCTTTAGACAAAGGTGCTTTCATTTTATTGACCCTGATCAACCTGCTTATCTACTACTTGTTGCAAGTATAGGTTCGAAACCCGCTGGGAACCTTAGGGAGTGAGATCTAACCAGTTCAGTCCTGATGTATTGTTATTCTTGAAAAGTAACTTTTCTCTGGAACAACTCTTTTCCCAAACATCAGCATTTTCTCTCAAACGTAGGCCCCCTTTTGCAACTTAGGGCAATCAAAACATATGGGACTTATAGTAATTAGAAGTATCTTTGAAAATTCTCGTCCCCCTCATTAATATTCCTTGCATAATAGACACATCCTCCTCAATTGATTGTCACCTTGTCATGGTGAGGGGGTTTGTGTGTTCCAATGAACCTGCGGGCGTAACCGTCAAGAGTCATGTACTCTTGTAATTTGTAGTTAGGATCCAGTTGAAGCGGCCATACAAGAGATTAATTTATGAACAATCCAATATCCCCTCCTAAGCCATAACTTTGCTCAACTAGGTACATTTCACTTACCAACTCAAACCAGTGAGCATTTATAGCAACAACTGTGACACAAATGAAGATGATGGTAATCTGGAAAGGGCAAACAGTTAATACTGGGAATTTTTTACACTTGGGAGAAGAGGTTTGCAAACACCACACAGCTGCACTTTCTTTGCTCGGAAATCCTATTTGATTTCACATCAGCATCTGATCCAATTAAACAACAACAACAACAATAACAAAACTTTATTTATACCATCTTTCCATGGGGACTCGGGGCGGCTCACATGGGGCAAGGCCCAACCATCATAATATACAAAAACAACAGCATAAATACATTGCACAATATACAAAAAATAAGACAGGAGCTACTGCTAATAGCCTCAGTAGTGCAGCCACTTCATCACATAACTTAAATTCCACTGAGTTCTACACTTAAAATCTGGTATTCCACTGGGTTCACCAGATTCGTTTCGGTTAAAGTTCAGTTTTTGAGTCTTTTAAACGTTGAGGGCAGCATTCCCCCCCCCCCCCCCCAACATATCAGGAAGAGGTGAGAAAATGGATTTTTCTCAAAACTCTGGATGTTTTGCCAAATTTCTAACGAAGTAGCACTCATTGCTCTCAGGTTAGGATCACCCAATTTGTGGGAGGAGAAATTGGGGGAGGAGTCAAAATAAACCTTTTTGGGCAATTTCCTTTTGCTCCCCAAGCAGGAAGGTTTGGTTGTATGCTACCTCATAACGCTTCTACTTTGCAAAAAAAAAAAAAAGCCTTTTAGGGTACCTTTATTCATTCCTTCCATGATTTGTCTGTGTCCTGTGTTGGGAGGGCCGGTCCTGTTGCCCTTCCAAATGGGTTTCCCTCCCATCCCTTTTCTCTCTCTCCCTCCCTGATGTTGGGAACTGTGGGAGTTGCGGTCCAAAACACCACCAGAGCCTCTGCTGTTGCCCTTCCAAATGGATTTCCCTCCCATCCCTTTTCTCTCCCTCTCTCCCTGCTGTTGGGAATTGTGGGAGTTGCAGTTCAAAACACCACCAAAGCCCTTGCTGTTGCCTTTCCAAATAGGCTTCCCTCCTATCCCTTTTCTCTATCTCCATCCCTACTGTTGGGAATTGTGGGAGTTGAAGTACCAAAAAGCACCGAGAGGGATGGTTGGCAGGCCCAAATGTCTGCAGTGTGAAAACCTCTTCATTGAAAAACACCCAAGACAACTGAGTGCACTAAATAGTGTGATTAAAAAGGTATTTTATTATGAAATGGAGTTAGACTGAACTCTCTTCTTCTGAACACTTCCCAGCGTAATCTGATGAAATCTCAGGTAAACTAGAATAAAGGCCAGCATATAGGCTGTGCAATTGTACTTTGAAATCACTCAAAACAGGGAGTTCTCATTTAAAAAGGCAACCTTTCCCAATCTTTACTTATTGGTATATCTGCTTTTTTGTTGTCTTAATATTATAGCAATTCCTTTGACCTGTCTCTAACATCAGTCATGGGAAGAGTGGCAAGTTACTTACTTTTAAACTTGGAATGGTTTCTCATTTAACCACTTCTTCATCAGGCATGCATACTGTCCCAGAGATTGTTTAACGAAGCAGTGTGTGTGTTTATATGTCTTTAAGTTGTTTCTTGACTTATGGTGACCCAATGGATTTCATATGTTTTTCATAGGCAAGAAATACTGTAATGAATGCTATTTTGTAAGCATTAAAAGGGTCCTTTTATTTCGCTTACAGTGAGACAGAGTATATCACAGAGCAATAAAGGCAGACACACAGAGTATAGCTACATTGGGCTAAGTACATTTCACTCAGCATTCTCACACATATAAACATTCACACTTCATCATGCATACATTACTATCCCTTCTTCTGTCTCCTGGAAAAGAGAGCACGAACATAGGCCAGATTGCTTCCCTGCAAATCTGCCATTCTACAAATGCACCATCTCTCTCTGTTCCTTGGAGAAGATGGCGGGTGACCAGACTACTCCTGTCTGCCATGCTTTTGGAAAATTATAAGATCTCCTATATAACAAAATTCTTGCCGATGTTCTAAAAAGTTGTAAATGACTGACAAGTTGTTTTCCAACTAAAACTTGCTGATTCCATCAGTTCTGGACTGATGTTAGCTTTCCTTCTTAACTGATAATTAGTTTTCCTTCTTAAGGAGCATTGTGTTTGTTTCCTTAACTTAATTGTCTCTGGTAATGTAAACATGTTGTTTTCCACCAAGAGTTAATCATTGTCTCTAGTCATCAATGTCAGCAGTTCAGCAACTTTAGTTGTTTTCCCTTCATCAGCCTTTTGTAGTTTTCCAGGCTTCAATCTTAGGATGGCATGTCTAGCCTCTATAGGTCCCAACCATACACCTTTCATACAATTTCATTCAATCCACACATCTTTTATTCATCATAATACTTGTAGTGGTTTTGATAGTTCCTTCGTCTGAAATTTAGCTTACATCATCTCGTCATTAGTTGTTTCCAATCCAAGTACTACCCTGGCTGATCTTGCTTATGTTCCAGGATCTGATACCTTTAGAGTATTTAGAACAAAAAACAATATGACAAACTAAAACAACCACTTATTAAATTATTTGGTCTCTCTCTCTCTCTCTTTCTCTCTCTCTCTCTCTCTTTTTTTAAAAAAAAGGAATTTACTACTTATATGGTTTTTTCTGCACTGAGAAGTTTACTGGGATGGCACACAGAAAAGACAGGTAGATTGACAAAAGCAGAAACAAAGCCAATGTGGAAATCATATGGAAAGGGGCAACTCTGAATTATATTTCAATAAATATTTTTAATTCAAAAAGCAAACCCGCCCCAATAGATGTCACAGCTCCAAAGTCACAGTAGTAGTGACTTCACATTACTGCAATGTTCAAGGACTCTTAAAATATGTGTTGACCTGTCTTAAAACAGGTTTTGTCCATTTTCAAAAACAACTAGTTCATGTGATGCTCTGTTTTTCATTTGTAGCTAAAGAACCTCCAATATGACTTACAAGCCTCATGTGATAACATCCCTAGTCTCTGCAGCAGCAGAAAACAAGCTTGCTCCATCTTCTGTATAATATCCCTTCAGATATTTAAAGATGGCTATCATATCGCTGCTCAGTCTTCCTTTCTCGGAGTGAAACGTGCTTAGCTCACTAAGTTGCTCCTCATAGGGCTTGGTTTCCATACTTTCCATTGCCTTGGTTGTTCTCCTCTGGATATATTCCAGCCTGTGAATGTCTTTCATGAAGTGTGGTGTCCAGAAATGGACACAATATTCCAGGTGACATCTGACCACTGAAGTGGCCTTGCTGTGAACACTGTACTCCTGGAATTATATTGGGTTTTTAGCTACTGCCTCCCAATGTTAATTCATGTTTAGCTTGCATTCTACTAAGATCCATAAATCTTTTTCAAACATACTGCTTTCAAACCAGCAGTCACCTGTCCTATATTAGTTCATTTCCTTTTTCCTATCTTATATTTATCCCTGTTGGAGCCATGATGGTGTAATGGGTTAAACCCTTGTGCTGGCTGGACTGCTAACCTGAAGGTTGTGTTGCTGACCTGAAGGTTGCCGGTTCAAATCTGTGAGATGGGGTGAGCTCCTCTCTGTCAGCTCTCGCTTGCGGGGACATGAGAGAAGCCTCCCAACAGAATGGTAACATGTCCGGGCATCCCCTGGGCAACGTCTCTGTAGATGGCCAATTCTCTCACCCCAGAAGCAACTTGCAGTATGTTCTCAAGTTGCTTCTGACACGATTTTAAAAAATCCCTCTTGAAATTAATTTTGTTAGTTTTGACCCAACTTTCCAATCTAGACAATGGTCACTTCATTCAACATTGTCTGCCCTGACCAATTGCCATTCTACAGAGTCTGAGACAAAAGACTTTCTAAGACAAAACTGGCATCATTGAACCTAACATTTGTCTTCATGCAATGGATGTGCTTTACCACTGAATGATAGTCCTTCACAATAATTCATCTCTAGTTATTCAGAGAAAATATAATAAAGATTAGGAAACAACATAATCCGCTGTCTCAAACTACATATGAAGACTGGAGAACAAACTTTTCAAAAGTGCTGCAAAACAGAACCGCATCGAGTTATTTCCAACATGTCAACCAGAAGGTGGCAGCAGAAGGGAACTTTTGAGAAGAGTGATTATTCTTTGTGCAACTTCAAGGAGTCTGAAATTCATTAAAAAAAAAACCAACCTGCTCAGAAGACACTGCATTTGCCCATTCATCCAAGCATAGGCTCTATTTTCATTCAGCTTGTGTGAAATGATGTGTTTCCATTTTGCACACAGATGCTCTTATGGATTAAATTAAGAGAGGGTTTAGGTGACAGCTTTGATGAAGATGTGTTGTACTAAACTTGTGTCTTACTCCCACTGGGAGTGTGTTTGTGTATATTCATTGATTTATAGATGGTGCAATCGTTATGACATCTAATATTGGAAAGGGAAAAAAATATCAGGTCATGCAAATACAAGGCCTAATTGCTGGATTTGTAATGTAGAATAACATTTAATCCTTACTCAGTGCTAATTGAATATTAAGGCACTAGTTCTTTACCCGCGATAAATGATCACCCCAAAGGAAACTGGTACAATTACAATATAACCATTATATTTTTGTACCAATATTTGTTGATCCATGAAAGTGAAAATTAGCCCTCTAATACCAATAAATTTAGTATTTTACAATAAGGTTGTTAGGTCAAGTGATTTTTCAGTCTAGCCTTGGGTTTATCCTAGGATGAGCTATAGAAGTGATAGACAACTAATGGCCAATAATTGCTGGTGGCTTACAT
The DNA here is from genome assembly GCF_035594765.1 of Anolis carolinensis. NCBI lineage: Eukaryota > Metazoa > Chordata > Lepidosauria > Squamata > Anolidae > Anolis > Anolis carolinensis. The sequence continues at coordinate 175,209,451 of NC_085844.1, forward strand.
ATCAATGGGACAATGAATCTGTTCTAGGATTTAGTCTGAACTTTAAAAGAGCCATCTAAGGCAGCTGAAGCTATTTTGGTGATGAGGTTCAGCACTTCAGCTACTTTCTTTAGACCAATGGTTCTCAACCTGTGGGTCCCCAGATGTTTTGGCCTTCAACTCCCAGAAATCTTAACAGCTGGTAAACTGGTTGGGATTTCTGGGAGTTGTAGGCCAAAACACCTGGGGACTCACAGGTTGAGAACCACTGGTCTAGACTAAATACAGAATAGGATTGCCATCTTAACTAACATGGACAACTACCACATGCCACTGCATGTGAACATATAGAATGATGTTCTTGGACTACAACTCTCATCAGCTCTCACCATTGGTTATGCTGGCTAGGATCAATGGGAGCACATTTTCCATCTCTCCATTATAGAGGGTTAACCAGCTTGGCCACACAATGGGATAGCTGAATGACTGCTTAGACGTTTAGTGGTAGGCACTGAACATCTTGCATATCCAGCGCCGACTGATTCATCATATGAATTTAGTCTGATAGACTTTGTTGGTGTGCCTAGAATTGAAAACAAAACAAAAATCTAGAACCCAAAGAGTTCTTTCAGAAATTCTGTTTTAGCTTTTTTACCATATTTTCTGCCATCTAATATTACTTCTTCTTGTTCTTCCTCCCAAAGTATGTTAATATTCTTCTTGAGTATTGAGGGCGGCGGGTTCTTATTCACAAGTGCCATTCAACTACTGTGGTTCATTAGAGGAAGGTGTTGGTTCATACGTGGATGTCTTTGTCTGTAGGATACACCACCGTATTAGATATGAGTGTACAATCCTCTTGCCTCCTTCTTTAGTTTGCTTTTGTTTTCAGTCATATTTGCATTGCCACATTTTCCTTCTGTTTCTCCTGACACTTAGAAAATACATGGGAATTTTAAATTTTAGTTTATTTCTTTCTGGAATAAAGAAATAATAGTTTATTTCTTTTTGGATATTAAAACAAAAAGAATGGCACCCATCACTGTCTAGAAGGCCCTATTGATCAGAGTTGTTTACAGGAGGCAATGCATCCGGTATTCCATTGCATCTGGTTCACATGTAAATAAATGGATCTACCGAGCTGCTTAAGGCTTGCAAAAAAGAAACACATACTATAAACATATTGCTATGAATGACTTCTTTTGTGGCCATCTTCTATGACTGCAATCAGGATCAGCTTGAACCTGGTTGCCATGGTTTTACTAGGAAAGGATGAGAGGCCCCCGAGGATTTGGCCCAGCATATATACCGTAAGCCCAACCCTGTCTTGGGATATGCAAAGCAAGCACAGTACTTAAGGGCTTTAGGGGGATTTGCCGAGGTATGTCTCAGGTCTCCGGTATGTACAGTGGGATGAGTTGAATTGTTATGAGAGCCTGAACTCTGGCGTGTATGTGGCTAATGCTGTAATTTTAACAGAAGCTTTTCAGATGAACATCTTTTCTTTAATCTAACAGGGTCAGGAAAGCTTAGAAGTGATAATGTCAGCATTATTTCAAACTTGTTAATTTAAAAAAATGACAGGAGTCTTTCTTTTGTGGGTTTTGATGTGAGCCTGCCTGTGCAGTTCTGAAGACCCATCCCTCAGAAAAAACTCCTTTCACTCATATGGCATCAATATAACATATTGTGGATGTGAAGAGGCATGTGCACGTGTTTTCTTCTTTAAAGATGTTGGTGAGATGGACTTTAGCCTCAAAACGTTATCATGCACATCGGACAGTAAAAGGGAGGAAGGGTAGATTTCAGAGAAACATAAACCAGGGAAAGTCTTATCCAAGGTATTCTCCAGTGAGGGGGTTTAGGACAGAGATGCCTTTTTTTTCTTGAAAGAAAGCTGGTTTTGGCTATCTGGGATTGTTTGCTTGCTGTATCAGCATGATGGTATGATCTGATAAGGAGCCAAATCTTTCAGAAAACAAGAGAGATCATTATAAAATATACAGATTAACAGAAGAAAACAAGACTGCAGAGTTTGTTAGAAGAACAAGAAAATATTTGGAAGACCTACTAACTTAAAACCTGCAAAAAGCCCATTAAATAATTTGGGAAGAAAACTCTGTCAAGGAAGCTTGGTGTAATAAGAGTCTTGCAACACTCAAACTATTGAAATTGAACAAAAGAACTACATCTGACCCAATAGCGAAGTATCTGAAGGACATACCATTGAAGTTGTGCTGGAGGATCCTGAGGAAAGCAGGATAGTTCCTAAATCAAGATTGCTGGCGTATTTGAGCTCTAGTTTCAGCCACCAAAATTTCTGGCAGGGGCTTCAGACGTCATGAGATCATAAACACAATTTATGCTCTCATCCTATTTTTGGAAAGAAGCTGTAGTTTCATAGCTGAAGCTGTTGCACAGAAGCAGCATGAAGTGTCCTTCCATGGGAAGAAAAGGAGTCCTTGCAGTTGGGCTCTGCGCTCTGGTAGTCGTTTCTGCTTGCATTGCTCTTTCTGTGTTGCTGACGGTCAACAAGAAGTCTGCACAACAAGGTATTAAGTCAAGGCTTATTGAAATTAGGAGGTGATGTGTAGCTGGAGGTTTTAGTCAAATCATGTAGCAGGCGGGCAGGGAGACAAACAGACAGACAGATGTGTTCATTCAATTACAGAAGTCCTTTTGTTTGCACAATCTGTGAGATTTTCAGTAACTACATACACACACAGAGGATTAGCATTGTAAATGTTTACATGCTATGAAATTTCTTGCAAATTGGCCTTAGAACTAATGGTTGTTTCACTGGTCTTAGCAATTACAAACATGTTGTGTTTTTAAAATGATATCTTTGATTGGCCTGATCTAATTTGTTGCATTATTTTGCTGTCAATCATTGTTCATGATTAGTCTCTTGACTATCAGTCTCTTTCCTCTTTGGTAATCTTGGAAAATTACTCACTATTTAATGAATTGTGAAAGCAGAAATTTTGTAGTTGACATTCACATTGTCCAAAAAATTGTTATAGCTTATTATCCGGGCAGAGGCCAAAAGAGGGCTGGCCCTAAACAGAGAAAGGGGAGAGAGGGTTGTGGGAGTAAGGCCATTCCCCGTTTTCCTGTTATTCCCCCCACCCATGTTCCCCTCGTGGAAACAACCCTCCTTTATGCTATGGGAAGGGGAGAATAACCAACGAAAATGGGGAAAATCATTTTCCTCTTTCTTCTCCAATAAAATGAACTATCCTTCTCTGTCTAGGCCCCTTTTGGAGTCCGCTCATATAATGAAGCGGTACCATTATGTTTAATGTTTTTCTATGTTACACAACACTTTGTGTTCTTTTAGACTGAGTCTCATAACAGAAAGAGAGGCATGATTGTATGACAAAGTTCAGTATAATGTCAATGCAAAGTTCAATATTTATATTGTGTGTGTGTTTCTTTCTGGCCATTTTTATTATTATTTGTTTTGTTTCATGTTTATTGCTGAATATAAGAACACTTATCTGCATCAGTTATCAAATATTCTAGTAGATAGGTACACCACTGTGTAGCTACTTCAGAATCTGAACTTTATTGAGCTGGTATTTGCTCTTATATGACTCTCTGACTTTTATTAATGATGATATTTGACATTTATCTCTTGATGCTGCTATTAATTGATCTATTTTACTAATTCATCGTGTTTTGTATGCTGCATACATTATTTTATAAACCAACTGATCAATAAATTAAGAAAAGTTAACAACTCTTTGCTTCACAGAACTGTTCCTCAAGCCGAGACTTCTGTTTGAATGCATCCATTCTTTTTTTTATCAAACACATACTATTTACTATCATGTATAGTGTAGATCAACACAAAATGAAATCCCACTGATTTCAATAATGTTTATATGCAGTTGTTAAAATACGTGCACCTTTAGGTCCAGATCTGTTAATTTTCCCAGTTAAAGTAGGCTGATGCCCAAAATGGCTACATGGTTCAAAGAAGACTAAATTGTCTGCTGTTTCCTCTGAAATGTACACACTACGCAAACTAAATCCAGCAACATAACAAGATATCTTTGAGATGAGTAACAAGTCTAAACATTAAATTTATTTATGTTTCTTATATACCTTATACATATCCCCATGGGATGCCAACCATCACACTAGACCCTGCCCCCCAAACCTACATTTCAAGCTGTTCATTCATTCAGTATGCATAATTGGCACACACATGTTTCGACTATGCAGGTAATGGAGCCCTGTAATATGTATTTATTTGTATAGTGGGGGTGATATACAGCTTGAGCACCCCTCATCCAGAATTCTAAAATCTGAAGTACTCCAAAATCCAAAGTTTCCCACATGGGTGGCTGAGATAGTGACGCCTTAGCATTCTGATGGTTCAGTGCACATAAACTTAGTTTCATGCACAAAAATATTAAAACAATGGTTATAAAATTACCTTCAAGCTATATGCATAAGGCATGTATGAAACATAAATGAAAATCATGTTTAGACTTGGGTCCCATCTCTAAGATATCTCATTATATACATATATGCAAATACAAGTATTCTAAAATAAAAAATTGAAGTCCTGAACACTTCTGCTCCCCAAGTATTTTGAACAAGGGATACTTGACTCATATAAGTAATTATAAAGAGCAAAAAAATGAGATTAAGCGCTAATGAGCTACTGCAGGCAAAGCCAAGAACTGAATCCAAACACTCTACCATTTCACCTCCATGAGATCCCTGTTGTTAGCAAAGCTCCATAACCTCAGCCCACAGTAGGGTACCTGATGCATAGTATGTCTTCATCATCAGCCAAATATAACATAATTGGAATGGATGTGTTTATTGCAACCTCTCTCAGAGAAGGAAACATAATATATTTGTTCTACACAGTTAGAAGATATGCATTAGTGAGGTCCAAATGCTTTAAAAGACTTTGAGAATTAAGTTGGCTTCTTTTCTAGCTCTTTCTTTCTTGTGTTGATTTAATTTCTATTATGACTATTGTATTCGTTTCTGTTCAACATCTTGTTTGGATCTTGATTTTTCAGACCCAGGAGTCCAGCCGGATTTCTATACAGGTGGCGATCTGTTGGATTATCTGCTCAGTCTAAAGAGAATAGACAGGAAAGATGGATTACTAGTCACTTGGTACCATGCTGCAAATAAAAAGAGGGAGATGGAAGAGGCATTAAAGAGTAAGACAAGTCTTTTCTCCCTTTAGTTTGGATTGATGTGTCTAAAAGCACAGTGTCAGGATGATTTTTTAAAAAAATTCAGTACATAAGCTTCAGAGCAAAACTTGCCCAGACATTATATGACATCTACTTCTTTCAAGGCTAATACACAAGATCTTTGGAAAACGTACTTTTTGAATTACACCTTTCGAAATATCTAAGGTGGATGCTCTCAGGCAATAAAGTACAGGAGAAGGAAGGTTTGCCCCCATGGTTAGAACATGAGGGCTGTGTTGGACTTTGGCCCAATTTTGGGAATCGTCTTCCCGCAAATATTTTCTTTTTCTTGCCAATGGTCTGAGTCCAGACACCTCCACAAAGTGCAAATCCCAGGATTCAATAGGATGCTGCCACAGGAGTGAAAGTAGACTTATAGTGTTATGACTGTGCAGTGTGGAAGGGTCCTAATATTCCTCTACCATGTTTCCCCGAAAATAAGACAGTGTCTTATATTAATTTTTGCTCCCAAAGATGTGCTAGGTCTTATTTTCAGGGGATGTCTTATTTTTCCATGAAGAAGAATTCACATTTATTGTTGAACAAAAAAATGAACATTTATTCTATACTGTATGGTAGTTGTCATCACAAACCAACATAACTAAACCTGACAAACTGTGACTCCTGTCAAGAATTTCTTGTTACTACCATTATTTTCATATACAACTGGTATGTACATTTACCAATCCTGCATGCTATTGTGTTTTGTTTGGCGGGCGCCAGGCATGCTTCCAAACAAAAGCTTTGCTAGGTCTTACTTTCGGGGGAGGCCTTATATTTAGCAATTCAGTAAAACCTCTACTAGGTCTTATTTTTTGGAGATGTCTTATTTTCAGGGAAACAGGGTAATATGGGGGATAAACATTTACATTATTTCTAGGCAATGAAAAGGTATAGCGTAACTACCGTATTTTTGTCTTTTAAAGTTATATTCTGGATAGAACATGATGGGGAATTTCTCACTAATCTCATACTGTTAAACTGCAATCCAGCATAGCAAATGGTAACTAATACTGGGCATTGTAATGCCACAGTTTCCACTAGGCTTGTGCAGTCAGGTAAACTTTGACCCATTTTGTGTTCTGACTTTCGGTGGGGGCCCCAATCTGTTTTTGGGAGCCTCCTGAAATCGGGAGGGCAGATATCTGTTTTGGCTCTGGGGTGCCGAAAGTTCTGTTTTCTATTGACCCATTATGGGGAGTGGGTTCCCAGGCTCCCCTTCCCATCATAGGCATAAGGCATTTAAGCTATTTTTACTCTAGAGGAGAGGTGCTCAGCTGTGGGCAGGTGCACACTTTAACAAGGCTTACCTGTTGCTCTACTCTAGAGGAGAGGTGCTAGGCTGTAGGCAGGCATACTCTTTCTGGGCTGGCATGCCACGTCCACACTCTTTCCAAGGCAAGGAGGCAAGTTCTGTTTCTTACTCTAGAGGAGGCACTCAGCTGCAGGCAGGTGAGCACTTTAAGGAGGCTTCTTACCTGTTTCTCTACTCTAAGGGAGAGGCATTCGGCTGCAGACAGGCTTGTGCACTTTCTGGGCCTGCACACCACACACGCACTGTTTCCAAGGCAAGAATGCAAGTTCTGTTTCTTACTCTAGAGGAGGCGCTCAGTTGCAGGATGGTGTGTGCGCTTTCTGGGCTTGCACACCACACACACACACTTTCCAAGGCAAGGAGGCGGCTCCCAAAAAGCAGGCAAGGAGCCAGGGTCCGCTTCCACTTGCTTTCATGTTTAGCTGATTTTCGTACCAGGAAGGGGCTTCCTGTTACGTGCTCCTGAAGGTAATGAAAGTAATGAAAGAACAAATGTAACGAGGGAAAACGGATCCATGCACAACTATAGTTTCCACCCTGTCCTGCCCAGAATAATATTTTAATAAGCTAATTCTAGATTTCAAACAGGATTTTAAATACATGTTGCCGCCCCCCCCCGCCCCCGAATAAATGAGGAGTATTGGTGCCCAACAACATCTTGGGGGCTGGGGCGGTCTCATGAATCCCACCCTGCCATAGATTAAGAAGTGGATGAACAACCACAACTGAGAAATTGTGCTAACTTTTACATATAAGCAACACCATTTGTTACAGTTAATCAAGCTACCCAAATCTGTAATGATAAGCAGGGAAGGATGGCTCACACAGCCGCGATAAGAAATGAGCGACTGAGAATCGTTGCTCAAGATAAGTTACCTCTGTCAACACAGACCACTAGGTTTCATGGAGCATTTCGTCTGGAGGGCCTTATCGCTTTGTGATAATGAAACTAAAGAAATGGACAGGAAGCTCTAGGCTGATGTAAGAGGCCTCCTTCCACTTACCAAGCAGCCCGAGACTGCCTTCACAAACAAATCTTACATCAGGCATTTTATCTGTAAGATCAGACCTTTCACCAGGGAATCCCTCTAACACAGAAATGCAGAATAAAGAAGTTTCCCCTGATCAGCAAGGAAGGTTACAGAGCTGACCAGTACAGAGGGATCAAAAGAACACTGCAGGCACTTTCTAGATGCTCAAAATCCAATTTATATCGATTTCCTAAGATGCTTTTGGAGTGTTTTTCTAGTAGACCCAGAGTTTGGAAATCCCTTTCCCCCCTTTATTTGTTTGCTACATCTTTCAGAATGTCCCAACCATCATGGTCATTGCATATGCTGGCTAGAATAATCTGGAAACTGTCATCACATGCACGCACACACAAATGGTATTTTCCAGCTCTGTGTTTTGATTGGCAAAGGAACTCAGTGATTGCTTCCTCTGAAACAAAGGTCTATAGGACTGGACTGAAGCAACAATGGTTCAGCTGACCAACTATAAAAAGATCCAATTCATGTATCTGTTGCAGCAAAAATAACAAAAGATTGAAATGCCTCAAAGGTCAATGCATTTGGTATGGCACAACTTTTAACTTCACACTAGAAATCCATTGTGCCCATTGTGTCCAATGAAGTGGTTAATTCACAAAGGTTTATGTCCTAATGAATGTCTTAGATTTTAAGGGGCTTAAGGAACTTGCTTTATAGACTCAATAGTACTTCCAGATACATGTTGGTGATATCTTACAGTGTCATTCCACTGTATTCCATTCTTTATGCTCCCTCGCTTCTGGCCACCGTCAATCATAGGTACCGTATATATTTGAGTATAAGCCGAGTTTTCAGCCCTTTTTAGGGCTGAAAAAGCCTCCCTTGGCTTATACTTGAGTAAAGGCCCTGGATGGCTTATATTCAGGTTGGCTTATACTCGAATATATAGGTAATTAGAGTCGGACAGTCTTATCTTATTAAAGTCTTATTATTATCTTAAATTACAGTTTTATGTAAATTTTCAAAAACATTTAACCTAATGATGCCTCAATTAATGTAATTTTATTGGTATCTATTTTTATTTTTGAAATTTACCAGTAGCTTCTGTATTTCCCACCCTTGTCTTATACTCGAGTCAATACATTTTCCCAGTTTTTTTGTGGTAAAATTAGGTGCCTTGGCTTATATTCGGGTTGGCTTATACTCAAGTATATATGGTAGTTCTCTCTTCTTTTTCAAACCCAAAACTTTGTTTCATTCAGTTTCTTTCAGCTCCAAGTTCAAACCCTGCTTGTTTGAAATCCACACCTTGACTAAATTCTCTGAGGCAGGCATCTACCTTTTGATACATTCTGTTCACCCACAGCACCCTTTTTCTGGACGAGTGCAACCATCAGAGATCAATACAGTCCTCTCTTATGGTTCACCATCCCTGGCTATAATTATTTGGGGGTATTTATAAGTGAAATCCAAGGCAAAACAAGGTAAATATAATCAAAGCAATGCAAAACATATTAAATGCTGAAGTTTTAATACATCTAGAAGTGACCCCCTTGGACTTCGATCTCATATCCACCTGTCATCTGAAATTGTGTCTTTTGCCCACACCAAACTTCTAATGTATACTTAGCAAAGTTGTTCATGGTCTTATGTGCCAGGCCACAACTTCTATCATCCTAACGCAGTTTGAGCAGGAGTAAATGGAGATTGCAATACAACGCATCTGTTGGTCGTCAATATGGGGAAAGTTATATGATCTGTTGATCGTAATAAATTATTTCATTAATATGGGGAAAGGTGACACACAAACTCCAGCCAGGACTTCTTTCACTATGGATGAAGTTCTTTTTGTGACTCCAGGTGATGTCATGGCACTGGAATCTGATGTGACCATTGAAGGCTACAACACACCCAGTGAGACAGGCAAACCCATCATGGCCCACCCCCCTGACATCTACAGTGATAATTCTCTTGAAGAATGGCTGACGGCAGTCCTTAAATCATCCGATAAGGGTAAGGTAGTAGCTTAAAGTATTTTAATATTACATTGCCTATATTAGCTTTATATGAATGATGCTCTATGATTTGTAGTAGGGGTAGGAATCATTTCACATTCCACATGTTTTAGATTGCAACTTTCATAATCCATTTCCAGTGGCTATGCTGGTTCAGATGTCTGACAGCTGAAGCCCAAAACATTTGTAGGTTTTTTACATATGTATTGAAAGCATCTTCCAGAGTGGAAATTTGTGACATAAAAACTCTGGTATCCATTGTACAGGTATCCATGATTTTGTTTACACACATATCACTTTCTTGGTCTTCTGGGCAATTTGTATGGTATGTTTGTGCCAGAGGTTGGCTACAGAGTCATGCTGAAGGACCTAAGTGATGCCTAGAAAGATGCCCTCTCTTAGCATTTCCTAAGTCCTCCAGCCCAATTCTGTGGTATACTTCTGCTGGAAGCCTTTATTCAGTAGATTTCCTATGACCTGTGGTTTTATGTATCCACACAAAGTCCTGGACCATATCCTCTCTGGATATGGGGTCATATAAGTGGCCATGACTGGAAGACACCAGATCCCATTTGATCTTGGAAGCTAAGAAGGTTCAAGCCTGGTAAGTAATTGGATGGGAAATCAGCAAGGAAAATGAATGTGATGTAGGCAATATTTATCTTCGAGTCTTCTTGTCTAAGACAGGCAATTTCATGGGGTTGCCAAAAGTCAGTTAACTACTTGAAGATGCAGAACAAATGCAGCTTTCTGAGCAGAACCTATTCCCTCTCAACTGAAATTAAATGGCTCAGTTAGGAGACAAAGTTGGAATCAGCAGAGGGGAGAAGAGTTGTAAGAACAAACAGTTGTCCAAGGGAAAAAATTATTTAATTATTATTATTTATTTGCTTCATTTTTACCCTGCCTTTCTCAATCCCGGAGGGGGCTCAAGGCGACTTACAAATCTGGCAAAAATTCAGTGCCGTACAGGTAAAAATAAAACACATCTCATCAAAATGTGAACAATCTAAACATATAAGCAAGGGGCCGGGCTGTGGCGCAGCTGGCTAGTAACCAGCTGCTATAAATCACTACTGACTGAGAGGTCATGAGTTTGAAGCCCGGGTCGGGTTAAGCCTCCGACCATTAAAAAAAAAACAGCCCCGGCTTGCTGTTGACCTAGCAGCCCCGAAAGACAGTTGCATCTGTCAAGTAGGGAAAATTTAGGGATGTTTTATGCGGGAGGTTAATTTAACTGATCTACAACACCATAAAACTGTTCACGAGGAAAAGAAGAGGAAGAACAGCCACCAATGGACGGTGAAGCAACATCTCCCCCTGTGGCCGGAAATCGTGAAGCTGGAAAGATGTTAAAAATGCCTCTGTGTCTGTCTAAAACTGAATGTTGTTTGTCTGTTGGCATTGAATGTTTGCCATATATGTGTTCATTGTAATCCGCCCTGAGTCCCCTTCGGGGTGAGAAGGGCGGAATATAAATACTGTAAATAAATAAAATAAATAAATTAAAACACATATTAATCAATTAACAGATTTAAAAGGTTAAGGAAATGCAGAGGAAGAAGTAAGAAAGCTCAGCCAAGTGAAAAGCAACAAAACACAGGGAATAGAGGGAAACTGCTCTATGTCAGGAGAAGCGTGGTTTTCGAGCTTAAACGTAAGGGCATGTTAAATTACTTAATGTGAAGTGCTTAGGAGAGGAGAAAGTTATCCTTTTACTACGGGGGCAGCAATAGAGAAGTAGAAATCTTGAAATCATTTTTTTCTTATCTAAATAGCTATTAAGCTGGATTTCAAAAACATCAAGACAGTTGGCCCATCTCTGGATATCTTAGTAAAAGCCTCCTCTGGGCTAAATATTAACCGGCCTGTGTGGCTAAATGCAGACATTCTGAATGGCCCAAATGTACCCATTAACATTGCTGTTAATGCAACCCGGTGAGTAAAATCAACTTTCCTTATATTTCTAGCAGGATTCCTTTTGCACTCCCATTTTTATTTTAAAAAATGGTAATCCTACTGGACTACTAATGGGGTATAAAGCTCCTTGGGTTTTAAACTGTTATGCTTTTGGTCTCAGGGGTAACGGCTGATGCTTCTTCCTTGGTCATACAACAGGAATCAGATGGCTCCCAGGCGCAGCTTCTCTCCCCAGCCCTTGAATGGCACCATCTGGTTCATGTTGCAGAGCAAAGGAAGGAGCAGATGTTGATCCTCCTAGAAGAGCAAAGGCTACTTCTTTTCCCCCAACTTCACAACATCAGCTGAATGGCTCTTTGGGTTATCACCACAAATAATAGGTGGCTGGAGGTGGGTTAAACTGCATCTAGGAGTCATTTGTGTCCAGTTGTGTAGCTTGATAAAATCATTGTTCAAAGAGGTACTGATTACCTCCTTACACAATAATGGTATTTATATGCACATTGCATTTCTGCAATGCTGCACCAAAATTAGATGTTGACAATGTGAGGAAAGACATCAGCAGCAGCAGCAGCAGCTATCACTCGCGGCTGAGTATGATTGTCCTCCAAGTGTAGGGTCTTGGCACTCACTCAGCACTACACCACCGTCCAGAGCTGCACAAAGACAGTACCAAGCAAATATGTATAGTTGCATTGTTGTTAAGGATTTGATGCCGTAAAGCACATGGCAAAACACATCAGCAAGATGTGGCAAAACTGCTGTTGTAACTTAGAGAAACCAACATCCATAGCAACTGCCAATTTTTCCTGAGTATTTTTGGGTGTATGTGTCATAAATTATTCTTGGAGCAGAACCATGTTAGGCTAGCGTTTTCTTTGTGACAAGGCTTCAAATCATCCCACATTCCTCATTTTTCTCCTAACACAGGGCTTCACTGAGCCAATTTTGCAGTGACCGAGAACACACGATTCTTGATAAATTCCAAGTGTCTACTTGATTGTGTCAGATGGCCAAGTTGGCTTGTGCCTGGAGACCTGCTATCAATCACATCTCAGCCAAGCAGGGTTTCCCTTCTATGTAGCCTGCAAAAATGCAGTCTAAATTTCAGACTACAACATTTGCCAGCTGGTAGTATCTTAGCTCATATTGGCAAAGCATTGCAGAAAACGTGTGATACAGGAGAGCATTTGAAATGGGGCTGGGGGCATTCTGGGATCCAGATTGTGTAGGGGGGCAGTGTGTGTCAGATTTTGTTTCAGACCACCCAGTTGCCAACTAAAGCAGAGTATTTGAGCATTTGTCTCCTAAAGCAGAGTATTTGGACTGATTCTAGCATATCCTAGAGTGGAGATGAACTATAAGGGAGTTTTGAAAAGGCTTGCAGTTATATTCTTTTTGACTTTTGTTCCCCAGGTTCCTCTCACTCATCCAGGAGAAGTTCCCAAACTGCACTGTCTCCACAGGTTGGACAACTCTGTATTTGCCTTTCTTTCCGCACAGCACCTATACGCAGAAAATGGTTGAGAAAATGCATAGCCTTGTAGGAAATCTGCCTCAGCGAATCACATTCCCTGTAAGAGCTGTCATGGTAAGGCCATCCTGGTCTCATTTGAGCTGGCTTTTGAGTCAGTCCGAAAGGTAAGAAACTGGGAAGTTCAAATATATATCCATTTTACTCTCTGAGTAAGGGAAATCATATTATTCCTCCCTGTATTGTGTAGTATTGTACTTAGTGTGCAGTGTTGTTTGTACTGTGATATGTAACGTGTAGAGTTTATGCATACATTAATTGTGTATGTAAACTGTATATATATGTGTGTGTATGTGTGTATACAGTATATATATGTATTATTTATATATGTTAATGCACATTTTACTTTTAAAAAAGGGTAATAAACTACATTAACACATCCATTATTCAGTTGCTTTGGAAGAAAAATAAATAAATAAAGAAGAAAAGATATAGAAGCGAAATTGACCAAACGTCAGAAATAACTGTTTTTGTTTTTGTTTACATAGGAAGTGGAACTTAACAAATTTCAGTCAGCTGTCCACATTCACTGGTGTTAGGAGTGTAAACCTTCTGCAAAATGGAAAAACCTTAATAAAAACATTACTGGTGTTTCGGTTTTTTTTAAATCTCAGAGAACATATCTCCAGTCTTCCAGTGTAATTGTCTTTCAGTGTAACCATATGGCCAATTTCCATCAGAAAGCTCTACATCTTCCAATACAACTCTATGCTCAACCTCTGATGAATATTGACCATAAAGTTGTATTGGAGGAGCTTGAGATTTCTAATTGCGACCATATTAATCAAATCCACAAAAGTTAAACTCACAAATGTGGCAGGTGTACTGCGCAGATACATTTCACTAATGCAGAACTGATGGTCACATTTGCAGACAGGACATTTAACATTTCAACAGGTTAGATACCAAATAAATTACCCATGAGATCTAACACTGATTCCCAGCCCTTTCCTTTACAAAATTTCAAGTATCTAATAAAATTACAAGGATGCCTCAATGGGATGAGATAGGGGTTCTACAGAAATGTAGGAGACGGAAAGTGGTTAACCCCATTTTTCTCCTGCTGAACATCCCCATGGCCTTTAAAAAATTCTGGTTAGGTTCTTCTCTCTTCCCTTAGATACAGCCTTACCTTATGGCAAGGGAAAACCGATCCAGTTACAGTGGAAGATCTCTTGTTTATCCGAAATAATAGCCAACCTGAGCAAATCTATTATGACCTTTATGATCCTGTTTTGTCTCAATTCAAAGACATGGTCTGTGAGTACTAAGTTGTATTCTTTTAAAAAATCAGAATATTTGGTTCTACCAAGATAAGGAGGAGGGGCAATGGGAGATCCTACTTTTTTTTGCATATTATATGATACAAGAGGGGTCACAGGGGTCACAGTCTCACTTCCTCCAGGTCACCCATACAACAGGCATGTAAATAGACTGTTGCAATGTGCAAATAATGCTATTTCCTTCATGAAATGTGTGGAAAGTCTATTCAATGCTATCTTCAGTTTGTAGCCCTTTCCATTTTTTTCATTGTTTCTTGTCTTTAACAAGAGAGAAATTGTTAATGAGAAAAAGGATGAAAGGCTATGCCGTGCTTTTTATTTGTCAACATTGGAACCATCACCCAAGAGGGACAAAGATGGAAACTTGAACTAAGTCTTCTTTTGTGTTATGTGCTGAATATTCTGAATCAGCAAAAAAATCAAGGTTTCAGTCATGAGATCAGTACAGTTCTTGACAGTGGTCCATATATGCTATAGGAGAAGTTCTAGTTCAATAGCTTCTTGCCCACCAACATAAAACACAGTGATATGATAATTGTATACTTCAGAATTTGGTTGCTTACCCCTGTTTGATAGCAGGTTTAACTGTTTAATGCAGTGGTTCTCAACCTGTGGGTCTCCAGATGTTTTGGCCTTCAATTCCCAGAAATCCTAACAGCTGGTAAACTGGCTGGGATTTCTGGAAGTTGTAGGCCAAAACACCTGGGAACCCACAGGTTGAGAAATACTGGTTTAATGGATATGCTATGTGTTGAAATCCAAACCAGACTTCAATTTGCAATTTGGCCATTCTTAGTTACGTTGGTTCTTTCTTGTATATGGTGTTTGGTTCCACTGATTTCATCAGAGGACCTACAGTTATTTGCTAAGTACTATTTTAACTAACAGGAACACAATTAGAAGCGTCTAATCCATCTCTGTTTCTACAGTCACTTCTACAAGAAATAGTATTTCTACCAACCAAACCAAGATGAATACTAAATAGGATAATCTTCATGGAATCATAGAGTTGGAAGAGACCACAAGGGCCAGCCAGGTCAACTCCATGTGATGCAGGAATACACAGTATCGGCACTATCATCATCAGCATCTTGGGAAAGTCAATGATTCATGTACTATTTCCAGAATTTCCCATTTGTTGTGACCAATGTCAGACTATAGCACTGAAGAACTTGACAAAATGAACATGAAAATTAGATTTATACCTATTTGGAATTGAACTTTGAGAAGATATTATTGAAACACCATCAGATTTTTAAACTGTTTCTAGAGATTCAGATGTGTGCTCTTACCAAGAACGGCTTTGCCCAGCTTTGAATGATGCACCCCTTGCCGAAAATATACATAGCTAACCACATCAGCCTTAGCTATCTCCTTGTAAGATTACTACGGGAGGTTATCTTTGAAGTCTGTTGGAAAAAAGGCCCAATTGCGAAATGGGGTGGCCAGATGGCCTTCTACTGTATACTTTTTGGAACACCGTTCTGCATTGAATCCACTGGTTTCCAAGTAAAATCCAAACTGATGACCCAGTATGTGACTGTCTTATCTGGAAAGCCAAGTTAATCTTGTAGGAACTTCCCCTTAGTTTAAGATCTGCTTCAGAAACTGATCTGGATGCTCCACTAGTAATGTGGGGAATAAAAAAATATTTTGCACATGGCACAATTGTGGAATTCTTCTAGCCCCTTTTATGTTTAGAACAATGGTTGTTGTTGGATTTTGAGCGATTTTGGCCTTCCCTTCCAAATGTTTTCAGACTGCATCTCTCATTAGCTCTAACCAGAAGAACTACTGGTGAGGGATGCAAGCCATTTAGGTTCAATACTTGGAAGTCCATAATTTGTCCACCCTTTTTAAAAAAAAATTCTATTGATTTATTTTTTTGCAAGTAAAGAAAATGTAGAATAAAATGCAGCAGTCATTAAAAAACAAATTCAGTTTTTGAAACAATTTAAAGTTCTTAATCTAGCTTGCTGACCATGTTCTATAAACTTAACACTGTAACGACTGAACTTTCATCTCTGATCTTTCTTGTGATATCACTCATTTACTAATTTATCTGACTTCATTGTCCATGCTACCCAGTGTGAGGGCAAAAGCATGGAAAACTGCAAATCAAGTAAGTATTATAAGGCAAATGATGCTACCAGAAACAATTGGTCCTCAGTCTTCTGTGGAGTTGAGATTAACTTTCAACATTAGAAGGATGGAAAATTAGACTGAGAAGGTCTGAGTATCAGAACCTGGGAATGAATTGCTTTAATCCGGAAATGGACAAACACTGCTCTGTAGATGTTGTTGGACACCAAATCTCAACAGCCCCAACTAACATGGCTAACAGATGAGAGTTGTAGTAAAAGTAGAAAAATTGTTGTGGAAAATTTGTTGGTGACAGGGCCGGCTGGAGATAAATTTAAATGTTAAGCGGGGGTGCTGAAAAGCGCCCCCCCCCCCGCCGGCACCGCCTTCCGCGCCCTGGCCCCGCCTCCCGCCCAGCGTGCCCTGGCCCCACCTCCCACGCTGCGTGGGAGGCGGGGTCAGGGCGAATAGCATGGGAGGCGGGGCCAGAGTTGGCCCCGCCTCCCGCGCTACTCACCTTCGCCCGTCTGGCCTTTTCCAGCTGGCCAGACTGCAGCGGAGGTCCCTCCAGGCCGCAATCGCCTCCATGGCCTCCATGGTGGGGCCGGCCCTGGTTGGTGATAAAGCTGCAGTAGATATCTTTTTCAGGAGTGAATTTCCCTTCCTAGGGGTAGATTTTTCTCACTTCCTGTT
This sequence comes from Anolis carolinensis, assembly GCF_035594765.1. Lineage (NCBI taxonomy): Eukaryota > Metazoa > Chordata > Lepidosauria > Squamata > Anolidae > Anolis > Anolis carolinensis. Next base: position 175,226,489 of record NC_085844.1, read on the forward strand.
GTCCCCCCCCCCCCCCAATTCTATACAACGGGTCATTTGTAAGTCAGATGTCTGTAACTTGGGGAATGCATGTATAACTATAGTGTAGAATCAATGCAGTCTGATGCCACTTTAACTATCACGGCTCAATGCTATGGAATCCTGTGAGTTGTAGTTTTACAAGGTTTTTAGCCTTCTCTGCCAAGAGTGCTGGTTCCTCATGCAAGTACAAATCCCATGATTCCAGAACATGTAATGGCAATTAAAGTGGTGTCAACCTACATTCATTCTACAGTGTAGATACACCCTAAAACATTTCAGTTTGGATGAACATTGTACACAGCATGCTATTTATAATTGCAACAGGGAGCTTTTGTTCCTCCAGTTCTCATGAACCCCAGCAACCTATTCAGCTATAAGATATACTGAGAGCTGCAGTTAATCAACATCTGGGCACCTATGTGCTCTCTACCTCTACTCTAGAGCATGAAGAGAGAAGGAAGACATGATAACATGCGCAAACACATAGATTTAATTAAGAGATTATGATTTCTCACCTTCTCCAGAAAGCAAACAGACTCTTCCTTACACATGAAAACTCGTTGCTTCCTCTTTTACATTTGATTTTATTGCCATTTATTTCAAATGCTTCCACAACTCAGAGAACCAATACAATATATTGGAAGTCTAGACTGACAAAAATTGCACAAAATCAGGAAAGATCCAATCAACACAGCAGAGGATCAGTTACCCTGTACATGATTGTGTTATGAGCCAAAAAGAGAGGCTGGATTATCTCTACATGGGACAAATAGTTCCTCTATGACAAAACAATCTAATCTTTCTCGGACTCAAACTCACCAAAAATGAACAGACATATTCCAGTATTCAAGGAAGATTTAAAAGGACACTTTTGCAAATAATATTTAAAGTTTCTTCCTAAATGTGACACCATCAGACTACCTTGTTGCATTTGTGTAGTGAGCTCTGAAATAAGGCAGTTACTCAATGGCCAAAGTATCCTCCACTAACCCCCATGTTTGTCTGTTGATTCTTCCAACAAAGAACAATCCAAGAACTTTCCTTCTAATTTTGTGTGACTCTTAATCCTCTTGGTAAAAAGGCATGTTAAAAATAAGTTTAACACCTATTTCTCCTATATAAAAAATAATTATTAAATACTTTTAAGCCAATGCAAAAATGATTCTCTACTCTAGTAATTAGTGTACTGGACAAGATTAAAAAGTGACGCATGACCAGAAAAGTGTACATTTTCAAGTTTTCATTTACATCAGATTTTCCTGTCAATCAAATAAATACAAGACTTCAACAGAAGCCAATACAGGGGTGATGAAGTATTTCAAAGATCCAGGAAGAATCTTCATATGTTCCTCTCTATATAAAAAATACCCACACCATGAACAGGAAAGCTTTGATCATTACATTGTCCTAGATAAAAATGCTCATTCCAATCACAAGTGGATAAAAATAGCTTTTGTGCTTAAGCTTGTGTCGCACAACGTATGCACTTAAACATGTCTGTATCTTTCTTCCCCACATTGATGGCAAATCAACTTCAGTATTTATAGCAGTGCTAATCTAATGAGATCCTAATGTCTGTCATTACACAAAACATTATGGGGAAAAACAACAACTTTGTACAACTAAAGATCCTGAAGTCCAATGCAGCTATTGTCTTTGTTCTTCAGGAGAAACTGTTCACAGGCTTGAAAAGTAGAAAGGAAGCTTGAAGAGAGGCCAGCAATATTGGTTGTAATGTAGTTCAACACACCTGAAGTAGCCTGGTGGTAATAAGACACCTAGAAAGAAAAGGATAGGTATCACTTAATTAAAATTGTCTACATGGTTTGCTGAGATAGTGATATATTTTCTTTCCTGTGGTGGAATGGACACAAATTTCGTTTCAGGCATAATATTATTAAAAGATTGTGGATATAAAATCACCTTCAGGCTATGTATATATGGTGCATATGAAGCACAAATGAATGTTGTATTTAGGCAGGGGTCCCATCTCCCAAGATTATACATATTCAACTATTCCAAAATCCAAATTATGAAACACTTCTGGTCCCAAGCATTTCAGATAAGAGTTACCTTTTTATTGTGTCAGAAGCAACTTGAGAGCATGCTGCAAGTTGCTTCTGGTGCGAGAGAATTGGCTGTCTACAGAGATGTTGCCCAGGGAACGCCAGAAAATGTTCCCATCCTGCTGGGAGGCTTCTCTCATGTCCCCGCAAGCTAGAGCTGACAGACAGGAGCTCACCCCATCTCACAGATTTGAATGGGCAACCTTCAGGTCAGCAATCCAATCTCAGGTCAGCAGTTCAGCCGGCACAAGGGTTTAACCCATTGCGCCACCGCAGCTCTACTATAAGGGTTACTCAGCCTGCAGTTAGTCTTGAAATCCTAGTTTGAACAAGCATTCATTTGTTCATAAGCAAAATGAAGATTATAAGTGCCATCCTTTTTGTTTATTAAAGGGCGACAAATCCATGAGTTCATTTATTTTTACCATCTTTTTTGAAAGCACCCAAACATCTCAAGCCAGCTGTGCATATTATAAGCATCTCAAAACTATAAATGGCACTAATTACTTTTAAAAAGTAACTTTCCAAACTTAATCAGTGGTATCACACATGCATTTAGCAAGTAATTTTCACATCTGCAGTAACTGTGAGAGTCGCTGCCAGAATGGCAAAGACTGCTGCTGCTGCCACTTATTGCTGTATTGAGACACTTTTCTCCACATGAAAAGCTTCCTGCCATGGAGAAGGGAGTGTCAGGAAAATCCTGGTGGAATCTGAACCTTGTTATTTCATTACTGTGACCTGTAAGGGGTTGTGAAGAGCACAGATTCCAACAACAAATAACAAAAAGGGATCCACTGCATTGTCAAAGTAAATATGGTGTACAGAATGACACTCCTAAAGCAGTTTACAGCACAAAGAGGAGGCAATTACTTTCTTAGATGCTTTTAAACAGAAGCTGGATGGCCATCTGTAAGGGTACTTTGTGCTTTTCCTGCATGGCAGGGGGTTGGACTAGATGGCCCATGTGCTCTCTTCCAATTTTATGATTTTATGAAATCTCCTTATAAGGGCAGAGTGAGGCAACTCAGAACATGGGGCTGAATTCAACCTTCTGGATTTCCTCATGACATCCTTATTTGGTGGTTTCCTGACTTTTATATGACTTCCTCCCATTTCATTCCAGAAGGCTTAGTTACTGGCAATACAAGTTTTAAGATAAAATCGAGCAACTTTGATTTCCCCGTCCCCCTACACAAACACACTGAAACATGGCACTAAAGGAGTTAAATTTGGCCCACAAAGTGAGAAGGGTGCCACAGCTTTGCTATAAAGCATATCTTGGAGAGTTGAACTGAATATTGGCTTCTAAAAGCAGGTTTATGGGCTGAGACGGCTGAAATATAGAAGGCACTGGCACAGTGGGTTAAACTCTTGTGCCGGCAGGACTGATGACTTGAAGGTTGGGTTGTTGAATTGAAGGTTGCCGGTTCAAATCCAACCTGGGGAGAGCTCTGATGAGTTCCCTCTCTCAGCTCCAGTTCCATGCGGGGACATGAGAGAAGCCTCCCACAAGGTTGGTAAAAACATCAAAACATCCGGGCATCTCCTGGGCAACGTCCTTGTAGACGGCCAATTCTCTCACACCAGAAACAAATTGCAGTTTCTCAAGTCGCTCCTGACATGGAAAAAAAAAACGAAAAAAAAAACAACCGCTGGCGTTATGGAAAAGGCTGCAACCTGGCTTTATGCTGTGACAAATGTCATTGGGACAAGAAGTGTAGAATTATAGTTGGAAGAGACCATAAGAGCCATCCAGTCCAACCCCCTGCCATGCTGGAACACACAAAGCACTCTCTACAGACAGTGTGCAATTTTCCTTTCCTTCTTTCCCTTACATACCAATTTCTCCACCATTTCCAAGAGTGGGCACATTACAGTTGCCATTATTCTCCAAACCAAGTTTGTTAGTGAGCATCCATAATTTTGCCCCTGTATTGATATCACAATAAATGGAAGTTAAGGTATGCTTGAAGAAAAGAAAAGTGACTCATATTTGGGGAAGTGGAAATGCATGAGCCAGTGGTGCATTTTCAGTGTTCTAAACCATGGTTTCAAAATATGTCCAAACTGAACCATTGTTATTCATTGCTCTGCTAACCTCTTAGAAAGATAAATGCTTACTTTGCTGAGTTCATCTGTTTCCTGCCAAATACAGACACCAGAACAAAGAGTTTCTCCTCGAGTGTACTCTGGCTTTGCCGGATGTGTTGGCAGTGTGACGGATCTGAATGCTACAACATATGGATCACTGGAAAAGAAAGAAACCTGTTTAGGGCAAATAAAGCAAACTATCCTATCTTAATCCACCATACTCACCACAACCAATAACACATCCTTGTTTGACTTCCAAAATATGATAAAAATGCTATGAGCGTTTCCTTCTTGACATTTGTTTTGAGGCATTACAAAAAAAAATCTTCAGGGAAAACCTCAGAAGGTTCCCTGAGATAAACATGGCTTGTATGGATATGGGTGGACCATATTCAGTGGAAAAACTGATACACTAAAAATTAGAACGGGGACATACCCTTTGCTGCATGGCTTCCTTCGTGATGCTAGGATGACAAAGTCTTGAGGCTTGTTTTCTTCACTCATAGTTTGACTAATTACATGGTAGATCATGTCATCTTTGTCTACTTGCTGGACAAGTTCAGCGCTCCTGCAAAAGGGTTGGTTTTTTTTTTAGTAAGACAAAAATGAGAAATAGGAAAGGGTGGGATGATGAAGATGTTCAGAGACTTGACAAAAGTAGGCATGTAATTGGACCCAAGCCATCATATCCAGCCCTTTGAATTTCTGCCCAGAAACATACTGGCAGCAGTGGAGCTGTTTCAGCAGGGGAACTACAGTATGTGTACCCTATAAACTGCCCCAATTCATAACCCAGCTGCAACATTTTGGACCCACTGAACTTTCCAAAGGCAGTCCTGTGTAGAGTACATTATAATGATCCAAACAATATGTGATCAAGAGATATGTGACTATAAACTCTGACTTCCCTGGCCAAAGGTAAAGGAGAACTGCCTCCTTTTGAAGGGGGGGGGGGGGCAGGGAGAGGTCTCCTGTGATCTTTAAAGCCCTACATGGATTGGGTCCAGACTGTCTAAAATACCATATCTTTCTGTATAGGCCTGTGGCCTGCCAGGAAGGAAGGCCTTTCTCTTCCCCCCACTGCCATCACAGGCACATTTGGCAAGGAGACAAACGAAAGCCTTATTGGTTGCTGCGCTGAAGCTAGGAAGCTCTAAAGGTTGGGTTGGTCCCTTTCCTGCTGTCTTTGTATCAGAGCAGGAAAATTCTTTTTATTTAAGGGAGCATTTGATTCGTAATGTGTTGCAGCCTTTTGAGCCTTTTAATAGGGGATGTTGTTCCCATTATATTTTATATATGCTTTTAAAATTGCTTTTAACTTGCTTTTTTAACTTGTGCTTTTTAAATAGAATTTTAGTTTAATTGTGTTTTAACTTTTATACTATTTTATTATTTATTATATCAGAAGTGAATCGAGGGAACAGATGTAATGTATTTAGAAACACAAACAAAGTCAAAAACTTGGCATTATACTAAATGTCATTTGACCAGTAGCTGGGCACTTGGAGTGCCTTTGATGTTGCTATAAGAAGGTCGTCCATTGTGCATGTGGCAGGGCTCAGACTGCATTGCAATATGTGGTCCTGTAGTTTGCTCTTCACACTCACATGTCGTGGACTCCACTTTGTGGCCCCATTTGGCTCTGCATCTCTTAGTGCCAGAACATAGTCTATTCAGTGCCTTCCAAGTTGCCCACTCTTCTGTGTGCCCAGGGAGAAATATCTCATTCGGTATCAATCATGGCTTGAGGTTCCGGGTTTTAGTCTGCCACTTTTGGACTCGCTTGCTGAGGTGTTCCTGCTAGTATCTCCATAGATCTTAGCAAACTATTTCTTGATTTAAGGTGTTGGTGTGCTGGCTGATCTCTGAAAAGGGGATGGGCCTTGGTCCTTTAACTGTTGTCTGCTACTTCCCGACGGATTTCAGGTGGTGCACTACCGGCTAAAACCGTACAATTTCTCCAGTGGTATGGGGCATAGACATCCTGTGACAATGCGGCATGAGCCACATCCACGATTTTAACGTGGTAAGATGTGTTCCATGCTGGGCATGTATATTGAGCAGCAGAGTAGCAAAGTGCAAGGGCAGGTGTCAAGTTGTGATCCCCAGGTTGTGCCAGTCAGCTTTCGTACGATGTTATTTCTAGCACCCACTTTTTGCTTGATAGTAAAGCAGTGCTTCTTGTAAGTCAGAGCAGGGTACAGGGTAACTCCCAAGTATTTTGGTGTACTGTAATGCTCCAATGGGATTCCTTCCCAGGTAATCCTCAGAGCTCGAGGTTCTTATCTGTTCTTAAGGTGAAAAGCACACGTCTGTGTTTTAGATGGATTAGGAATCAACTTGTTTTCCCTGTAATAGACAGTAAGAGCACCTAAAGCTTCAGAGAGCTTCTGTTCAACCATTTCAAAGCTCTCTGCTTGGGCGGTGATGACATAAATGAAACTCTGTAACTTCTGGCAGTGGCTGATCATTTGTGTAAATATTAAACATTGATAGAGCAAGCATGCTTCCTTGAGGGAGCGACTTGCAGCACCTTTGTACTAAGAATTTTTAAATGTAATCTTTTTAAAATAAATAAATAAATAAAGTCTATGCCACCTTGTATCCCATGCTGTGAGAAAGGTAGAATATAAAATACATACATACATACATACATACATACAGTAAGGAAATAGAACAGTCTTAGGGCCTGTATATGGCCCATGGGTTGCCAGTTGCCTGCTCCTTTTCACATCTGTGTTATGATATGTTCTCTGCAGGAGCACAGAAAAGGCATCAAGTATGAAGTTGCAAACAAAATCCAGTTTGATCTGAATTTTCACTCTTGGGGCATAAACATTTTTCATGTTGTAAGACAGGCTACTAGGGATCTAGGTTTTAAGTAAACAACACTGGTAGCAATCCCTCTCTGATCCAGGCACTTACGCATAATGCTTATCCCATTCATGTCTGTGTCGCAGATCTGACAGCAAGAGGCAGGCTTCCATTGCATTGATAGAGATGGTCATCTCTATCCGAATAGAGAGGAATGTGTCCTCCTCCAGTATGTACATCTTGACCTTAGGAGTACCGTGACAGAAAGGAAGAGAGAGCTGGTTAAAACTAAGCAGAAACTTTCCACAGAAATTACCTTGATCACTGTTCCACCTAAAAGTATTCAAAGTGTAGCATACCACTGTTCATGCATGAGACAGAGGAGAAAAGGAGTGCTTTCTGGAAGTACACAAGAGGGTGTGGTGGATGGGCTCAAAAACCGGCTGCTCTAGATTTATAATAATAATAATAATAATAATAATAATAATAATAATAATAATAATAATAATAATAATAAAAACTTTATTTATATACCGCCCTATCTCCCGGATGGGACTCAGGGTGGTTTCCAATAATAAAAACAACACTAACATTACATAGCAACATAATGACACATGATTAAGCAAAGTAAAATAATACAATTATAGCAATAAATAACACTTACATGACCTGATCAAGGGGACGGGAACCATAAATCCAAATGTATCATTTTAGGCTAGAGAAATCTTGTGCAATATATTCAGGCCCAGAAATCGGCGGTATTCCAATGTAAGTACTCAAAAACCTGCCGACACCACCAGGTCTTCAGTTCCTTATGGAAATTGGATAATGTAGGGGATTGCCTGATCTCTTTTGGCAGTGCATTCCAGAGCCGGGGGGCCACTGCCGAGAAGGCTCGTTCCCTCGTCCCCACCAGCCGCACTTGAGACGGTGGGGAGAGCGCGAGAAGAGCCTCCCCGGATGATCTCAAGGTCCGCACTGGCTCATAGGAGGAGATGCGATCACGGAGATAGGTAGGGCCCGAGCCGTATAGGGCTTTATAGGTCAAAACCTGCACCTTGAATTGGGCCCGGCAGTTTATCGGCAGCCAGTGGAGCTGCTTTAATAGGGGCATTGTGTGCTCCCTATAGCCGGCTCCAGTTAGAAATCTGGTTTACCCCCAACAAGTATCCAATGTCCAGTCAACTAAGATTAAGTCAACCTTAGAAATGAATCTTTAGAAATGCAGCAGTGTTTGCAAAGTTTAGATGATTTCTAGGGGTTATACAACTGGATTTAGATAGGGATGAAATCATTCAATGATACTTTTCTGGAATCATTCAAGATTGTGCCTTTCCCTCAAGAGCAGTGGTTCTCAATCTGTGAGTCCCCAGATGTTTTGGCCTTCAACTCCCATCAGTCCTAACAGCTGGTAAACTGGTGGGGATTTCTGGGAAGGCCAAAACACCTGGGGACACACAGGTTGGCAACCAAGAGAAAGAGACCTTCTCTCTCAACACTCCAGTGCTTGGGCTCAACTGGAGTTGACTTGCTGAATCAACTGCTAAATGGTTAAGTGGATACTTCTATAAATCCCATTGATTCAATGGGCCTACTATAGCACAACTAGCAACTGGATTTATACCTTTATAGGCAGTAGTGACATCAAGCAATATCCCTGAAAATGTAAGGGCAGCAGAGATAGCCTTAAATATAAGAGATAATGGGGTTTTCATCATATTGTGGGTGATATGCAAAGAAGAAGCATAAATCTCAGCTGGTGGAGAGGAAGATGCAATTTTCTGTAATAGCACAGCATTGCAAAATTTAGGGGGAGACAGAAGATGAACCTTTGAGATGCACTATAATGTTATATAAGAGGATCTTTGGAGATGAGCACAAATGCTAATATGCACACACACATGTAGTTTACCATGTTTTATGTATGGTGTGTTTTGTTTTGTTTTGTTCAACTATGGAAACAAGCATTCCAACATCTCAAATTTGACACAATTGAGCGTTGGAAACCATGCCTGAGCAGAACTTGTAAATTTTAACCTTTCTGACCTACAACCCTCAGAATGTCCCAACAAAATGCTCTCTGCATTTGTAAATTGTAAAGTCTCCTCCTTATGCAATAATTGAAGCGGCTGAGATGGCATTGGCACTTGGATAAATTGGGCAGGCTGAATAAAGCTACTTGAAGATAGGACTAGCTACCTTTTCTCTTTCAGATGCAAGCACCCAGTTGGCTTTAGCTACTAATGTCTTCAGTGCAGTAACATTGTTGAAACTGAGATAAACCTGCATTAGAAACACAAGAAAATACAGCGTACAATGACAACTTATGATTCCCTTTTGAATTTATTTATCAGTGCATGAGCGTTTCTTATTCCTTTGTCACTCTGTCCTCTTACCTTTATCGTATTTAAATTATATGTCTGTAGGCAGGAAGGTTTATCAATACACCTAGGATATGTCAAGTACTCTAGAAATAAATGACCATCATGGGTGATGGGAGGACATGAATGTCATCTAAAATTTGGCATTGGTGTTGAATTTCATTGAATGCTTGTGGAGTCAGAGATTTTTTTAGCTTTGAGGATTTCAGCAGAACATGTAATGTTTTCATCACATTTCTCTAGATATTACAGGAAGGCAAGTGCAAGGAATTAGTGAGAACTACTTGGAGTGAGGATGAGACTTGTAAACCTCTGTAAATGTGACTGAATAGCCATTCCCATCATTCCTTGCCGTAGATCATCCTGGCTAAGGCTTATGGGAGCTACAGTTCAGCAACGTAAGGAGGGCTGCAGAATTTCCATCTCTACCCACAAGCAAAGAAAGTATGATATAACTGGCCGTCCTCTTCTGTTCCTGCTTCCAATGCTCTTTCCCCTTCTGTCAAAATCTTATTGTCTATACATTTACTAGACCCAGGGTGGACAAATTTGGTGTGAGTGGGATGGCAAATTTTCAGCCACAGAACCCACAATGGATGGCTCTTCATCAATAGTATTTCTAGTTACTTTCTATAAGAGAGTCCAGGTTCAGACCACATGGGAAAGCTTTGGTACAGGATTCTCACCCTATCGATAGGAGCATAGCCATACACCTTCTTCCAGATATTACTGCACAGGATTTGAAGTCTCATGAAATACAGCATTGGAAGAAGACATTTGAAGGTAAATTGCATTTGGGGGACCTGCCCTAAACACAAAGCACCTAAATCTACAGCCACATCAGGCAAACATTTGCAATTCATGTGGCAACAGGACAGCTCAAAATTTACTTTACCTTGTTACTTTCATCCCAAGGTACAGACAAAGGTACTTCTGTATGCTTACAGGAAATGACATATTTTCTGTAGAAAGCAAAAGAATGCATTCATCATAAAGTTGACTGTCAACAGGAGGTAATTTTTAAAAGACTTATTTTAAATATCTTTTAAAAAGAAAGCCGCCGATGTGTTCGGAACATGACTTTCCCCAGAAACTACAAGAAATAACATGTCTTATTTTTAGTACTTTAGAAATAGCCACCTGGGTAGATTTGAACCAAATATCAGCAATAAAAACACAGGAATTTTATCAGTTCAGCAGTGATGGCACATCAGACAGGGCAATAGTACAATGAGCACCACAATTTAAATGTGATTTGGGAAGTCTACACAGGTTTTGGTTCCACAGTCAATGCATTAATAATAAGGGTCACCATTTTCACAAGAAACATATTGGTTTAAGATTGTGAATTAAGTCACTTGTGATAAGCTGGTTATATAAGATAGAAACTTCAATTTCTCTTTTTATGTGCAGAATTAAATGTTGTCTGAGTTTGAATCGCTTCTCAGCCATAGAAACTTAATGGATAACTTTGGGCACATCCCAAGGGTGGCAATGGCAAGTCTCTTCAGAATAAATCCTTTTACTGACAAAACCCTATGATAGGGTTGCCGTAATTCAGAGTCTGTTTGAAGGCACATAACAATAACAAAGAGCCATTAGCAAAAAGAAGTCGAATGAAGCCTATTTGGAGGTAAAATTTCACACAACCAACTTGGAAGGAAAAAGTGGAAATTCACATGCCCAATCGAAAGAGAAAGTGATTAAAACAATAACAGCCTGTTTTTATAAGACAGGACGACGTGTTGTATGATTAGAGGGTAAACATCCTGAAACAAATTAGCAAACTGGGAAAGAGGACAGAAGATCTTCCTTTTTGGTCTTTAATAATTGTTTTCACAAAATTCCCAAGGGTAAAGAAGCAAAGAGCCTAAAATGAACTAAGTTACATTTTAAGAAAGCTAGAGATCGAAGTGCCATTGAATTGAAAATAACTAGGAATCCATAGATCCCAGTTTGAAGCAGCAGTGGGCTAGCTTAAAACCTAGGATACCAGGGCGCATAACCCCTTTTACTCTAACATGGGGGGCACAACATGTTCATATCAAGTGTCACGGTATGGCTCTTATTTTTCAAAGAAGTAGACTTCTTTGCCAGCTAACATGTCATCAGCATGCACCTGTTTGTTCCTTCTAGTTTTTTTGCCAGTCTGCATGTGCCATGAATAAGACTAGCAGACATCAGTTCAATTTGACTCTTGATCTTCAGTCCATTCCATTGCCTCCTATGGATCAAGAAGACTGCTTCTCAGAAACTGCTAATGTAACTTTATGCATTCGTCCCCCACATAGGTCAATTTAATGTCCTGAAATAAAAACAAAGGAATGACCTAGTATCTGGTTCAGCCGGGTAACATGAATGGTTGTTCTGGAACCAGTACTAGTCTTAGATCCAAGAGGCACAAACTTACACTGAGAACCAAAAGCTCCCTTGGCCTTTGTTCAACTGTCCTCACTCCTTAACAATCTCATTCTCATGACCTAAGATAAGGAAAGCCACAGAGATTTCAATGATAGCCACTATCTAAAATCTTCAAGATGACAGGGCAAGAAGGGTCCAAAGTACTAAATAATAAAGGTCTCACCCAAGTCACAAAACTAGAATTATTTGAAATTGAGAATCTGGATGGCAAAATGATCAGGCAGGACAATGTTCACAAATAAGCTGAACAAGAAGATTCAGAGATAACACATCCACCCACATATCACTTCTCCAGGAACAGAACGTCCCCATATTCCTCTCCATAACAGAAGGTGCTCATGTATTAATACAGGCCTGAACATCATAGAGTCCCAAAGTCATAAATGGTGCATCCAGGCAGATATTAATGCTAAGTTACATGTATTATTTAGATTGCAAGTCAGCAAACATAGCTCTATTCTATTTCTGTACTGTGGTTTATGGGGTAAAATGCAGTACTTCTATTTTATTTTTGAAGCACTTGAGAAATGAATATGAACAGGTTTCGTGCATCTGCATCCTACAAAACCAGTCCTAACACAAAACAAACTTGAAGAATAACTTTAAGGCAAACATTTAACATCCTCTTTTAAATCACCCTGAGCACCTAAATCCAATACAACAGTCAATTCTAAGACATAATAAGGTAGTATTCACTTTCCCACTTTCCCTTTAAAATCTTTTGTTTAAAGTTATTGTGATGTTATACTAGAGTGCATTAGTGAAATAGCACTTTTGCACTACAACTCTAAGTTTGTGTAAAGATTCAGAGAAGAAAAATTGTCTGTTGAATCTACAGATCACTTCAGTGAAATGCTTCCTGATTTTTAAAAACTTTTAGATGAGTCCTAGACGAATGAAACCAGTGGACACACAGGTGATAACAACAGCAAAACTGAATAAGTTTTATTGCAAGAATTCTTTAGACCAATATGGAAAAGCCTTGTGGTGGCAGAAAACACAATGGCTGTGGGATTCTGGAAGTCCAAAATGTAACTTTTCCAAGTTTTGTCTTCAAATCCCAGATGTCTGGTCTCACTCTCCTTCCCATTACAGAAGTCCCAACACCATTAGGATAAATTAAACTGTCTTGCAGCTCAGTTTACTGCTCCATCTGCTACACTCTCCAGACAGAAGGATATAGCTGTGGTTTACAAGCAGGTACATGACAACAACAGAGAGAAACTGCAAAGCAACATAGATGTCAAAGTAGTGGGGGAATTCTCCTAAAAAGAAGATGCTATGAACTCCTAAGCCAGAGCACTCTTTTTACCATGTTTGTGATACTCTATCCCACCGTGTTTCGTTGCTCTTATTTCCTCCTCAAGCCTGCCCTCTCTCCCTGCTCTCAAGAGAGTGCATTGATCTGGCATTAATGCCCCGAGAACCGTGGCCTTAAGGATAATGCATGTGGTCTCTGTCTGTGTTCTATAATAAATTATGAATTAGAGACAACCGAACAACAAGGCTATAAATACGCTATGAGGTTTTAGTGACATAACAGGAGGCAAACTGGAGGGGGCTCTGATGTCACCGCAAGGCAGAAATGGAAGGAAAATGTAGCATGGTGCTGAAAAGATTTGCTTGAAAAAGAAGACTTGCTGCAGAACAAAGAAACAGACCAAAGAACAAAGAAACAGAGGGGCATGCAGCAGGAAAGGAGAGAACTTTATTTCATTTTTACTGAATGCTTGCCTCTTGCTTTTCAGTTCTTCCATAAAAATGTTTTCTTCCCTTGAGTTTTATCTTTTTCATAAGTCTTGCTATTAAAAACTAAAACTTGGAAAAGTTACCTTTTTGGACTCTAGCTCCCAGAAGCACCATAATTGGGCAAACTGACGTACGAAATCTGGCAGTTGTAGAATATAATTTAGCTGAACTAAATGAAACACTAATGATTTGACAAGGCATGGGCAAACTTCGGCCCTCCAGGTCGGCTGTTAGGAATTATGGGAGTTAAAGTCCAAAACACCTGGAGGGCCATAGCTTGCTCATGCCTGGATTAGACAGTATCTCTCTCTCTCTCTCTCTCTCTCTCTCTCTCTCTCTCTCTCTCTCTCTCTCTCTCTCTCTCTTTTTTGCTGTGATGGTCTTTGCTGTATTCTGCCTCCTTCCAGCAATCTTGACACATTTTGTGATATTATTTTGTGTTATTATAGTGTAGGATATGTCTTTCTAATATCTTAGCAATCTTTTTTTAAAAGAGAGAGAGAGAGCTTCCCTTTCATTTCACTGGAGAAATGTTGACAAGCATATCACCAATTCCCACATAAAAACTCCAGAACTGAGAGACTGGAGTTAATATAGCTCATAAGGTTTTTAGATACTGACTGACAGGAGTCCATTCAAGCTGTCTGTTCATGCTTCTTTTCATATTCCTATTCCAAAGTTTATTAAAGTCAGTCCATTTGCAATGCTACAATTCAGCTCCAGAATGTGAATAAGAAAAGAAAATGTCTTTTGGAGCATGCGCCAAGCACCTATTCATAATTAGTAAGCAAACAAGGTATGGAGGAAAGAATGAATCCCTTATGCTATCTTAATCAAGCTCCTCAAGAATGGAACAATATAGAACTGTAATATATAAATATTTAGTACTTGCTTCGAACTATCGGTTGTCAGAGCTAGATTGTTTAAAAGTGTTGCTTCAAGCTAGGTTTGAGTCCCAGAATCCGTTGGGGTTGATTAAATGTATTTTCCTGAGCCAAGCACCTCAGTCTTCATCCCCTAACCTTTGCTGATTTCAACATTTTGAAGATTTGGCACATAGGCATAAAAAACACTGGGTTGCATAAGTAAAGTCACACACCTACACATACCTCACATTTCAGCTAATAAATCATGTAGCTTCCAATATTTTATAATATTGAGAATCCCTTCTCCCCAAGATGTGGAAATGTCTGCCTTCTAACGATAAGGCACTTTGATGGCCAACAAGATCTCCTAGTCAGTCAAAGCTGTTCAACACTCTCACTAGCTGCTTTCTTATTGTCATGTGCCTTTAAATCAACTCCGACTTCTGCTAGAATTGGCTTGAAGGGACTTTATAAAGAGAAAGTAAGATTTATACAGAGGAGGTTTACCACTGCCTTCCTCCAAGGCTGACAAAATCTGACTTGCTCAGGGGACCACCCAGTTATGTATACTTTTTTCCATCTGTTATGAATAATACAAGGAGAGTAGCTAGAAGTGTAAAACTAATGTGTAGGATAAGCATAACTTTTCTCTCTGTGTCCCATGTGTGTTTTTGCTGGGTTAGATCCACATGTAGACAGAAACTTGAGTATTTCTCAATAATTTCTGCTCTTCTGCATTGGCTTCCAACTGATTACCGTGGTCTATATAAGATGCTAGTTCTGACCTTTAAAACTCTTTACAGTCAGGGCCCATCGTACCTTAGGGACCATCTCTCCTTCTCCCATCATCGGAGGTCGCAACGACCATCCCAACGAGACTTACTTTATGTAAGTCCTAGAGAAGTGCACTTGGAAAGGACCAGACGCAGAGCTTTTTCTATTTCTGCCCCTGCCTTATGGAATGCCTTGCCGCCCTACATGAGAGCCATGCATGAGTTAGGGCCTTTTACCCTAGCACTCAAGACCTGGCTCTTTACTAGAGCTTTTAATCTATGTTAATTTTATCAATATTTGTATGTATGTATTTTTATCCTTTACAATTTTATCTTGTAAATCGCCTAGAGCATCGTGGATGGAGGGCGATTAATAAGTAATTAAATGATGATGATGATTCTGACTGTATTGGGATGTGCTGACAGTATCCAAGAATGCTGCCCTAGTCCTTTTGCAGAGCCAGGCAAGAGAATGGAAACACAATCCATTACCTATGTATAAATATGATTCTATCTCAGAAAAGCCCCATGGGGAGAAATAGCATAGTAAAAATAGATTAAAAATAATGTAGTAAAAATATAGAAAAAACCACGCAGTCCCTGGTGGCGTAGCTGTTGAACTTACTGAGCTGTTGAACTTGCTGACCAAAAGGTCGTCGGTTCAAATCTGGGGAGCAGGGCGAACTCCTGCTGTTAGCCCCAGCTTCTGCCAACCTTGCAGTTTGAGAACATGCAAATGTGAGTACATCAATAGGTGCCACTCTGGCAGGAAGGTGGGACCTTGGAGATGTCTAGGGATAACACCAGCTCTTCGGCTTAGAAATGGAGATGAGCAACACCCCCAGAGTTGGACACAACTAGACTTAATGTGAAAAGGAAACCTTTACCTTTACTATACAGTCATTAAAACCTTTACAAAAGCTCAAGTCTAAACAGTACTTTGCAGAAAGGGGAGAACTGATTGTAAGTAAGGTGTCAGGACAATAATTTTTTGCCACCTACCTGTCAAGTCGAATTTTTTGCCTAGCGCTAGCTTCTTTAAACCGCCTTTCTCCATCCTGTTAAAGAGAAATAAGAAAAAAGATGCATAAGACATGAATAAGACATCCTTTGACAGAGTGTATGGAGACTCTAAGGTGACACGCCAGAGTTCAGAAGTAACTTTAAAAGGAGAGCTAGAAAATACCCATGACTGCTGGTCATATTTAATTTGAACCTTAAAAGTTTTTCATCTGACAAGGATGGCACTCATGTCTGTGCACTGTACAATGCACTGCAGCAGGAAATAAACTTGCTGAGCTGTAATTATCTGTCAAGTATGAAGCCAGGCCTTTAAATCAAGATTCTCATATGTCTATGAAACTTCTCAAAGCAATTTTTCTGTCTTTCAAGAGTACATGAATCATATTCTCAACATGGTCCCAAAAAGAAAGCAGATTTTGCCTACACATTTGATTCAAGACCACTGATAATCCCTTTTGGATCAACTCAGTAGCATTTTCTGCTTCTTACCCCTGGTTCTGGTTTCAACAAAGGGAGTGTTCGTGGTTGGCCCACTTCATTCAAAACTACAAAGGTCATGAAAGCACTGTTTATGTGTCTTCGACTGACTTCCATTTCATGTCCATAGGCCTCTACACACACTCCGACCTCCATGCTGGAATGAAGAACAACTTTTTGAAACTACAGAATTCTAAATGCGTACATCTATATGATCGTTCAAACTATTTGCCTTGCTTGTTATGCTGTACAGAGCCACATGCTTGATCACAGAGTTGACAAAGTTGATGCATTACTGAATGGTATTAAAACAAAGGCAATTGGGTTTGGATAGCTACTTTGAGTACCTCCTGAACAAACACTTGGGATTTTTGTATTTTATTCTCCAAAGTGTACATCTATGAACCGACTGTGACCTGATTTTTACACTTTGGATGACATCCAAAACATTTTTCCAGATTTAAAAAAATGTTTTGGGGGTTGGGAATCCATTTTGCATGCAACTTAGTATGAAATACATCTTATGGATTATAGATGCTACTAGTTAAATGTTACAGCATTTATGACTAGCTTGTCTTAAGAGTAATGGTATCACAGTAACAGTGAAATCAGCAACACCAACACAAATAATACCAGGTAAGCATCCCAGTACAATTCACTGTGAACAGCAGTAATAAACAATAACTAAAATACAAGGGCTATTTTGTTATCTCTGCTTCTTGTAGAACTATCACTTTATCTGAATTCATTAATGTATAATTTTAAAAGGACATATGCTGACTTGTTTCTTCACAGACTTGAGATCTATCGCTTGACTAAATCTGAAAATACTCACAACTGTGATGACTTTTAGAGGTCTCTCACTTATGAAATCATTTCCATGCCCCATTTTAAGAATGTTATCCCTTCCAAGCATCTGCTTAAATGATTTTGCATCTGTTCTACTGAGAATCATAGAATAATTTCATTAAGAAAATGAGGTACAATTTCTTCTGAGCTCTGAAGTGACCTTCCACAGCAAGATGTCTGCCAGATGATTTAGACTACAATTCCCATCTTCCCTGATCATGGGCTACAATGGCTGAGGCTGATAGGAGTTCATCCTTAACATCATCTGGAGTCCACTACATTTGGGAGAGCGGCTGTAGAGGATGAAAAGACAGACCTGTACTTGAATGTATTGTTGACAATAGCCTTAAAGAGAAGGCGGTCTCCTACTTGAGATGGTCCCCGAAAATGGAACATTTCTATTGTCTTCAGGGTAGGATGTGAATGACACAATCGGCTACAGGAGAAAAGAGAAACAGATTTGAGAATATGCCAAGAATTTTACAAAATCCAGACCTGTATACATTATCCATTCACTTTTATAGAACAGACCACTCAAATATTATCATGAATTGGGGTGTTTCCACACGAAAGACTCCTAGTAGAGCTTGGAAACATTATTTTTGCGGCTACGAAACCCAGAATGGCTGGGGGGTTCTCAAAATTTCAGTCCTAGCAGTAACTTTATTAGTTCCTAGTGTTAGTAATACAAAGAGTTCAAGCAGCTATTTTGTCCTCCGTCTTTATCAGGTTGGTTGTGGTTATGAAAAGTGACAGAACCAGCAGGAAGACATGGGAGAGCTACAAATTGACCCCTGGTGAACTTTTTGAACCAGGCAGTGCAACTACAGAGTGAAAGCTTTGTCTGAAAACACCATTAGTAACAGGTCATCCTCTTGCAGATGTAGTTCAGTTGTCATTTCCCCAAACAACCCAATTTTTGTTTATGTGAAACAGCAAGGCTCAAGTCTAGATTATAAGACCAGCTAGATTTCCTCAGGCCCCTTGTGACTGAGAATGTCTCTGTCAGTCACGAAACTTTGAGTTTCCATCACTGAGGGAGTGCGAGACAATCTCTCCCCCCCCCCCTTTTCTTTCATCACAAATTTATAACCTGAATTCCTAAATTTTATGGACACAGCGCCACCTGAAGGAGAGAACATTTAGCTTGTCTCCAGTTGAAGTGAATGATTTTGGATTAATACTTTCTAGGAGACTGGGATCCTGCTTGTTAGAGGGCAAGGACTATGCACAATCAACTTACCAGAAAGAGAAGGTAAAATGTAAAACAAAGACATGCTTCTGCTAGGAAATTATTATTATTTATTATTATTTATTGCATTTATATACCGCTTTTCCCACCCCTGGGGAGACTCAAAGCAGTGCACATCAAATAAAATTCTGGGAATTGTTGGCCCTGAAGCAACTTTTTCAAGCTCTGGGCAACCAAAAGATCAGCAACCTTTCTACCCATCTTTTTCAATGAGAGCTTGTTTAAATTGGAGATATGCACTCATGAAATGGCCATTGAAAAGGACCACTGCTTTGCTTTCAAAGGAATAATGATGGCCAAACCACTGATTTGCCACCTACTATATCAAGAACTGTCGGGGAAGCAGGACTGAGGCTAGACAGAAGCACCGTGCCAAAAGGAGACCAGCTCTGCAAGCCAGAAGGAGATAGGTAAGGAGTCTGGCAGATGAATTAATTAGATGCTATACTAGAATCATAGCATATTAAAGTTTGAACCGCTTCTGGAGGCAGTTGTGTAACAACTTGTAGCCTCCAAGCTATGCAGTAGGAGTTAAACCTGATCAGTTCCATAGGCAGAACCATTGCTAAAGTGTTCTGCCTCATTACATTTTTTCCCCTCTTAATAGTAAAGCTAAAGGTTTTCCCCTGACATTAAGTCTGGTCATGTCCGACTCTGGGGATTGGGGCTCATATCCATTTCTAAGCCGAAGAACCGGTGTTGTCTGTAGATACCTCCAAGGTCATGTGGCCAGCATGACTGCATGGAGTGCTGTTACCTTCCCGCTGGAGCAGTACCTATTGATCTACTCATATTTGCATGTTTTCGAACTGCTAGAAGCTGTGGCTAACAGCATGAGCTCACCCTGCTCCCCGGATTCGAACCACTGACCCTTTGGTCAGCAAGTTCAACAGCTCAGCAGTTTAATCTGCTGTGCCACAGGGGGCTCCATTCCCTCTTAATACTTGTACTTATATACTTGTGGATCATCTGTGTGGTTAGATAGATACCTAGACAGACAGACAGACAGACTCACAATTATGTATCTGTGTGTGTGTATGTGTATGTGTATGTGTTAGTTCTGCCTATCCAGTTCATCTTTTTAAGGTATTTACTAATTGTTTTTCTGCCTGCCAAAGGGACGTTCAATAAAGTACACGAGTAACAGAAAAGAATAGAAAGAAAGAGTAGAGCCAATTTAAAAACTAAACTAAATATGGAATAATAAGAATTATGGACATCTGTCAGAAGTTCAAGGACAATGGATCTGACCAGACTTCCCTTAGGAAAGAAGTTTACTACTGTTGCGGGAAAGAGGGTAAGTTACTGTGGAGATATGTGTTAAAAAGCACAGTCAGTGGCCAGATATGAACCAATTCAGGTCCAGTTTTTTCTGCTCCTGTGTCTCTTGATAAAATGCAGCCATGATGGGGGAAAATTCCAAGCATTCCAATGTGCATTTATGTCTCAATTTAGTAAAATATTAAAGGTGTAATTCTAAGGAATAAGAGTTATAATGTTGGCCAACTTTATTTCAGCAACACCAACTTTCAGCAACACCAACTGGTAACTATGTTTATGAGGACATAGAATACATCCAAAATATAGCCACGTGAAATAGCACTTAATTTTGTGGTGTTTGACTACAATTCAGATGAGTTCAGTCCAACTTGCGTGGCTCAAAGCAGCCTTTCCTGCAACCACCTACAGGTTCATCAGCATGGCTGTATTAAACAACTTGTAGCCCGAAGGGAAATGAGCTATATTGGTCATGCATATATGGGCTTCACAATGCCACTTACTGCTCACCTTATCAAAGTTTAATGGAGTTTAAAAGGTTCTCCTCAATTTAACTCCTATACCTGGGATGAAATGAAAACTACCTAAGGACAAATACTTCAGATTGTTCCATCATTTTGTCTCCCAATCCACATAGAGATGGAAGACAATTAGTTGGGAGGATAGTTTTTTATCTATTCTCAGCCAGAAGAAGCCAACATGATTTCAGCTTTTGCTGCTTACTTTATAATAAGAAATAGCAATAGTTCAACATTTGAAACAATAGTAATAGTTTGGTATTGAATTAAGTAATACTGTTCTTAAGCAATATTAAACAATAGCATTAGCCCAATATTCAATGTAAAAGACTTGGAGCTTGATGGTCCTTTGCTAGCTGCGCTCTCTCTTTCTCTATGGATTTACATTCCTAAATTCTGCTGTTAAGTAAATATTGAATACGTGCAGGCAAATAGTATTTTCAACATGTCTTTAAGTAACATTACACTATATCTCCTTGGTCTAACAAACATGAAGTTAAATAAAAACGAGGAAAAGATACTAAACTATTTGGTTATAGGAGCAAGAATTGTTTTTGCCAAAATATGGAGATCATCCCAGATACCAACCACAGAACAATGGACAACAAAGATACGGGAGATAAAGAACATGGATAGGCTAACATTTTTGATGAGAAACCATCAAGGCAAACCAATAAAAGAAAAGAGACTGGTCAAACCTGGAAGATTACCTAAAAACAAGAAAAGATACAAGCATAGGTAGCGAAAATAAGAGCTAGAAAACCCAAGGAAGATCAAAACTAAAAATATAATAGCTAAGAAGGAGAAAACCCCCAGATCAGAAACTGCAATCATCCCTTCTTCAAAAAAAAAACAAAAAAAAAACAAACTGTAATTATTCCCCCCTCAAAAATCAAGAATTGTGGGAAGGAACTTTATGACATCTCTACCAACAAAGAAACTTACCTCACAAACCCTCCTCATACCTCTGTCCCCCCCCTGCACTTTTTTTTGTTTTTTTTCCTGTCTTTGTTTCTTTCCTCCCCCTTTTCTCCTTTTTTCTTATTATTTGTGTATTAAAAAAATCTTCAATAAAAATGATTTTTTAAAAAAAGTAACATTACACATTTTTACATATGATAGATGTCATTGATATGATGTCTTTCAAAGAACAGCTTTGATATGATGTCTTTCAAAGTTCTGCAGTGAAACTATGAGTGGCAAATCCAGCAGCAAACCACCAACATCATGAATAGTTTTATTACAAAAAATAAAGAAGATAAAGAAGCACACCACCTCGCTGCTATTGTGGCCACATTCTCCATCCAAGCCATGATCTGTCCTCCAAAGGTGTTTCCTTGATGGTTGCCATGTGGAGGCAGAATGAGTTCCACACTCTCCACGCGTGTCTTTTCTGCAGGTACAGCCATGTTGCAGTCTCTGGTCTCAAGCTCTGTTAGGAAATGAGGGTGGATTTTATAAGGGAGGCACCTATAGAGAAAAAGCTTCATCAGAGCCAGACTATTTGGCATCTGACCCCAAACATAGGTCCCTAGAAATCATGGCATGGCAGAGGTGGGAATAGGAAGTGATATAGTCTTATAAGAAACACACTAAGACTAGAATCCTGTTGACAACATACATTCACATAATTTGGAGTTGTTTAGGTCTATATGTTTGAAAGTTAACTATGCAAATAGGCATTCAGTACTCCCCAATGCAATGCTTGCCCTTCCCATACAATGAAGCTTCATGACACATACTCATTTAGTTGCTGGGAGAGGGTGGAATATCACTTCTGCAGCTTGGAGAAAAAGGTAGATGGTGTCCTCTTGTCTATCTGGGAGGGCAATAACTCCTGTCAGATATTGTCTGGGGGTCCTCCACCTACCCTAAGTCAATATGTTGTCCAAGGCTTTCATGGCCAGAATCACTGGGTTGCTGTGAATTTTCCAGGCTATATGGCCTTGTTCCAGAAGCATTCTCTCCTAATGTTTTCCCCTGAGGCAGGCATCCTCAAGGGTTGTGAGGTCTGTTGGAAACTAGGCAAGTGAGGTTTATATATCTGTGGAAGGTCCAGGGTGGGAGAAAGAAGTCTTGCCTGCCTGAGGCAAGTGTGAATGTTGCAATTGGCCAGCTTGATTAGCATTGAATAGCCTTGCAGCTTCAATGCCTGGCTGCTTCCTACCTGGGGGAATCTTTTGTTGGGAGGTGTTAACAGGCTCTGATTGTTTCTTGTCTGGAATTCCTCTGTCTTCTGAGTGTTGTTCTTTATTTACTCTCCTTATTTTAGATTTTTTAATACTGGTAGCCAGATTTTGTTTAATTTCATGGTTTCCTCCTTTCTGTTGAAATTGTCCACATGCTTTGAAATTCACACTTGCCTCAGGCAGACAAGAGTGCTTTCTCCCACCCTGAACCTTCCACAGATATACAAACCCCACTTGCCTAGTTTCCAACAGACCTCACAACCTCTGAGGATGCTTATCATAGATGTGGGCAAAACGTCAGGAGTAAATGCTTCTGGAACATGACCATACAGCCCAGAATACCCTAAGTCACTTTATACTTCAATGCATATCAACATTGAGAAGATCCTCAATGTGGGGAGCAGAAGAAGAGCCCTCTGCAAGTATGATCACAAAACATTACACTCTGACCGTTGTTTAGGCTTGCAGTGAGTGCTTCCCGCTGAGCACAGCATGCAGCCACAGGAAGTCACGGACTTTCAAGATTTCCTACTGTAAAAAAAATCAAAATGTGTTGAAATGAAGAAAGGTAGGCAGGCTGATGCCAGAAACTAGAATATAGGGGCCCATGCGCAATATGTGCTTTTGCCAAAGGGTGAGCAAACTGCTTGGTCATATCAGACATCCCTTGCTTTAACTGCAAGTGATGAGTTTAAGTCTTACAAAAATGATCCATCCTTTATCCAGTACTCTGCTGGGTGGGGAAAAATGCACTTGCACCTATGCAGTACGAACCCACAACTGCCCATGCATGTGGTAAGAATCACATTTTGCTTCTTTGGTGGGTATAATTTCAACTATAATTTTGAAGATGATCTGCCTTTTTATTATTTCCTACCAACAGGAGCCCCGGTGGCGAAGTGTGTTAAAGCACTGAGTTGCTGAACTTGCAGACCGAAAGGTTGCAGGTTCAAATCCCGGGAGCGGAGTGAGCGCCCGCTGTTAGCTCCAGCTTCTGCCAACCTAGCAGTTCGAAAACATGACAATGTGAGTAGATCAATAGGTACCGCTCCGGCGGGAAGGTAACGGCGCTCCATGCAGTCATGCCGGCCATATGACCTTGGAGGTGTCTACGGACAACGCCGGCTCTTCGGCTTAGAAATGGAGATGAGCACCAACCCCTAGAGTCAGACATGACTGGACTTAACGTCAGGGGAAGCCTTTACCTTTACCTACCATCTTTTAGAGGTGACTGGGATATAATTTAATAAGGAAAATAACTTATTACGTGCATTGTCTCCTGCACACTTCATTCCATTGAGCTATTCCCAGTGCTCTTAGCCATCAATTGCTATTTACTGTTCATGAACACTGCCAGGAGTGGTATAGGAGACAACCGCTTTCCTTCAACAAAAGCACCATAGAGGACTTTGTGGATTATTCTACCTGACTGCACAGGATTGTTAGAGACAAGGCCTTTGATTGTATCTGCATGGGCCAGCCGCATACGACGGCGTTCAGCAGCAATGCTGTATTCCATCTTCTCTTCTTCTGTTTGAGGAACAAATGGTTTCAACTTTATCTAAGTAGAAGAAGGAGGAAAGAATCAATAGTACATTCAAGATTCCTTTCAATTCATAGGGTAAATTTTTACACAAACTTTGTAGATGGACAAAATATCAAATTATAACAGCAGACCTGTATGAAAACTAAAGATTCGATGCTTTGGGTGCCAGTGTGTTTGTGTGAGGCCCACTTTACATGCCCAAACATAGGGCAGTTTGGAAGACAATTTGCATACATTTACAATGGGAGAGCTTCACTTAAACACTTGGCCAAAAACTATGTTGGAAATAGCAGCCTCCCAAGCCTTGCACTATTTATTTGTTAGTGTATATATTTGCTAACCTGTATTCTATGTGTATGTTGATTTGCCAGTTTGAGTGTACCTCTTTTGTGTGGGAGGGGTTATAGACATATGATTGTACTGAGCATGTTCAGACTCAAGACTCCATTTTCTTGCTGTTTGAACTTCAATTCAGAAATATGCTCTTGGACTTCAATGTTAGCAGTTTGCATCAGACCTCAGTGGAGGTGGATGTATATTGCTGCTTTAGATCTCGGTGGAGGTGGGTGCATGTTTGCCTATGGACTTCAATGAGTACATTTATGCTTAAAGACTATGGACTATTGATTAAGAATGTTACCCTGTGTACCCAATACAGAAAACTACATCTTATCTATAACTGAACCTTAATAAGAAATGTGCCTGTATGGTGAATTAATACAAGATATTTGTGAGCAAACAAGGTATGTTAATTTTCAAAGAAGACTTTGGTTTTTTTTAATCTCTGAGTGCATATTTTAAACTAAGAGGTTTCAAGAGAGTGTATATGTTTTGGTCAACTGCAACTGCAATTTCAATTTCAAAGAAACAACCATCTTCTGCTAACCAAATATATTTTGAAGTGGCATGTCTTTATCTTTGGCAGTTCAAAGACATGGTTCTTCAGTTTAACAGCTGAGTTACCTGTGCGCCATTACATGAATGTTTATGAATATAATTTGTTCAAACAGTTGACTTCTAACAAGGTCATACTTTTTTTTACTAGTGTTTTTCAAAAGGTGGTCTCCACATGTTCATGGAGATTCCCATTTGCCAAACGGATATGACATCATTTTTCCTTTTCAATAAGGTTATGATTGCCATTTATTTCCAAAAGGATATCTGCCCAGAGACTGGATGCAGTGATTTCCAACTAAGAGTTATGCCATCAGAGGCTGTGATTCTCCATTTATGCCATGTCTGGAAAACAAAGTAACTTTTGGTTTATTTACTATTTCAGAGAAAAACAGTAACTGGAGTCCCTGAAAGCCAGAAAATATGCTTAGTGTGGCCAGCTAGCTACCTATAATTTAGACCCTAACCTTATGCATCTTATTTAAAAGCTAGTTCCAGCATGTTAAATCTGAACTTGTCCCATTTCAAAGTGCAAAGAATAGCAATCTTTCAATGACTCCCAGTTACTGTACAAGCAGCCCGAATTCTGTAAGCTAATAAGCTCAAACAATACTGCTCTTAGCCTCTGTCACTATCATTTTAAACTGCAGCCCATTCATCAGTGCAGAACTTTAGCCTACCTTAGCCACATAGGAGTTAAAATGTTTTACTTTAATACTAGATTTAATTTTTCTGATTAAATACTGGCAGTGCTACACCAAGACTATGCCATGTAAAAAAAACCTGAAAGAATGAACAGTGGAGGTTATTTTTATGCACAGAAGTTAAGAGCCATGATAGAATAGTCAGAGCAATCAACGGGAGTTCTTTGTACATTCTCCAGAAAAAATTGCTTAGGAGGAAGGGAGGGATGGACAACAATGCGGTTTTTGTTCTCAGTCCCCAAATGGAAACTGCACGTATTTAAATGTCAGGGGTCTAAACCTACCTTAGCAGCTGGTTTGCCTTGTGCCACAAACGTTGCATATGCCTTGCACACATTCCATTGCTCCCCATTACACAGATCTTCATAGCTGACCTGTACACCAACCTAGAAATAATAACCAGAGGCAAAGTGGGGGGAAGATATTGAATGAAAAAGCTTTCTTATTTTTTAAATCATTAGCAACTTCCATTCAGGAAAAAAGAAAAAGAAAACCGCATATGTTCCCTTCCTCAAAAGAATACTTTGTGGCACCTGATGAAGTTGTATTGTACAAGAAGTCTGTATTCCAGTTCTTAGCTGAGGTCTGGCAATTCAATACTTTTGAATATTTAAAGATGAACAGGCGGTGCAATTATTGCATTCTATGTACCGCTGCTTTCCTAAGCAAATGAATCACGGAAGTTTGTTCCCCGGGGCAGCAAAATAAGAACCAGGCATCCCTCGAATCAAACTGTTCCCTCCTCAAACAAAGGAAGCCAAGTTGCAAACAAAAGGAGTGGGAATCAGGGTGCCTTTAGGCCTGGAGAGACTCTTGCTCTGTGGGTTATTATAAAAAAGCAATCACAATTAAAGTGGCAGGGGGTGGTTGAATACTGCCTGAACCAGGCCGATGTATATTCTGCACCCTGCATAATGGGGCCCCAGCTTTCCAAACAGCTGCTTTTAATGCTTTTGGTTTTTGAAAACAACAGCAGCAAAGTTTCTAGCCCTTAGGACTAGAAGGATAGTGGAGGATAGTTTGATGACTTGGAAGCCATGTTACCTGCAGGACACGGGTTGATGCAGATGTAATGATTATAGGCAGTCCCCAAGCTATGAACAAGTTAAGTTTTGCAGAATTGTTCTTTCAACTTAAGTTGAAAGTGTAAGTTCAGCCATAGATATAGATATAGATACAGTAGAGTCCCACTCATCTGACTTCCGCTCATCTGACACACCGTATTATCCGACATGAGGGCGGGCCGGTGGGTGGCAAAGGCGCAGCCGCAGCAGAAGCTTCCTCCTCCTCTTCCTCAATGGCCAGCCTGCCGAGGAAGAGGAGGAAGATTGGCAGTAACAGCAGCATGCAAGCCTCGCTTGGGGGCTGCGATGCCCCCGCCGCTTGTCCTCTTCTTCCTCAATGGCCAGCCTGCCAAAGAGGAGGAGGATTGCCAGCAACAGCAGAAGATACTCCTTCTTCTGCCACCCTCCCTATTATCCAACAGTTTTGTTTATCCGACATTCTGCCCGCCCGTTTATGTCAGATAAGCGGGACTCTACTGTATATGCAAGCTTTGGGTAGCACAGGGAAGGGTTAACATCCCTGTGGTGTTTCTCATGCTGTCTGTGTCCCTGTTCAGAAGATTTTACCTCACTTTCTGTCCCTGTGACAATTGGATTTTGAAAAATTTGGCTTGTTGTGGAAACAAGGCTTCAGTGGAGACATCTTTTCCCCATGATAACTCTTTAAGGAGTGAATTTCCCCTCCTATAAGGGGAAATTCTCTCTCTTCCTGTTGTCTCACCCCATTCTTAGGAGCCCCAGGTGGTGCAATGGGTTAAATCCTTGTTCTGGCAGGACTGCTGACTGAAAGGTTACCAGTTCGAATCCGGAGAGAGTGGGTGAGCTCCTTCTGTCAGCTCCAGCTCCCCATGTGGGGACATAAGAGAAGCCTCCCACAAGGATGGTAAAACATCAAACACCTGGGTGTTCCCGTCCCTGCAGACGGTCAATTATCTCACACCAGAAGTGACTTGTAGTTTTTCAAGTCACTCCTGACACACACACACACAAAATTCTTAACTAAGAGCTGTATGTAAGTCAGGTGTTTGTAACATGGGAACTGTATGCATTCTATTTCCCTCTAAAAAAAATATTGGAAAAGCTTTCATATTCTAGGTGTCTATTTCTTCCCACTGGCAGTCATTCTCTAAGCTACTATTCAATACAATAGTTAGCATAGTGTTAACATACAATGGGGTTATTTCTGATCCAAGGATCTGCAGGCATAAAACCAGTTGGGGAAACAATCCCCAAAAAGTGGTGAGATACAGTTGTGGCACATGAATTACACCAGTATGGTTCAGGAGTTCAACAAGACTTGTCTACAATGACAACAAACAATGGACTCAGTTTCATAATCCTAGCCAGAAAAATCAAGCCAAGATGAATTATTCTGATCTGTTTCATTTCAAAACTCCACTCCTCTCCTTGCAGACTATATGATAAAAAATATATCCATTAATCCAGAGTTAATAACTAAAAAAATGAACATGGCTAACACCTGAGATAGCAGTGCAAAGGCTGAAAGAATTACTACAATTCCCAGTTCTTGCCCCCAAATGGGCCGGGCTTTAGTACACTAGGTTAATCACCAAGCTGCAACAAATCTTGCCAACCAAATGTTGACAGTTCGAAGCCCAGGTCAAGGTAAGCTCCTGACCTTAGTCCAGCTTCTGACTATCTAGCAGTTCAAAAACAAATGTGAGTATATAAATATGAACTGCATTAAAGCGAGGAGGTATTTAGGCTCAGTGTTTCAATCAGAAAAAGGAGGAAGTTTATAAACAAAGAAAGCTCTTCCACAGGGAGATGGAGCGATAGCACCCCTGGTGGCCAGAACCGAGCACAGCCTCCAAAATATATCGAAAGATGAGAAAGCCAATATATACTTCTATCTGTTGTCTGTCTTGTCACTGTTATAATCGGCATTGAATGTTTGTAGCTCTGCCCTGAGTCCCCTTCGGGATGAGAAGGGTGGAATATAAGTACTGTAAATAATTAATAAATAAATGACTTGTTTTGTTGTCCTGGACCATTATAGACACAGAATAAGTCTTTCTGGCAACAAAAAGATGTCAATTCATGTTTTTAAAAAAAACCCTCTTCTGGACTTAAAATGGTCCTGGGGGCAAAAACCTGACAAAACTTCCTGCCATACTTGCATAGAGGACATTAGTAGTGAAAAAATGGACAAATTCTGTAGTTCTTCCAAACCCTTTTTAACCTTGGGAGCCACAAAAATGGCCCACCCTTGCTTTAAAGCAACAATCCCACCAAAGCTTTTGCCAGTTGTACATATATAAAATAGATTGCTTTCATAGAATCCTAGAGATGGAAGAGCTCACAAGGGCCATCTAGTCCAATGGTTCTCAACCTGTGGGTCCCCAGATGTTTTGGTCAACTCTCAGAAATCCTAACAGCTGGTAAACTGGCCTGGATTTTTTGGACTTGTACGCCAAAACACCTGGGGTACCACAGGTTGAGAACCACTGATCTAGTCCAACCCCATTCTGCCATGCAGGAACACATAATCAAAGCACCTCTAACAGATGGCCATCCAGCCTCTATGTCAGTGGTTCTCAACCTGGGGTCTTCAGATGTTTTTGGCTTACAACTCCCAGAAATCCCAGACCGTTTACCAGTTGTTAGGATTTCTGGGAGTTGAAGGCCAAAAACATCTAGGGATCCCAAGTGGAGAACCACTGCTCTATGTGAAAACCTTTAAAGAAGGAGACCCCACCACCCTGTGAGACAGCTGTTGAACAGCTCTTACAGTCAGGAAGTCTTTCCTGATGTTTGGATGGAATCTTCTTTCTTACAGTTTGAACCTATTAGTTCATGTCCTAGTTTCCAGAGAAACAGAAAATAAGCTCACCCCCTCCTCATTGTGATATCCTTTCAAATATGTAAACATGGTTGCCATGTCCCCTCTCATCTTTATTTTCTCCAAGCTAATTTTTGCTTTTCCTAATACAGATGCTATAGGTCATTTTATTTCCTTGTAGTCTCAACTTCTACATGAGGTGGGTATTTTTAAATTTGGTTTTGCTTTCTAGGGCAGACTGTTAATTTTACTTTTGTTGCATTATTTGGTGATTTTGCAACTAATTTTGCAGTTATTGCTTTATGTATTGCTGCATAATACCATTTCTGTCAGATATGTGAAGTATAATTTAGAAGTGAAAAATATAAAATAAGATACCTGGCAAACAGAGAGAGACAACCCACCCAAGTTTTGGACTGCCAAGAGTTGTGCCTTGAACAACAGTGATGCCCTTAAACCAGGCATGGACAAACTTCTGCCCTCAAGGTGTTTTAGACTTCAAGTCCCACAATTCCTAACAGCCCCAATTCCCTTCCTTTCACCCCTCAGACCTGGCTTATACTGGGAGCAAAATATATATAGCATGTGCATGTATACAGCTAATAGGCTGTTATGAATTGTGGGAGTTGATGTCCAAAACACCTGGAGGGATGAAGTTTGTCCATGCCTGATATATAGGGTGTCCCAAAAGGTTTACATTCCTTAACAACTAATGGTAGCTCTGATTATTATTTGAAGGCTATGGAAATACATTTCTATTGAAGGATAAATGTTACAATAATGAGTTAATCAGAGTTATGATTTCCATTTAAATTATCATTTTATGTAAGATGTTCAAAGTGTCATTCCTGTGCAGCTATGCACTGCTCACATTGTCAAAGCAGAGTTACAAAATTTTTTAAAGTTTTTCTTGTAATTTTATGACACTTCTACATTATTGGATTCTTCAATCTGGTTCAGAGTGCATACATTTTTGAGGGGGAAACTGCAAAACCTTTCTTGAATTATACATTGTTAAGAATGTATACATTTTGTGCATAGAAATCCAGCTGTATTTTATTGCAGCCACTAAAAAAGACATGTGAACGTTTTACTACTACTCTTACAACTATCATCACCACTACTTCTACCAAGACAACAAGATAAAGTATACAAACCTCCATGCTAGAGTTAAATGCCCGGTTCACTTTGGCTTTGATGTTGACAACCTGCCCAACACTAAGAATGGGAGAGAAAAAAACAGAGAAGGTAAAAATGTTAAAATACAATTGGCAAAAAAAAAAATCCTGTGGTTCCAACATGTAGGAGACATACTTTTCTGGTAGGTCCTGCTCTACAAGAATGCTGTCATGGTCCATTTGACTGAACAGCCTGCTTCTCAGATCACTCCCACTGACTCCCTGAAAAGCTACACAGTCACACTCGGATTAATTCCTGTGGCCTGTTTGCTAGGTCACCTGGACAGTTCATAGAAAGGTTGGGTTGTAGGGAAGGTGGAGGCTTCTCTGGACTGACCCAGAGATTTATGGGATGCACATCATTATTGTGTCCCCCAGGTCCTGAGTGGAAGATTTAGAAGGCCCAGAACTCATGTAGTTTTCTGGTTCATCAGGTAGGGCACACAGATAAGATTTCACCCTTGACTAAATACACATTTAATCATATCTCCTCCTCAGTAAAGAAAGGAATTTACAATTATATCTCTGGGTTCAAGATGCTCTGGACATATTCTTTTCTTTGGTACCACCTTAATAATCCTTGGAAATAGTGAAACCGTGTGTATTCTTAACTGGAATGATCCTTGAAAAGATAAGCTCCAACTGTGAGTTTTGTTTTACTCCTTATGAACCACCTCGGTGTCCTTTGTGTTCTGAACAATGGTGAAGCCCTCCTGCAGTTCAGTTTTCTAGCACAGAAATCCAATGTAGGGGCACATATCATGAATGAGATTGTGGAAGATATTCAAAGCCTGCATTGAAACTATCAGATTGCTAAAATAGATTTCCCATGAAACTGCTCCCCCCCCCCCCCCCACACACACACACAGACATTTGTTCTTGCACCCCTCCAGAATCTCACCACCAAACACACACAAAATGAAATATTATAAAAACTGTTATTGAAAATCTATAAAAGCCGTGAGTCCTCCTTGCAGATGATATTCCTGTACTACCTACTCTCCCCCATGTTTTTGTGAATTCCAAAATGAACTTCTGGCCATGGTTTTCATGGGAAGTAGCCTACAGTAGAGTCTCAGGACCAAGGAACTTTTCCAGTCCCTGCATTAGATTTTCCATGAGCTGATACTGGCAGATTAACCCAGATTCAAGATGTGGATGCCTATACACATGATAGCTAGGAGGCACTATCTGTGCAGCTCCAATCTTGCATGGTACAAAGGATTAAAACTGAAGGGTCTTTCTGTGGCATTTATTTAGGACTCTACCCATGGTATATAGCAGTGGTTCTCAACCTGTGGGTTCCTAGATGTTTTGGCCTTCAACTTCCAGAAATCATAACAGTAAACTGGCTGGAATTTCTGGGAGTTGTAGGCCAAAACACCTGGGGATCCACAGATTGACAACCACTGGTATATAGCCTTTTATTGCCAACATGTGTATACTGTCCCAAAACCCTAACTAGGATTCAGAGCAGTATAAAATATATGTAGCAAAAACAGTAGTACAATCGGTAAATAAACCCAAAGGGGTGATTTCAGAATTGTGGTGGACCAGCAGGAATAAAAGGTCAGATATGCATCAAAATAATTATATTTAGAATCACACACTTCTAGATGGAAATTACCTGTTACAATACAGATGTTTTATAGTCCAAATATTTATACTGTGGCATTCAATTCTAAAAAGGTATAAATCAAGAATAAACAACTTTCAAGATTTGTGAGAGACACACAAGCATCCTTCTTGACCTTAATGGGCCACATACTCTCCCCCACCAAAGGTTCCTTAAGCTTTATAAGAACCATGATGAGGAAAACTGTGCCACCAAAACCTGATGTGACAAAAATGTACTTCTAGTTTTGATGAAATGCTCATAAGTGAGAGGGGGGTGCCTGGGAACAAAGATTGAGAGTTTGACTGATATTCCCTGAAGGATTTGAGGGCCCCCCTCCAAGTAAAAAAAGGTCTGGGTCTTGCGAGGGGCACAGAGGCCAGACTAGAAAGCCATGGCCCTTCTTGGCTCTACCCTTAATATAACGGCATACAGGAGATCACATCTTACAATAATCAAATCTTCACCAATACTCATTCACTTTAAAGATAATCTTCCTCCATTCAATTGACTGAATATTCAAGAAATAGATGCACCGAAACTCCATATTTTGCATGTGGACATACCTAGGTGATCAAAGAGTATGACTGATAGATGTATTATGGCATACTATGGGTGCATCGTTTTGCCAACTATGAAGGACACCTACCTTCCATTTTCAAGAATTTCACTTCAACTAACACAAAATTATTTTTCCTGTAAGGTCTTACTCAGAAGAAAGTCTCATCGTGATTAGCAGGACTTACCCCCAAGAAATTGCAAAAAGGATTTCAGGATGATACTTCCCTCTCTAATATTTACTGAATTTATTTAACAAATAATATAATCTAGTGATTGAGCCTCCCAGATGTTCTGAACTTCAGCTATAATTGTCCATGCTTGCTGTTGGGTGAGACAGATGAGGTCCAGAACATTTGAAGGGCCAAAGGGGATTAGTGTTCTTACCTTGGGCTTTGTTTCCACTAAACTTGTTTCTACTAAACTTTGTAATAAGTATACACCCTTTTTTAATTCACAGTATGACACACTTCTATTACTTGCAGATTTGATGGTGGTTGTCTGTGTCAATGTAACATGTTGCTTTGTTTTTATATTATTTTGTGTCTCTATTTTTGTTGATTTAAGTTAATTTTGTTGTATATCTTAATCATTATTGTTTATGGTTTCCACTGTTATTTTGTTGTAAGCCGCTCCAAGTCTCCTCTGGGAGATGGAGCAGGATACAAATAAAGTTTCATTTCATTTATTTATTTATTTGGAGGACGCTATTTTTAGATTCCCTGTACATAATTAGAGCACTACTCGTATCTTTGAATGACGCAATAGGACAAGGTTACATTACTATCAGCTGACACTTGTGGAAGGCATTCATATGACAGCATATACTAGACAGAAAACTTAACTCTCCAGCAAGGGAGCTCCAGCTGGGTCAAGCAGAGTTACATTTTCCAGATGATCTGACCACACATAACTTCTTAAACACCCACTTTTGCCATTGGAAATCTAAATGTAGCCATCACTTCAAATTCCTATGGTGTGGAAAACCACTCTGCATTCCAGTGCCCCACAAATGCAGAAGCTGTGTTCTCCAACCTTTTCATACTTCTCGTTCAGTTTAAAACACAAAAGTAAATCACTATTGCAGAGACAGGGCATGCAGTCCAACTAATGTAGCTTCCCAACATTTTAGCCCTAGGTAAAGTAAAGGTTTTCTCCTGACATTATGTCTAGTCATGTCCAATTCTGGGAATTGGTGCTCATCTCCATTTCTAAGCCGAAGAGCCAGCGTTGTCCGTAGACACCTCCAAGATCATGTGGTCAGCATGACTGCATAGAGCGTCCTTACCTTCCCACCAGAGGGACCTATTGATCTACTCACATTTGCATGTTTTTGAACTGCTAGGTTGGCAGAAGCTGGGGCTAACAGCGGGAGCTCACCCTGCATCCTGGATTCGAACTGCCAACCTTTTGGTCAGCAAGTTCGGCAGCTCAGAGGTTTAATTTGCTGCGCCACCGGGGGTTCCTTATTTTAGCCCTAAGCCTACAAAATGTAATCTGCTCTCTTTCCATTCAATTTCCTATAAAATGATCTCTTCATCTGGCACTTGCCTATTCAGCCCAGGACAGCAGATGGACTAAGCTCCTCATTTTTCACTCAGCAATTTCACAGTCATATCTTCATTCCCCAGGAGTTTCCTTCAATTTTAGAGCCCAGAATCTAGAACCAACAGAGCATTCCTGTATGTGAGACTTCTCTGCTTTAAGACTAGACTATGTGAATAGAAAAAAAAGCAGAGACTGTGGGTACATTATGAGCACTGTGTCAGTTAGGTTAATTAACACTCGGATCTCAGGACATGAATGGGTTAGGAGATCAGCAATCTACTCTACTGCAGTACATATTTCTACTACAAAGGCTCATACCAGGCATTGTTCTTCCTGCATTGGTACCAGGGTGACTCTATATGCATCTCTCTAACACACAGGGATAGGAAGGAAACAAAGCAAAAATGGATGTGAAAACAAAAAGACTCACCCATCACATGCAAAACATACATTTGAATCCTACAGAAATCATGTTATACTAACAATTGTATATGTTGAGATCTTCAGGGCTCAGTGTCTAAGCTACCAACAAATAAATACAGTATATTATTACCCCAAGTCTTGAAATCATCATCAGAGGCCCTTTTCCAATGGAAGCCCTCTCCCAATCCATCCAGTGTCTATTAATCATTGAGATTCTTCAGTGATATTATCCAGTCCTTCTCCAAACTGTGGCATCCCCTCCATAGAGATGTCTTCCAGGGACCTACTCAGTTAACTTTTTATACAATATAAAGATCTTCTCATTTTCTCATGCCTTAACTTGTTTTATGTTTTATTGACAGTTGTATTTTAAAATAATGATTCAGAACTATTTTCCTCCTAGCTGGATATTTGTTAGTTTTGTGTGAGTATGATATTTGTTGCCCTTAATAATAACATTAAATTGTTACCCAAATAATATTATAAAACCATCAGGGTGACACAACAGAGTTACACTCTAACAGCTACAGAAATACTGGAAGTTTAATATCTGTGGAGAATGGGTAAAGAACCAAAGTTAAGACAAGACAGAAAAAATACTTGCAAGTGCTGTTGACCAGTAGACAGACAGAAACAAAATTATCCCAATTCTAGTTCAATATTCTAGCTATCACGCTAGCTTTCAGGAACCTACTGATATTGACCCTCTGGAAATACCTATTTATCAATCTCCTAGTCAGCATAATAATATTGTCAAATTTAAAAGAAACAGAGCAGCTTTATTGTACAACCCACCATTAGCCAATGGAAAATAAATATTCACATTACATCTCACTGCAGTTTGAACAGCTCTTCCTTTAAATATGAGAATAAGGTGGCCATAGGTTGGAAATTGACAGTAATTGCCTTAACTTATTGGAGAGCCATATTTTTATATTTTAGATTTTTATAAATAAACTAGCTGTGCCCGGCCACGCGTTGCTGTGGCATTGTCTGGTGGTGTTGGTGAGAACTTGTTGAGGTAGTGGTGGTATTGAATGTCTGTTGTATGGTTGTCTTTATGTTTAGTATGCATTTGGTTGTTTGTGTACTGTGAAAGTGGTGAGGACACTGTTTATGTTGGATTAGTGAAACTCTATATTTGTAATCTTATATTATCTGCCTAGAACTGCCCCTTCTACACAGCTGTATAAAATGCACACTGAAGTGAATTATCTGGCAGTGTGGACTCAAGATAATTCAGTTCAAAGCAGATAATATAAGATTCTAAATGGGTAATATAGCTGTGTGGAATGGCCTTGAGTCTATACTGCCATATAATCCAGTTAAAATCAGATAATCTGTATCTTATAGGCAGTGTGGAAGAGGCCTGAGGCCTAACTGTGCCTGACTGAGTAGGTTGCTAGGAGACCAAGTGGGTGGAGCTTAGCCCTCTAACTGGCAGCAATTGGATAAAAACAATTATTCCTTTCCCTCTAATTAGGACTTTATTTTTCTTTTCTTTTTGTTGTATCAACCTAGAGCCATGGATGATGGGTTGTATTGTCAAATTTCGAGGTTGGGGGGCCTGTAGTTTTGTTGTTTTGTCCGCTGCCCTGATGCCATCACTCTTTTATATATATAGATAAAATAAATAAATATACTTTATTTACATTCTGCTCTATCTCCACAGGGGGACAGACAATAGATAAACAGAGGAAGGCTTCCCTCTTTCATTTCTGGCATCTGGAGGCTGTGCTCAACTCGGCCATGGGGAGGTACTGTTGCTCCATTCTTCCAATTGAGGAGCCTGTTGATCGAACCACTAGCATGTTTTTCAGGGGCGTCTTTTACCTCCCTGCTAAAGTGGTACCTATTTATTTACTCGCAGCTATTTTCGAACTGCTAGGTAGGCAGAAACTAGGCTGACTACGGGAGCTCCCCCCCCCCCCCCGTGGCTTGAACTGTCAATCTTCTGGTCGGCATGATCTTTTGTACCTGGCGGTTTAACCCACTGTGCTATAGCCACAGCCCTGTAAAACTTTTACAGATTTTAACTGCTTAATGAGGCCTGATTGATTATTTGTTTTAGCCAAATTTGTTTTGTGTATTTTAACTGTTTATTTTAATTGTTTTGTTTATTTTGTTTTATCTTGACACTGTTTTTGGAAGCCGCCCTGAGTCTCTTAGGGGAGAGAGAGCAGGTTAAAAATAAAGTAGTAGTAGAGTAGTAGTAGTAGTAGTAGTAGTAGTAGTAGTTGTTGTTGTTATTATTATTATTATTATTATTATTATTATTATTATTATTATTATTATTATTATTATATGATGACAAGGCTTACAACAACGACGTCCACATAAGAATCAGTGCTGAACTGACTTGCACTCTCTCTCTCTCACTTGCATAGTCATTTCCGACTCTTCGTGACCTCATGGACCAGTCCACGCCAGAGCTCCCCGTCGGCCGTCGCCTCCCCCAGTTCCTTCAAGGTTAGGCCAGTTACTTCAAGGATACTGTCCATCCATCTCTCCCTTGGTCGGCCTCTCTTCCTTTTCCCTTCCATTTTCCCCAGCTATTCCCCAGATTTCCACTATTCTAATTATTATTCAACGAGTCTCCAGAACAATGTGCAGCAAAATGAATTCCTCAAATTGACATGCAACTGTCCTACTCTATAAAGTCTTTCAAGGGAACTCACAGGGGAAAGTGGTCGAACTTTTTAAAAAATGTAGCAAGGGTAAATAAATGGCTCCAAAATTACCTCAAAACACCTCTCAAGGACATTAAGGTCATTCCAGCCATATCTGGATGCCTCTTATATTCTAGATCAAATGATCATAGGAATTTCAGCCTCTCTTCAATAGGGACACTGTTCCAAGCCTATGGATCCATTTGGATTTTAAAAATCTTTTCACAGAATCATAGAATGATAAGAGTTGGAAGAGACTACATGGGCCATCTAGTCCATTCATAGTAACATTTTGGAAACGTGAGTGGAATGTTGAAGGAACTTAATTCTGTTTTTGGATGAACTGGTTATCTAGATCTAGCTCAATCTGAGTGTATATGTGTTTAATAGTGAAACAGTCTTTCCCCCCCTGATGAATTACTTTTTTTCTGGGACAAAAACTAAGCAGTGATTGAAAACTGCCTTCAGACTCCAGACTGAAGTTTGGGGACACAGGGATACAGTTATTCTAGAAGTATTACTGGAGGATTTCAGCATGACTTCATACTCTCTGAACACTCTCTGAACACAGGAGGGCTTTAGAAACCCACCTTCTCTCCCTGGAAAATATCCGAGGGCTAAACCTAGTGATAGAAACACATTAAAATCTTCTATGCCCTATTCATAAATAATTAAGAGTAAGAAAGAGCTAGCTTTATAAAGTTGCACGAGTGAAATATGCATGAAAACAACTCAGAGAATATATTTAGTGTCTTCTGTTATGAATCAAAATGGGCAATAATGATAAACAATCCTAGCTGAAGAACCTAACTGAAGGGCCTTCATTTGTGCTAATCTGAATAAATATCACCTTGCAGGGGCTCCTTTTCCCCTGAAGTTGTTTCCCATTCAAATCATGTCAATGAAGAAGTTAGTTGTCATTTTCTTCCTTTGAGAGTTTGGGGACAAAAAGATCAAGTGTCTCATTTCTATAGACACAGGAAAACAAGTTCCTCACATACAACTGCATCTTGGAAATTGTTAGAGGAGTGGTTTGCTGCCATGTGATAAAAGAAGTTTGAAGGACAGGTTTCAGTGATATCAAATATCAAGCATCGTGGAAGCAAACATTTCTGGAGAGAGATCCTGGCATATCTGAATCTTAGCACCTTCATGTTCCATGACATGACATTGCTGAGAGGTCACATTGCCAGACTGATTATTATAGTATGAATCTATTTCATATCATGATTTCAGGTTTGGATAGGTTTTTCTTAACCATGTCTCCTGGATGAATTCTGTCATCTAGTTCTGCTCTTTCTAGCAGAACCCTAAAATATAATTAAGCCTGTGACAGCTTTTCTCAAGGTTCTTGACCATGATTTTCCCAACTGTTGTCAGGTCACTGATCTGTTGGTGTGGCCTGGACCATAATTTAGCATTTCAATGTCTGTATTTTCAGTACTGGTCATATTCAGTGTCAGCATGCTCAGTGTCAAGCCTAGAAGCTTCATCATCCAAAACTAGATCTCTAGTAGCACTGTCCACATCTTATGAAATAAGGCTGCCTTCACTGGTAGCAAATATTCTTTGGTTTAAGTATCCTTAATTGCCTTGAATACCACACAGCCATGTTAGAGACTACATTTCTCCGGATGTCCTTCATGATTCTCCAAATGCTGGTGTTACGAAAAACACTTTGAGCTGTACAAAGTATAAGGAGGAATATAGGAGCAGTGCAAGTATAAAAATGACTGTACAGTGGAACTTCATTGCCAGGTATTTTTTAAAATAGCTTTAAGTCTGTCTAAGGCATAGCTGCATGGCAGGGAGTTGGACTAGATAACCCTTGCAGTCTCTTTCAACAATCCAATTCCATGATTTCTGCTGCCCTGGAGATTAGGACTTGGAGCAATAGGTTCGAATTACAGGAAAGGAGATTCCACCTTAACATTAGGAAGCACGTCCTGACTGTGAGAATTGTTCAACAGGGGAACTTTCTGCCTTGGAGTGTGGTGGAGACTCCTTCTTTGGAGGCTTTTAAACAGAGGCTGGATGGCTATCTGTTGGGAGTGATTTGATTATACTTTTTCTGCATGGCAGTGGATTGGACTAGATGGCCTATATGATCTCTTCCAATTCTATGACTCTGTGATTCTAAGGTAGCTCTTAACATAGGTTTTTTTTTTCTCATGTCAGGAGTGACCTGAGAAACTGTAAGTCGCTTCTGGTGTGAGAGAAATGGCTGTCTGCAAGGACATTGTCCAGGGGATGATCAGATGTTTTACCATCCTGTGGGAGGCTTTTCTCATATCCCTACCCATTGCACCACTAGGGGCTCCTTTAACATAGTGAATAGAAAAGCTTCATCTAAACACATGGTTTTATTGGGTTGTTGTATGTCTTTCGGGCTGTGTGGCCATGTTCCAGAAGTATTCTCTCCTGACGTTTCGCCCACATCTATGGCAGGCATCCTCAGTGGTTGTGAGGTATGGATAAACTAAGTAAGGAAAGGAAAGAATATATATCTGTGTAGAGTCCAGGGTGTGGCAAGAGTCCTTTGTCACTGGGAGCCAGCATTAATGTTTCAGTTAATCACCCTAATTAGCATTGGAAATGTTTTGTCTCTTGTCTGGGGGCATCCTTTGTTCAGTCAAGCCCTCAAAGTCTTGGTTCCCATCTCTTGTTTTGATTTTGGAGTTTTGTAATACTGGTAGCCAGATTTTGTTCATTTTCATGGTTTCTTCCTTTCTGTTGAAGTTGTCCACATGCTTGTGGATTTCAATGGCTTCTCTGTGTAGTCTGACATAATAGTTGTTGGAATGGTCCAGCATTTTTGTGTTCTCAAATAATATCCTGTGTCCAGGCTGGTTCATCAAATGCTCTGCTATGGCTGATTTTTCTGGTTGAATTAGTCTGCAGTGCCTTTCATGTTCTTTGACTCTTGTTTGGGCGCTGCGTTTGGTGGTCCCTATGTATACTTGTCCACACATGGTTTAATTGCTTTATTTATTTATTTATTTATATCCTGCTTTATCTCTACATACAGAGACTCATAGCAGCTCACAATCAAAAGCATTACAACTTAAAATATACAAATATACAATAAAACAGTATATCATTATATATTATCAGAAGTATTATATTTAAGATATTAGTACATATTATTATATTACAATATTATTATTATATATTATTATATTGCGTTATTATCATTATTTTATATTTATGCTGGACTACACTTGTGAAGACCAGCAAGGCATAGTGATTTGAGTGTAGTAAACTCTGGACACCAGAGTTCAAATTCCCGCTCAACTATGGAAACTCACGTTGAGCAAGTCAAACCCTCTTAACCCTAGAGCAGTGGTTCTCAACCTATGGGTCACCAAATGTTTAGGCCTTCAACTCCCAGAAATCCTAACACCTGGTAAACTGGCTGGGATTTCTGGAAGTTGTAGGCCAAAACACCTGGGGACCCACAAGTTGAGAACCACTGCCTTAGAGAAAGGCAATGGCCACTGCAGCTGCCATCACCACAAATATTGTCAAGACTTCCCTGAAATAGCTTCACCTTAGAGTACCTGTAAGTCAAAAATGCTAAGAAAGCACACAATAGAAACATCTCCCATAAGCCTTACTCAGCATAGCCAATGATGACAGATCGTGGGAACTGGGGCTCAAGTTGAGGAGGGTCTTTTCAGTGGCCACTCCAAAACCTGCCCTAAGAGGCTAGACTGGAAACTTCTAAGCTGATGTTTTATGTCAATTTTTTGTTGACATTATCTATCAGTTTATATTATGGTTTGCTATTTTAGAGCATTTCCTTTAATTACTCTGAGCTTCCCTGAGCAGAAGAGCAAGACAACCATTTTTGTATTTTAAAAAGTAGCTCTGGGTAGAAAACAGTAGACAACAGAAGAAAACAGTAGCTTTCATAAACCAGCTTCCTACATGCAGAGTAAGAGCAGTTAATAGAAAGAGATATTTAGTCTTGCAGTGACACACACATTACTCTGTCGCTTGATGAGATATTAAAGCCACATATTCAGGGGCAGGCTCATTTCAAATTAGAGATGTACCAGCAGGACTGAATGCCATTTAGAAGCCATAATCCTATGAACTGAAACCACCCTCCCTTAATACCAGATGTGCTGAGCAGCGAAGGCAGCATTCTGCAAATGCTCCCAGGTACTTTCATTCTTGAAGTGCATGCAACCTGCTTCAAAGCTGGTTCCTGGGACTCAAAGGTCCTCCAGAGATGGGTCATTAACTCTTATTAAGTCTTGTATCCACATGCAACATGACGGCAAACAAAGTGGAAAAACACTCCTGTCCCCCGTCACTTGCTCTGCATTCTTTGTTAAGTGCATACACAAAACACCAACCCAAATTGTCACAGTTTGTGGACTTGCATTGACATTGCATAGTTGAAACAGAGGTCAGACTCATTGACTCTCCCCAATATTTTTCACTAACAATCCTGGCTGAGAACTGTGGGTCTTTATTCCGATTCTAATTACTACGACACAGATTTTGTTTTCTTGCATGCATTTTCTAAAGGCTCACTTTAAAAATCCAGTTAGAAATCCAGTTAAACTGCAAAAGGCAAGGATGGAAAGCAGTTACCTAATTGTGTGCTCAAAATAGATATCATCCACTGAAGCTGTGACGCAGGGGCAGCCAGCATGCCTCTCGGCTGAAAAGGCAAACAAACCACATTAGTTGTGTACTTCAATGCACTAAACAGGGTTCTTTCTCTTTGCAGTAATTACTTTCACAGGCTTAGAATGGAAAAAAAAATCTGTACCACAGAAGAATATATATAAAATACTGAGTCTAATAGATGAGCTTGCTAGCAGGAGCAGTACTATCAAAATTATCCCAGTATGGATGGCTGGGAAAAATTCCCAGACATGTGATTATGCAAGAAGGTAGGAATTAATAGAAATATTTTCCACTCTTTGCAAAGTTGTCATCTAATGACTGATGCTATCTCCTTAGCCTACGAATAAATATTTTCCTTGGTCTAATGGTTAGGCATCTCCTCCAACATGATGATTACTTGTGTGCTTCTATTAATTTTTCCTAACTTGCTAATCCTCATTTTATCTAAGATTAGATCCTTTCATTATAGGAACTGTACAAACAGGGTCATAACAGAACAGAAAAACCTTACATGGGGATATGTGTGTGTGCTGTCAAGTTGGGTTTTGTTAAGCAATGAAGATTCAGAAGGAGTCTTGGAGTTCTTTCCTCTGAAATACAGTCTACAGCAGGCATGGGCAAACCTTTTTGCCCTGGGGCCGCATTGCAGACCTGGCCGGGAGAGAGGGGGGCCATTTGTGCACTAGGTGGGGCAAGCCTGCAAGGGGTAGGGCAGGGGCAGGGTCATGCTCAGGTTCCCTCCCAGCTGCTTCCCTCATCCTTATGCTGGGAGGAAAGTGGAACACACAGCAACTGTCCTGAACCTCCTCCCCCGATCCTTGGGGTGTCTTCTTGGGATTATGTCAAGAGGAGAACGAGACAGGTGGCAGCTGAGAGTGCTCCAGAGGGCTCTTAGCCACCACGTGCTTTCCTTGAGCTGTCCTCCCAGCATAAGAATGGGACCGTTTGCACCATCCTCATGCCAGAAGGAAGGTAAGGCACGTGGTGGCTGAGAGTGCTCCATAAGGCTCTCAGCTGCTGCGTACCTTCCTCCCGTCTTTTTGGCATAAGGATGTGGCAGGCCACAGTGTCCTTATGCCAAGAGGACAGGAAAAATGAGGAGGGTTTGAGGTAAGCGCCCAGGGGGGCGCATCCAGCCCTCCGGCCTTAGTTTGCCCATGCCTGGTCTATAGCATCTGGCATTTGTTGGTGGTCTCTCATACAAGAATTAGCCAAAGTCAATTTTGCTTAGCTTCCACGATCAGATGGAATCTAGTAGCTTTAGGTTATTAAATTTTATGGAATTTAACATCTTATTATGTGATATTGT
This sequence comes from Anolis carolinensis, assembly GCF_035594765.1. Classification (NCBI taxonomy): domain Eukaryota; kingdom Metazoa; phylum Chordata; class Lepidosauria; order Squamata; family Anolidae; genus Anolis; species Anolis carolinensis. The sequence goes on from NC_085844.1 coordinate 175,270,215, forward strand.
TAGATGAAAGTGTTGTGTAAATTTATGTTGTCATCATTTTATATGCTTACGTATTGTGCGGCACTTTGGAGTGCTTTTGTGAGCCTCCCCGAGTCCCTTTGGGGAGATGGTGATGGGATATAAATAAAGATTATTATTATTATTATTATTATTATTGAGGCATGATAAGGATATGACCTTATTACAATAAAAACCACACAGCATTTTGGACTCCAGACTTCACCAGATTGTTAGCCTTTGATGAATCGCAAGATCCTTTGCTGCTGCAACAAATTACATGTCTACTCTCCTTCCTCTGCTGCCACCACCCTTATCAATAGTTTTTCTTTCCATCAATACTTTCCATCAAATCAGGTATTGATTACAGCATGGTGATTAAATATAATCAGCTTAAGTGCCAGATTCAATCAACTAAAATGTTCTTGATCAAATAGTGGAAGCCCATGTTAACTGTACTCCTAACATAAACCAGTGGGACTAAGAGGATCTTCCATAGATAGAGAAGCATCTCTGATACAAAAGCTATGTGGAATGTAACAACGGCAAGACAAATTAAAAGGGTGGAATTAAATTGTGACCAAACTGACCTTTCGACATTTATCCTATTCAAGAGAGTAATCTGTAAGTAAAATTCAGATAAGAAAGGAAAAGAACTACCGCCTAACCTCAGCTACAACTAAAATATTCCCTTTTTCACCCAAGTTGTGTAGAGTACCTCGATTTTTATATACTTTTTGTTTCAATTTATCACATCTAACCAATTCAGGAATTAAAATGTGTCAAAGTAATGCTGCGTTTTAAATTTACCAGCAGTTTGGATAGTGCTGCAAATGTACAAGAACTTTTAATAGTTGGGGACATCCTGCTAATCTCAACATCACAGAACCATGAATTATAGAAGGTCCATCCAGTCCAACCCACTGCCATGCAAAAATACACAATCAAAGCAAATTCTGATTGGATTTGAGGAGAGAAAATTAGAAAGATTAGAGAAAAATGAAGGAAACAGGGGATGTCAGGGAGAAATATCTTCCAGAAGTTTGACGGTTAATTAAAAAACCAGAGAGACAGAATTTCAGAGTATAGCTCAAAGCAGAGAGAATATTAACAAGTCCAAAAAGGTGCTGGTGTGGTTGAACAGCAATGTCAAGGACAAACACTGCCCTTGACGGCAGAGTTGAGGAAACAACAGGCAAGGCATCTTTTTTTAAATAAGGCTCAAACTATGCTCAAATCTGAGGAATAAAAATAAGCACACATTCCAGAAAAACAAATGAGCATTAGCATGGGAAACAAAGTAAGGATATAAGAAACAAGTTGCTAAATGTATAAACACAAAATACAGTGACAGCTTTATAGGAAAGCACAGCCAAGAAGGTGACAGGATCCTGGAAAGACAAATGGCATGACAAGAATACAGGGAGAATGAAGAAAATCAGGTTGAATTTGATGCATCTTTCTTTGGTATTAAAGATGTTTAAGAGAAACCCACAGGCACCCATAACTGAAGCACTGTTGTGAGAGCGTCTGAAGAGCTAGGTGAAATCGAGACAGATGGCACCCATATGAGAGATCCTTTCTTGAAAAAACAAAACAAAACCTTCAAATGTGAAATTGAATAAATTTCCAACTAACTATGTTGAGATCTTGAGCATATTTTGATTTCAGTCAAGGCTTTGACAAGGTCCCACATGGTATTCTTGTAAACAATGCTACTGTCAGGTGGGTTTGTAATTGGTTGATCAATTCAATTCAAAGGGAGCTCTCCAATGGCTCATCTTCATCCTGGAGAGAAGTGAGCAGTGACTGATCTTTATAAATTACTCAATGATGGAACAGGGGGCACAATTATGAAATTCACAGATGACACCAAATTAGAAAGGGTAGTTAATGCACCAGATGACCTTAACAACTTAGAAATATGCATTTCAAGAAGGAGAAATGTACAGTACTACACTTAAGCAGAAAGTGGATGACAACTGGCTTGAAATTCAAGTGAAAAGTATCTAGGAGTCTTAGGAGATTACAAGCTGAACATGAGTCAACAGTGTGACGTGGAAGCTGAAAAGCCAATGTGATTTTGGACTGCATTAAAAGACACATAATGTCTAGATCAGTAGTTCTCAACCTGTGGATCCCCAGATGTTTTGGCCTTCAATTCCCAGAAATCCTAACAGCTGGTAAACTAGCTTGGGGACCCACAGGTTGAGAACCACTGGTCTAGATCAAGGAAGTCATAGTGCCACACTATTCTGCTTTAGTTAGACTTCATACCATGTCAAATTCTGGCCTCCACAGTTCAAGAACGATGTTGCAAAATGAAAGGTGTTCAGAGGAAAGTTATCACAATGGTAAAAGGTCTGGAAACCAACCCTATGATGAGAAGTTTAGGGAGCTGGTAGTGCTTAGCCTGGAGAAGAGAAGGTTAAGAGATGACAGGATAGCCATGTTTAAATTACTAAAAGGATGTCCTATTGAAAATGAAGCACACTTGATTTCTGCTACTCCAGAGACTAGGGCAGAGAGCAAGGGATTGAAACTACAGGAGAAGAGATTCCAACTGAATATTAGGAAGTACTTCCTGACCATAATATTTGAACTGTTTGACAGTGGAATAAGCCACCTTAGTGGGAGGTTTTTAAACAGAGGCTCAATGGCCAGCTGTTTAGAGTTCTTTGATGGTGTATTATTCCAAGGCGAGAAGTCGATCTGCATGGCCCTTGTGGTCTCTTCGAACTGTATGATTCTATTATTATTCTGAAATACAGTCTCCTTACCAGAGAACCACAGGGAGGCCAATGTGACACAGTTCTCAGCATTTTTACCATTTATTATGGTAGCTAAAGGTGTCGGGGAAGTGCAGTGGTGCAGTTGGTTAGTAGACAGCTGCAATAAATCACTACTGACTGAGAGGTCATGAGTTCGAAGCCCGGGTCGGATTATGTGCCCGACCATTAAATAGCCCCAGCTTGTTGCTTACCTGAGCAACCTGAAAGACAGTTGCATCTGTCAAGTAGAAAATGTAGGGACCGCTTATGTGGGGAGGCTAATTTAACTAATTTACGTCATCATAAAAAGGTCCAGCAGCGTGCGTGCCAGAAGATGAGGAAGTATTCCATCAAGGGCTCGGCGTCACAGTGGATGATGAAGCAGCAGCTCCCCCTGTGGCCAGAATCGAACATACCCTCAAGAAGTCAGAAGATGGAAAGTTTTAAATAGCCTCTGTGTCTCTGTCTGTGTGTGTTGTATGTCTAATGGCATTGAATGTTTGCCATATATATGTACATTGTGATCCGCCCTGAGTCCCCTTTGGGGTGAGAAAGGTGGAATATAAATACTGTAAATAAATAAATAAATATCTGGAGGGCTTCATTTTTCCTACTCCTAAGAGAAAAGCAAAGGTTTTGCTGAAGATGAATCACTATGGCTCTCTACAAAGGGTGCTTCTAAAAATAATTTCAGAGTGAAATAAGATTTTTCACAAAACATCTAACGACAGCCACATAAATGTTGATTCATTTTGTGACTAATACTATACAACTTGTTCATAAAACAATCTGGAGTCAACAGAAAGAAGTGGGGCAGTTCTAAATTTGCAGATGGCTGTGAGGATGGCTCCCAGCACTATCAGTCTAAAGCCATTATAGAGCTATTGTGTTTTTTGAAAGAAAAATATAGCAGGGAGATCAAGTCAAAAAACACAGCTACTCAATATCATCTTCCCTCCTCCCCAATAAAATACTACAAGCATCATGATCTAGACCAGGGGTCCCCAAACTAAGGCCCGGGGGCCGGATGCGGCCCTCCGAGGTCATTTACCTGGCCCCCTGCCCTCAGTTTTATAATATAATATATTGTATATACATATAATATTGATAATAATATTATAATGTAATACAATATAACACTAATAATAATACCATATTATAATATTAATTATATATTCTATGTTACATATAATATTACTAATAATATTACAGTATAGTGGTATAGTTCAATATAGTAATATATAATGCTAATATTGTGCTATGCTAATAATATAATACATTGTATGTACATATAATTTGTAAGCCACTCTGAGTCCCCTTTGGGGTGAGAAGGGTGTGATACAAATGTAGTAAATAAATGCAGTAAATAAATAAATAATAAATAAATACATTTTAGACTTAGGCTCGTCCAAAGTCTGAAATGACTTAAAGACACACAACAACAACAACAACAACAACAACAATCCTAATTAACTTGACTATCTCATTGGCCAGAAGCAGGAGCACACTTCCCATTGAAATCCTGATAAATGTATGTTGGGTTAAAATTGTTTTTATTTTTAAATATTGTATTGTTCTTTCATTGTTCTTGTTTTTGCACTACAAATAAGACATGTGCAGTGTGCATCGGAATTTGTTTGTATTTTTTTTCAAATGATAATCCGGCCCCTCAACAGTCTGAAGGATTGTGGACCGGCCCTCGGCTTAAAAATTTTGGGGACCCCTGATCTAGACAGTGGACACTAAATTCTTCAAAATGGTGAAAACACAAAGGGTTAAAACTTTAAAGGGATACAAATTACTCTCTCCTCAAACCAGATTGAACAGGCAAGAAAAAAGCAAATGTGATGGAATGAAAGCATCAAGAACGCTTTGGGACAACAACTCCTGATTTTGTATATACGGTAAGTCATTGGGGTTTGAGCCAACTGATTCCCGGAAAAACTGAAACCTTGTCATGGTAGATAACTCAAGGAAAACATCTTGCCATTGTGCAGTAGCAATGAACATGGCTAGTGCAATTTGGGAATATTAACAGGATGGATGAGGAAGCCACATGTATCTTAATATTCTATATAATCTATGGTGCAGCTGTATTTGGAATATAGTATACTGCGTTTAGCCATATTATATAAGAAAGAAGTTTAGATCTCATGGTCACTCTTCTGCATAGAAGTCGGCCAGGAACTGAGGACAGGGAAGACTTAGGGTGCTTCTATACTGTAGAATGGATGCAGTTAGACACCATGGCTTAATGTCATGGGATGTTGGGATTTGTGAAGCTTTGCATAGTCTTTAGCTTTCTCTGGCAAATAATGCTGCTGCCTCACCAAACTACAACCCCAATGATTCCATAGCATTGAGCCAGGGCAGTTCAAGTGGGGTCAAAGTGCATTGATTCTATAGCAAGGGTCCTCAAACATTTTAAGCCAAGGACTGGTTTGCGGTCCCTCACTGTTGGGGACTACAGTTTGAACAAAAAAACATGAATTTCTATGCACACCACACATATCTTATTTGCGGTGTGTGTGTGTATTAAAAAACAATACAATATTTACAATGAATAACAAATTGAACTCACTTTTTTGTCATGTCGGAAGTGACTTGAGAACATACTGGTTCTGGTGTGAGAGAATTGGCAGTCTACAGAGACATTGCCCAGGGCACGCCCAGGTGTGTTACCATCCTGCTGGGAGGCTTCTCTCGTGACCCTGCAAGCTAGAGCTGACAGACAGGAACTCACCCCGTCTCTTGGATTCGAACCAGCAACCTTCAGGTCAGCAACCCAACCTTTAGGACAGCAGTCCAGCTGACACAAGGGTTTAACCCATGATGCCACCGTGACTCTTCACATCAACCTACAGATATTTCAGTGAGAAGTGTGTGCCTGCTTTGGGCTGATGAGAGAATCAAGTTAATTAGGATTGTGGTTGTTGTTATGTGCATTCAAGTCATTTCAGATTTAGGGTGACCCTAAGTCTAAAGTTTGGAAGGTGGGTAAATGACTATGAAGGGCTTCATCTGGCCCATGGGCCTTAGTTTGTTGGGCCCTGGTGTAGATGCATCATAAATAACAAAAAAAGCATTCAAGAATTATAGAATAAGAGTTGGAAGAGACGGCATGGGCCATCTAGTGCAACCCCCTGCCATGCAAGAAAAGCACATGGTATTCCTATACAATATATACATTATATATACAGTTATAATATTTATGTTATTTATAATAATATAAATATTTATATAATAATATTTATATTATCTAGGTGATTGAGATGCAAAGGGGCTCTCTTCTCTCTGTGCTTCTCTGCCTAGGAAAGAACTGCCTGGATCCACCTTAAGAGCACGGCTTGCACTGGCTGAGGCCACATGCTGGAGCCACTGGATTCATCCCCCAAGGGAAGGTTGCCAAGAAACCAGACTCCCTCCCCGCCTGCCTCCCTGCCCTCTCTCTGTCTTCTCAGGGCAGCCAGCAGCATCAGCATCAGCAGAAGTGACTGAGGCTCAGCTCGGCTCACCGGAGAGGCAGGCAGCGGTGTCGATCCACTTGAGGAGCTGTCCGATGCTGAGCTCTCCTCGGTGGTTGGCGTGGCCGGGCTGGACCATTTGGCTCATCTGGACCTCGGTGGCATTGCGGGGACTCTGCATGGTGCCCTGGCGCAGGAGCCGCAGGAAGGAGCCCCCCTCGCCAAGCTCCCCCTTGGAGGAAGCAGCAGCCCTGGGATCCTGAGGAAGAGAATGGAACAAAGCCGTCAGTCAAGCTTTTCCATGGGAGCCCTGGGCGCAACAGGAGCCTCTGCCTGCAAATCCGGCCTTCACTGCCAGCTGCTCAATTGTTGGTTTTCGGAATCTCCATTTCCCCAAATGCTATCTAAGGATGCATCTACAACAGTGTAGCATTAATAAAGTTTCTCAATGGCCATAACTCAGTGCTATGGGATCCTTGGAGTTGTGTTGTTTTACAAAATCTTGACCAGGCATGGGTGTTTTTGGACTTCAACTCCTATAATTCATATCAGCTGGTAGACTGTTAGGAATTGTGGGAGCTGAAGCCCAAAACACCTGGAGGGCTGAAGTTTGCCCATGACTGGTCTTGAGCCTTCTCTACTATAGAGGACTGGTATAGAATAGAATAGGAGGCCTCAGTGGCGCAGCGGGTTAAACCGCTGAGCTGCTCTACTTCCTGACCAAAATGTCAGTGGTCCGAATCTGGGGAGTGGAGTGAGCTCCTGCTGTTAGCCCCAGCTTCTGCCAAACTTAGCAGTTCAAAAACATGCAAATGTGAGTAGATCAATAGGTACCATTCTGGCAGGAAAGTAACAGCACTGCATGCAGTCATGCCAGCCACATAACCTTCGAGGGGTCTATGGACAACACTGGCTCTTCGGCTTAGAAATGGAGATGAGCACCAACCCCCAGAGTTGGACATGACTAGACTTAATGTCAGAGAAAAAGCTTTACCTTAACTATATAATAGAATATCTTTATTGTAACTGTTTACATCATACAACAAAATTGAATGCCACCTGCAATCACATTAAATATATATGTACAAATGACAAAACAAAACACCCATCCTTTCACATTCCAATCACTATTGCACTCACACCACATCAATGTGAAACTGAGTTCAATATAATCACAGCTCTACGAGAAAAGCTCTCGCTCAGCCTATTCGTCCTTGTTTTTATCATCCTATACCGTCTGCCAGATGGTAACCATTAAAATAATAACAACATCCAGGGTGAGATGGATCCTTAAGCATATTTTGAGTTTTCTTAAAGCAGCAGGAATTATACAGTTCTTCCAAAGAGGGGAAGAGGGCAACCAATAATTCTCTGGGCAATAGTGATACCTCATCAGATCAACTCCTAGGATTCCTAGCACAGGCCCCATGGCAGTTAAGAGTGGTGCCAAACTCAATTACGACGTAGATGTGCCCTCAGTCAATGTGCACAGATGCATTTTTAAATCAACTCAAAATCCAAGCAGTTATTAATCATAGAATCATGTTGGAAGAGACTACATGGGTCATCTAGTCCAACCCCCTACCATACAGGAAAAGCACAAACAAAGCAATGGCAATTTCATCATTGCAACTGAACTCTACATATTTCTCTTTGATTGATTCAGACCAACCTTCCCTGATTTGGGACCATTAATATGTTTGGAACTACAGGTGCCAATATTCCTGCCTATTAGCCATCCTAGCTGCATTTCATCGGACTTGGGTGCACCTACACTGTAGAATAAACGCAGCTTGACACAACTTTAAATGCCATGGCCCAATGCAGAGTAATCCTGAGAGTTGTAGTTATTCAGCCTTTATAGCCTTCTCTGCCAAAGAGTACTAGTACCTCACCAAACTACAACTCCCAGGATTCCACAACATTGAGCCACAACGGTTAAAGTGGTGTCAATTGAATTAATTCTACAGTGTAGACAGGTACCACCTGCGGTTAAAATTGTATTCTGGATTACCTCACTTCCAAGTTAAAATGTGCATCTAAAACATGCATACGCACACACACACTCCCCCTATGTTTTTCTTATCAAAATAAATTGGAAACCCTTACTTAATGATTCCCTTCTGAAAAGTTTCATTAGTAGTGATCAAAAGCATTAATATTCCTTACACAGCTTCTCCAAATTCAATTTTTGGGATGACAGTGAACCACTTTACGTGTCCTTATGCTTAATATTCTAGGATTCTCTTGTTGAGATTTATTCAGAGTAGGTTTGCCATTGCTACATTTGAGCCCAAAAGTGTGCTTTGCCCAAGATCACCCAGTAGGTCTCTATGGATGAGCAGAGAGAGATTCAGGCCCTGGTCTTCTGAAGTCCCAACGTTCAAGCTACGATGCTACATGGCTCTCAGAAAGTGATCTAAACCTTGATAAATCCAAGGGTTGAATGAACTGTTGACTGAACCACACACACCCCACAGATTAATCTGCACGCCTCAGTTGGGCCTATTCACATTACATAATTCAGAGCACTGTGGTTTCATTGTAACTGTTGTGAAAACCTGTTGGTGCTCTATGAGTAAATCTCACCAGATGACAAAGAGAGTGAAGCTTCAAATGCTCACATGAAGTATATTGTGCATTTCTGATTGGCCCAATAAAGGTATTGCTATTTTGTGGATTTGGGTGCCTTACTTTCTTTTGCTATATGGCCAACTTTGGATATTTTTTTATAAATCTGAAGATACTGCATTTTAGGAGCAACAGGGGAATCCTAAAGAAGAATGAGCCTCAGTTCATTGAGGTTTCTACATCAAACAGAGGTAAAGGGTTTTTTTATTGGGTCTACAATTGGCAGGTTTTACCTATACAGCACCTAAAGGATTTTCCAGATGCTATATTACAAAGGCTTCTTGAGAAATTCAAGGTTCTGCCTAAGAAACGATATCCAGGACAGAAACATCCTCGTTCTGATGGGAAGATAATTTTTCTGGTTGCTAAGAGAAACAAATTTATTGCCTTGATTTTATGACTCTTTGTCTCCCAGAGCCCAACCACAGTGGATGGTAGTCCTTTCATTTCATGGAGGTTACACAGTATACACACAGCAGGATATTTCAGCAACATTGATTATGCAGGGTAAGCACATACCTATCCCAGCTGTGCAATGTCAGAATGCACAATCACATACACATACACGCAACTGAAGTTTAAATACAAGATGTTGTTGGGACCAGTTACCAAGTTAAACAGTAAACCTATGATACTTGCAAAAGATGGAGATAAACAGTCAGGGTCTGGTTTGAACAAGGCTGAAGGTATCTTAATAGAGTTACTATTTCTCCACGTGAATATTAATAGCAATATTCAAAAAGGAGTGTTTGGTAGTACAGTGTTCCCTCACTTATCGCGAGGGTTATGTTCTAGGACCACCCGCAATAAGTAAAAATCTGCAAAGTAGGGACACTATATTTATTTAAATATTTATACATTATTTTAGTAGTTATACACTATTTTAAGTCTTTATCAACCAATTGTGTGTTGATAAATCGCCTCCTTCTCCTCCCGTTGCCGCTTGGGCTCCTTTTCTCTCTCTTTGGCTTCTCTTTCCTCCCTTCCTTAGGCTGTAAATTGTAATTTTTTATGATTTATAATAGTCTTTTAGAGTTTATTGAAAAACCGCAAAACATCAAATCTGCAAAAAGTGAACCGTGAAGTAGTGAGGGAACACTGTACAGGTACTCATTTTACTTCCTGTATATTCCTGAAAGTCCACGAAATACAGTGATTTTGTGATTTTGGGATCAAAAATGTGTTTTACTTTGTGCAGTGTATTGCTATACATATCCCTATTAGAGGCTGAGAATTATTTTGAATGCTAAGAACAAGGTGTGGTTTGCCACTGGAGAAATGGATGGAAAGTGGGCGTTTTGGCAGTGCAATAGAACTCTTACCTGCTACATCTCTCCTAAATATAAGCAGCCCTAATTTCACTACTATGTATTATCATCATCATCATCATCATCATCATCATCTTACTCTCCTCCCTTAAACAAAGTGTTTCCCCTTTCTATTCTGCTTTGATATGAGAAGCAATTATTTGCTTAGCTGAAACACAAAAGCTAGGCTTTGCTGGGAGGGTTAAGTGCTCAACAGCAACTAAGGTTCAATCTCCTAAGCTATAAACACATGAAAAGGGGGCACCCTGGCTTAGGGTAGCTCCCTGATTTGGTCTATCCTCAAGCCCTTTGTATAGCATCTGTTTTGGACTTTTTTCAGAATAATTACTTACTTAGCTTCAGAAAGAAGGTTTGCTGTCAATAAACAAATTAGGACCACGATGGAAACTTTACTGAAGTATTTTCCTGCTCCACTTTTCTCCTCTCAAGCAAAGAAATGTGCCAAGAACAAGAAAGGACCATAATATCTGTGGCAATAAAAGGTTCCTTATGGATGTAAGCAGAAGAGCTTTCTGAGTTTTGACTGTCAGAAAGGTAAAATTTTCAGAGGGCTAGAGTATTTTTAATGAGGAGTTTCAAGGGGAGAGATCCTTTATTTATTTGTCTGCTTGAAGTATTCCTATATTACCTTCCAATCTGCAAGGGCTCTAAGTGATGATTCATTTATCATTTCTACAGTCTCTCTCAAGGCCCTGGATTTGACTGACCTAAAAATCTGGATAGGAACCATAAAATGTGACTGCTTATAAATAGGGACCCCAAACAGCAAATAACAAGGTCATCCTGCACTAATATTGTATTACAAAAGTTATCCAACATATGGCATGTCTTTTTCTGGAGTTCTTGAACAGCCTTCAAGGCCACAGGAGATCAAGCGACATCAAATGAAAAATTTGGTTTGGTATATATTGCACAATATGGAAGGAGAACGGAGGGAAATCCTTTGGTGCAGAGCACTCTTAAGAGATGCATAAGCACATGATCATTCCAAATGACTCATCTACTCTTTAGAATAAATCAAGTTACTAGCATAAAATCCCCTTTTTCCCTTTCTGCAATTGAAAGAACCATTGCGGAGCCAAACCATGTCATATTAAGTGAATCATATTAAGTGAACTGAGAGAGGAAACTGGTATTTTGAATGGCAAATTCTTCCTGAAAATTGTGTGCAAAATCTTCAACCAGGAACAGTCTATCTATTCACATTATTTTTTTAATTGTATTCATTGATGTTCCCCCTTTCTCTTTATAATGAGGCAGAATAAATATGTGACAATTTTGAAAACAATACAATAACAAAAACATCAATAATTGCATCAATATAAATGTAATTTTTAAAAACTATTAAACAATATATGGAGTTTTAAAACTTAACAGTCATTAAAAACTATATGCAAACCATAAAAACTACATTGTCTAGCATTAAAAACCCAACCCAGTAAGGTTCTACAAGTCTGGAGGAGCAGGCTGAGGAAAAAGTAAGATGATAACAAAATAAAGACCATATCTGAACTTACTCAGAGTAGATCTGCCTTGTCTAAAAATTCTAAAGCAGTAAGCACAGTAAGACCTTAATGTGAAGAAAAGCAATTAATCATATAGTACTGGCATATCATAGTTAATGAAGCATACTGGTATGACTTTCAAAGTATTACTTCCTTAATGTAAAATATGGTATCAAGAGCATATATAACATGGACAGAGGAGGGATAGGTGCTTACGGTACAAGATGAGATAACAGCTCAGTATGTTTCAGCAAACCTTTTGTTCAAAACTAATGCTATGCATATGGGAAATGAAACAACTAGATCAGATTATCCTTGCAAACAAAAGATTTTGAACTTTCTAGAGACTACTTGAAGCATCTTTCAAAAGGCATCATGAAATGATTTAGTTTCTTTTTACCAACTTATACTTTTCATTTCATTTCCATTTTGGTAGTTAAACTGATATACGTCATGTTTGCTTTTTTTAAACAAGGTGGTGAGGTAAGACTTATCCTTCACCCTTTCTCCACTGTCCACACTGATTTCATTTTTAAATATGGGTTAAGACTCCGGTAAGGAAAGATGGGAGCTGAGTGAGCACAAAAATACTTTCTTGGAAAAGAGCTTCTTTGTCAGAGGCTTTGTTAATTGAGGCATGATTATAATCTAAAAATTTATTCCAGAATTCCTTTTTGTTTTGGTCCAGCTGTAACTGCCTCACATATTACTGCTGGACCAAAACAGCAGCTAGGATTTTGGCAGCTACCATAATGAAATGAAAGTGGGAGCAGTCTCCATGTAAAATCTCTTTCTTTCTGAGTTCATCAATAGCCCAACCTTTTGGACAGACTCAACTAAAAGTATTATTAGAATCATAGACTCATGGAGTTGGAAGAGACCTCACGGTCCATCCAGTCCAACCACCTGCCAAGAAGCAGAGAATTCAAAGCATCCTCAACAGCCTCCAAAGAAGGAGCCTCCACGACACTCCGGGGCAGAGAGTTCCACTGCCAACAGTTCTCACAGTGAGGAAGTTCTTCCTAATGTTCAGGCGGAATCCTCTTTCCTGTAGTTTGAAGCCATTATTCCACGTCCTAGTCTTCAGGGCAGCAGAATAGAAGCTCAGGGCTCATGTGGGCTAGTAGGAGGAGATGCAGTCTGCTAAGTAGGCTAAGCCCAAACCATTTAGAGCTTTATAGGCTAAAGGCAGCACCTTGAACTGTGCATGGAAACAGACTGGTAGCCAATGCAGTTGTTTTAGAAGAGGGGTGGTTCTTTCCTTGTACCCAGTTCCTGTGAGCAGTCTGGAAGCTGACTTTTAAACCAGTTGAAGTTTCTGAATTCTCTTTTGGGGCAGCCCCATGTAGTGTGCATTACAGTGGTCTAATCTGGATGTGGCTAAGGCATGTACCACCATGGCCAGATCAGTCTTTTCAAGGTACTGGCGCAGTTGGTGCACCAGATTTAAACTGTGTAAAGGCCCTCCTGTCCACCACCAACACAAAGTCCTCCAGGGTCAGCGCTGAGTATCCTCAAACTGCGGACCTGTGACTTTAGGGGAGTGTGACCCACATTCAGCACAGGCTGCAACCCTATACCCTGATCGGCCCTATGACTGACTAGGAGTACTTCTGTCATGTCAAGACTCAATTTCAATTTGTTCATCCTCATCCAGGCCATCACACTTGACAGACACGGGTTCATGGTCAGGATGGCATCCTTGTCATTTGGTTGAAAAGAGTAGGAGGGTTGGGTGTCATCTGCGTATATATGGCACCGAACTCCAAAACTCCGGATGATCTCTCCCTGCGGTTGCCTGTAGATGTTAAATAACATGGAGGACATTACTGAGCCCTTCCATATTTGCTTTGTCTGTGTATTTGGCTGCATTTGGAAATGTGTTGCACTGTTTGGTTGGCTTTGTTTTGTTTTTGCTGTTAGACAGCTCTCACCATCCTGCAGCTAAATCACTTCCAGTCCCTCTGCCAGCCATTGATCAATGAAGGAAAGTCAATATGCTTTAGCTGCTGTTTAGCAACAGAAACATGCCAGAGGAATTCCACAGAGCTGAATGAACCTTGTCACTTGCAACTGCTTGCTAACTGGCATTTTCTTTGCTCAAACCCACTCTCCAATTTTGAGTCACTTCCTAGGTCTTTGTACAAATGATAAGCCAAGTAGATTTATATTTAGCAGCTGCTTCACCACTTACATATACACGCCAGCTATCTTTCCTCTTCCAACATTTTTATCATACATAAGCAATATGATTCTTATGAATTTTGCTGTATTCCTCTGAACAAATATAATAGGCATGGCGCGAGTTTTTATTAGGAGAGAAAAGGGGGTCATACACTCAAGTGACACACCTATCTATCGAGAGCACTTCTATTTCACCTTCCTGAATCACAAAGTGGATACTACAAGCCACAAAGTCACTTGCCTCAAAGGTTTACCCCAGTGATGCTACTTAGAGGGGAAGGAAAGATAGCTTCCGACTATATGGCTAAGGGTTATAACCCCTCAGACTTTGCCACTTAGAAAATGGTTGGTAGGAACAAGAGAGCTTTCCTGTTGAAAAGAGATTTTGTCCTCAGGTTGACTTTATTCAAGTGGCCAGAATCACTGGGTTGTTGTGCATTTTCCGGGCTGTATGGCCATGTTCCAGAAGCATTCTCTCCTGATGTTGCACCCACATCTATAGCAGGCATCTTCAGAGGTTGTGAGGTATATTAGAAAGCTAAGCAAAGGAGGTTTATATATCTGTGGAAGGTCCAGGGTGGGAGAAAGAACTCTTGCCTGTTGGAGGCCAGTGTGAATGTTGTAACCAATCACCTTGATTAGCATTAATGGCCTTGCCAGCTTCATGGTCTGGCTTCTTCCTACCTGGGAGAATCCTTTGTTGGGAGGTTTTAGCTGCCCCTGATTGATTCATGTCTGGAATTCCTCTGTTTTCAGAGTATTGTTCTTTATTTGCTGTCTTGATTTTAGGGTTTTTTAAATACTGATAGCCAGATTTTGTTCATTTTCATGGTTTCTTCCTTTCTGTTGAAATTGTCCATGAACCCTCCTATACATTTTACATTTCCCAAATGGACGGATCTCCCATATGATTGATCTTGGATACAAGATCCTCCTTTATCATTGGTTTTTATTATTGGTTTATGATGCCACAAACTGGGTCGTTGTGGCGTAACGGGGTAAACCCTTGTGCTGCTGACCTGAAGGTTGGCAGTTTGAATCAGTGAGACGGAGTGAGCTCCCATCTTTCAGCCATAGCTTCCAATGATGGCATATGAGAAAAGCCTCCCAGTAGGATGGTAACACATCTGGGCGTCCCCTGGACAATGTCTTTGTAGACGGCCAATTCTCTCACACCAGAAATGACTTGCAGTATGTTCTCAATTCACTTCTGACACAATAAAAGGTGACTACAAGTTCCATCACCTTAGCTAATCCAACCAATGTCTGGGGATGGTGCTGCTTGCATTTCAAAACATCTTGAAGACACCAGGTTGTGGAAGGCTGGGTTATACCAAAGATGCTCAAGGAAGCAGTGAATCAAAGCAAGTTTTTACAGCATTAAATAAATCATAATGAAAAAGGGATAGCTGGATGTCCTTGCAACAGCAACTGCCGATAATCAAGGGCATTGTTCTTCTGAAATGAAACATGCGGAAAACATTTAAAAATAGAAAAGGCGATCTGGACCAAAACAGAAACTCGAAGCCCGTATTTTAGCCCAAATTATTCACAATCAGATTTTCCACCAACTATCCCCCCTCCCTCCCTTAGACCAGGATTTTTGAAACAGGCCAGCCATTGCCAGAGGCATAAAATGCAATAACACACCCAAGAGAAAGAAAAGCCAAATTTATTTATCATCTGACCCTCCTGGGTACCAAAGTAACCTGGATTTTTACTGAATTTAGCCTACTGTTCACATCCTTGGAAATGGCAGACTTAGTTTTAAAAAGCAAGACTGAAATTTTTAAGTAAAGAAGGGAACTGGAAAAGGACCCGAAATTAATGCTATCGAAGCGTATGCTTTCCCTTTGTCTTTATTTGTAAGCTGCCTGTGAAACAAATTTTCTAGGTATCATTAATTTCACAATAGCACTATAATAAAATAATAGAGATCTAAAGGTTCTTCCAGATGGGGAAAAAGTGTTAGAAGGCTGTGGTATTTGTTACTGAAATTCTGTTTGTTTGTCTGTTTTAGATATTTAAACAACATTTCTGTTGTTCTAGACCAGAAAGTTCTAAACATTTCATGTTGATGACAAAATTTTCAGACATGCATCATTTTGTCATACAGTTTGATTTTTTTGTGTGTGTTAGTAGTTACTTGAGAAACTTCAAGTTGCTTCTGGTGTGAGAGAATTGGCTGTCTGCAAGGGCTTTGCCCAGGGGACGGCTGGATGTTTGATGTTCCACCATCCTTGTGGGAGGCTTCTCTCATGTCCCTGCCTGGGGAGCTGGAGTTGATAGAGGGAGCTCACCCGCTCTCCACGGATTCAAACCTCCAACCTATGGGCCAGCAGTCCTGCCGGCACTAGAGTTTAACCCATTGCATCACTGGGGGCTTACTAGCAAACCAGAGGTTAAAACAACACCTTATAAGAGATACAAACACATACATAAATTGTAATAACAAAATGTATGGGGACACAACATATCTCATGAAAACCTTTCATTTATATATTTTAAATATATGATTTGTAAGATACTAACATATATTTCCATTATTTTTGTCATTTATGAGAAGCAATATATAAACAGGGGCAAGACTTTAAAAATTGCATAATAAGAAAGCAACTACAGTGCATATCATTTAATGGGATGTATGAGGTTGATTGGATGAACATAACTCTAGTGCAAATTTACTAAATTGCTACAAACAACGCCATCCTCAAAATGGTACAACTATCCAAAAAGTCGTAACAATGAATAAAATCCAAGAACCTACATTGCAAGGACTCACAATTCATTAGATCAAATTGGGTGAAAACTAAAACAGCCTTTCCAAATTAGTTTTGTTGTTACTGTAGTGTGCCTTCATGGTGCTTTTAACATAAGGCAAACCTATCACAGGAGTTTTTTGAAGCTGAGAATATATAATTCACTCAAAGTTACCCAGCAGATTTCCATGGCCAACAGGGAATCAAACTCTGTAATCTAGAATCATCATCCTATGCTCAAACCACTAGATCACACTGGATCTCAGCTGCCTACCCACCATATGGAAAAGACCCAGCATCCACCATTGATTCCATACTGGTGCTGCCAGAACAATTGCATCTGACATGGAGAATAGGTTCCTCCAGGTTGGCAGTTCATCATCTCCTGCTCTAAGTATCAAGTGATCTTCTGTTCTATGCACAGTTTAAGAAAAGCAGCAACAAACAGGATTTACATGTGTAGTTGAAGGCTTTCATGGCTGGAATAACAGGGTTTCTGTAAGATTTTTGAGCTGTATGGCCATGTAGAATTCTCTCCTGGCATTTCGCCTGCATTTATGGCAGGCATCCCCAGACCTCTGAACAAACCTCTGGGGATGCCTGCCATAAATGCAGGCAAAACATTGGGAGAGAATGCTACTGAAACATGGCCATACAGCCTGAAAAACTCACAGCAACCCAGGATTAAAATGGATACAATCAGGGTTTTTTTCACTACCCATTAGCCACTGGCCGGAAAAACAACCTGATCACCTTCATAATGAAGGCTATTAGTCATTTTAAAGGCATCTAAAGGTATTTCCAACTCAAGACTTCATTAGGAAATGTTCTTCCAGAAGAGGTCATCACATCCTGAAACCATTCAGCATGAGAAATGTTTCTGAAGAATGGAAATGTATGGTCAGTTGTGGGTGAAGGCTCCACATCAAATTCACTGGAAGGTTACACTTGATTTTAGCGGAACTTAATGTATAGACCATTTGATATTAGTTATATGAACTTTGTAATCAACGAGCAGTCATTATTCCTGAATACAAGAGGTATCTGTATACTGATGGCATCATTTCATTGCAAGATAAGTTGAATTTTTACAGTAGGGCCTCTACTTTTGCAGGGGGTTAGGGCCACAGGGCTACTGCAAAAGTGGAGGGACTACTGTACAAACTAAACCTATCCCACAAGGTATGCTTCCTGGAACCAGGTCAGCTAAAGGGGATAGTTTTGTGGCTTAAGTTCTAACTTCAAAGAACTGGATACCTCTCACAATAAAAAAAAAAGGTAACAGCCAGTCGAAAGAACATTTCCATTTGTGCATGAGCAATCATAATTATTTAATCAATTTCCTAGCTGTAGAGCCACTTAGGCTTACTTAAAAAGGCAGAGAAGGGACTAACAATAGATTTGAAATTCTCTGATTGTAGGTAAATGCTGATGACTGGATAACATGCAGCTCTAAAACTGGTCGTAGATCTGAGCTTCTGTGAATGATCCTCCCCATTTGCACACAGAGAGACAGATTGAAGGAGAGAGAGGATTATGGCACGTCTTCAGCAAATGCAGAGTTGAAGTTCTGCTTTAACAGAAATCACAGTGTAATTCATTTACCACACTTTTACCAGCTTTACAGTGACTTGGCAACCACTGACTGGCTTGCAAGTTGTGTCTACAAAGGAGACATGTGGCAACTTTACCACAAGCAGCAAAAACCATACTCAGTCATGTCAAGTTTTCATGACTTCAAAATATGATAGCTGGTCCTAAAGTAGTCTTCAAATCTTGCTTACTGAAAGCCTATGCTAAATTAGTTTATTACTCCATGATGCATTACAAAACGCTTCTGCAATTCAACATTCTCGTATAACTGAATCTGATGGTATTTTGGAAAGAGAATGTAAATCAAAATGGCTGGGGGGGGGCATAGAGGTGAAAAGAAACCGCATACAAGTTGATGCAATCAATTAAGAATATAAGAGTATTGAAGGTATTGATGTATGGCTTATTTTAAGAAAACTAATTTTAAAAAAGTGTAACTGAATCCAGTGGTAGACATGATGATTTGTATGTGCTTTCTTAATAATCTGGGTTTCTATTTATTTTATTTATTTTTCAAATGTCTGGATGCCATTTGGAAGAGTGAATGAACATTCACGGTATTGGCATTTGGTATGTCTCATAGCCACATCTTCTCCCTGACCATGACCATGTGGAGAAGGTCCTTATACATTATCTTCCTGACTGCTTCAATTTAAATACAAATCTATTGTTATTCAGATGAGAAATACTTGTGTATTTTAGCTTACATAACCCTATTCATGCTTTTAACCACATGGTTGACTTTTTAAAATACTGTCTTTTTGGAAACTATCAAAATAAAGCATTTTTCTTCTTAGCAGGTAATACAGTCATTCCTTCACTTTTGTGAAGGTTAGAGGTGCAAGACTCTGTTCCCCCGGGACTTCTCTTTTGTTGTCTGGGCAGAATAGAAATTAATGGCACACAGGAAGAGGGGAAGGGGAGCTGGATCTGCCAGGCACGTGCCTCGTCTTACCTGTGAGCCACGAGTCTCTGTTTCTCCCAGGGAAGGATCAGGTAGAACACAAACTCATGGCCTACATGCCTCACAAACAGCTCCACTGCTCACCAGCTTTGGGAGGAAACAGATTTCAAACTCATGAATAATCAAAACAGCGAATGTGAAATCCATGAAACCAGAGAGCCAACTGTCCTTCAATATCTAGGAAATTCAAATCCTACTGTTACTTCCTTTTGGAAAATATCATTATGGAGGAATTTCTCAGTTCTCTCAGACAATCTCTCAAAGAAGCCAAGCAAAATGTGGCTTTGGTCCAACTATCAGAAGAGGCTTAAACATCAGATCCCATCTGATCTTGGAAGCTAAACAGGGTGAGAGACCATCAACTAATATCAGGTGTGATGCAGTATATTTTAGAGAAGGGAACTTGGAAAAAACACTTCTGAGTACTCTTTGCCTAAGAAAACCATATGCAATCCATGGGATCATCACACATTCAGGGGCAAATTGAAGGCCCATACATGCATACACACTTGACTCGTGTTTGTTTCTTATCTTTATCTGATTTCACTTGACTGCCAGGGTTTTTTTTGAGGGGCGGGGGGAGAAGACACTTGTGCATAATAAAAACTAGTGACCAGCCTTCCAGGTAGCAATTTTCAACAGTCAGCCAGTTAAAATGTCTTGACATGTCTTGTTGTCTTGTCATTTATCCTAGGATAGAGAGAGTTTTAGTAGTACTATTTTAATAGATCAACATCTAGTAATTATTTAATAAGTAACCGTATCTCCTATCACAAGCCTACACGATCCCTTCGTTCATCTGGGGAAGCTCTCCTGTCCCCACTCCCGATATCCCAGACCCGCCTTGTGGGAACAAGGGAGAGGGCCTTTTCTGCTGTGCCCCCCCCCCAATTGTGGAATTCTCTGCCCGCGGAGATTAGGCAAGCCCCCACATGTGATGACTCATGGGCCTTGTAGTCCTGTTCCTAGTACTATTGTGGCAGACGAAGAGGAAAACATGGGGTTTTCACCGGTTCAGCAAGAGCCGGAGTCTCTTCACCTGCAGGATGTTGATGTTTGCCCTCAAGAATTCAGCCAAACAGGCCTTGGGCAGAACTCCCCTCCGTTTCCCAGGAAGGAATCTTATGCTAGAGAAAGGGGAGTCAGGGAGGCCCAACGAAGGAGTTTACGCATCGCTGCCAAAAATCAAGCCGATTAGGCCTGCTTCCCTTGGGAAATTCTAAGGAGTCACACATCTGGACAGAGTTGGGTTTCGTTTCCCGTTCTCTAGGGAGAGAGTTCTGTTGGCGGGAAAACGAGACCCAATATAGGTGTTTGGCGCGAGGGATTCTTTGCGGAGTCAATTGATCAGCTTGAGGAGAGAGATCGTGTGTGGACTTCGTAATCCCAGTTCCTTGCTTCCCGGATCAAGCTTCAAGCCTTGCCCTGTCTCACGGTTTTACCACGGACTCTGCTTCATGCTTCATGTTTGCCTTGTCTCCAGTCACGGATCTAGCCAAGAATCAAGTTTATTTCCAGCCTTGTTGTCAAGCTTCATTGGACTCTAAGACTCTGTTATTTCCCCACACTATTGCTTGGCAAAGTGTGTGTTTCGGTCAAGTGGATTAAAACTTTGAACTCTAATATCATTTATTGGACAATATATTTTTGGGCTATATTTGACCTCATTTGAAAGGTCTGCTTCTGAACTATATTCTTCACTTGTTTTTATTGATTTTATATATTTCTTTAATAAAGATATTAGATAGAGACTGGCCTCTGTGTAAGGTTATTGGTGCTCTGCTGCCAGGGTTCTGACACCACACTAGCAGCCTTCAAGAAAGACTTGAAAACATGGCTCTTTTGCTGTGCTTTTGGAGAGTAACCATTTTATATTTCTTTTCCGTTGCTCCCCCTAATATCTATCCTCCAGAATACCCCACTCCCTTATGACCCTGTTCGCTGTGGTTTTTCTTACCCCGAGTTGTAACTTAATGTTCATGTGGTCTGCCCTTGTTTTTATTGTCTCCTTGTTTTATTTTGTAATGGATATTATTTACTGTATTGCTTATTGTATTGTGTTGTGCTGTTCTTTTATATGCTGTTTACATTGTATTGTTTTGGGCATGGCCCCATGTAAGCCGCCCCGAGTCCCCATTGGGGAGATGGTGGTGGGGTATAAATAAAGTTTTATTATTATTATTATTATTAATGAAAATTCTGCTGTCAATAGCATAATGTTTAATACTATGTTCTGACCCATCCTCCTATGCTCAGTTGCAACTCCCTGGGGGAAAAATCTAATGAATTGAGATGAGCTGGATGGAGAGAGGAGGAAGACAATTCTGTTAGACATACCTAAATAACAGTGATTCTCAACCTTTTGATTCTCCAGATGTTCCAGACTTCAGTTCCCAGAGGCTCCAGCCAGCATGGCCAATGTTCAGGAATTAAAAACATTTTCAAGCTCCCTGCAATCTTTTAGTCTGCTTTAGTCCCCATTCAGTCACATCAATTAGAGACCATAAGTGGCAGGCCAAAAGCCAGAACCTTAAGCCATGGCTGATACCAAATGAGAGACTCCCTCCTAGGCACACAGAAGACTGGGCGACTTGGAAGGTGCTGAACAGATTGCACTCTGGCACCACAACATGCAGAGTCAACCTTAAAAAATGGGGCCACAAAGTGGTCTCCATGACATTTGAGTGCGGAGAAGAGCAAACCACAGACTACCTATTACAATGCAGTCTGAGCCCTACCACATGAGCACTCCAAGTGGCCAGCTACTGGTCAAAAGACATTTAATATAATGCCAAGTTTTTTTTAACTTTGTGTTTTTAAATACATTACAACTGTACCCTCAGTTCGCTTCTGATACGATAAATAAAAATACACCAATTACTTCCTAAATCAACTGGCTTTTGCTACCTTGGCAAAACCAATCTACCCCATACCTGTCACAGCATCTCCATCTTTTGTTAACCAAAGTGTAATTGGATTCTTGTTGGGTCTCCTTTTGCATCCCAGTACACAACACACATGTTTTTCTTGAAGCCATTACTCTGCGAAGACTTGCAAATAACTTACATCTGAGCATCCTCTACAAATTGGAAAGTCTTCATAATATACAAATGCAAATAAAGAGATGTTGTCAATACAGTGCTTATGAATAGCATGTTTGTTTTAGGGTCAAAACGCCAAAATAGCACCAGCAGCAACAACAGATGAAATTTCCATTCGGTAATGTGCCTAAGAAGGGCCAACATTAATTAGTCCTGGAAATCTAAGACTAGGTAAAATGTAGGCAGTCAGCTAGATGACCCTTAAACCGAATGGACACATCCTCAAACCACTCAGTAGACATTTCTATAATGCCAGCTAAAAATGTAAGAGGAAATGCACAGCTAGGAATAAGAATGGAAGAGGTACAAGATACTAATTTTCCCCCTGCCTGAAGATTAATTCTAACAGAGGTTTTGATCAGTTCTCAGAAGATAGGCTTTTGTTTACTTGCCCTTCAGGAAAGAAAAAGCTAATGACACTAATAAATGACTTTTCAATATGAACAATGGGAGAAAGGGAAAGTGACAAGCTGTTAACTAGACAAGCTGTATAATTAAGGCCAAGCTGGTGGTGGAGGCTGATTTTCCCTCTTCAGAGAGCAAGGAATCTGGAGCTATAAGCAAAAGATGTCTTCTGGAAATTAGGCTTTAAAATGAAGGAACATTTAAGGTAATGAAGAGAAAAACTTGACATCACCTTTGTTGTCATATTAAATTGCCCTCTCCTGACTATATTTAGTGACATAAAAAGGAATTAAGGGACAGGTTCTAATTGCTGCAGTCTTTTACAAGAAATTTCTCTTCCTTTCTTTTTAAAGAGAGGTTGTGTTAGACAGGATCTCTGCCATTAATCAGTTACCTTCCCCTGAAGTTAACAAATCCTCCTCAAAGAATGGGATCTGGTGTTAACACCGGTGTGATTAGAAAGGACAGAAAGCCTTTGATAGACAATCCATTGAAATCTGGTCTAACCAAGCAGGAGTCAGTCAGGGATTTTTGAAGTCACTGCATGTCTCTGCAAAGAAGGCACAAAAACCAATGGACAAAAATGCCAGAGAACACACTACAGGGGAGAACTTTATGTTCCTAACAGACATTAGACATCCTAATGGGCGTTTTTCCATCTCTTGATTTCAAATATGTGAAGGATCAGGGCTACTGCCTGTAAATGTGCAGGAATGCAACTTAATATTCATGCTGCAAGATTCATATGAAGTCACAGCACGTCCTTGTCACTGCAGAGATTGGATATTTATGCATAGCCCCCTAAGTATTGTTGTGAAGGAGGGTGGGTGGGCTTGCTTTGCTCACAGCTAGTTCCCATTCTTCCCTGGCCCAGCAGAGGTAGCATGCAGATGTTTGCGGGGGGGGGGGGGGGGGGGGAGTGAAAGAAGGCAAAGAATGTCATGAAAAGCAACTCTGGCAGAACCAGCCTCTCCGGATTAGAAATTCTAGTACACTGAGTTGAGCGAGTAGCCAAGATGAAAAGCTCTAGAGGGCTGATTCATACAAAGAAAATTATAAAGGGTAGGGTAGGTGGTGCAGTAATGTGCTAAAAACAGGCAGATCTGCACATCCTGGGGATGCACATGAACAATGTGAGTGCAAAGCTTCAGCACACATTAGCTTCTAATGTAATCGTTATATAGATGGTTCTTTTGTGCGTATGATCTATCGGTGTACCAAAGTAGGGAGAAACTTGCTCTTGAATGTCATGCCAAGTTATTGGCAGTTTTCAAAGCCATACCTTCCATACACCTTGGCTACAAAGACCCCATAGAGCTGGGCTTTGAAGAAATAGCCATCTCGACACAGATCTAGCTTTTGAAAAGAGCACACTAGTGGCTACCTCCATAGTGAAAGCAGTGGGTAGCTGGTGTCTACCAAAACCACTGTTCCACTTGCCAGAGATTGAGCAGACTGACACCACAGACTCTTTTCTCATACAATTTGGAATATTAATAACATGCTCTGTTATTCAAGCAGTAGAAGACATGTTTTCTATGTAACGTCTCACATTCAATCCCTATAATCTCCAGAAAGGAGCCCCCAGTGGCTCAGTGGATTAAACCCTTGTGCCGGCAGGACTGCTGACCAACAGGTCAGCAGTTTGAATCTGGAGAGAGTGGGTGAGCTCCCTCTGCCAGCTCCAGCCCCCCATGCGGGGACATGAGAGAAGCCTCCTATATAGATGGTAAAACATCAAACATCCAGCCGTCCCCAGGCAACGTCCTTGCAGACAGCCAATTCTCTCACACCTGTCAGACCCAAGGCAGCGGGGCACCAAGAACCATACACGGAGGCCAATCTCTATCTAATATCTTTATTAAGTAAATATATAAAAGCAATAAAAACAAGTGAAGAATATAGTTCAGAGGCAGACCTTTCAAATAAGGTCAAATATAGTCCAAAAATGTATTGTCCAATAAATGATATTAGAGTTCAAAGTTTTAATCCAATAACCGAAACACACACTATTGCCAAGCAATAGTGTGGGGAAATGCCAGAGTCTTAGGAGTCCAAGATAGCTTGACAACAAGGCTGGATATAATCTTGATTCTTTAACAAGGTCCGTGACTAGGAACAAGGCAAACAGTGATTCTTGGAACAAGATCCGTGGTTAAAAAAGGCAAGGCAAATCTTGAATACTTGATCCGGGAAGCAAGGAACTGGGGTTGCGAAGTCCACACACGATCTTACTCCTGAAGCTGCTCTGTTGACTCCACAAAGATTCTCCTGTGTCAGGCACCTATATTGGGGTCTCGTTTTCCCGCCAACAACCTCTTTCCCTAGAGAACGGGAAGCGAAACCCAACTTTGTCCAGATGCAAGACTCCTTAGAATTTCCCAAGGGAAGCAGGTCTAATCAGCCTGTTGTTTGGCTGCAATCCGTAAACTCCTGCGATTCTGTTCCCTCACTCCTCTGTCTGCAGAATAGGACTGTCTCCTAGGGAACGGGGGCGAGGAATGCCCAAGGTCTGTTTTACTGAGTTCTTGGGTACAAACATCAACATCCGGCATCTTGTTGAACCGGCGAAAACCCCATGTTTTCGTCTTCATCTGCCACGATGGCACTAGGAACAGGACTACAAGGCCCATGAGGCATCACAACACCAGAAGTGACTTGCAGTTTCTCAAGTCCCTCCTGACATAAAAAAAAAATCTCCAGAAAGACTTCTGTCTGAAATCCTGAAGGATTACTGCTGTTAGTATAAACTAAGCACAGTGGTAGAGGTGGTCCACACATACAGAGACACAGACAGGAATTACTAACACATATTCAAAACTACAGAAACTAAGACATTTTTGGCTGTTGAAACAGCTGATATTGCTCTGAACACAAAACAACCAGAGAGAGAGGAAGAGAAGGAGGGGTTGTTTGTTGCTTACCAATGCCCAGGGAAGCTGCATTTCAGCTTTTGCGCCATACTTCTGTAAGTTCTTTTTAAAACTCATCTGAATAGAGCACCACGTTATAACTATTCTCTTTTGCCATGTTATATTATCCAAACTGGAATGTCCAAACCCAATGTTAAGCAATAATATTCAATGGCAGGTGACTTGTGCAGGGCAAGGCAAGCATGAGCTCAGTTTGGCTCCCATTCTGAAGTGCTGAACATAGCACAGAGGGGAGAAAGTACTGCTGCTAAGTAGATGTGGAAACTACACTACATCTTGAAGGCAGTGGGCACAGCAATGTCGATGACAATAGGCTCAGAAAAGTCAATGACAGACCACCATGAGTACCTGCGACATTGGGCAACTCACCAACCATACTAACAGGGCTTCAATGGACTGCCTTCTTACTCTTCTCATATAGATGATCAGAATGTTGTAGACTGTGAAACCTACTAATATTCTAAGGCAGGCACTACCAGGTTCTACAGATATTAAATGAATATGATATTTAAAAATGAAACTAGAGATGTTTATAAAACAGCAAGCATTGGTGGAAAGGAGGAGATGCAATTGATGTTTCCCAGTTTAATATTTGTTGTGTTGACATTCTGTATTGAGGTTGCAGGGGGAAATATAAAAATAGGTATCTTGTTGGTGGATTTGGGTCATTCCTCCCTAATTGTGTTGCAAAAATAGCTTTATCAGTTGGTAGTCTTGACATTCAGCCAGCCACAAAGTTTGTAGCTATCGCAATAGCATTGTACTCAGGTAAAGAATGGCATGTTTCCTGAGTCCAAAATACAAACCTCCAATACTAAGGAAAAAACAACATATCCACAATAAACATATAGCCTTGAGTATGGATATACAGGTTGGGAATTAAAATGTGAGAAATAAATACCAAAGACATCTACTGTATGGGAAAGCACTAAGGTTTCACTATTTTTTTTTGTAACTGAGCCATCAGAGGAACAACCTTGTGGCTGTCAATTTTGGAGAATTTAAATACAAGGTTTAACAACAACATTCAGAAGAAATCAGACAGGAAAGGGAAACAGAAGTCACAGTCATACTCAGCTGCCAAAAGCGTTTGCTTTTCCGCCATTCCTAGCTCTAGGCTGGCAGCTTTTTGCCCTGGTTGCAAAATAAACAAAGTTGTGCTCCAAGGAACATACATAAGTAATTCCACAAAGGAGAGTGTTTCTATTTCAGGGACTTGTTGAACAGCCTGCATTGTGTGTGCAGCTTGCTGGTAGTCTAAATGCTGAGCATGTGTGTGCAAGTGTGCACAACACAATTTCAAGCTACACCCACTGTGCTTTTCAAAGATTTCTTACTAAACATGCCTCATTAAAATCCTCTGCTCTGTGTGCTGCTTTTCATGGGGCCTTTTAAGCTTCCCTCCCCATAAGCCAACAGTAGACAATAAATAACAATGATAGCCAGAGTTATCATTTCTAACCCTTTAGAAACACTTTTGCTTTTCCACCAAGAGGGAGGGGGATCTCAGTGTTTAATCTTGGGACATAATGGAAGCAACATTACTGGCTAAGTATATGCCTTCTGAATAATATTTATCTGTGTACTATGGAAAGCATGTTAGTTAGAGGCAGCTTTACATATAAATGTTGCACAGCATTCAATAGCACTACATTCTGCATAAAACTTAGTAATCATATTCCAAGTAATACTAAACTTAAACACATTCTTTCATTTCAATGTGTTTAGAAATGAAGAAATATTACAAGGTTGATTTCCTATACTGATTGAAGAGTTACAAGAGCTCTTACACAAAATTAATAAATAATTTGCCAATTTTAGGAAAGAGAAAAGTATGTTATCAATTGCCTTCATACATTGATGATGTGAATGTTCAATAGGATCAAAGGGGTTTATTTTGTGTCAGGAGCGACTTGAGAAACTGCAAGTTGCTTCTGGTGTGAGAGAATTGGCCATCTGCAAGAATATTACCCAAGAGACGCCCAGATGTTTTGATGTTTTACCATCCTTGTGGGAGGCTTCTCTCATGTCCCTGCCTGGGGAGCTGGAGTTGACAAAGGAAGCTCGCCTGCTCTCCCTAGATTCAAACTGCCAACCAGTTGGTCAGCAGGTTTAACCCATTGCACCACCTCATCAATGGGCCAGGTGGTTATCTTAATAGCCACGCTGCCCTGTTTTTAAGTTATGTATTAAAGAATCTAGGTGGCCAGACTCTCAATGAGCTGAAGTGCATGAACTATGGTCATGTAACAAAGTTCATTACTAGATGATCAGGAGAAGATAGTACAGTATGAGCTGATAACAATCCTAGGTCAACAGCTAGATTGCTTATCAGCAACATTTAATTGCAAACCTAGCAGTAAAATAATTTAAGACCTTTAAACTAATTCAAGACAGTCTATATTTTAATGACATCTGATCTTGGAAACTAAGCAAGTTAGTTCTGGTTAGTACCTGGATGGGAGACTACTAACAAAAAACAAGTCATGTGTAAGCTATATTTCAGAGGAAAGAAGTAGCAAAATGACCTCTGAGAATTCCTTGCCTAAGAAAACCCTTTGAAATTCATATGGTTACATAAAGGCACATGCACACAAACCTAGTCAGGAGTCCAAAAGCAGAACAGATGCCTAGACTACTAGCTGAAACTGGCCAGATAAGGTTTTTGGTTTTTTGTTTGTTTGTTTTTTCGTTTCCAACATTAGCATGTACTCCCTAGTGAATTATATGGTTGCAGACCCCCAGCCCCACACATTTTCCCAATTGTATTTATTTGTAAAGTTTTCAAAAGGGCTACTCTGATGAAGATCTGTATTATATGGAAATGGCCTGTTGCACCAGGCACGTCTGGTCATGTCTTTCTCAAAGGTTGGAGGGTTCTTTCTCCTCTTCTCTGGAACCTGAGTTGGCCTGCGTAAAGAAGAGGAATCTGGCTGGTTTTCAGCTGTGTGGTCAAGTGTGCTATAAGCTCTCCTCCCTTTTCAACTGGCAAGGTTCAGTCTGGTTCCTCATTTGATGACGTGTCTTCAAGGGAGAACATGACACATTCTTCTGGTGTTACAGAGCTTTAATTCACGTGCACCATGAATGGTCATCTATGAGAAGAAACTTATGTATGCTGACATCTGCATGTGTATTCAGGATCCCGGATACTAGGAAAATAATGTACAGTCAGCCCTCCACGTTTGCAGGTGTAACTGTTGCGGATTTGATTATTCTCAGGTTTGATCAATAGGTTCTAGGAATCTCTAGGCCTTCCAGCGTAACTATCTGGTCAACTTCAGGCAAAAGCTGCCCATGGAGGCATGCTGAAGGACATAGAGATTTCTAGAAAGATTTCCCCTCAAATAAAAAGTAGTGATTTTTAATTCACCCTTTTCCAAATTTTGCAGATCTCCTACAGTTCTAATCCTCAAGAAACTGGAAAGCACTTTGTATATAAAGGCACAGGCTTTCTTCCTGCACTTACCCACAAATAACATGAACACACAAAAAGTTGACACAGACCAAAGGGTAATGTTAACAATGAAGACTTACTGCAATATAATCCTGTGAGGAATACACAAAGGCAACTGATACAGTTGAGAGTACTAGACCTATAAGTTTGGAATAACACAAACCCTTTCTGGTACAGACAAAGAATAATGTGTGGTGATTTTTGAAAAACCCAAAAAAGTTGAGAGGTGAATGCTGGGACTAAAAAGTTTATTTAAATTTTGTTTTGTTTTATGCAATCATGGATTTTAAATCAACTTTAAATCCAAGCAGTTCTTCATGACAAAACAATGCCAATTTTGTTACTGTAACTGAACTCTACACATTTCTCATTCACTCAGACGAACCTTCCCCAATTCGGTACCATCAAGATGTTTGGGTTGACAGTTCCCAATAGTCTATCTATTAGCCATCCCAGCTGTAATTGATGGAGCCTGGGGAACATCTACACTGTAGAATTAATGCAGTTTGACACCATTTTAACTGCCATGGGTCAATGCTATGGAATCCTGTGAGTTTTAGTTTTACAAGGTGTTTAGTCTTAGCTGACAAAACATTGAACCATGGCAATTTCAGAATTGTCAAACTGCATTAATTCAACCATGTAGATACACCCCTGGAGTCCAAAACATCTGGCTAGAATGGAGGCAAAAAGAACTGATTAGCAAAGAGAAATACGGCTTCTGTGATTACATAGCCTCAAAAGAATGATTAATATTGGGATATTACAGCAGTTCTTTAATAAAAATTGAAGTTGATGCAAATTAGATCCAACAATATCTGGAAAACTACAGTTTTCCCAGCCCTGAGCAACAGATATTAATATGAAGAAAAGGTGGGAGTATAAAAAGACTAAAAACCACAAAATTAACAACACCAGACAGGAAACGATGAAATTACAGCCCTGCCTGGAGGACAGCATGTCTATATCTACATTATATATTTCAGAACATAGATCCAGCCCTTCCTGCAGAAGCGTAATAGTTACTCCAGGAATATGACAAAAAGACCAGCAAATACACATTATGACCTCAGGGGTTTCATGACCAGTGGAGACTTTATCAAATAAAGAACTAGCCCAACACTATTACCCTTCAACAATCTTGCTTTGGAGAGTCAGAAACAATATAGAGAGAACCTAAATTATTAAGTTACATTCTAGAAACATTAACAAGGTGGAAGAATATTTTTAGAGTACTTGGCTATTGAAACGAACCAAGTGTCTACACTCATTAAAACCTTAAGTCTCAGTCAGCTGTCAAAATTTTGAAAGCTGTTGACTGATGTAGCCTTTAAGGTCACCATGGCAACCAGATACATTACCTAGGTGATGGAGCTCTTATATTGTCACCCCTTGGGTGACCTAGTTCTATCCCAAAAAGGTGTTTGCATTTTATTTTGTATATAAGCCTTCAAAAGCAGGATCTTTCTTTCCCTGCAATCCACCCATCACTGTCATATTTGGTTTTTTTCTATAGGTATTCAAAAGCAAGTATATGGAAATATGATTAAAAAGAAAGAAAGAGTGGGGGGAAGACTTGCCTGTTCAAGTCTTACCTGTTCAAGCCAAAGCCCAGCATCACAAAACAACGATGACATTCCATTTGCTATAACTCATCAACATGATGGAGAATCTGTGGCCCTCAATCTAATTTATTAAAACCATGAGTCTGATTTCAAAAAACCCTCTGTAAGTGATATACTTTCTTCCCTCTCTGATAGCTCACCAGGAAGGAAGGAATAGAGAGAAATAGAAAATAGAAAGAAAATGGAGAAGGAATAATGCCTGTTCTGCCCCCGCACTGGCTGTTTATTTGGAAGGTGTCTGTGATGCAGGGGATAGATCAAATGCTACACATTTGAAGTAAAAACAACAATTTATTAAATAACAAATCTCAAACTTCCTAAACTCCAGAGTTTTACTGCCCGTCTATTTTAGGGGGGTTAAAGTCCTTGAAGCACAACAACAGTTCTGACCGGATGTTACTTTCATATACAGTAGAGTCTCACTTATCCAACATAAACGGGCCGGCAGAACGTTGGATAAGCGAATATGTTGGATAATAAGGAGAGATTAAGAAAAAGCCTATTAAACATCAAAATACGTTATGATTTTACAAATTAAGCACCAAAACGTCATGTTATACCACAAATCTGACTGAAAAAGTAGTTCAATATGCAGTAATGCTATGTAGTAATTACTATATTTATGAATTTAGCATCAAAATATCACAATATTTTGAAAACATTGACTACAAAAATGCATTGGATAATCCAGAACGTTGGATAAGTGAGTGTTGGATAAGTGAGACTCTACTGTAGCTTCAATTGGATCTCAATCTGTTATATCACCGATGTGACTTTACTTTGTGTCTTTATTTTTATATAGCTTTGCTGTAACTTGTGTGGTGTGTGTGGCTTCGATGTGACGTTCTATTTTGTGGTTCTTCCACCTTTCTTACTCTTCACCTTCCAATACCACACTGGTTGATTCTTCAAGGAGCTAGAAGGGACTTAGCTAAGGCTCTGCCCCTGAGAAGAGTCTTAAAAGAACAGGGCAAGGAAGATTTCAAATACAAGGAGAAAGAGGCTACCTAGATTAACCCCACAAAGTATACATAAAATGCGAATCCTCTCTAATCAAATGAGGGCTTAACAGCCTAAAACAGTGAAAAATCTTGTGGAAAGACAAAACCCATCCACTGGTTCCAGACCTGGTACAGTCATGGGAAAGATATTTTGGACTATCTCTCCTACAATTCCTACTTGGGCTAGTATATGGGAGCTGTAGTTCAAAAATACTTTTTTTCCATCTCAGATCCCTAGCTTCTGCTAGCTTTTGTTCAACTCACCTGTGATCTAAGAATGATGGATATAGTAGCCCTTCGCAAAAAAGAAGTTGTCCACTCTTAAAAAGAATCTGATGACTGACAAAAAATTTGAAGTCTATGAAGGACAAAATGTTGCAAAATCACCATGAAGTCATGCTCCAGATTTCTCAAGAAAGATCAGTCACTTTCTATCCCTTCATCCCCATCCCCCCCAAAATCAGTATGACAAGGATACGACATAAAATGGGTGAACCAACAGTCACATGGACTAGAACAGAAATTGCATTTTTATACAGCTATCACATGATAGTGTTGTATGCAAGACTGCATTAATTGGTTTAACACTGTCTTTTTTGAAACACAATGACTGTGAAAGCAAGAACCTTTAAAAGCAAGAACTTGAAGCCTTGCTTCTATCAGTAGAGGACTCAGGATGCAGCCACAAACTGAATCAAAATGAGGCCGCTGAAAACAAGCGGAAGGCATTTATATGCACTAAGAAACTTGAGGTTGCAAACCTACAAAACCAGTATTTTAAATCATAAAGTTCGAAGAGATTATCAGAGCCATCTAGTTCAACCTCCTGCCATGCAGGAAC
The DNA here is from genome assembly GCF_035594765.1 of Anolis carolinensis. Classification (NCBI taxonomy): domain Eukaryota; kingdom Metazoa; phylum Chordata; class Lepidosauria; order Squamata; family Anolidae; genus Anolis; species Anolis carolinensis. Next base: position 175,302,774 of record NC_085844.1, read on the forward strand.
ATGTAGCTAAAGCATGCACAAGAGATGGCCATGCACCCTCTATTTAAAAACCTCCAAACGTTCACAACCTCCGAAAAACAAATCTTGCAGTCAAAAAGTTCTCCCTGCTGTTTAGATAGAGTTTCTTTGCTTATAAATTACATCTTGTTCCCCAGCATTTTTCTAATAATAATAATAATAATAATAATAATAATAATAATAATAATAATAATAATAATAATAATATGCCTAATGGCCAAACAATAAAGTGTCACCAGCCAGAGGCCTATAAATATCTGGGCATATTACAGCTGGACAACATCAAGCATGAACATGTGAAAACCGTGGTCAGCAAATAATATACACAAAGGGTCAGAAAAATTCTCAAAAGCAAGCTCAATGGAGACAACACCATCAAAGCCATAAACACCTGGGCCATACCTGTCATAAGATATACTGCTGGCATCATAAACTGGACACAGTTGGAACTGGACAATTTGGACAGAAAAACAAGAAAACTCATGACCATTCATCATTCACTGCACCCCCGCAGTGATGTTGACCGGCTATATCTGCCTAGAAAATCAGGGGGCAGAGGACACTTACAAGTAAAACAAGCAGTCAAAGAAGAAGAACATGCCCTGGCAGAATATGTAAAGCAAGGTGAAGAACCTGCTTTGATTGAAGTCAAAAATCAGAAACTCCTCAAAGCACAGCAGACAAAAATCAGGACAAGAAAACCGCACTACAAACTAGAGCTGACAGCTGGCACAACAAAACATTGCATGGAAAGTTCCTTGACAAAATTGAAGGAAAAGCTGATAAGGAGAAGACCTGGCTCTGGCTCACAAATGGGACACTGAAGAAGGAGACAGAAGGCCTGGTCCTTGCAGCCCAGGAGCAAGCCATCAGAACAAATGCAATTAAGGCCAAGATCGAAAAATCAGCTGATGACCCAAAATGCAGATTGTGCAAGGAAACCGATGAAACCATTGATCATCTCCTCAGCTGCTGTAAGAAAATCGCACAGACAGACTACAAACAGAGGCACAACCATGTGGCCCAAATTATCCATTGGAACTTATGCCTCAAGTACCACCTCCCAGCAGTAAATAACTGGTGGGATCACAAACCTGCAAAAGTATTGGAAAGTGAGCACGCAAAGATGCTGTGGAACTTCCGAATCCAGACTGACAAAGTTCTGGAACACAACACACCAGACATCACAGTTGTGGAAAAGAAAAAGGTTTGGATCATTGATGTCGCCATCCCAGGTGACAGTCGCATTGACGAAAAACAATAGGAAAAACTCAGCCGCTATCAGGACCTCAAGATTGAACTTGAAAGACTCTGGCAGAAACCAGTGCAGATGGTCCCGGTGGTGATGGGCACATTGGGTGTTGTGCCAAAGGATCTCAGCCGGAATTTGGAAACAATAGACATTGACAAAATCATGATCTGCCAACTGCAAAAGGCCACCCTACTGGGATCTGCACGCATCATCCGAAAATACATCACACAGTCCTAGACACTTGGGAAGTGTTCGACTTGTGATTTTGTGATACGAAATCCAGCATGTCTATCTTGTTTGCTGTGTCATAATAAAATAATAATAATAATAATAATAATAATAATAATAATAAATCAGCTGATGACCCAAAATGCAGACTGTGCAAGGAAACCGACGAAACCATTGATCATATCCTCAGCTGCTGTAAGAAAATCGCACAGACAGACTACAAACAGAGGCACAACTATGTGGCCCAAATGATTCGTTGTAACTTATGCCTCAAGTACCACCTTCCAGCAGTAAAGAACTGGTGGGATCACAAACCTACAAAAGTATTGGAAAATGAGCACGCAAAGATACTGTGGGACTTCCGAATCCAGACTGACAAAGTTCTGGATCACAACACACCAGACATCACAGTTGTGGAAAAGAAAAAGGTTTGGATCATTGATGTCGCCATCCCAGGTGACAGTCGCACTGATGAAAAACAACAGGAAAAACTCAGCCGCTATCAGGACCTCAAGATTGAACTTGAAAGACTCTGGCAGAAACCAGTGCAGGTGGTCCCAGTGGTGATGGGTACACTGGGTGCCGTGCCAAAAGATCTCAGCCGGCATTTGGAAACAATAGACATTGACAAAATTACGATCTGCCAATTGCGAAAAGCCACCCTACTGGGATCTGCACGCATCATCCGAAAATACATCACACAATCCTAGATATTTGGGAAGTGTTCGACTTGTGATTTTGTGATACGAAATCCAGCATATCTATTCTGTTTGCTGTGTCATATAATAATAATAATAAACAACTTTATTTATATTCCGCCCTATCTCCCAAGAGGACTCAGGGCGGATTCCAACAACAAAAAGGGAAATATTCAATGCCCGATGAAACAATACACAAATAATAATAATAATAATAATAATAATAATAATAATAATAAAAAAACTTTATTTATACCCCGCCACCATCTCCCCAATGGGGACTCGGGGCGGCTTACATGGGGCCACACCCAAAACAATACAATGTAAACAGCATATAAAAGAACAGCACAACACAATACAATAAACAATACAGTAAATAATATCCATTACAAAATAAAACAAGGAGACAATAAAAACAAGGGCAGACCACATGAACATTAAGTTAAAACTCGGGGTGAGAAAGACATAAAAATAAAAACCACAGCGAACAGGGTCATAAGGGAGTGGGGTATTCTGGAGGATAGATATTAGGGGGAGCAACGGAAAAGAAATATAAAATGGTTACTCTCCAAAAGCGCAGCGAAAGAGCCATGTTTTCAAGTCTTTCTTGAAGGCTGCTAGTGTGGGGGCTGCTAATACAATATTAGCCATCCAAGATGTAACATAAACCAACACATAGCAAAATATACCCGCATATATCAAATTAAACACATATATATACCAAATTATAACGTACAACTGAAAATTAATTAAATTATATCTAGTATAAAAAACATGAACCTCAGTTTACACCCCCCCTCCAAGGTTCATTTACTGGATTACCTTAAGCCAACAAAGCTAGAATACAAAAACATTTCCCAGGCAGAGGTCCAGTAGCTGTATAAAGTTATCTACTTCTCCTCTTCTCCATATGCTGAAGAGCAAAGGTGGGTCTTTAGTTGTTTTTTAAAGGAAAGAAGAGTTCACCATCTGAAAGGTTTTCAGTCTTGGATGCAACTCATACAATTCAGAGACATTAATTCATTGGCGTAACTAGATATTTATTTGCTATTTTGTGCTATTCTCCACCTATTGCATGCATATTTTCACCAGGTATAGGACTGTTTTCCTTTAGCAAGAAGATTGAGGCAAAGAAGGCATTGAACAGTTCTTCCACCTCTCTATCACTTCTTAGCCCTTCACCATTTTCACTATGCAATGACTCTACTTTTCCTTATTCTTCTTTTCACTGAACATTGCGTCCCTGACCCACTCCTCTGTTAATTATTTCTAACCATTCTAGCAAACCTGAGCTCATTTTGAGCTTTCCCTTTTCTGATTTCCTCACTACAAATACTGGCTATTTATTTGTATTTCTCTTTGGGGATTTCCCCTTTCTTTGATTTCTTATACAGGCAGCCCCCAAGTCATGAACAAGATAGGTTCTGTAGGCATGTAAGTTGGAACAGGTACATGTTTTAAGTGTAATTCCAGCCAAAAATAAATAGTTTTTTAGCTTTGGATAGCATAGGGAAGAGTGGAGTTTGTTTTGCTGCCTGTGCCCCGTGTTCAGAAGATTTCACCTCACTTTTTGTTCCTGTGATTCTTGGGTTTTGAAAAATTTGACTTGTTGCGCAAACAAGGATTGGTGAGAAAACTTCAGTGGAGACACCTTTCCCCATGATAACTCTTTTAGGAGTGAATTTCCCTTCCTGGGAGTAGATATCTCTCACTTCCTGTTGTCTCACCTCTTTTCTTAACTATGAGGCATTTGTAACTCAGGGACTGTCTGTACACGCTTCTTTTAAATCTCAGGTCATCGGACAGCTCTTTGTATATCATATCCTGCTTCCTTTAGACACTTTATTTAGAGCCTTCCACATTGTATCTTTTAAAAACTCCCATTCTGACCATGTGATCTCAACCAGTTATTTTCCTAAACTTACAGAAATCAGCTTTATCAGTCCACAGATGGCTGAGATATCAATTTATGAGACAGCATAAATGGAGCATTGCCACCACAAACACCCCCATGGCATATTGCAGGCGGGTATGAAAATGAGAAAGTGTAGATACCCTACTTGTATTCCTTACACTTTAAAATATTCCACAGGAAGGCATAACTGATGCTCTCTACATCTGACCATGCCTTTTAACAGGTAAAGATGGATAATCACCTCCTTGTGGTAGCTTTTTCTAAACATCAGGAGTTTTGCAAACAAAGGCCTTTACAAATCAGGACATATGGGACTTGCAGTCATTGGAATTATCCATGAAAATCCCATTTAAAAACTACATCTCTTTCATTTGTATATGTGACATCAAATTGTGTCTTCTTTTGTGAGCCGCCCTGAGTCCCCTTCGGGGTGAGAAGAGTGGAATATAAATGCATACACACACAAACACACACGTGTGTGTGTGTGTGTGTGTGTGTATTTAGAGAGAGAGAGAGAGAGAGAGAGAGGGAGAGGGAGAGGGAGAGAGGAGGTGGGAGAGAGATACATGCATACATACATAGATAGTTTCAGGTCACACTTGTTCAGACCGATTGTCTCTCCATCTCTAACAGCAACTCATTTTCTCAGAAGACCCATTAACAGCATAGGCATATATAAAGTAAACTAGCTAGTAGAGATTTATGCTACTGGAAATATATAGAAAGAAAAAGATGGACACAACGTAAGTCATTAAGCTGCCAAATCATGACCACCTGGCATTCTTGCACTTTTTTAGTTTACATACAATGACACTATTCAGTTGTTTTGGGCTGTCCCGTTCAAAAATAATTTCACTCATACTTACAAAGATAGATGATTGCTGAATATCATACACTCTTTACATTCATGTTTAATAACCTAATGGCCACTATTTTCTTTCTTTCATTTTTTACACTATGAGTTGCTCAGTACCAATAATGCATTCAGATCACCATGTTTGCCCCACCTCCTGCATCATAATTGGTTTTCCTTTAGTTTCTTTCTTTTCTTTTCTTTTTAAAAAAGCTGTACTAATACTTTTATGGCATGACAGCACACTGCTACTATACTGCTGCCTTGAAATATTTTTACTTAAAATTTTAAAACGCCCACTGTGGCATGGGAAGCAGGGAAATATTCCTATGCAGTAAGGTGTCTGGATAATGACCCCCAAAGATTAACAAATCAGAGTAAATAATTTATATTTTTGCCTTCCCCAAAATGAGGGTGCGACTGTCATACGATTGCGACTATTATGCTATGAAATACAGTATTCTACTCATACTTGTATTCTTGTATAAGTGGAACAAACTTCAAGGTTAAATGGGCCAGTTCCCAGAAGAAAATTATCTTGTTCTTGTAGTCACATAGTAAACTAGTTCATATCAATAGATTATCTAGACAATAAAAACAGATAAATAGAACCAACTAGCTATGGACAGCAATAACATTTCACGTAGGAGAAAATATAAATAAAGCATGGATTATTTTGGGGGGAAACCATGAAAATGTTCAAATATTGTGAATGATCAGTAAACCTGAGCAAGAGACGAAGAATGCAGAGAGGGAATCAGCAGCTATTGGCTTAATTAAGCTAACTGTTCCAAGACAGTTTTTCTTTGGAGAAGCTGAATCTTTAGTACTCAGAAAGACCTAGAGTCTACAGATTTACTCCATTTTCCATCATGGCATTAGGCAAAGGATTCCATTTTCCCAGTTATATAATAATTCATACCTTCTCAAAGCAACAGAGAATTTCAGTGGAGGTAGAGACAGAATAAATGTGGCAGAGTAAAACAGCCATTAGAAAGTCTGCACAATATTTTTGCATTTATTCCAGTTAGAAAATAAATAAGGGCTGTACTCTCGCTCTCTGTGTAGAGGTACTTGGTTGTTTTACTGACCGCATCATTTTATTATGGCACTATATATAATGGGACTTGAGCATCCACAGATTTTGGTATCCATGGCTGGTAGAAGTCTGGAACTAACCCCCAATAGATAGAAAGCGCCCACTGTATCTAAAAGCTCATGGAATTTATTTTATTTACAATATTTATATTCCACCCTTCTCACCCCGAAGGGGACTCAGAGCGGATCACAATGCACCTATAATGGCAAACATTTAATGCCATTGGACAAACAACATATATAATCGGCCACATATAGACAGAGACACAGAGGCAATTTAACACTCCAGCTTTTGGCATCGTGAGGATATGCTCTATTCTGGCCACAGGAGGAGCTGTTGCTTCATCATCCACTGCGAAACCGAGTCCTTGATGGAAACTTCCTCCTTTTCCACATACTGCTGGATATTTTATGGTGTCGTAAATTAATTAAATTTGCCTCCCCACATAAGCAGCACCTAAATTCCTACTTGACAGATGCAACTGTCTTTCGGCTGCATAGGTCAACAGCAAGCTGGACTATTTACAGTCAGGAGCTTGCCCTGACCTGGGCTGGCTTCGAACTCATGACCTCTCAGTCAGTAGTGATTTATTGCAGCTGGCTACTAACCAGCTGCGCCACAGCCCAGAATGAACAAATGTTTTTGTCTAGCATTAGAACAAGATTGCTTGCACCATCCAAAAGTATCCAAAGAAGGTAAGATATCCAAGGAAGAACAGTACCCCAGTATTGAAAAAGGTCAACATCTTCATCTACCTTACGCCAGAGGAGATGATGATTCAAAGAATTGAGATCTTTTGTATTGGGTATATTTGTGGGTGAGTACATAGTCCTGGGGGGCCCTGTTGGCACAGTGTGTTAAAGCACTGAGCTGCTGAACTTGCGGACCAAAAGGTTCCAGGTTCAAATCCCGGGAGCGGAATGAGCGCCCACTGTTAGCCCCAGCTCCTGCCAACCTGGAAGTTCAAAAACATGCAAATGTGAGTACATCAATAGGTACCGCTACTGCGGGAAAGTAACGGCGCTCCATGCAGTCATGCCAGCCCCATGACCTTGGAGGTGTCTACGGACGCCAGCTCTTCGGCTTAGAAATGGAGATGAGCACCAACCCCCAGAGTTGGTCACGACTGGACTTAACGTTAGGGGAAAACCTTTACCTTACTACATAGTCCTGTGGAGCCCCTGCTGGCGCAGCAGATTAAACCACTGAGCTGCTGAACTTGCTGACCGAAAGGTCAGTAGTTTAAATCCAAGGAGCAGGGTGAGCACCGGCTGTTAGCCCCAGCTTCTGCCAACCTAGCAGTTTAAAAACTTGCAAATGTGAGTAGATCAACAGGTATCGTTCTGGCAGGAAGGTAATGGTGCTCCATGAAGTCATGCCAGCCACATGACCTTGGAGGTCATGGCCTACAGAAAACGCTGGCTATTTGGCTTAGAAATGAAGATGAGTACCAACCCCCAGAGTTGGACATGACTAGAATTAATGTCAGGGGAAAAGCTTTACCTTTACCTACAAAGTCCTGATCCAAGGCTGTAAAAGTCCCTTTCAAAACAACCTTCCCATGCAACCTGGGTCTCATCTTCCTTCTAAAAATATTTTTATATACTATAAGCACCTTTGTGGCATAGCTAACAATCTCTGTTTGTGAGCCATAAGGACCTGAGTTGTTTAGCAGGAGTGGACAGCAATTGGGTTGATGGTCCCATACATCACAGCATGCGATTAGCCTGGATTGCTTTCTGTCAATCCCTTGCATCATTACAGAAAACTAGCAGAAATGTGGAGAGTGCAGCAGGTTCAAAATAGTGCAAGCAATACTCCTTCCCATCGCTTGGGAGACAGTTACTTTCCCACCTTGTATTGTAACCTATATTCTCCTTTGCTCACAAATTCCCAGTTTTAAAACCATGGGAGTGTATTATACACTTTCTGGGAATGTTTAAAAACAGAAAAAAATGAGCAGCAATCAAGAAATTCTCATGGGGGATTATTGGTGTATAATTAAGCAATATCCATAGTAACCAAGCAAATCTGTACTAACCTGACCTACTTTGAAAAATTCCATCAGCTTGTTGGGCAACGACATGTTCTCTATCATAGTTCCCCCTCCCACCCCACACACACACACTTTGAAAACACAACAAGGACAGTACAGTTAATTATTTTCAACTAAGAAGCAGTAAAAGACAAAGGATTAGAGGCCTCATGGCAGAGACCCCAAACAATATACCAGGTTTGAATGGCATTCTGTTCCCACTTAGTAAAAAGTAAACGTTTCCCCTTGACACTAAGTTTAGTCGAGTCCGACTCTGGGGGGTGATGCTTATCTCCATTTCTAAGGCAAAGCGCCGGCGTTATCTATACACATCTCCTAGGTCATGTGGCCGACATGACTGCATGGAGCACCATTACCTTCCCGCCAAAGCATTACCTATTGATCTACTCACATTTTGAATGTTTTTGAACTGCTAGGTTGGTAGAAGCTGGGGCTAACAATGGAAGCTCATTCCATCCTGCGGATCTGAACCACTGAACTTCTGGTCAGCAAGTTCTACAGCTTATGGGTTTAACCCACTGCACCACCGTGGCCCCTCTGTTCCCACTTACAAATGAATAAATAAACCTTGACCTATAAAAAGAATTAAGATTAAGGGAACTCCGCACTTGATTCCTAGATACTTGATGCCATCCTGAACTATTAGAAAATGTGCAATAAAATGCAACACACAAACATCTTACATAGTACCATTTTCTCTAAAAACAAATCTCTTCCCATATTGTTTTCATGTCAGGTTCGAAATCATTGTGCAGATATTACATGGCACTGTCTAAACACTTTTGCTAAATCACTCAAAGCCCGTCAGTATTCATCCTCTTATGTCCACCTCCCTGCACGGCTTCCCCAGTTCCTTCTTTCTTTTCCAAAGATCAGGGTATATGTTCCTCAGTGACTCAGGCAATTGTGTTCTTGAGAAAGTAAACACAAAAGTTATCTCTATCAAGGAGGTTCAAAGTCCCTACTGTGCATATAAAAGTGCAGCTCAAGATCCAGGTCAGATTCTTGCTTAAATGGTCAAAGAGTTTGCGACATCAGCAGGATAAGGGGAAGTTCATTTTCTGGCCAAAGCCTGGGAGAAACGCATCCCACCATTGCCCCCATAATGAGTCACTTTGTCACGCACCCAGTGCCAAATTAATACACAAACTAAGTGAACCACATCTTAGAACCTCAAATGTTGAGAGCTTTCTAAATGCAACACAAAACAATTATATTGCAACGCATATTGAATATCCCTGGATTCCACACGATGATGCCAGGACTTCAGGTTTTCCCCTGAAGTTAAGTCCAGTCATGACTGACTCTGGGGATTGGTGCTCATCTCCATTTCTAAGCCGAAGAGCCGGCGTTGTCCGTAGACACCTCCAAGGTCATGACTGCATGGAGTGCCGTTACCTTCCTGCCAGAGCGGTACCTATTGATCTACTCACATTTGCTTGTTTTCTAACTGCTAGGTTGGCAGGAGCTGGGGCTAACAGCGGTTGCTCATGCCGCTCCCGGGATTTGAACCTGGGACCTTTCGGTCTGCAAGTTCAGCAGCTCAGCGCTTTAACACACTGCGCCCCCACCAGGGGCCCTGCCAGGACAATTAAAACAGAATTATAACACTGTGTAGTGTAAAGGGGTTTGTAGTCTGAAAACACCATGTGGATTGAATGATAAAAAATGGAAATGAAAGAATCCCATGCCATGGTCAGATTTTTGGGGACCCAAAGGTAAATTGGCTTCAATGGACTCCTTCCACATTTCTGCCCCTTCGGGTACTCTTTTCGATCTCTGTGAGCTCAATTCATACAAATGTCCCCCAAAAACCCCAGAAAATAAGTGAAAAAAATTGCAACATCTTCTTTGGCTGATGTGTAATATCCCAAAATAGGCCAATCTCTGAAAAAAAAATATTTAGCGAATAATGAAAAAGATGGGAACCTGTACCTTCTAGAGAAGATACAACATAGCATGGCATTGGGTTTTATGTTGTTGAATATGTTCACATAGGAGCCTTACATTTATACTGAACACAGAGCTTTTATGTAACCCTCAGTTCCTACCTGCCAGTTTGGCAGCTGCACATAAAATAACAGAGAGCACAAAACTTCCACAAGTTAGTTGCACTGAAACTGCGCACCCAAGTAAACCAGATATATCCCTACAGCCATGAATCAACAGTGTGAGTCAGCTGACAAAAACCCAATGCATCCACAGGAGCATAGGTTCCAGCTCCATCAGAAGCACCAATCTATTCCGCTTTGGTCAGACTACACCTGGATTACTATATCCAGTGAAGTCAGTACACTTCAAGAATGTTATCAACAACTTGGCTCCTATCCAGAGGAGAGCAACCGAGATGATCAAAAGACGGAAACCAAAGTTTAGGGAGTTGGCCATGTTTGAATTAGAGGAGATAAGATTACAAGATGATACAACAACAATCCTTAAATATCTAAAGGGATATCATGGAGAAAATGGAGCATGATTGTTTTCTGCTGCTCTGAAGACTAGAACACAAACTAATGGATCCATATTACAATACTTCGTTTATTATAATTATATTATATCATGTACTGTATATAATATTATATCTGATACAATAATAATACTAGAACCACAAACAACTTATTATAACAGCTATTTGACTGTGAAATGAACTGTCTCAGAGAGTGCTGAATCCTACTTTTTGTCATGTTTTTAAACCAAAATTGGATGGCCATCTGTCTGGAGTGTTTTGATTCTTTATTCCTACACAGCAGGGGATTGTGCTGGATGACTCCTCTGATCCCTTCTAATCTAAGATTATATGTTTCTATCAATGTAAGGAGCATGGAAGAAGAGCATTCATCTTGCCATTCCCCCCATATATGACCTTTTCAGACAGATGCTTTAAAGCCCAGTTACAGCTGGGAACAGGACAGAAGCTGGCAATGCTATTCATTTAAACTCACAAAACTACATTGTATGCATTAACAGCAATCACAATAGACAACTGCTCAAAATGCTACTATTTGAATAATAGGAAAGTTTATCCCAGGATTATCTAGATTCCAGTGAATGAGTAACAAACCCGGGACAGTTTGGCTCTACCAGACAGGTGTCAGGTATCAGACCTTCCCCAGCAACCAACAGTTTCCATTGTTATTGAAACATGCTTAGATATCTTTGAAATTAATGGCAAACCTTTTTGAGTTCAGGGTTCCAGAATTAGTTTAGCAACACTTCTTATCACACACAACAACAACAACAACAACAACAATGGTAATCCAGTTTAAAAAAGGCTCCTAGCATGGTTCATAGGGATATTTACCTAAACATATTTTGAAATTATGTTTAAGCCCAGCTTTCCAATAACCATCCTGTCCAATTTCTAGAATTAAGAACAGGAGTGGTAGATTTGTAAAAGCAGGAGCATAAAGGGATAGTGAAAAATAAATATATACTTGTGGGGTTCGCACAGAAGGGGGAACTTGATTCAGTTTCTTTCAGACAGAAAAAAGGGGGGGCGGGTGGGAATGAAAAAAAAACTAAGCAGGTTCATTCACAATCCACCAGATACTTTGCTCTGGGACGTCAAGTGTGCATTTCTTCCTTAACTACAGAAGTGGATTTCCAAATACACACATCCACAAAACACCAGACTTGGAAAGCCAATGAAAAACCTTTTTTCAAGTTCTGCCTGAAAGGCATCTCCATCAGCACAAAAGCATTGTCACTACATTTAAATAAGCTGCTTTGTCAAACCTCAGTCCCTGTGGGTGCATTTACACCGCTGTTTGCCATGACTTTAACTCTGATGGCACAAAGAAGGCTACAGATTCTATAAAACGACAGCTCTTGGGATTCCAGAGCACTGAGCTGTGACAATTAGTGGTGTCAAACTACAGTCAGTCTAATTCTAAAGCTTTCCTTATAGCAAAAGGTTCCTTTTAAATCAGGCATGGGCAAACTATGGCCCTCAAGGTGTTTTGGACTTCAACTCCCACCATTCCCAACTGACTGTTGTCGAAGGCTTTCATGGCTGGAATCACAGGGTTGTTGTGTGTTTTCTGGGCTGTATGGCCATGTTCCAGAAGTATTCTTTCCTGACGTTTCACCCATATCTTATACAGTAGAGTCTCACTTATCCAACACTCGCTTATCCAACATTCTGGATTATCCAATGCATTTTTGTAGTCAATGTTTTCAATATATCGTGATATTTTGGTGCTAAATTTGTAAATACAGCAATTACTATATAGCATTACTGTGTATTGAACTACTTTTTCTGTCAAATTTGTTGTATAACATGATGTTTTCGTGCTTAATTTGTAAAATCATAACCTAATTTGATGTTTAATAGGCTTTTCCTTAATCTCTCCTTATTATCCAACATATTCGCTTATCCAACGTTCTGCTGGCCCGTTTACGTTGGATAAGCGAGACTCTACTGTACCTCACAACCTCTGATGATGCCTGCCACAGATGTGGGCGAAACGTCAGGAGAGAATACTTCTGGAACATGGCCATACAGCCTGGAGAACACACAACAATCCTAACCGATTATTAGGAATTGTGGGAGTTGAAGTCCAAAACATCTCGAGGGCCCAAGTTTGCCCATGCCTGATCTACACTACAGAATGAATGCAGTTAGACACCACTTAAACTGCCATGAAATCCAGAGAGTTGTAGTTTTGCATGTTCTTTAGCCTTCCTGGTCCCTCACCAAACTACAAACTCCAGGACTCCGTAGCATTAAGCCATGGCAGTTAAAGTGGTGCAGATAATCCCTGTGGAGCTTGCTTCTCCTCCCTGCCACCTCACTTTCTGCCCCAGAGGAAACTGGACCCTGCCACCTAGAAGCAGGCTAGCCCTGGCTCGGACTCCTCTTATGCAAGCAGGGAAGGCCTTCGCTGGCAAGGGGCGCCCGGCTCAGGAAGAGAAGGAGAAGCCACCTGTTTGCCATACCTTCCTTTCTGCTCTCTTTGCCCGTCTCCCGCCGAGGACACCCACCGTGGTCAGCGCCGTGCTGTGGATCCCAGGGGAGGGGAAGAGCTCCAACTTCCGTACCAAAAAAAAAGCTCAGTAAACTTTTCTTAAGGTGGAACTTAGCGGATCTCCTCCTGAGCTGCTCCCCAGTCCTTGCAGAGGAGCTGACAGCGCCGACGCATTTGATCAGATAAAGGGGATTTTATGGCCAAAATGCCCAGGGCTTTGGGTCTTTAGGGGCAGGAGCCCTCTCCCTATAAGACTCCCTATAAACCCACTGGCAAAACACCCGAAGCTTTTGCTTTCTGAGTTCCTAAGGCAAGCTGCAGTTCAAATTCTTGTTGTCCCGCCACTCCCCAATAGCATATATTAGGCAATTATATGGTGTTAAGAATTTCAAGCCTGGCAACATTCTACTGAATGCTGGGATTTGCAGTACAGGGAGAGCTCGACTGCCTCACCAAACTGCTTCTCGTCACTTTCAAGTCATTTCCAAGTTACAGTGAACATAAAGTGAGCCCACAAGGAAGATTTCTTGATCAGATTTGTTCAGAGGAGGGTTGCTTTTGCCTTCCTCCCAGGCTGAGAGTGATTTGCTGAAAGTCACCCAGTTGAATATCTAGACCAGTGGTTCCCAACCTTTTTTGGACCAGGGACCACTTGACTAAGGACCACTTTGACCAGGGACCACTCTCCAACATTAGTACCAAAACTTCTAGGAATCACTTTTTGGTCAACTTTAGATTCGGTTTGGTTATTTGGGGTGCTGATTCAGAAAACTGCATTGGATAGACCACACCAGCTCTAGTTTCTGATACAGAACATATGCCAACCAGTAGTCACCATCTGCTTGCCCACAGAAAACCATATTTAATAATCTAGAGCTGATGTGGTCTATTTAATGCAATTTTCTGAATCAGTAATAACCCCAGGAACAGGCCTAAAGACAAAGACACCAAGAAAATGTTTTTGTTTTTAGTTGGGCTGTGTTATTATCCGTAGTAGTAATGGTGAGACCACGGACCATATTTTAGTTCTTGCAAATCACTGGTAGTCCATGGACCACAGGTTGGGAATCACTGATCTAGACTAAAAGATTTCACACCACTTTCTGTCCCTGTAATAACTGCATTTTGAAAAAAATGGATTGTTGTGTAAACAAGAATTGGTGAGAAAGCTTCAGTGGAGTATCTTTTCTCCATGATAACTCTTTCAGGAGTGAATTTCCAAGGGGTAGATTTATCTCACTTCCTGTTGTCTTACCTCAGTTTGTTACTAGGAGTCGTGTGTAAGTCAGATGTTTATAATTTAGGGACTGACTGTAATCTCTTGCAGGGAATCTTTTTATTGACCCTGTGTGTTGCATTTCTATCTGTATTGTTATTCTTTAAATGATTTCATACTTCTCAAAATTAATGGCATGTTGATATGAAAGCTTGGTTTAACATATTTTTGTTATCGGGTTTTTAGAAATTTATATTGCTTTAGCTTTACAATCTGGGATATAAATAAAATAAAGTTGTTGTTGTTGTTGTTGTTGTTGTTGTTATTTTATTGTATGACACAGCAAACAAGATAGATATGCTGGATTTTGTTTCACAAAATCACAAGTCGAACACTTCCCAAGTGTCTAGGACTGTGTGATGTATTTTCGGATGATGCGTGCAGATCCTAGCACGGTGGCCTTTTGCAGTTGACAGATCGTAATTTTGTCAATGTTTATTGTTTCCAAATGCCGGCTGAGATCTTTTGGCACGGCACCCAGTGTGCCCATCACCACCGGGGCCACCTGTACTGGTTTCTGCCAGAGTCTTTGAAGTTCAATCTTGAGGTCCTGATAGCGGCTGAGTTTTTCCTGTTGTTTTTCGTCAATGCGACTGTCACCTGGGATGGCAACATCAATGATCCAAACCTTTTTCTTTTCCACAACTCTGATGTCTGGTGTGTTGTGTTCCAGAACTTTGTTAGTCTACAATTCTTAACAGCCTACCAGCTGTTGATGTCCAATACATCTGGAGGGCAGAAGTTTGCCCATGCCTACTATAGATGTATAGCATTTTAATTCTATAGGAGCCCCTGGTGGCACAATGGGTGAAACCCTTGTGCTGGCAGGACTGCTACCCGAAAGGTCGGCTGTTTGAATCCGGGGAGCAGGGTGAGTTCTTATATGTCAGCTCCAGCTTCCCATGCGAGGATAAGAGAGAAGCCTCCCACAAGATGGTAAAACATTCATGTGTCTCCTGGGCAATGTTCTTGCAGACGGCCAATTCTCTCACAGTTTCTCAAGTCGCTACTGACACCAAAATTTTTTAAAATTCCATGGAATCTTGGGATTTGCAGTATAGAATTCTCAAAGAGTTCTACTTCTTCACCAAAGTACAAAGCCCAATATTCCACAGAGCAGAACCATAGTAGTTAAAGTGGAATCATAGTGCTATAATTATATAGCGTGAATGAGCCCTGGAGCATATTACAGCTCACAGAATCAGTGAGTGACAAAGAGCGGCATGAAGGTCTCAGCTGTGGTGCTTACAGAAGGACTGCGAATTCATGACAGTGCTGTCAATGCAAACATGGGTTTGCTTGTCTCTCCTTTATTCCGCCATTGTGCAGGACATTCTCTGCACTGACTGGCAGTGGCTCTCGAGGGTTTTGGAGGAGGATGGAGGAAGAAAAGAAGGGACTGCAACTGTCAATCATTCACTGATGTCCCCAGCTGGCCTTGGAAGGAATAAAAAACAGAATCACTGCAGGCAGGCGAAAACTGGGTTCATTTTATGAGTAGAAAGGATAGGACACTTTAGGTTAAGTGCAAGCCCCCATAAATGTCCTGATCCACCATCAGCAGTGAATTCCCTGCCAATTTCCCTTTCGTTTCATACAGAATACTCTTTCTGCTGCCAGAAGAAAATGTGTTGTCTATTTGAGGATCACTTCCTACCCCCCAAAAGCCCCAAAAGAGGTAGCTTTTTCTTATTTTAGAAATAATGTGGGAGGAATAGTCTCCATTCTGTCCCAGAAAGGAAAACAGATCGCTGGACAAGGTGTGCATGTACGTGCCTTTGTGTATAAGTACAACCTCGTTCTAGTATTAGAGATGAAAAATATGCCAGCATCTTCACAACCCATTTAGAAGAATGCTATCTCAACTTTGTCCCTGGAAGCCTCTTCTTTACCTGGGTTAGGATCTAGCTACAGTGTTTGTGTGGAATTACTTGCTCTCCACTAGTAATCTTTTTGGGAGGGCAATACCTTTATCCCCTGCCATGGGTATAGATCTGGACTTACGGAGAGGGGCCCCTGTTGAAGTTCTTTCAAGACTTCACTCATTTTAATCCAGGCCGTAGACCAACCAAAACAACTTTTTGGAAACTACTGTTCAGCTCCTCCTTCTATCAGAAGCAAACAAATCAGAACGTCTACTGTAATTGGTTTCCACCTAGAAGATACATCAACATCCATCATTTATAGCCAAGTCCTATAATGTAACCACTTCAGTTGAAATCGGTCAGACCTGTTCAAGATTTAAATCAAGCATTGCTCTGACTCTAATATACACCCAACAAAATAAACACCTCAGCAAGGCCAGACTAGTACCTACTACACAATGAAAAAGCAACAGAATACTATTTATTGCTCTCTGCAGTTCCCAGTGAAATACACTTGAACACTGTCATTGACCTCAGCATAAGAACTGTTGAGCAAGGAAACTTCAAGGACAGATTTCAACAAGAAATCAATGAAGAAGAAGTAATCAAGCAGTGCAGCTCTGTCTCCTTTAACTTGAAAAGGGACAAACATGTTAATCAGCTTGACAACATCAAGACGTCTCTTTGTGGAATGCCACTTTTACATATTGCATTGAATCCGGTCTTTCCACTAACAGTGCTAAAGATAGCGAACAAACATCCCACACAAGAACAATAAAAACAATAAACCAATTGCAATCACATACCTCCAATTATCCTGATGTGGCAAGGATAGTTCCAATTATCAGTTTCTTTTCAAAATGCCCCAGATTCTCTCCCCTTCTCCCACCTCTTTCTTTGTCCTCAGCATACTTCAATTGCTGCAAACCAGGCTTAAACTGCAACAGCAGCTTGCACTCCCTTGGTTTAAAGGCCAGACTGAAGTTTCCTTGCACCCTCTCCCTGAAAAGAACAAAAATGGCGCTGATCCCATCTCTTGAGTTGCAATCTGGGTGCAACTCAAGAGAAAGCCCTCGCTTACTTGCTTGTCAAGGAGATTTCCTCCAGTGATAATATGCTCCTGAAGATCTTTCTATAGGCTGATAACAAGATGGACTATATAATCCTAGGGTCCAAGATCTGAATTGCTGCTCAGCCATGGAAACCATTCGGGGACCTTGGACAAGACTTATTCTCTTATCCCTAAAGGAAAGGAAAGCCCATCCAAAGAAATTTTGCAAAGAAACCTCCTTGATATATTTGTCTTAGAGCCATCATAAATCAGAAATGACTCACATGCACATAAATCCCAAGGAAAAGAACAATTGGTGCTGGAATTTCTCTTAAATAGGTGAAAAGTGAGTGATGAAGGGCTAATCTGGTCCTGCCAGGCTGTGTATCTGATGGAACGTGGCTGGTCATGTTTTTTTCCCAAATGGAGGCTTCTATTCTAGCCATTTTAAGGCAAACTAAATTGTTGGCGCATGGAAATAAAGACCGCAAGTATCTGTTCAATCTTGCTTTTGCACCTATTTTTTACCATTGTGGCTTTCCAGTTCTGCTTGTGATTCTGCCAGGAATACCTCTCTCCCTCAAGAGATGACAAAATAAGTTGCTATTTTGTCAGGGTACCAGAAGAACATGCTTTCCTTGCAGACAAGAGGGAAAAGAAAACCTTTGATATGTTCTTCAGAATTCATTATATAGTCTGTACACAAGACACCAAATATCCACAGGGCTGCCTGTAGCCTAGAAGGCACCTGGGACCTAGCAACTCTGGTTCTTATTCCACAGTAAAGATAGGAACGTTTATGTGGAAAGTGTCACAACATTAGATTTACAATAAAAATTAAACAAATCACATCAATTATTATGAAAAGATGAACATTGGCAGTAGTTCTGTTATTATTGTGTGCCTTCATGTCATTTCCAACCTGTGGTGACTCAATCCTGGGCTTTTCTGGGGCAAAGAATATGTGACTTGCCTACTTTGTCTTTTAAATTCACTTTACATTACTAGATAGAAAATCTTAGGTAAAGGTAAAAGTTTTCCCCTGACATTAAATCTAGTCATGTCCAACTCTGGGGGTTGCTCATCTCCATTTCTAAACCAAAGAGAAGGCGTTGTCTGTAGACACTTCCAAGGTCATGTGGCTAACATGACTGCATGGAACACCATTACCTTCCCACCGGAGTGTCACCTATTGATCTACTCACATGTGTATGTTTTTGAAGTGCTAAGTTGGCAGAAGCTGGGGCTAACAGCAGGAGCTCACTCCGCTCCTCAGTTTCGAACTGCCAACCTTTCGGTCACCCAGTTCAGCAGCTCAGCAGTTTAGAACTCTCATTCATTCATAAAATCAAAGACTGTTTTGAAATGGTAGGATGCTACATGGATCTTGGAAAACCTGATTTCTCACCCATTCACAATAGGAAATAGGTGAGTTTAAAAAGAAATACACACCCTAGAGAGACATGGGTAGCAATGGCAAGTAGACTTTAACTATAAATACAAGCAAGAATACAGAGCCACCTAAACTTAATCCATCAATCCCATCAACAATACCAAGACCACCCCATCGTCATACCACAGTGAGCTTTTATATCTCCTGAGGTCTAGTTCCCGAACCTCTGTGCATACCAAAATTCATGTATGTTCAAGACCCATTTCAGATGTTGGCACAGTAAAATGATATTCATCACATAAAATGGCAAAATTGGGGCTTGTTTTTTGTGTGTGGGAAATGATATTCAAGCTATGGATGCATAAATCCATGGTCCGACTGTACTCCTCAAGAACAATTCTAAAGAAATCTTCCTGAGAAACCAAGAAAGACTAACCACTAAGAACCCTCTTTGATTTTTTTTTCATTTCCACTTACTCTTCTACCATCTATGTGTCCTGTTATCACTGTCCTTTCCTGGGGATCAGTGCTGACTCCTTATTTCTCCACTTTCCCTTTTGTCTCATACTTTCCATTTATCTTTCTGATCAGTCTTTTGTGACTTCTCCTTCTCTATTCCACCAAATTTCTCTAGTTTCATTGGGATGTCTGCTGCCCCTTCTCCACTCATCTCTCTTCTTCTTCTGTACTTCATCTCATATCACCTTGTCCAACATGTATTGCTTTCCCATCTCTACTCTCTTATTTTTTACACAAGCAGACCTTTCCAAATGCATTTCTGTACACCACAGTCTTCCACTTTTTGCTCTTCTTGCCTTACTCTATCCATTGTGTTCGTCATTTTCTGATGTCCTACCCTTGGAATAAGGAGAGCAATTATGTTGAGGAAGAAATAACAGTTAATACCCCTTTATTTTATGTACAAGGGGATACACGTTACAATGATCCTGACTGATGAATAGATCACCTCATAACATAGGAATTTTGCCCTGCTTTACAGAAGTGCAATCTTTTGTCTCCCATTATAAATACAAATTGTCAATGTGTGACTATAATGCTTGGATTCCTTACGGAAAATTTGCAGCTCAAATTTGAAATCATTTGATAACAAATACCCTCTAGAATGCAATCTTGAACTAGCTTTGGTTGTGCTTCAGCAGAAAGGAATTACTTTCTATGCAATGACAACGTAGTCTGTGCGCATTCAGAAGAAGACTTACAAGCTACTCTAAACACCTTCGCAGAAGCATACGAGAAGCTCGGCCTCTCATTGAACATTGAGAAAACCAAAGTGCTCTTCCAACACGCACCAGCTAACCCCTCTGCAATGCCAGGAATACAGCTTAATGGTGTCACATTAGAAAACATTGGCTACCTTGTCAGCCACCTCTCCACAAAAGTCAACATTGACACCGAAATACAACACCATTTGAGCTCTGCGAGTGCAGCATTTTTCCGAATGAAGCAGAGAGTGTTTGATGATCGGGTCATCTGTAGAGATACCAAGGTGCTTGTTTACAAAGCTATTGTCCTCCCAACCCTGCTCTACGCCCGCGAAACATGGACAGTCTACAGATGTCACACTCAACTCCTGGAGCGTTTCCATCAGTGTTGCCTCAGAAAAATCCTGCAAATCTCATGGGAAGACAGGCGGACAAATGTCAGCATGCTGGAAGAAGCAAAGACCACCAGCATTGAAGCGATGCTCCTATGCCATCAACTCCGCTGGACTGGCCACGTTGTTCGAATGCCCGATCACCGTCTCCCAAAGCAGCTACTCTACTCCGAACTCAAGAAGGGGAAACAGAATGTTGGTGGGCAGGAAAAGAGATTTAAAGATGGACTTAAAACCAACCTTAAAAACTGTGGCATAGACATTGAGAACTGGGAAGCCCTGGCCCTTGAGAGCTCTAACTGGAGGTCAGCTGTGAACAGCAGTGCTGCAGAGTTCGAAGAGGCACGAATGGAGGGCTTAAGAGAGAAACATACCAAGAGGAAGGAGCGTCAAGCCAACCCTGACCGGGACCGCCTTCCACCTGGAAACCAATGTCCTCACTGTGGGAGAACATGCGGGTCAAGAATAGGTCTCCTCAGCCACCTACGGACACACCACCAAGACACCAGAAACAGAGGACCATCATCCTCGACCTACGAGGGATTGCCTAAGAAGCAGGGCCGGCCCAAGGAAATTTTCAAGTGTAAGCGAAACAGGATTTTGGTGCCCCCCCCCCCCCCAAAAAAACCCAATCACCGAGAAATAAAAGGTAGAAGGTAGAGGTGAATAGAATGGATAAAAGAGTTTACCTTACAACCAGAAGTTTATTAACAACATTATGTTCATATAGTAACATTACATAGAATTAACACCAATCTTGCATTTTAATAAATAAATAAGTACATACCATGGTTGTTGTATGTCTTTCGGGCTGTGTGGCCATGTTCCAGAAGCATTGTCTCCTGACGTTTCGCCCACATCTATGGCAGGCATCCTCAGAGGTTCTGAGGATGCCTGCCATAGATGTGGGCGAAACGTCAGGAGAGAATGCTTCTGGAACATGGCCACACAGCCCGAAAGACATACAACAACCCTGTGATCCCGGCCATGAAAGCCTTCGACAACACATAGTACATACCATATCGCAAAGAACACCACTCTGAAAACAGGGGAATTCCAGACAGGAAACAATCAGGGCCAGCTAACACCTCCCAACAAAAAATTCACTCAGAGAGGAAACAGCCAGGCTGTAAATCTGCAAAGCCATTACATCCTTATCATTTTTCCTAATTGCAGCATTCATACTTGCCTCTAACAGACAAAAAAAATCAGAAATATTGTATATTCACAACCTTTAAGAAATAATATCCCCTGATGGCACAGCGTGTGAAAGCGCTGAGCTGCTGAAATTCTGGACCGAAAGGCCGCAGCAGGTTTGAATTGGGGGACCAGAGTGAGTCCTCACTGTTAGCCCCAGCTTCTGCCAACCCAGAAGTTCAAAAACATGCAAATGTGAGTGCATCAATAGGTACTGCTCCAGCGGGAAGGTAACGCCGCTCCATGCAGTCATCCCACATGACCTTGGAGGAGTCTACGGACAACGCTGGCTCTTTGGCTTAGAAATGGAGATGAGCACCAACCCCCAGAGTCGGGCACGACTAGACTTAATGTCAGGGGAAAACCTTTACCTAACCTATGAATGTATTATTATTATTATTATTATTATTATTATTATTATTATTATTATTAATTCATGCCTATCCCACTTTTCTCCCGTGGGTGGGATTCATACAAATACATCCGACCACAATACACAATCAGTTAAAACATCATATCCAGATATAAAAGCCAAATTAAGATATCAAATTATTGCACTTGTTGCGTACCTCGGAAAATCTTTTTACGCTAATGCATACTTTGAAATGATGGTAGGTGTAAGATTTGACGTTAGTTCACACGTGATCACAACTCTGCTCCTGTGTACAAACTCTTGTGGGGCATGGTGGCGTTGGGCGCCATAAAACTACAGTATAGTCTCACTTATCCAAGATAAATGGGCGGCAGAACGTTTGATAATAAGGAGGGATTAAGGAAAAGCCTATTAAATCAAATTACGTTATGATTTTACAAATTAACCATCAAAACATCGTGTTTTACAATAAAACTGACAAAAAAGCAGTTCAATACATGGTAACGTTATGTAGTCATTACTGTATTTATGAATTTAGCACCAAAATATTGCAATGTATTGAAACATTGACTACGAAAACATTTACAGTAGAGTCTCACTTATCCAAGCTAAACAGGCCGGCAGAAGCTTGGATAAGCGAATATCTTGGATAATAAGGAGAGATTAAGGAGAAGTCTATTAAACATCAAATTAGGTTATGATTTTACAAATTAAGCACCAAAACATCAGGTTTTACAACAAATTTGACAGAAAATGCAGTTCAATACGCAGTAATGTTCTGTTGTAATTACTGTATTTACGAATTTAGCACCAAAATATCACGATATATTGAAAACATTGACTACAAAAATGGCTTAGATAATCCAGAACCTTGGATAAGCAAGGCTTGGATAAGTGAGACTCTACTGTACTACTAAAAGGCAGACTCCGTTGGATAATGCAGAAGATTGGATAAGTGAGACTCTACTGTACTACTAAAAGGCAGACTCCGTTGGATAAGGCAGAAGATTGGATAAGTGAGACTCTACTGTACTACTAAAAGGCAGACTCCGTTGGATAAGGCAGAAGATTGGATAAGTGAGACTCTACTGTACTACTAAAAGGCAGACTCCGTTGGATAAGGCAGAAGATTGGATAAGTGAGACTCTACTGTACTACTAAAAGGCAGACTCCGTTGGATAAGGCAGAAGATTGGATAAGTGAGACTCTACTGTACTACTAAAAGGCAGACTCCGTTGGATAAGGCAGAAGATTGGATAAGTGAGACTCTACTGTACCTTCTGAGAAGGGGTCAATGGAACCAAAAGGGCGAGGAAGCCCTGCTTGAGGGGCGGAAGGCCCTTGGCGTCCTCATCCAGAGGGAGCTCTTGGGCATTAGGAAACCACAAACCCCAATTCTCCCTTAGTTCCGAGACGCAGGCGCAGATCACCCTGGCGATCTGCGGCCGCGTCCAGGAACTAAGGGAGAATTGGGCGATCTCTGCTGTGCGCGTGCACACAGCAGAGATCACCCAATTCTCCCTTAGTTCCTGGACACCGCCGCAGATCGCCCTGGCGATCTGCGCCTGCGTCCCGGAACTAAGGGAGAATTGGGCAATCTTTGCTGTGCCCCTAGCGGCCAGCGCCCCTAGCGGCCAGCGCCCGAGGCCGCCGCTTCAGCAGCCTCATATGTTCAACCGGCCCTGCTAAGAAGTAAGACTTTCTCTGCATTAAGCCCCTAGAGAAACACATAAATCACACATCCTTTACATTGTATAATCAAACTTTAGAAGCAAAATTAAAGGCTTTTTAACTAATTGGAAGGTTCAACTATCAGCACAGATCAGGAACAGATATGGTAGCTGCACGATTTCTAAGGAATTTGGAAACTTAGAGAAGGGATCTGTTTGCATCGAGTCATAATTTAGCTCAGACCAGATGTTGCTGTTGGAGGCAGTAATTCCTGGATGACACCCTAAAGCCAATCAGAATAGCCCCTTTTGCCCTTAGAAATCCAAATACTTGTGAGGAATTTTATTAATGCATATTTCAAACACTGGAAAGGTTAAAAGGAATTGAACAAGGCAGTAACACCCCTTTGTTGCAATCCACAGGAGGGGAAGGTCTTGACTTCAAAACCCTTTCCACTTGTTTTTATTATCAATGTGCTTACATATCTTTAGAGCTGCTCTTTCCGGTACACTTGAATATTTACTTTCAAGCCCTGGAGAATTTATGTTGGGTGTTGCCTGACTGCATATATTTGGCTTGGGTTCTAAAGAAGAATAAAATAGAGGGTTACATAATCAGGAATATAGATTCAAAATAAAATTATGTCCAGATCTGAAAAATCTTCAAATAATTAGTTTTATTCCCTATTGCTCAGCCATTAAAACTTCTGCTTTCTTACAAGAGTCAAAAGAAGACCAAAAATGAATTGTAATGCATGTTCAACACTGTCAGACTTATGGATCACAAGTCCCATGATAAGTAATTTCCAGCAGCCTTGTCCAAAGCAACTGGTTTTAAACACAGTTCTGTAAACCAAAGATATAACCGACTAGCAAAGGCTATCAAATTTATTTAGTAGATGACCAGCCCACATTACATTTTATCCTAACTTAGCTGGCACACAGTACATATGACTGGAGACTGGAAATAATATTATTGTTATTGTTGTGCACTTTCAAGTCTTTCTGACATACTGCAAGCCTAAAGCAAAACTATTAGAGGGTTTTCTAGAGTGTGTGACACACCCAAAATAATCTGGTTGATTTCAATGGCCAAGCAGAAAATGAAACCATGGTCTCCAGGATTGTAGTTCAGTGCTCAAAACACTGCACTACACTTGTTCTGGCAATAACTAGTAATTTGCTCATTAGTTATACCAATTTGCCAATCAGAATTAATATATTAATCTATTGGTTAAAAGCACTCACTAACAAAAATGGAAATAGCTAGTGTACTACATCTTCTAAAATTTTACAATGGAGCCCACTGGTTCCCATCAGACGATGTTGAACTACTTCTGTCAGGGCTCCGTTGTAAAACTATAGAAGATCTGCTTCATGCCACTGCCGTAACACAGGAGACTTCCCGTGTTGCCTTTGAGACAATGGGGGGGGGGGGGGAGTTGGGTGGCTGAGTCAGGTGATGTGGGGCATGGGCTCAACAGAGTTCACATGCCCCCTGCTGAGCACCGCTGGATTCACCATGATGCACGGCGATTCTGGCAGCCCGCGTGATGAGGTCCTTAGTGCTGAGCCAAAGCAAAAGGGAAAGGTGCTTCAGGAACTGCACCTGAAATTCCTCTTTGAGGGATGTCATCTCTAATTAAATGTCCAGGGTTCAATGCTATGCAATGCTGTGATTTGTAGTTTGTTGAGGCACCAGCATTCTTTGGCAGCAGCCCCCATGATTCCAAACTACAGCCCTGCATTGAGCCAGGGCAGTTAAAGTGGATTCATTCTATAGCATTGATGCACCCCAAGGTTTTCTTTTCAATTGCTGAAAGCTTTGATGTTCTAACGCTTTTATATTTTAATAAGGAATTATAAGCATGCAGCCACTGTAATGTGCACCTTTTTTTTGCACTTTTTGCCACTGTGCATTACTTTTGGCAACAAATATTTTTTTGAAAATTGATGTGGCCATTAAACTCAATGGTCCAGTAGACTTGAGTAAATATGGATAGTTAAATTTAACTAGTTGTGTATGGATGTGCTTCATCTTATCCCAAAGAGATTCAATGCCACTTGATCCTATTACTCCTCTTTACGTTGTGCTTCTTTCCCACTTGTGTGCACAGCTGATCTTCTTCCCCACCATCACTGGCGCTGCCTGTCCTTAATGTGAAGGACTTTCAAACTCATCTTTATATGAATTACCAAGACCAGGTTGGAGCTGCAGGAGGGGGAGGATGAAGAGGAGCCAGATGGTTGTACACACACAGTTATAAAGATGAAGAAACAGTGGCAAGGGAGCTTGGGCCACCACTGCACCGGCGCATTGTACAAATCGTAAGATGTGAGAAGTGTCTCAAGTGGTTTCCATGCAGCTGCAATGACACACAGACCATGCCTGCAGCATTGGCAACAGCACAACACATGCGGTTAGAAAAAATAGCAAAGCTTTAAACAGAGACCAACAAGGGTTGTAATATGCAGGCTTTACCTTCCTGGCAACATCTCAAAATACACATTGCTGTATCACGGGACAGAGGCCAAGGAAGGATTTTTCTTTCTAATGCAAGTGGAGATCCAGAACTCGGGCGGAATGGAGGCAGCACTAATTCAGACCAGATTGTAGAACAAGGAGAAGAAAGAACGGGGCAGCCAGGTACAGAGCAGTCATTCCACCCTTTTTGACTTTCTGAAACTCTAACAGCAGAGACTTGTCTCTTTGTAACTCCCTGGCAGGGCTGAGTAATGTGTGAAAAATTGGGTGCTGATGAATAGCTGCTCCAATCAGCTAGAATGGCCAAAGCTGAGGAATGGCAAGAGTTGCAGTTCAACAATGTCTAGAGGGCTATCTGTTCCTCATCACTGCACTAAGGATTCATAGTGCCAGAGCTTGGAGTTACCTAATTACAAAAAAAAAACCAAAAAAAAAAACCACAACAACAACAACTAGTTGTGTGGAATTCATTAGATTTCTCCTATAATGAAAATACTATGACATTACACACACACTCCCCCACCCCCAATATTGACAGGAGATACATTCCAAAAAACCCTACTGATACTTGGAACCATAGTTCACAGTGAACCCTATATCATAGACTCACACTTTTAGTTTTTGTAGCACGGGTAAGTGAAACTATGAATATTGAATTCGCAGATAAGGGGGTGGGGTCATAATGTAGATAAAATTATTAAATTATAACTCCAGGTTAATGAGAGACATTTTCACTCCCTTAGTGGCGTAACCAGAAACATCTAGTTTCCTTCACAGTTATGGTGCTGTGCCCTTACTAAATAGTAGAAGATGAAAATCACATGATTCCAGTGTTGGATTATGATGTGCCTTTTATTTCTCCTTTATGTGCTCTTGTCGATGTTGATAAGAAAATTAAGTGGGCAAGAGAAGTGTATGTTTTGGACCACAACAAAATGTGTAGCAATCAGGTGAGTTTTAAAGAACCAAATAAAATTAGGGCAAAGTCACATGTTAGTCATGTAAAATTCCAGTTATAACTATGGAAACAAGGTTGGAACTGTAAATGGAGTTATGTACTTCAATAGGAACAATCTGTAATCTGGTATGTATCCTAACATGGGTGGTCTGATTATAACGCCATGCTTTCCAAACATGATAGCATTTGCTGAAAATGTTGTTGCTATGTGCTTTCAAATCTTTGTGTGACATTGATCTTGGCCAAGATTTCAGTTTGGCACTGCCTTCTTGAAAGGCTGAGAGTAGGTGACATGCCCAAGGTCACCCAAAGGCATTGCATGATAGAATCCAAATCTTAGTCCTTCTGAGTCCTAGTTCAACTCCAAACAAAATACCACATTGGCTCATGCCCTGATTGTATTATATCCTTAATTTCTTTTACCACCATGCAATTTTATCCTTTACTACAAAGCACAGACCCAATTACAGTTTCAGCGTCATTCTATTTAGAAAGAGCTGCACGTTTCCCATTGTTCTATAGTAAATATTGAACAGAAAACCTGTTAAGAAAAAACAGCCATTGCCCATTGAAGATGAAGAGCTTGAAGCAGCTATCATCACACAGTTTATGGCATACCATCCATCTGGCTCAGATTTTTATCTGGAATACATATCCAGCGCATCTCCCTGGAGGTGGCATTTTCCAGAACATTTTATAGCATTGCTTTTCTTCCCCACACGCAGGCTTGTTTACAGTGTGTGTACACTTTTTATGGCCGGGGAAAGAAAACAGCCTCTATAATCATGCATAGTAATCAACCCTCATTATTTACTCTTAATGATTTTACAGTATTTTTACACTAGTCCCCTAGAAATTTTAGTCATCCCAAAGAGAATAGCTTGCTTGTAACCATTTGCTAATTGCACGTATGAATGTCAATTAATTCACTTAGCTAATTATCCACTCCATGAGCATCATGCACCAAAGAACTGTAAAAAGACAGGCATATGGTAATAGATTGGAACAGAATATAGCATGTTGGTGTGGATTCATTCAGCAGACGAAGGGTTGTGGGGGACACACATGTGTATTAAGTTAGCACATCAGCACACCCAAGATGAAAAGATGCTGTCAGCTTAGGGAATACAGCCTTTATAAGCCATAATTACAGCATTATGCTAATTGTGACTGAACGATATCAAAACATCACAGCACTGGAAGGATACTGGAACAATAATACAATTTGGTTTGGAGGCTTCATCTTAGGGCAAACATTCAAGAGGTCCCAGGCAGCTTGCTCCTTTCAAGAATGAACACACGTTACATCGAATTTAGCAAGTCCTCTTGAGAAATCACTACAAGTAAACAGCGCGAGAGAAAGATTATCAGAGCTTCTCCTAAATTTAATGACAAGGAAAACCAAATATTTTAAAAGGAAGCACGTAAGACATGTTGTGTGTTGAACTGAAGAGCTCTAGTTGTATTTGGTTCTAAGAGAAAGAGAGGAACACAAGATAAGGAAAGCACAATCCTTGTCAAAGTGGAAACCATGAAACAATTGATTTTAACACATTTGCTCTCTTTAGCAGACATGTAACTGCAAATTTCATTTACTCCAAGTGTGAGCCGGTGAACATTAATGAATGTTTGCACTGTCGCTCTGCAACAGAAGAAAAGCAATTTGGGATTTTAGGCTGATGGCTCTGGAAATACTATTACTGCTCTTCTACTGATTCAGAATCAATTCATCAGAGTTCTGTAATATGCTACTCTGTACATATGCATCTTCAGCTGTGTTCTGTCCCATTTAACACAGGGGTCAAAGAAGCAATACTTCAACTAAGTATGCAATTCAGACATTTAAAAAAACATACTTTTATTTATGACCTAGTGAGCGATAATTTCAACAGTGTAAAGAGAGAGACAAAAAGGTATTAAACTCAAAGCCTGGATGCAGTTTGTACTAGCTGCAATTTTTAATCAATTTTCTATATATACAGTGTATTGAATAGTGTTATGCTTCTGTATGGAATTGCTGTTCGTTTTGTGTAGTTTCACTCATGTCGTCTCATTTTTCGTATTTGGTTCCCGCCAACAAAAATGGGCCGCCTATATGACATGAATTTTCATCTGGCTAATGAAAAACACAAAAAAATTTGTGCCATTGGCGGCAATGGGAGGACTTCCAAGGCTCATTTTTTGGGCTAGAGGGGTGAAAATCACCACACATGGAGGGCATTTGACCCCTTTTAGCCCAGCAACTTTTTAAACGTTTGGGTCTTCCACAGAATACTATTGTTATTAATAATATTATTATTGCGGGGGTTAGGTTCCAGGAACACCCGCAATAAGTGAAAATCCGCGAAGTAGGGACATTATATTTATTTTAATATTTATATATTATTTTAGTAGTTATACACTATTTTAAGTCTTTATAAACCCATTGTGTGTTGATAAATTGCCTCCTTCTCCTCCCGTTGCCGCTTGGGCTCCTTTTCTCTCTCTTCGGCTTCTCCTTCCTCCCTTCCTTAAACTGTAAATTGTATTTTTTTATTGTTTATAATAGTCTTTTAGAGTTTATTGAAAAACCGCAAAACAGCGAATCCCCGAAAAGTGAACCGCGAAGTAGTGAGGGAACACTGTATACACACACACACACACACACACACACACACATATATATATTATTGTAAGACCCATTGGCTCACATCAGATGTAGTGGGGAGGCACTCCTCTCCCAGACTCCGCCTAGGGTCTCAGAATAACTATCGTTATTTATATTAATATTATTATTAACACCCATTGGTACACATCAGCTGTAATGGGAAAGCAGCCCTCAGCTAGTACCTGCTTATTGTTACGGGGCCAAAACAAAAGGAAAATGAAAGCAAGCATGATGACTGTGCAGCTTTCATTTTCATCACCTCTCGTTTCCTACAAAAATGTTGTCATTCATTTTGTGTAGATGAACGGTCTAAACAAAACGATAGCACAAAGGAAATGAAGGAAACATTTTTGCGCACCTCTAGTATTGGAACACTGCTTCTTAAACTGTAGGTCCCAATCTCAAATGGGGTCCCCTTAGCTCAATGTTGGGGTCATGAAAAAAATGGCAACAAGGTTTCTGAGTGCCACCCATGTACATGAATCTGTTAGCAATCATGTACAGTATTTACAGCAGACTCTTCAGAAAATGCTTCAGCTATACTCCACAAAAGGGAAAATAACCTCATTCAGCCAGCCAGTAGATTTCTACACTCCAAAAAAGAAATTCGGTTTAAGATCTTTTGACAAACTTTTTATTCAAAACTAATAATATATACATGTGAAATAAAACAACCAAGTCAGGTAAGCCGCGTATAAAAACATTCTGAACTTTCTAGAGACTGTTTGAAAGCTACCCTTTTTATGCAAAGAGAGACTATATCTACGTATCTATCTATATAGATATATCTATCTATCTTTCAAGCATATCTGTTTGAAAGCTTCTTCAACGATGTGAAAATTTTCATTTACAGAAGTATGTGATGTGTGTGCATGTACACACACACACACACACACACACATGCACAGCGCTCTGCAGAGAGTGTTCTACAACCTGGAAACTTAGTACTTCCATCTGCAAAGTGGATAATAAAAGCAGTTTTGCAGACATCTCTAGTGGAAAAAGCTCATTATGAAAGGGGGAAGAGGCACTAGCTGGCACATTAGACTAATAAATCAAAACCTTGTGGATTCTTTTGCATTAGCTAGCCTAGCCTTTGGGACAGCTTGAGTTTCTGGCAGCGAGATGGGAATCCTAACCACAGTATTAAACTTTTGCAGCTATGCTAGCAAGCCACCCTCTCCCCACCCCTCAACCCCCATCCATTTCCAACTACAACTTTTTCAACTGAGCATCCTTTCAAATCCTTGGAAGCTCAAGACTGCCTGGCAGATTCAGGAACACAGCTAGGAAATTAACTGTTTAAAAGAAGCAGGCACTTCTAGGCACACAGATTGCAAGTTTAAAAGGCTCTGTCTTTCCAAGAGCTCACAAAAAAGCACTCTAAGGTATAAGGCAGCTTTTCTCAACCTGGAGGAACCCTTGAAATAAATTTCAGGTTTCTGGGAAACCCTGCATAAAAAGTTACTAGATTTACAGTCCAAATCTTTCTTCTAATATCACTAGAATTCCACAGACTCTGGTTGGAAAAGCTATAAACTATATATACAGGCATAGCTCAAATAACAAGGTTTCTGACCAGTAGTTCTCAACCTGTGAGTCTTCAGATGTTTTGGCCTTCAACTCCCAGAAATCCTAACCACTGGTAAACTGGTTGGGATTTCTGGGAGTTGTAGGCCAAAACACCTGGGGACTCACAGGTTGAGAACCACTGTTTCTGACAAAAGAAGTTACTTTTTACAAAGTCTTTTTGCAGGAGCTTGAGCCCAGCCCTCCTTCCCTTGTATCATTTGTCTGTATGCTTGTTTGTTTATGGTAGCATTTGTTGTCCCAAGAACAGGTAGGTCCAGTATGCAATAGCTTCGCTGTTCCAAATTGAAGACGTGGAGAGATGGATTCCAGATCAGGTTTTTATTCTTCAGTGATCAGAAAAGGATGCCAGGGGAAGGTTCCCAAATCTGACATGCCCTTATTGAAGAGCCCGCCCGTGTTTTATCATGTCACCTAAAAATAGTTTGCTCTTATTAACTTAGCTCAAAGCATACAATTTGTTTCTCATTGGTTTCATGGACATATATTCTGGAATTTTGATAACTGGGATTGGCAGATCATGTTTGGAGGGAAACTTAATACAGTTTTATTAGTGATAGCAAGTTGTTGCTGGCTGCTCATGTCCCATCCCACTTCCAGAGAAGTCAAAGGACTTGGGGAACCACGACAATGATTGATGGTGGGTGATGATGGGTCATCCAGATTAGGAGGTGTAGGTCACCCTTAGATGATGGCATTTTCTTGTCTCCTCTCAATGGGACAATGGAGAGTTGCTCCTGGTTGATGGGATTCCCAATCTCTCTTAAATGGTATTATTGTATTTGCCAAACATTTGACTGCCAGTCAGAGGTTTGGCTATTGTCTTATCTATAATTTCTTGCACCCCACATATGAACCTGCTATTGTGATGAAGGAGGGATAGGTAGGACTCTTAGTGGGGACTTCTTACACCCTTATGATAGATGTGGTACCATGCAATCATCTAGTCAGACCCTGAGTTTTGGTTTTCGGACAAAATATTGACTTTAAGAGATGGTGAAGGAGTCTCAAGAAATAAGAGCTTTCAATATTATCATAGGTAAAAGAGGGAACTTTAAACTTTAGAAGATTAATAATGTTATTCTTTACTTACCTGACCCAGTTGCTTCATTTCACATCTGCATAATGTTGATCTAGAATTTAAAAAATTGCCCAAACATGTTGATCCACACTTTTTTTTGTTGTATAGGTATTTCTTCCTGTTCTTTCTATGTAACTTATACTTTTGTTACCAAATTTTCCACTAATGTAGTAAAGCCCAGGAACACATCTACTTCATTAATTTGTTTATCTCTGTAAATGTTGCTGGGGTTTTTTCAAAAGTGTCTGTCATGCAGGCACTTTTCTATTGCTTAATAAAGATACTCCACTTCAGTCTGTTCTGTTGCTTGTACTGTGCTCAGAAGCAAATAAATAGTAAAGACTGGCCATCTTTGAATGAGAGGAGAAAACAGCTGTATTGAAACAATAACTTTATCAGGACCACCAAAACACATAAAATGAATACAAATCTCTTATGCAACAAAGATGCTATACAAAAGGGTGGTAGATGAGGCTGAAGAAATGGTGTCTGCACGATATCTTATATGAATGATGAAAGGTGCTGTTGTTATTCAAGTGAGGCTCTAGCTATAACATACAGGTTACCAGAGGCAATTGGGAAATAGCATAATACCCTGTGTTTTACAGATGGTGTTATAAGGTTCTAAATTATGTGGAATTGCCCAGGATGATTTTTCAGGAAAATAGAACCATATTTAGCATAGAAGTGGTCCTTTACCAATGGCATCCTGTTCAGCAGTTGTGATGGATTAGGATCTCACATTTATAATTGCGGTGCCATTGCCATGATCATAAATGTGTCCAAAACTCAACCTAAAAATCCAGTCAGTTGTGATCCAAACACAACTGGAAGGCTGTGCAATTCCTACTTCTACCTTATCAGTTGGTAAACTTTACAACAATTCTGCAAACAAGTAAATTGAGTATTACTGCCCTTCATATTGCAGACCAGATAGACTGAGTCTGAGTGAGATTGCCTTATGAAAGGCTATCTAGGTAAAATCTGAAAAAGGGAATTGCCAAAAAGAACAATGTCTCTTTTGACAATTCTATAAATCTGAACCCAAATACAATTTAAGAGACAAAGTTCTTATTTGGGTCAGTAATTTGGGTCATTCCCTTTCCCACAGTTACATTCCTGAATTCTGACCCCCCCCCCCCACACACACACACACATACTTAACAATTGCATCACACGAAAACCAAAATGTATCTATCGCAAGAACCCATCACTAGCTCAGAGCTATACATTTGCTGCAAAGGAAGCAATAAATCAAACCCAGAGTGGCATTTAAACATTCCAGGTTTTGTAATTAATTCTAGGTTTCCAAAGTTTGTTTTGGAAGGACAGCCAAATGAGGATGCTTCCATTGTCTTGGTTCGTAAGTTATCCCAGTCTCCGTGTAATGAATTCCTCCAGTTATGCTCAATTCCATAAGAGTAAGGAAATGCATAAGAATCTTATATTTATCTGGTAAATACTTATCAGCTTGCATTCTTTATAAAACCGCTACCAATACCATAATTAGCACAAACAACCATTACTCTAATATTTGACAAAGGCTGTAACAGGGCACTGCTAAGTGCATATTCTGCAGTCTCCTGCAAATTTGTTTTTGTTCTGTGCCTTCAAATCATTTCCAACTTATGGAGACCTTAAGCCTTAGGGCCTAAAGTATGCCTATCTCAGGAGTTTTCTCAGTATGATGTATTCTGAGAGGTTTGCTTTTTCCTTTCTTCAAAGCTGAAAGACTGTGACTTATCCAAGGTGTTGACATCAGTGGGTTCCGATGGTTGAGGAGGATTTGAACCCTAGTCATCTCCAGAGTCATAGTCCAATGCCTAACCCACCACACAATCCTGGCTCCCATAGATCTGGAAATTCTGCATCTCGTGCTTATAACTACAGAATTGTAAGTACTGGATGTAGCACATTTGCTTGCATTTAAAAACAAACAAACCACAAGCATCTCTTATGTCTGAGGATGATTTGAAGTTTATCTATGTGATGTCTAAAAACCTCATCAGCTAAAGTGGGTCTGAGCACAGTATTCAGCAGAGAAGAGGACAATACTTCATTGTCATGCCCAATATTTGCCTCTTTCCATGATTAATAGATTGTAAATCAAAGACAAAAAACCCACAGTGTGCTTCATTTGCAGGATTTACACAGATTGCAAATTGCTTGGCTCAGATGTCGCACCATTTGAGTGCAGACCACATACTTTCCTGATAAAGGGATTCACAATATGATAGTGAGGTAGCTATTTTAATGAAGTCTGATTAAGCCTCTCCCACCAGAGGATTCATGAATTATTACATTAAAACCCCAAATCACCACTTTTAAAATCTGGAACTTCACATCACTCGACATCTCATGCAAAACATTACAAATAAAAATAGTAGTGATTTCAGAATTCAGCCAAATTGCAAGAACCAGCTTCCAAAAAAGAAAGGGTAGCTGTATCCTATTGCAGTATCCTATTTGGCATTCAAATTCAATTGATAGCAAAAACAATAGGAGCCATTTGGAAAGATTGGAAGGACAGATGTAGAGTATAGCATATACACACACATATATGTACAAGGCAGGAATATGTCACACGAAGGTGGTCCAACTTAAAGCCTTCAAATATTATCCAGAACAATGACAGATGGTCCACAGCCCAACTGTCTTCGGCTAAGACCTACCAAGGATGCAAGGGTTTCCCAAAAATGCCCCCCACCCTTGCAATAAGAGAAAAACAACCACCTCAAATGGCTGGAAGTCTACTTTGGTTTTGGAAAACATGTGTTTTTGGGGTTTAAAAAGTGTAGGGAGCACATGTTTAAAATCAACACGGTGTCCATAACAAAATCAGCTGAAGTTTTAGACAAATCCTTTCTACAAACCATACAGTTTTTGACTTTAGAGCCAACCAAAATACACCAAATGGTAGTGAATACATAATGGGATAAAAGAGAAGAAAAAGAGAACAACTAGATGTATTAAAAGCCAACACGGTTTACAATTCTTTAAAAACTGATCTGCATAAGCCTTTATACATAACCCCTTTGCATTGTTACTAAAAATGAAAATAATTTTTAATTGAATTGTTTCTTCTGGAAGGATCTAGGAGAAGAAATACACAGACAAGACAGACACATCCTGCAGATGTTGAGACCTTCAGGGCAACCTGTGGTTTAATTTCTGTATTTTTCATACCTTTCGACGACATGAACTATATTTTTTCCATGCCTCTGGCAATTTGGAATATAGCTTAGACCTAACAGCTATGGAAAAACAGTGTTGGGGCTTTCAAGTCACTCCTCCAAATGCCGCACTGATCATCTAAAGTACTGGGCAGGATTCCAGAGTTAGGAAAACCTCAAAAGGGAAAAGGAAAGAAACTGATGAAAACACTGTAATTATAAGCTTGTGCATGTAGCTCTGCCCTCTCCTGGAAAGAATTGAAAGGTACTCAATTGGGTGTCTAGCACCTCATTCCAAGAGGGCTTCCACCATGTTTAGCACGAGCGCTATTGAAGAACAAGCAATGGCAGGAGACACTCACAGTTTTTATCTAGACAGGGTGACTTATTTCATACACCTTGTTATTTCAAGAAACAGATCCCAGAAATGCATAGTTTCTCTTTACCAACATTGACATGAAAATAGTTTCAAAGATTCTTTTTTTTTTTTTTGCATTTATGTCAAAACCTAAAGACTATGTCTTAAAACTATGGGACTCTGTCTTGTAATGTGTTTCTGTGATATTGTCACGCTAGGCACTCAGTCTAAATAAGAATAAAATAACATACAAACAGCTAGTCAAATGCTGTCAGATTTCCCTTATTCTAAATCAGTGGTTCTCAATCTGTGGGTCCCGAGATGTTTTGGCCTTCAACTCCCAGAAATCCTAACAGGTGGTAAACTGACTGGGATT
The DNA here is from genome assembly GCF_035594765.1 of Anolis carolinensis. Classification (NCBI taxonomy): domain Eukaryota; kingdom Metazoa; phylum Chordata; class Lepidosauria; order Squamata; family Anolidae; genus Anolis; species Anolis carolinensis. The sequence continues at coordinate 175,338,968 of NC_085844.1, forward strand.
TTTGGGAGTTGTAAGCCAAAACACCTGGGGACCCATAGGTTGAGAACCACTGTTCTAAATGGTGTCCTCCTTCTGCTGTTTGGATCCCAAATCTTAAGACAGGTGTCCACCACTTTCCTATACAGTTTGGCTGCATATCTGGCAGCCCAGCAACTAGTCACTTGTATGTTTATGAATAGTCTCCTGTTTCTAAGTCATGAGAATCCTGTTCTTTGAAAGTTCAAGACAGAAACCTGAGCCCTGTAAGGTCATAGAAGTCCAGCAGACAAAGAGTTGGGGGGCAAGACAGCTTCTAGGCAGATGATTGTAGAAATAGACACAAAAGAGATGTGGGCAAATAAGTCCAGAATCCGGGAGGTCCTACACTGCTTTAAGTAACTCATTGGAAAGGTGTGTCTGCAGAGAGTTTTCCCCCCTCTAGGTGCCATGATATTTCTGTCCCATCTTGTGCAACAGAAAACTCTTTTCTCTGCCTTGTTTTAAATGGCATAATAGCTCAAGTGACATGTCTTCGCTGGCTGTGTACCCATTTTTGGTCCTTGGCTCCTGGCTTTTGAATATACCAATACTGCACAAACCAAACAACATCCGCTTTTGTGGTGAGTAAGCTTCTCAGGCAGTTGAGTTTGTGCTCCCTGGTTTGCAAATCTGATCCCTTTCACACATATTGCTTCACTAAGGTGCAAAAACACAGCAGGGAAGGGGAAGCGACCGATTATGGAAGTGATAGGATTAATCCATCAAGCCACCAAAAGGGAAAAAAGATGAGGAAGGAACATCCTTTAGGAAAGGATGAAACATCCTCCTGATTAGTAACGGTCTACCTATGTATTCACAAATACGTAACACTAACTCCTCAAGGAAATTGTGCTTTTTTTGTAAAAAAAAAAAAAAGTGACAAAAATTTAATCAAACAAGATGCAATAGATTTGCAACCAACAAAAATGGCAGGATATGATTTGAATTTAATCAATCCAATCTGAATGCCTAGTAACACCACAAAATGCTTGGGCAATATACACACATTCTGGTTCCTTCAAGCTCCTGTATCTCTATTTGGAATCCCTTCTGATGAGTTCAATCTATATCATAATGCACATACACACATACACACACAAAAGACTGGCACAAGGAAAACATTTACTGATGTATCTGCACTATTCCACGAGGCATATTTTCTTCCCTGGCATTTATATGTGGAGACCCAGTGCTCCTATCAGTTTCCCTTTATCCGTTCTCTACGTGGGTATACACTAGAATGTAATTGTCTGAATGCAGCAATATGTTCAGGCAATTCAACCAAATAAAGCAGAATGAACTTGGTGTTTTTCCACTGTATATATGCAACAGTACAGACCTACAGTCCTTTACATACACCAAAGCTTTAAAAAATGACTTTTTTTTGTAAAATAGTTCCCAGAATTCCTCATCAACCATGGCCAGCAACTCCATCATCTGAGAGATCTGGGGAGGTATAGCCCAAAAAATTGAGAGGCAGTGTGGTATAGTAGAATAATAGAATTATAGAGTTGGGCCATCTAGTCCAACCCCCTGCCAAGAAGCAGGAAAATCGCATTCAAAGCATCCCCGACAGATGGCCATCCAGTCTCTGCTTAAAAGTCTCCAAAAAAGGAGCCTCCACCACAGTCTGGGGCAGAGAGTTTCACTACTGAACAGCTTTTACAGTTAGTAATTTCATTGTTGGATTAGGATCATATATTTGAAGAGCCTGCATAGTGCAGCGGTTTGAGTTTTGGACTAGAATTCTGGGAGACCTGGGTTCAAATCATTGTATGGCCATAGAAACCTAATGGGTGACCTTGGGCAGGTCACTATCTCAGTCTTAAAGGATAGCAACGGTAAGCCTGCTTTAAAATTTTTCCAAGAAAACTGATTATAGATTCAGGGTTGCGATAAGCCAAAAATGACCTGGAGGCAGACAACACAAAGGCCCAAAATTTAATGTTTCCAAGTTCTGGAGGGAAGGTCATGTTTAAATTTAAGGATGGGGATTGCATGTTGCTCTATATGTTACTGATTTACACCTACAGCATTCCTCACCATTGGTTAGCCTGGACAGGACTAATGGGAGTATAAGTCCAACTTCCTGGAGTACCGTACTATTCCCATGACTGCATGAATTGTTTCAGGGGTCTTGTAACTTAATTCTGGAAGCCATAAACTCTGTGAGACACCACAGTCTGACCTTAAGTTTTGCTACTCTGCTGCTGAATACGCATGCCCAGTGTGGAATATATCTCACCACGTTAAAACAGAAGATGTGGCTCTTAATGAGACATGTCGCATTATCACAGGATGACTACACCCTACACCACTGGAGAAATTATACCATTTAGCTGGTATTGCACCACCTGACATCCACCGGGAAGTAGCAGCCTGTAATGAAGAGACCAAGGCAGTGACATCTCTAACAGTACACCAACGCCTTAAATCAAGAAATATCTTCCTAAGATCTACAGAGATACTCATAGGAACACCTCAGCAAGTGAGACACTAAAAGTGACAGGTTAAAACCCAGAACCTCAATCAGTGGCTGATACTAGATGAGAAACTCCCCCCTGGGCACACAGAAGACTGGGCAACTTGGAAGGCACTGAACAGACTGCACTCTGGCACCATGAGATCCAGAGCCAATCTTAGAAAATGGGACTATAACGTGGAGTCCATGATATGCGAGTGTGGAGAAGAGCAAACCACAGACCACTTACAATGAAGTCTGAGCCCTTCCACATGCACAATGAAGGACTTTCTTACAGCAACGCCAAAGGCACTCAAAGTGGCCAGCTTCTGGTCAAAGGAAATTTAGCATAATGCCAAGTTTTTAACTCTGTGGTTTTTCTAAACATTATAAATATATTCTTGATTCGCTTCTGACACAATAAAAAAACCATTCTTAACTATGAGTTGTAAGTTGCATGTCTGTAACTCGGAGATCAACTAGTGATCACGAATAGGTCTTTATACCAGCCGAGTCTACCTTCTCCATTAAAGCATGACAGTCTTCACCATCTACTTTAGGGAGTTAAATGTGTATTCACACACAGACCACAGAAAGAGGCAGCATGTGTGCATATGTGTGAAGTCTGGCTCCTTAAAAAGAACAAGAGAGCAGAGGCCCCAGTTTCAGAAACCCCAACATGTTTGGAAAGTTGGAGCTCAGTCACATCCTTTCTGGATTCAGACTCTGGTGCTGCCAGGCCCAACTTCCATGCATCTCTGGTGAGAGATTTCCCAGCAACTATGGTACCCGTCCCTCAACTACTCCGAGTGCCTTTTGTTGCCAGGTTGATTTAAAATTATGACGATTATGGCATGGACTAATCTCTTTCCTCCCCCTTTGCAAAGGACAGATGTAAGCTCAGATCCGTTGCCTGACCCACGCCGCCACTGTCGGCGCAAGACAAAGGAGGGCTCCCAGGGAGCCTGGCTACAAAAGATGTGTTTTGTGTCTGTGTTTCCCTTACACAGAACAGTGCCTTCCTTTCTCCCTCCACAAATCTCTGGGGGTTTATAAAACCGATCAGAGAAAGAGAGAGAGAGGAAGGGCTGAGAAAGCCAAAGGAGCGTGGCCCTGCCAAGCAAGAGGAAGCCACACCATGGGCAGGATTAGCTGGCTTTATCTCCCCTCCAGCCACCCAAATTAATCTCTCCTGCTCCCCCAAATTGGGAAATGAAAAGCATTTCCTTTGGGGGGGGGGGGGGAGAGAGACCAAAGGTCTAGAAGTGCAGGAAAAGAGAAAGGTCTGTAGGGGGCAATGTTGTGCTGAGCTGCTGTTCTTTCCCCCTTCTGCTCCTTTTTCAGTGTGTTCTCAGAAATCTCCTCCTCCTCCTCCTCCTCGCCTTTTCTACCCAGGTCTTCATCCTCCCTCCCTCTTTCCCTCGTGCCAAATGTCAGCCTCAGGAGGAATTAGCCCTCGCCAAAGCCCTCAGGAGGAGAAGGAAGACCCAGAGAAGAGCAGAGCAGGCCAGGGGGCTTTTCCACGGAGGGAAAAAAGGTCCCCATCTCTCTGATGCAAACCTGCAGCACCCCCTCTTGATGGGGGAGAGGGAAAGGAAGGAAGGAAGGAAGGAAGGAAGGAAGGAAGGAAGGAAGGAAGGAAGGAAGGAAGGAAGGGAAAAGACCGTTTCGCCCTCCCCATCATGTTTTTCTCCTGTCTTTAGTACTTGAGAGGCAGTGGGGAGGGGAAGAGGAGGAGGAGGAGGAAGGAGAAGAAGAAAAGGAGGAGGAGGAAAACAAAACTAAGAAGGAATCAGAAGAGAAGAAAGAAGGAGAGAAGGAGGTGGAAGAAGAGGAGGAACAGGAGAAGGGGGAAGTCTTCTTCCTCTTAGGTGATCCCTTCTTGCCTGAGTAGGATTGCCTTCCAAGTGTAGTGTCTTGACAGTGGATACGTAGGTGACTTTGGAGTCCTATTCTTGACTACATGTTGTTCCACAGTGAGGACAGCAATTTCTCAGGTAGAAGGCGATCCCGGTCAGAGTTAACTTTACGCTCCGTCCTCTTGGCACATTTCTCCCTTTCGCCCTCCATTCGTGCCTCTTCAAATTCCACAGCACTGCTAGTCATAGATGACCTCCAGCTAGAGCGCTCAAGGGCCAGGGCTTCGCAGTTCTGGGTGTCTATGCCACAGTTTTTAAGGTTAGCTTTAAGCCCACCTTTAAATCTCTTTTCCTGTCCACCAAGATTCCATTTTCCGTTCTTGAGTTGGGAGCATAGTAACTGCTTTGGGAGACGGTGATCAGGCATTCGGACAATTTGGCCAGTCCAGCGGAGTTGATGGCGTAGGAGCATCGCTTCAATGCTGGTGGTCTTTGCTTCTTCCAGCACGCTGACATTTGTCTGCTTGTCTTCCCATGAGATTTGCAGGATTTTTCAGGGGCAACGCTGATGGAATTGTTGCAGGAGTTGAATGTGACGTCTGTAGACAGTCCATGTTTTGCATGTGTATAACAGGGTTGGGAGGACGACAGCTTTATAAAACAAGCACCTTGGTCTCCCTATGGATGCCCCGATCCTCAAACACTCTCTACTTCATTCAAGAAAAAGCTGCACTCTCAGAGTGTATTTCTGTATCAGTGCTGACTTTTGTGGAGAAATGGCTACCAAGGTAGCAAAAATAGTCAACATTTCTAACATTACACCATAAAGCTGTATTTTTGGCATTGCAGAGGGATTGGCCAGTCACTGCTGAATAGGCACTTTGGTTTTCTTGATGTTTAATGAGAGGCCGAGCTTCTTGTAGGCTTCTAAAAAGGTGTTTAGAGTGGATTGTAGGTCTTTTTCTGAATGAGCACAGATTACGTTATCATCGGCATACTGGAGTTCTATAACAGATGGGGAAGTAGGAAGAAGAACAAGAGAGGGAAGGAGGAAGAAGAGAAAGTGGAATGAGAAGCAAAGAAAGAAAAAGGGGGAAGAAGGAGAGGAGGAAGAAGAGAAGGGGAAAGTAGGAAGAAGAAAGAATGAGGGTGAGGAAGAAGAGAGGGATGGAGGAAGAGGAGGAGAAGCAAAGAAAGGAAGAAGAAGGGAGGAGGAAGCACCAGGAGGGACCAAGCTACAGCCTCTCAGATCAAGTATCTCCTGAAAACAAAGCAATCTCAGCCAGAGAGCTGCCCTCATGGACTTCTCCAAGAAGAGTGGCATCCCTGCCTCCCTCACATCCCTGTCCAAAAAGAACCCCAAATTTTGCAAAAGATACACATTTCATAGAATCAGAGTTGGAAGATACCTCATGGGCCATCCTTCCAACAAGCAGGAAAGTCACATTCAAAGCACTCCTGACAGATGGTCATCCAGCCTCTGCTTAGAAGCCTCCAAAGAAGGAGCCTCCACCACACTCCGGGGCAGAGAGTTCCACTGCTGAACAGCTCTCACAGTTAGGAAATTCTTCCTAATGTTCAGGTGGAATCTCCTTTCCTGTAGTTTGAAGCCATTGTTCCGCGTTCTGGTCTCCTGTTCCGCGTCCTGGGAAGCAGCAAACAAGCTTGCTCCCTCCTCCCTATGACTTCCCCTCATATATTTATACATGACTATCATGTCTCCTCTCAGCCTTCTCTTCTGCAGGCTAAACATGCCCAGCTCTTTAAGCCGCTCCTCATAGGGCTTGTTCTCCAGACCATTGATCATTTTAGTCACCCTTCTCTGGACACTTTCCAGCTTGTCAACATCTCCCTTCCTTTGGACACAGTATTCCAGGTGTGGCCTGACCAAGGCGGAATAGAGGGATAGCATGATTTCCCTGGACACTATACTCCTATTTATGCAGGCCAAAATCCCATTGGCTTTTTTTTTTTTTTGCAGCCGCATCACATTGTTGGCTCATGTTTATCTTGTTGTCCACGTTCACATATCCTGCTGTTGAGCCAGGCGTCCCCCATTCTGTCTCTTTGCGTTTCATTTTTTCAGTGGAGTATCTTGCATTTGTCCCTGTTGAACTTCATTTTGTTAGGTTCGGCCCATCTCTCTAATCAGTTAAGATAATTTTGAATTCTGCTCCTGTCTTCTGGAGTATTAGCTATCCCTCCCATTTTGATGTTGTCTGCAAACTTGATGATCAGGCCTTCTAAACCTTCATCTAAGACTGTGGTTCTCAACCTGTGGGTCCCCAGATGTTTTGGCCTTCAACTCCCAGAAATCCTAACAGCTGGGATTTCTGGGAGTTGTAGGCCAAAACACCTGGGGACCCATACCGTAGGTTGAGAATCATTGATCTAATCAGAAGGGTGGCATCCCTGCCTCCCACACATCTCTGTCCCAAGGTTTTGCAAAAGAGGGACATTTGCAAGAGAGGGGTGAGAAACACCTACATATAGGTAAAGGTTTCCCCCTGACATGAAGTCTAGCCATGTCCGACTCTGGGGTTGGTACTCATCTCCATTTCTAAGCTGAAGAGCTGGCTTTGTCCATAGGTCATGTGGCCAGTATGACCATATGGAGCACTGTTACCTTCCCGCCAGAGCGGTACCTATTGATCTACTCACATTTGCATGTTTTCGAACTGCTAGGTTGGCAGAATCTGGGGCTAACAGCGGGAGCTCACCCTGCTCTCCAGATTTGAACGGCCAACCTTTCGGTCAGCAAGTTCAGCAGCTCAGTGGTTTAACCCGCTGCGCCACTGGGGGACCCCTACACCTACACATACAAAGAGAGAAATACACCTAGGAGGGAGAAAGCACCTCTCTGCAGGAGTGAAAGTTTCTCCTTGCCAAGTGATTCCCATGTGCAGCCGGGGCACCCAATGTTTAGTCATCCCTGGGTTTGGGGGAAAAGAAAGCTCAAGGGAAGAAGAGGAAGAGGGAGCATTGGGAGGGAATACCACCGTCTCTTTCCTCTCTGCTCCCTCCAAAATATGTATTCCCCAGGAGGACACAGAGATCGAAATCCGGGGGGAGAGGAAGCTCGCTGCGGCTGAGGAGGAAACTTTTTGCCTCTGATCATATTGGAAGGAAGGGAGCGGGGCTCCTTTAATTGAAACCATCTCTGCAATGGTTGGAAGGGGGGTAGGGAGAGAGAGAGAGAGAGAGAGAAGCCTCCTCCTTTTCTCTCCTGAGCCCTATGAAATCATAATAAATGTGGGGAGAGGAAAGAGGGTTGTGTATGTATGTAAGTGTGTGTGTGTAATGCGGGTCTAAACCCCTTTAGGCCCCGGGACAGGGCTGTGACCCAAAGGCAGAGAGAGAGAGCGCGCAGCGCAGCAGCAGCGACAACAACAATAGATCAAGCCGCCAAGGAAATTCCTTCCGGGATGGACAGAGTGGAGGGAGGGGTGCGCCATGGCTGGAACGCCGAGGCGCGCGTCTCCGCCAATCAGCGCCCGGCAGGCAGCAGTTTCAAAATGCCCCAGCGCTCTTCTCGCTCCGTCTCACCCTCCCTCCGCGCACCTCTCCCTCCCTTTCCCTTTTATTTTATTTTTTTCCTCTCTCTCTCTCTCTTCTCCTTTCCCGGGAAGAAGAATTGCTGAGACGTTTCTCTACACACGTCTCTGTAACCCTCACAGTGCTGCAAAGAGGGAGAAGGAGCATCACACACACACATATACGCACAATCCCCACATTCCCCAGCAGGAGTCATTTCCAAAACTAAAATAAAAAAATATAAATCCTTCTAAAGCAAAAAAAAAGAAAGAAAAAGATTTTTTTCCAAAAGGAACTTCCTTTCCTAAGGGTTAAGAAGCATCAGACACACATATATATACAATCCCCACATTCCCCAGCAGGAATCATTACCAAAAATAAAATTTAAAAATATATAAATCAGTTTTGTTTTCCTTCTAAAGCAAAAAATAATAATAATGTTTTTTTCCCCAAAAGGAACTTCTTTTCCTAAGGGTTAAGGAGCATCAGACACGCATATATATACAATCCCCACATTCCCCAGCGGGAATCGTTACCAAAAATAAAATTAAAAAATATATAAATCAGTTTTGTTTTCTTTCTAAAGGAAAAAAAGGATTTTTTTCCAAAAGGAATTGCCTTTCCTAAGGGTTAAGGGGCATCACACACACATATATACAATCCCCACATTTCCCAGCAAGAATCATTACCAATAATAATAATAATAAATACGAAATCCAGCATGTCTATCTTGTTTGCTGTGCCATACTGTGCAGTTGTGTCTCATATATATATATAATTAGTTTTGTTTTCCTTCTAAAGCAAAAAAAAAAAAAAAAAGGATTTTTTCCAAGAGGAATTTCCTTTCCGAAGGGTTAAGGATGGAACAAAAAGTCCTGTTGTTCCTTCCTCTTGTCCAGGCTTGGCCAAGGTGCCACTCTTGAGCATGACTTTGCTAAATCCAAGGGCAAAAGTACACTCACGATGCAATTGATAAACAAGGAGATCCCACCAGTTTGGCCTCTCTGCTTAGAGATGGCTCGATAAGTGCTTTCTCAGTGCAAGGGGTTTAATTGCATTTGGAGAGAAATTGAAACACCCAGAGCAGGCATGGGCAAACTTGGGCTCCACGGGGGTTTTGGACTTTGACTCCCACCATTCCTAAGCGGCTGAGGGGGAAAAGGGGCCCGAGGCTGTTAGGAATGGTGGGAGTCAACGTCCAAAACCCCTGTGGAGCCCCAGTTTGCCCATGCCTGGAAAAAGCAAGGACAGAGTTCTCCAAACCCTTCATCTTGAGGACACACTTTTGAGACAGGCGTCATGTCGCAACACAGTCATTCCTTTTCTTCACAAACTGGAGGTTTGACCAAACCCCTTATAAGACATACGGACACATACATAAATTGTAGTAGTGAAAATGTATGGGGATGCAGATGCAACGTATCTCATGAAAAGCTCTCATTTCACCCTCCCTCCAAGGACATTGCAGGTTATAGTGAACACCACATCCCAGTGTTCCTGTCTCTCTCCATTGGTGTGGAATTTGCATGACCCCGCCCACTGCCTCTCCCTTAACCCTTTCCTATCCTTTCCTATGGAACACAGCAAACAGAACAGAACTGAGCAGCAACTGAACATACTAGAGGGGGTTGGGGGACTGACTCAACAGGATGGAAGTTGTAGTTCACTCTGCATCAAGACACAATACTGTGACCCCCACTGACAATAGACCTGGACCAAATTTGGTACACAGAACCCCCGTGACCAACAGAACATACTGGGGGAGTTGGGGGAGGGATTGGCCTTTACATTTGGGAGTTGTAAGTACTGTGATGTTCACCTTGTTGTCGACCGCACTTTGGGGGATCGGGCCCTTAAAGAGAGACCCGACCCGGTCCTGAGGGAACGGACCTTGGCGAAGCCAAAAGGAGAATATAAGCCGCAATACAACCTGAAGCCTGAAATGAAGAAGGTCCGCCAAGTTGAAGGAAAATCCGCCAAGGAGTTTTTATTGAGCAATTCAGCTGAAAAGGACGCTAATAGCGATCATTCAATCTACTAGCGTAACATATGTTTCAAATAAAGTCATATTTATACAATGTTTTGGTCTGACAGCCCCTTGAATTTCCCGCCCCGCTTCCCTGCCCATCTGATCGCGGATAGGCTGAGAGGTTGAACGAGGCGGGCTTTCGTTTCCCGCCTTGCTCTGCTGGCCCAATGGGGAGCCGTTTTTTGTCCCCCCTCGGGCCAATCAGAGAGGAGGAGGCGGGAGCTGTTGAAACAATGAGGTGACCAGACAGGAAATATCAGATTAATTCTGGCCCAGCCGATTTCTAAAGGAATTAATGGCACCCATCAAGGGTGTCCGGGGTCCTGTCACGTTCACAGATTTTAGATATGCCTTGGGGTGTCAGACGGGAAGTGGTGATGGGTGGTGATGAGCCGTCATTGACGGGCCCCACAGGGTGCCTTCCAGCGGCGTCCTGGCCTGGGATATGACAATGTTTGCCTTGGGGGCGGGTCACCTTTAGGAATTTGGTGACTCTAAACCCTATATTGTCCATGCGATCGGAATGAGATTGGATTAAACGGTGGCAGATTATCCTTTTGTTTTTTTGGGAAGGGAGGTCTGGGTCATGGGGCCGAGGTTCACGTTGGGGTCATAATATTTCCCATTTGATTTGATGATTTGACAAATATATGGGATAAAGTGAAAATTAAAATAAAGTTGGAACATAAACCCAGCTGGGAAAAACACATATTTTCCGGGGATCCCAAAGAGTATAAATACATATAGGCAGATAGGTAGATTTCGAGGAAATAAGGGAGAATCCATAAAGGTGGGTTACATTGCATAAAGGAGAATCATGAATGATATAAACAATTGAAAATATCTGATAAGAACGAAGTTCATAACATCTGGGGAACCCAATATGGAAATTCATAGAAGTGGAGTTTTTGCAGCATGATTTTACAATTCATGAAGTTGTTATCTCTTGCCTCAGAATGCAGGGATAATCCACAGTAAACTCCAGTAAAAAGTCTCAATCACCTTCTACTATAAATATATGGAATATAGAACATAAAGTCTTGATTTTTGAACTATCTTTTACAAAATCCTGGAGGGGAGGTCACCTCGATCACAACCTGCAATCAAAGAGCACTCTGATCCCCACCAACGATGGGCCTGGACCAAACTTGGCACCCAAAACCCCCATGACCAACTGAACTTACTGGAGGTGTTTGGAGGGAACTGACCTTCATTTCTGGGAGTTGTAGTTCACTTACATCGGGAGACACTGTGACCACCAACAACAATAGATCGGGACCAAACTTGGCACACCGAACACCCATGACCAACTCAACCTACTGGGGGGGGGGGGTTGGGGGGAGCTGACCTTCATTTCTGGGAGTTGTAGTTGATCCTGCAGCCAGAGATTACACTGAACCCCACTGATGATGCATCCAGAATAAACATGCCCAACATAACAAAGTTTAAGGACTGATGGAGTTTCTCAGGGTTAACCTGGCATGATGTCAGTTGTAATTAACCCACAACCTTATGCATTTTGTACAATTAAAACTGACTCTTTCAAATAACCCAGGCAACACCGGATACCCAAGCTAGTAAATATATAAATGTGGGTCTAACTCCCCAGAATGGATCTCCCTCTCTAGCTATGATTCCAAATTGCCGCGGCATATGCCTTCCACTCAAAATATTAAAATCAAAATAGCTCCGCTCTCCAGTTGGTAGCCAGTAGTTCATTATTTTTAAAAGGAACATCCCAATTCTCCTACTCTTTATGAATAACAAGATTGCATTAATTATGCATATACAGTAGCTGCAAGCAGATTGCTACTTTCTTCATCTCTAAGTACTTGATTTTTTTAAAAAGAGCAAACAGACCATTCATGCTCTTAAAGAGCTTAGACTCTCTTTTTTTCCCCCTGTTAGCAACCAAAAAAACTTCAAGGGCCTGGTATTTTCCAACGGGAAGGAACAAACATTTATAGGATCTTTTTACCCACATTGGAAACGGCTCAAGCAAAGGAGGGCTGCAGGCGGAAAGAGGAGGGAGGGAGGAGGCAGGGAAAAGATCAAAACTTACTAGGTGCTTGCCTTGTGTTTACCATTCCATGGCTTAGCTTCCCCCTTCCTTCCTTCCTTCCTTCCTTCCTTCCTTCCTTCCTTCCACCCACCCACCCACCCACCCACCCACCCACCCACCCTCTCCTTACACATTCACACACAGGTTCATAAAAATGCTCCATGCAGCTGCTCCAGTAAACAGGAAACTTAAGAGTAACTGGAGCAAGCAACACTATGGCTTTTTTGTGTGATCCCAATTTTTCGGAAATATACACTTACACACACACACACAGATGTCCACAAGTTCAATTGTGCAGAGATCTGTATTTGTGAGTTGTGTGTTATAATGGTAACATGGCCCAACTTGCACATTCTTTTGAAAACGACAACACAAAATGGAATTTCGTAGGGAGCTGGAATTTCGGAATCGGCCAATAAGGAGCAGCATCTATAGGACACAGAGGTTTGGAGGGGCTTTTTCTTGCTTCTTCTTTTGGCAAAGATGCAAACAGATGACAACAGGAGATGGAATGCTGTTGCAGGGAGCAGGGATTTTAGAACCAGTACATAAAGAATGGCATCTATGTATTGTCGAATGACATCAATGGTCTGGGTTTGTAAGGGATTAACATCAGATTTGGAAGAAACCACAAGAGTTATCCAGCTGAACCCCCTGTCATGTGGAAACACCCAATCAAAGCACTCCCAATAGATGGCTATACAGCCTTTGCTTGAAAATCTCCAGAGAAGGAGACTCCACCACACTCCAAGGCAGGATATTCCATTGCTGAAGTACACCTTGACCATCAGAAGGTTTTTCCTAATATTTAGGTGGATTTCCCCCCCTGCCATTTGAATCCTTTACTCCATTGTGTCCTAGTCTCCAGAGCACAATGTGGCATCATCTCAAATATTTAAACATGGCTACCATGTCCCCTTTCAGCCTTCTTTTCTGCAGGCTAAACATACCCAGTTCTTTAAGTTGATCCTCACAGGGCTTGGCTTCCAGACCTTTGATCATTTTAGTTGCCCTTCTCTGGACATGTTCCATCTTGTCACTATCCTTCTTGAATTGTGGTGACCAGAACTGGACAAGACTAGATATAAGCAAGACACACAACAATTGTAATCAGAGCACACCTACCTATATATGCCGTACATGCAATCACTACCCCACCCACCCCCGGCAAAAAAGAGGAATTTGATTTGTAAATGAGCATCCTTTATTTCCACAAGTATTCTCACATGTTTATCTCTAAATGCAAGCTGTACTCAGGGATGACAGCCAGTGTGATGCAGTGGTTTGAGCATTGAATTACAACCCTGGAAGACCAAGCTTGGAACCTTCACTCAACCATAGAGCCTTCTGGATAACCTGAGCAGGACCTCATCAGATGAATTCAGCATCCTAGGACACTTTCATCCCATCTAAAGGATGGAGCCCCATGCTGGACATCATATGAAACTGTGTGAGTTTCAGCAGAAGCCCCATCACCAACAACAGGGTGAATGTACCACTGGACGATTTTTCCCAACATGGGAGGCTTCCTGTGTGGTGCTGGCTTCAAAGGAGCCAGCATGGGCCCTCTCCATGTGATGGGGAAAGCATCACAGAAAGGGATCAGTGACAAATTCATCTCGCTGTTCCCTCTTTCCTCCAAGATGCTTCACCTGACCTTTATGATAGGGCTGTCAGTCTCAAGAAAAGGCAAACCTTCTCTGAACAAATCTTGTCAAGGAAATGATAGGATCTTAGCATCTCCATAAGTCAAAAGTAACTTGAAGGGACTAACAACAACAGTGTAAAGATGTAAATCTTCAACTATTTCATCTCCACATGCAAGAGCAAATCATTATGATCCACTGTGGGTGAAAATAAATATTCCTCTGCAAGATACTCCTCATCTCAGGGTTGTAGAGGTATTATTCTGCAGAGAAAAAGACATGTGCTTTTAGGAATAAATTGTCTTTTTATCCATATAAATAATAATAATAATAATAATAATAATAATAATAATAATAATAATAATAACAACAACTTTATTTTTATACCCCGCCCCATCTCCCCGAAGGGACTCGGGGCGGCTTACATGGGGCCTTGCCCGATAAAACAATCAAATATCAAAACACAGCAATAAAACAGTTATCCAATAAAAACATCAATTACAGTAAAAACAATCGTTAAAATCAACATAAAACATACAATATTAACACTGGAGACTAATTCATAGAACCCAGGCAACGTGCAACATGTGCCGAAATGGACCGAAATGGGGAAGGTAATTTCACAGTTAAAATGGACAAAGTGCAATATAGCATTGGCGACACCTCAAGAATGGGGCTATAAATAAATAAACAGTTTATTGTACAAGGAGCAGTATTTTCTGTGCAGAAAACAGATTTTTCATGGGGTGAGGGGAATCCTCTCACAAGTATAAAAACCTCAGGACATTGAAGTAGCAGAAGAAAATTATACCAATTCTCACCGGTCTATCGTGTATCTCAACAGGGTTTCCAAGATACCCAGAAACCCATCTTTCAATCTGGGAATGAAGCATTCCAAATGTTCATTTCTATCCCTATTCAGGTGGTTGCATGCTAATAAATTTAGGTCCAAAGTGGGTTCCACTGAGAAACAAGAGGGAGCTCTTTACACATAACCCACTCAAGGCCAAACATGCTCAGGAGATGTAAAATGTTGTGTGTCATCTAGAAGTGAAAAAACCAACATGGGCAGAGAAGTATTTTAAAAAGTAAGAAATCACTGCAGTAGGTTGTTGCAAGTCCCACTTGTTTAAAGTTCATTGTGAAAGTGCTGAAATGAGATCCTGGGAAGAAATGCCTTGGAACTGCATATCAGACTGTCTATAGGATCACACCCAGATAGGTGTGCACTCCGCCTTCAGGAGCTACACAATGCTCTTTTCTCCTCCTGGCTCCTTCGGTTCCTTGGGAAAGGATCCACAAAGTTGAGATGGGCAATTATACCACTTCACTGTGCCTGCTAACAACTGCATCGAGGAGAAGGGAGTTACTCAAAATATGCAAGTGTAGGCATAGTTTAAAGTATCTCTACATCTACAGCTCCCCACCCATTAGGGTTACTGCTGGCAGACCAAGACTTTAAAGTAAGTCGGGCTTGTACTGTAGTATTAAGTGGCGTCAAGATCTTCTTCAGACAAGTGCATCAGTAATTATGTTCTGTGCAGTAATGATGTTCAGGAATTGCTAGAGAGATGTTCAACACAAAGCCTGTTTTACCACTCAGTTTGTAATTGCTACGTGTGAGGCAATCAGGGTGCAGATCTATGTTTCAAGCTCGAGCCTCAAGATTAAGGATGTAATTCTGTGCACACTTGCCCACTTGGCGAGTAATCCCATTTAACTCAACAACACTCTTTTTTTTCAGTAAAGATGGGTAGAAGTAGGTTGGTAAAAACACAAAGAATGACTCGGTTTTGCAAATCAGCCCTTATTTCTAACTAGCAGCTTATTCGAACAACTGATATTTAATACTGCAAAGTCCAGCTGGAGTTAATTCCTGCATTTTCTTTTGGAACCCAGCAGTTCAAAAAAGTTAATCTGTTATTTAGGCGATCTCACTTTCACTTTACGTTAGAGTGTCTCAAATTAACATTGAGGTTTCTTACTGAGGCCAGCACTATTGCATAACATGATAACAAGATGCATTCCTCAGGGTGGTCTTGTGCATTACGTGCTGCATCAAGCACATGTTGTCCAGCAAAGGAGAAAGGCTGGGTCAACATTGTCACGACATAAGACTCCAGTCCTCAAGCTAATTCAGATCAATCTGCTTCTGTCTGCTTGCTTATTGGCAGTAGATGAAAAATAGTACAGTATTTTTTCAGATATGAATAGATGAAACCACAAATACTGGTCCCATGGATAAAAGATTTCATCTATTCATATCTGAAAAAATATGCCTTCTACAGGCATTTCCTAGGTCCTCCGTTGCATCTCTTATGGTATTCATGGGCCAGAAAACCTTCATTTCAATAGAGTTTGCTATTACAATTCTGTGTATAAATGCAAATACTGAAAACATATATCCTATGGCTGTATTCATAATTAAGGCCCAACCTAAATAAAAGTTGGCTGTATTTCTGCAAAGCATACTGACTTGTAAAAACTAGCTTTTTGTGAACTGGGCTTAGCACAGCAGGTTAAATTGCTGTGCTGCAGAAAAATCCTGCCGATCAAAAGGTCAGTAGTTCCAGCCCGGATTGGGATGAACACCCGCCATTAGCCCCAGCTCACCTGCCCACCTAGCAGGTCGAAAGCAGAAATGCAAGTAGATAAATAAGTACTGCTTTAGTGGGGAGGTAATAAAGGCACCCTTAAGGACATCAATCAGAGGAAAACTCCTCGGCATGGAAGATAGAGCGACAGCACACACACACACAGCCTCCAAGGTGCTGGAAATACGAGGGGAAAAACTGTTTGTGCTGTCTGCCCTTGTTAATTGGCATTGAATGTTTGTCATATTTGTGTTCTGTAAGCCGCTCTGAATCCCCTTTGGGGTGATAAGGGCAGGGTATAAATACTGTAAATAAATAAATAAATAAACTCTCTCATGATTTAAGAGAGCTAGCATAGTGAAGTGGTTTGTGTTATACTCTGGTAGAGGCGGTCCAACAATAAGGCGAATTAGGCAGTCGCCTGTGGTGCAAAACATATGGGGGCGCAGTCGAGACTGCTTTTTCTGTTGATTTGTTGTAAAACATGATGTTTTGGTGCTTAGTTTGTAAAATCTTAATGTAATTTGATGTTTAATAGGCTTTCCCTTAATCCCTCCTTATTATCCAACATTTTTGTTTATCCAATGCTTTTATTTTTCAGTGATTGGTTTTGGGGGGGGGGCAAAATTCTGTTTGCCTACACTTGAAAAATACCTAGGGCCGGCTCTGTACTCTGGAGACCGGGGTTCAAATATGCCATGGGTATGCACTGGGTGATCTTCGGGAAAATCATTCTCTCTCAGATTCAGAGGGGGAAAAAACCCTGAACAAGTTTGCCAAAAGAAACCCCACCTCTCCAATAGGGTTGCCGAAAGGCAGAAAAAGCATGCACAAGAAAACCTCAATGATTCTGCTGGGACAAAATGAATGTACCAGCTGCAAAATCCTGATTCTCTAACCATTTCAAATTTCTGGAAAGAATCCAGAGACAAGTAGTAATTTTCAAAGAGGCATCCATATTAGTCTGTTTCAGCTTAAACAGAAAAGGGTGCATTTGAAGGAATTCAGGAGCACCTTTGAGACTAACTGGTTTATTTTCACATGCGCTTTCGTAGATATCAACCCACTTCTTCAGAAGCAGTCAGAATACGAAGAAGTGGATTGATACCAGCAAAAGTTCTTGCTAAAATAAACCAGTTAGTCTCAAAGGTGCTTCTGGATTCCTTCACACACTCACATGCTTTTCCATTTAAAACTGACAGCGATTAAAGAGATTTGAGAAGAGAAAGATTTGGGATTGCACTAGATAATACTAACCAAAAGCATAGCTGTTATGAAAAGACAAATTCAATGTTCATCATGAGTAAAAATGTAATTTCATTTTACTTATTCTTAACTTAATTCCAACATTTATTTACTGCTTTTCATTTTTTTATGTGAAAGAGGTTTACAAATGAATACAAAATAAAACTGCTAATGTCACATTGTTCTTATACAAACCAGTGGTATACTATACGCCATTCTGGGGGTCTTTCACACTAACTGCCATGGCTCCATCCCATTTAACCCTGGGATTTGCAGTTTAGGGAAAGATAGTTAGAGTTCTTAACCAGAGAAATCTAGTGATTCATCATAGTCCAAACTCCAAGATTACACAGAATACAGCCAAGGCGGAAAAAATTGAGTCATTCTGTTGTAATTCTATAGTGTGAAAGGGCCACTGCTTCTGAAAAAGGATTCCACAGGGCTTGGAAAGGGGGCAGGAAAGGGTTATCCAAATGACTACACGTATAGAACAGTGGTTCTTAACCTGTGGATCCCCAGGTGTTTTGGCTTACAACTCCCAGAAATTCCAGCCTGTTTACCAAATGTTAGGATTTCTGGGAGTTGAAGACCAAAACATCTGGGGACCCACAGGTTGAGAACCACTGATCTAGAACAACTCTCTTGTAAAAGAACACAACATTTGGATACTTTAGCACAGAAAAAAGGATGTTACATGATACTATGTATAAAGCATGGTTTGCGGGGGGAAATTCTTCTCCTTCTCATATGATAATACCTGGAGTAACATACTGCAGCTGGTTGGCAGGAAATTCAAGACAGAAAAAGAAGTGCTTCATCATGCAGTTGGTAATAAAATAATGCAATTTGCTACTACAAGATTGTGATTACTCCCTGTGTGCACAGGGCCAGAGCTATTGCTAGAGGGGACAATATAGTGATTTTGCCTGTCAAATAAGAATTCTGCCCTCCCCATAGAATTTTCCTTCAATCCTCCAATTTCTAGCATTGCATAAATATATTGTTTGCTCAAGTGTGAATCTGCTCCACACGAAACGTACACTCTACAAATGTAGTTTATTGATTATAGCTGCAGATAGGGTTGGTGCCAGCATGGGTCCAGATCCAAGCACCAACTAATCCACTTGAAGATTGATAAGACTGACCATCTGACCCATAGCTGGAGACTTTAGATGATGGGAGAGGAATCTCACTGGTGGTGCCCCCGCCCCAAATCTCCTTGTTACTGGAATGGCCTCTGCCCCAAAATGGTATAGCCTACTTCTGTCCCAACACCTCATCAGATGGAGGTCCAAAAGCAAGGGGACAGTGGAGAAAACCGTGAAGCAGTGCCCAGCTTGATCCCCTTACCATGGTTAGTCATGGGCTTCCATCCCACAATGATTTCCAGCTGTCTCCAGCTTTCTCCTGTGCTGTTTTCAGCTTTGTCGATGATTCCCACTTAGCACTCTGCCGGCATGCCGCTGGGACAGAGCCCAATGGAGCCCTGCTAGAAGTAGCCCTACGTCATATGATGGGCTTTGATGGACTCCGTCCTGGCAGCATGCAGGCAGCGTGCTAGGACAGGGGGGAAAAAAACCATCTGATGAGGTCGCCAGACTCCCTGAGTTCCCAGGAAAAGATCCCCAATACCTAAACAATGCTTAAGAGACAATGGAAATAGACTTCCCCAATCCAAAAAGCATGCCAACTTCCCCAAAAAGTTGCGACAAAAAGAAATTAACAGAGCTAATGCAACATGCCTGCAAACTCCAGAATTGCATTCCAGGCAACACTGAAATTGAAGTAGGTGGGGCAATGCTCAGCCACCAAGCACCAGCAAACATGTGAGCTTCCCCTTAAATATCTATATGCCTGGCTGGAGTGAGGACTTCCATGACTGGACTTCCTTAAAGAAGAAATCCCAGCACTCTGCTGGCCAGTCCCACCAGCTCACAAGCCATGTGGCAAGTCATACAGCTCTCTAACAGTGACAAGTACACACTGCATGGACAATTTAAAAAGAAGATCAGACAAATTTATGAAATATAAGGTTCTCACTGGCTACCTGTCAGGGTGACTACATTTTACCTGCAATATGCCTGTGTACCAGTTGCTAAGAAACACAAATGAGAAGGTTTTATTGCACTTTTTTTGTCCTGCTTCTAGGCATTTTCATAGGCACCTCATTGGCCACTATGGTAACAGAAGTTGTAGTAAAGAGACCTTTGTTCTGATCCAGACTTGCCCCTGTTATCTTCCTGTTATGCCCAAGCCAATGGCCAAGCATCATGCATAGACTGCGGAATCATAAAAAGGACTGGCAACGACTGCCAGCGTATGCCTCAGAACACTGAGGACTGCTTTCATGAACAAAAATGACTTGCTAAGGCCCACTGCTGGCCAATCCTTTTATTAGGATCATAATTTCACAAATAAGTGTGCAAGTCTGGAAAAAATTCCATCAGCCAAGGTCATTTAAAAAAAATGAAGAGTGTAGGATGAGAAAAAGAAACAGGAAAAAAGACTCAGCCATGGGAACTCGCTGGGTGACCTTGGGCAAGTCATATTCTCTCAGGCTCAGAAGGCAAAAACAAACCTTCTCTGAACACATCTTGCCAAGAAAACCCTGTGATAGGATAGTGTTCAGTCGGAAACAACTTGAAGGCATGCAGCAACAAAAAAGTGCTGTAAGTATCAGATTACACACAGGATGCTTGGACAAAGGAGCGATAGCTGGGTCCCATTTCTGAACATATAAAGGCCAGCCAGAACTCACATCTGTCTCTTACTTGGGTGAAACCCGTAAGTTTCTAGGTAGGCAGAAGCAAAGAAAGACATCATATTTTTTAATTAGGAAAGACAGTGTTTAAATCTAAAAGGGTCAATAGCTAGAAAAGTTCATTGTGCTCAAATTATGTAGTAAAGTCCAGTGACTGGAAATAAATGCCTGAATTACCCGGTATATTAACTATTGGGATGTTTATCAAAATCACAGTTTATACATCCTTTATTGACACATCAAGAATGTCAAGATTATGTCAAGATTATGTGACATTAAAATGCAACATCACATATGATGCATTAGGAGCCCATGGTGGCGCAATGGATTAACCCTTGTGCTGGCAGGACTGCTAACCTGAAGGTTGGGTTGCTGACTTGAAGGTTGCCGGCTTGAATCTGGGGAGAGCACGGATGAGCTCCCTCTGCCAGCTCCAACTCCCCATGCATCCCACAAGGATGGTAAAACACCAAAACATCCCCTGTGCAATATCCTTGCAGATGGCCAATTCTCTTACACAAGAAGTGACTTGCAGTTTCTCAAGTCGCTCCTGACACCAAAAAAAATGATGCATTTCATTTCAAAACGTATTCAATTTAAAAACCTCCCAATGAGGCTGCTGAGGGACCCAATCCAGAGAAGAGCCACTGTGCACAGTGAAGGGCAGAAGGAGAGAGGGTGAGCAAACTCTATGCCATGGTACCAACAGATGTCTGCAACCATTCAACCAAGTCAAAGCGGGACTGTTTTTCATTGAGCCAGTCTGGATCTTTGTCAGAACAAGAAGTGCAAGGAAAGGAGAGGGGAGTAAGGAGGCTCAGTGTGCTATTTGGCAGGGAAGGGAAGGGAAGCACTGTTGGCTCAGTGAATCCTGACCTTCCTTCCCCCACACTGTAACACACACTATTTTCAAAGACAGAAGCTCACACTGGGTTGGGCAAACATACCCAGCAGGAAGCACTACAGGGGGCTGTTCAGGTATGGCACCATATTCTTCCATTCTTTCAGTCAATCATGGTGGCGGCTCACAGATTACTGAGCAGCTACCCACTCACAGTTATGGCTAGGACCTAGTTTTGCTAAGAGGGCTACACCAAAGAAAACACGTTGATCCGCCATCCTTCTCCAGACTTAAGTTCCTTCTAGTGATAGATAGGTACCTGGAAAATCCAGGTTATTTCCCACTCAGTCAAGAAACTCACTGGATGACCCTAGTCCAGGCGGTCTCTCATTTTGCCCACCTACCTCACACTATTGTTTCTAGTGGCTGAGAGGACCAAGTTGGGAAAAGGACAGCCATGTACATTACCTTGAGCTTACTGGAGAAAGCATAGCATATACATATCATTACTTAATAATATTCTTTAGGAGCCCCCGATGATGCAGCAGATTAAACCACTGAGCTGCTGAACTTGCTAACCGAAAGGTTGGCAGTTCGAATCCGGGGAGCTCCCACTGTTAGCCCCAGCTTCTGCCAACCTAGCAGTTCGAAAACATGCAAATGTGAGTAGATAAATAGGTACCCCTTTGGCGGGAAAGTAACGGTGCTCCATGCAGTCATGTCGGCCATATGACCTTGGAGCCATCTACAGACAACCCCCAGAGCCGGATACGACTAGATTTAATGCCAGGGGAAAACCTTTACCTTTACTTAATAATAGTCTTATTTCCATGCCAAATGGCCCTTTATTTTGAGCACAGCACTGGAGAATGACACATCCTGCAGAATAGAAAACTTCTTCCAAGTTCTGCCAGTCATGGATCCTGACCCAAAATAAGAGGGTGTTTTTCCAAGATGTGTGGACTGATGGTCACAAATGGTTAAATTGTGGTGTAGGTAACAAAAAGCCTACATAGAGCTGTTCTCTCTATAGTCTCACCAACCCAATACAATTTAAAAAAGCACTCCTGGAATGCTGCCACATTGCTTCCCAGCAGCACCTTCTCTCTCTCCTGAAAAGGAAATGTGTCATACAGTCTTGGAAAGATCTGCCAAAGGGCTTCCCATGTCCTAGACTTGCTTCTAACAGTCATGGTGATCTTGAACCCCTTGATGTGTCAGTCACGGTGCGTGTGTGTTTCAAAGGGGACTTTAATGCCAAATTGGGTTTTGACCAAAAACAATATAGCTTTGATGCCAATATGCCTGCTGTCCTGTAAGTGGCAAGATGCAGTAATAGAAAAAATGATACAGAGACACCCCACAGGGGGAATGGGGGAGGATTGATTTGCCAACTGACTACAGAAAATGTGGTGTTGTCCTTGGTCTGCAGGACATGAACTGAGTCTCTCAGTGAAACTCCAAACAAGAAATCCCTTTGCTTCAGTCTTAGGAGCATGAGCGGCACTGGGGTTGCACACTGGGAGGATACTGCTAATGCTGGATGTTATTCTCCTGAGCTGCTTCCACTTCTCATCCAGCCCCCTTGGGAGCAGTTCCCCCAAAGTCATAAACCACACACCACCGGCCTCTCCCCTCCCCCTTTTCCTCCCCTGCACTTCTTGCCCTCACAAAGATCCAGACTGGCCAAATGAAGAACAGCCCTTGTTTGAATAGTTGCAGACATTTAGGGAATCAGGTAAAGATTTTAGCCTCTCCAGACAGCGTCTGGAACAACTCCTTCGCAAGACTTCATTTAAATGCAATCTGCACTCAGCATTTCCCACTGCCACTGAGGTGTGGAAGTCTCACAGAAAGCGAGAGTTATGTGCTTTGTAAATGCTCCAAGTAAATCCTTACCAAAAAGCAGTGGAAATACTGACAGATGACAAAGACAAAGGTTTTGTGGGTTTTTTTTAAAAAAAGTCCAGTGCATTTCCATGGAGGTTGAGGAAAAGGATTTGTATTTAAAAACGTACGTTTATGACATAGTATATAATTCTACTTAATACTGTATTAAGAAGAATACCAATGGTTGTGTTTCTTATATGAGGCTTAATTTGTTTAAGTCAGATTTCCCCAACCAGACACCTTGAAAATCTTTTGAACTACAGTTCCTATCACGCACAGCCAGCACAGCCATGTTGCATGCAATTGTGGGAAGTATAGTTTGACACAACTGGAAAACACCTGGTTTGGAACGTTTAGTATGAGGCTTTGCCAGGCCTTAGTTCCATAACTGGGCTTCCAGGACCATGACTGTTAGACTGTGTTTGGGGAACTGTCATGGTCCTTAACCTTTGTTAGGCTGTGTTTGGGGAACTAAGGTTAAGGAATAAAATAAAAAATAAGGGTGGTAGAAAGGAGTTTAATAGGACCTTTGAAACCAAATGTTTTATTTCAACATGAGCTTTTGTATATATTGATCCACTCTTTCAGATGCACCAAAGTGGTTTAATATCCCCAATATTGTGCTCAAATAAACCAGTTAGTGTAAAACAGTGATTCTCAAGCTGTGGGTCCTTAAATGTTTTGGCCTTCAGCTCCCAAAAATCTAACAGCTGGTAAACTGGCTGGGATTTCTAGGAGTTGTAAACCAAAACAACTCCCACAGGGACCCACAGGTTGAGAACAGTGGTCTAAAAGGTGTTACTAGATTCTGTCTTTCCACCACTAACATTTTCCTTTTTATATTGGGACAGGTTAACAAGGCTACCTCTTTGGAAAGATTGAGGCTTTGCGGGACAAGTAGTATAGCTGCTTATTTTGCTTGAACCTTGATATTTTTCAAAAATTAAGCACTGCTCCTAATACAAAATTATGGAACACCAGCCTATTTGCCTATAGACAATGGAGTTCCAATGGCCTTCGCCGTGTGCTAAACTCATTTATTTTTTTTAATCCACATTAGTTGCTTTCTAGAGTTAAACCTGATTATATTGCATTTTATGTATACATATCACTTAACAAGAGATTCACCTCACCACCATTGTTTAATACCTATTCTTACCATGTGAACAACTAAATGGAGAAAAAATGGGATGGAAGTAGGATGCCACCTACTACTGCATGGATTTAATTCATGTAAGACATTTAGATTCTGAAACACAAAATCAAGGAATTGTGCTAAGATTGTTGTAAGACATTGTTCAAGAACAGGTTTAAGATGCAGCATGGAGAGATGCAATTGTTAATGGACAGAAAATCCAAGTACCATTATCAGCATACTCTCAGTGCTTGAATACTCTTGAGACAATATGTACAGTATGGCCAAACTATCCTTTAAAAGATGAAGCAAATAAATACAGAGATACCAAGAAACTAGAAAAGACAACCATACTCATAGGACTGGAGGAAAAGCTTGAACATCCGGAAATTTGGAGGGGAAAATGAGCAGTGTTCTTTCAGTGGTTTCTAAGAATCATGGATTTATGTCTGCTGTGTATAGGGTGCAGGACTGAAGAGTGGGAATCATTTATCCTTTCATATAATATTCGTTTTTGATGACATTAAATAAAACTTTTTTGTAGAAAACTCTGGACACAAGCACTTTTTCCAGAAAGTGCACTATAAACACAGGGAATCTAAAACTACAAGATGTAGCTACATCACTAAGTTAGATACCTATAAGCTAGCTCCTGAAGTATACATTTATCAGGGATTAAATATTTCATATCCTCCAGCCACTGTTGTCATTGACCATGACAGCTAACGGGATTCTGAATAGACAATGGAAGGCACCAGATTTAGCTGTATAAAGTGGAATTTCAAGAGAGTCACTCAACAACCTGCTGAAAATGTTTCTGGAGTATACTTTAATGTTAGAGCTTGGAGAAAAAAAATGACTATAACTTTTCATTCTTTCCTGGGGTATTCTGGGAGCTATCGTCCAAAGCAGTAATTGTTCCAAACTCTGGCATCGGATTATACTCCAAAACCTATTTCAAAGGGGCAGCCATGTTGCACCATAGAAAGTATATTCTATACAGCTAAATCTTATGTCTTAATTATCTACCTAGCTGCTGAACTTTGCCACTTTGTCCTAACAATTATTTCAACTTTGGATGTATCTTCAAATCAACAGCATTTCCATAGCTATTTGCAGGGCTCCACAGTATGCCACTATAATTCCTAGTTTTTGTTCAGAAGTGGTCTGAATATCAGAGACTTCTGCCTCTGTACCACAAGGCGCCCTGCTTGCCTGCCAAGTTATGGGTAACCCAGAGACATCTGTTTGGCCAATGCAGACGCCTTGATAGTCTCTTGTTCAGAGAAGGACTCTTTTTACATTCCTAAGGCGTGAAGACAGTAACAACTACAAAAAATACTGCCATGAATTTATATCTGCATAACCAGAAATACAATAGTGCTCAGCATTTTGACTAATCTTCCTCAGGGACAGGGTTCAGTATCATGCCTTGCTCTCAAGCTGAGACAGAGCCCAGTAACCAGGACAGTGAGAACTTGGGTGAGTACCTAGCAATTAACATAAACTGTTAATGAATCCATCCAAAATTATACAGGGTGCTTCTCATTAAGGTCCTGTTAGGTGTAGCCTTACGTTTTGATTCAGGCTTGTTCATTAAAGACCTGATAACGCCTTCTTGCTCTGGTGACAAGGCCATTTTCTCTCTTCTGTGATAGTATCTTAGCTATGAACCCCTTGACCTAGTGAGATCTCCTTTGCCCCACCTTGATACATGGTCCAATGTCAATTTCTTAGATTTCTGTTTAATAAGTGTCTGGCCTGCCTTCTGTTTGTTTTCATGTCCTGGTTATACTGGTTCTTTCTCTGCTGCATTTCTTCACTATTCATCTTAATGTATTTTTATAATGCCACTAGCTGTGCCCGGCCACGCGTTGCTGTGGCGAAGTATGGTGGTATGGGAAATAAAGTATTGAGGAATTGGTGGTAGTTAAGGTAAAGGGTAAAGGTTTTCCCCTGACATTAAGTCCATTATAAATGGGTTATATAGCTGTGTGGAAGGGCCTTGATTCTACACTGCCATATCCAGTTCAAATCAGATAATCTGTATTTTATAGGCAGTGTGGAAGAGGCCTAAGTGAGGCCTAACTCTGCCTGTCCCCTGGGCTGAGTGGGTTGCTAGGAGACCAAGTGGGCAGAGCTTAGCCTTCTAACTGGCAGCAACTGGATAAAAACAATTATTCCTCCCCTTCTAATTAGGACTTTATTTTTCTTTTCTTTTTGTTGTATGAACGTAGAGGCATGGATGAGGGGTTGTGCTGCCAAGTTTAGTGTTTCTGGAATGTGTAGTTTTGTTGTTTGGTCCTAGGCTGAAATTTAATTACCCTTTTATATATATATAGATGTGCATATGGCCACTTTGGTTTTCCACTATAAGAACAAAGCTGTAGTTTCAGTTTTAGGAACTTCATCTCCTTCTCCACTTTCACGCATCAGTTTTGAACTAACCACAGTTCCCAGTGACATCTGAACTCTGGAAATGGGAGTTTGTTTGAAAAAAATGTTTTCAGAATGAGCCATGATCTGAAACTAGAGCTTATTCACACTAACCATAGGATGCACAAAACACAATTCAGATATTATAATGAGTTAAGTTTTTTAAATAGATTGAAGAAAAATCTTTAAGCATGCTTTTTGCATGCTTAAAAGCAAAAGAACAGATGGAAGTACAGAGGCCGAAACACATGGTTTATTCACCAGATGGGAAACCATGGCTTTGTGTTACATGTGAACCAGATCACTGTGAGCTGCTTTGCCTGCCCTGTGAAAAGACAAGGTATTGGTCTTATAAGAAAACACTAAAATATGCCTTGTGTGCCTTTGCTCCTTGTACGCACAATTCAAGATTAAAGGCTTTCTTAAAGACTTTCAGCCATGGAATAGGAGTTGGGCATCCCCATTAACATTTTTACTACTGAAACCTTTGAGGAGCATACTTGTGCACTTAATATTACCTATATTTCCCATGCCTGGGATCACTTACTGAGTCTGCTGCTCACTTGCCCAAATTACTGGAGGTTGCTAGCCTCCTCCATCATGCTATGAGCTTTAACCTGTAACAGCTTGGAAATGTTACCTATGGGATTTTATCTTGGAAAATGTGTGCAATGTGTTAGATTTGTTTATTTAAAGTTTAATTTTGGTTATTTTGCTTTAGTTTATAAGTTTATATTGAGATTGTTTGTTTATTATTTTGATTTGATTCGTTGCTTGTCTGTTTGGCATTGAATGTTTGCCATTTTGTTAATTGTTGGAAACTGCCCTGGGTCCCGTTGAGGAGACAGGGTGGGTTATGAATAAAGTATTTTTTTTTCTTGTCAGGAACGACTTGAGAAACTGCAAGTTGCTTCTGGTGTGAGAGAATTGGCTGTCTGCAAGGATATTGCCCAGGGGATGCCCAGATGTTTGATGTTTTACCATTCTTGTCAGAGGCTTCTCTCATGTCCCACATGAGGAGTTGGAGCTGACAGAGGGAGCTCATCCGCTCTCCCCAGATTCGAACTGCCAACCTGTCAGTCAGCAGTCCTGCTGGCACAAGGTTTTAACCCATAAAGTATTGTTATTGTTATAATCATCATCACCACCACCACCACCACCACTTTATGGGCTATTATGCCCCCAAGTTTATTGCCTGGGGAATTCTGGATGATGGAAACCAATCATCATCATCATCATCATCATCTTCCCTATAAACCCTGACTTGGAGCTAGCTTCCAACACAACTTGTATTTGTGAACAAGTCCTAACAAGATTATTTAGTGAAAAAGAAGTTGGTGGAAGTAGGAACTTGGAGATGACAAAAACAAACAACACACATATACACACACATACACACACACACGCAAGCAAGTGGTAAGGAGGAGTGATTGCCTGCTATCTGAATGATGCAGCATAGAGCACCCAACTCAGAAGACACCGGTATCTAATCAGGAAAAGGAATGCTACTCTGCAGTGGCTGATATGCAAAAAAAAAATAATAAAGGTCTCTCCCGGATTTAAAACATTTTCTAGCTTGCTGCTGCATTATTACTCAGCAACACAAGGTTTCTGGAACCAAAAGACACAAGCTTGCCTCATAGCACATTTAATCTATTAGAATCCTTTTTCTCATTCCTTTTTCTCCAGCCAGGGGGTGGGGGCGGCAGAGAAGAGAGATACACAGAGAGGCTCTGGTTGGCAGGATCGTACTGATCTTTTCCGTCACCTCAAGCTAAAAACAGAAGCGATACATCACCAGTGCCTCTCAGGCTTCCAGTCTCAAGGATCCTTCTGCCACATTTATCTTCACAACAAACTCAAGAGCTCTTTACTCCTTTTTAACAGAGAGATTATCGCCACAGCTGGGCAATACACAGCCCACTGACACACACCCAGGCTCTAATATGAACACTTGGAAACGTTATTAGCCCTGCAGAACTGAGTGGCAATTTGGTCAGTGTTCGCACCATGCATTTGCTGCACAGCGGTGGTCTTCGGTCAGCAACTTGTAGTCTATAAGAAAGGCTGCAGCTTAGTGGTAGATCATATATTCTGTATGCAGGAAATCCCACGTTCACTCCCTAGCATCTCTGGGCAAGACAGAACCATTTTTGAAATGCTGGGAAGATCTTGCAGTCTATCTGGATAACAGTGAGTGGGATGACCCAATGGTTGGACTCAGTATAAGACTGCTTTCTACATTTTGGACTAGGAGTAGTGAATACTTCCCACATTCCAGTTAGGGAAGGGTTTCTGGGTTGCAGAGAGCATGTGTGGAGACAAAGTGAAACGGGTTAAGGCCAGGCATACATCTTGACAAAATGATGCTGTAGCACACCATCAGACATTCAAAAACT
Organism: Anolis carolinensis; assembly: GCF_035594765.1. Classification (NCBI taxonomy): domain Eukaryota; kingdom Metazoa; phylum Chordata; class Lepidosauria; order Squamata; family Anolidae; genus Anolis; species Anolis carolinensis. Next base: position 175,367,878 of record NC_085844.1, read on the forward strand.
TGCTAGTCTACCAACCTGAGTGTCTGTGTTGTTTAAAACCTTACCAGGCTCAAATAAGAGTTCATGTGCCAGGGCTGCAGGCTAGATCACATTTTATATGTAAAACCTTCCCAGACTTTAAATAGATCCTAAGCTCTGATCACTGATGAGAGATAAGGACAGATACAGCTCCACTTGTGGGTGGCAAACCTCCTGGGGTTGAAGTTTCCCTTCCCAAATACTAGACTGTCTTTTGCCAGATGAACATAGCCTGAGTTAGAAGTAGTTCCCGGTAAACTCATAGTAACCAAGCAACCATACTTAAGATCCCTCTTACTTTACTGAGAGTCATACAGGCCGTGGATTCTACAGCAAGCTAAACTGTAAGGAAAATACCATGACCTTTTGATCCCTGACTCTCTTACTGAGATAGATATACTCTATGTGTTTAAGCCAGGCATGGGCAAACTTCAGGTCTCCAGGTGTTTTGGACTTCAACTCCCAGAATTCCTAACAGCCAGTTTGCCCATGCCTCGTTTAAACTAATGCAGCCAAGGGCACATCATATAGTAATTTGAGTGTTGGACTAGAAATCTGGGAAACCAAGGGTTCAATAATTAATTAACCATTAAAATCCACTGGGTAACCTTACTCAAGTCACACTTTCTCAGTCTAAAAAGTAAGACGATGGCAACCCTCTTCTAAATAAATCTTTATTGGACTGGATGGCCCATGAGGTCTCTTCCAACTCTACTATTCTATGATTCTATGATTCTATGATCCAAGAAGGCCCTCAGATGTGGCTACCATCAGAAATAACGAAGGTACACAACAATTAAAACATCAATCATTTCTTTTCCTGTGTAAAAATGATATCACCATGAAATGGCAAAATTATAACTCACTTGATGTTAGGAAGAAAGCATAGTGTATTTGAGACAGTAAATATGCAAAGGGATCTTGTAACACCTTAGAGGCTACATCAGAACAAAGCTGGTAGCTTTTGTAGACTGAGGCCCCTTCTGCACTGCCATATAAAATCCAGATTATCTGCTTTGGACTGGATTATATGGCAGTGTAGACTCATATAACCCAGTTCAAAGCAGATAATGTGGATTATCTGTTTTGATCATCTAGATTTTATGGCAGTGTAGAAGGGGCCATACCACCTCACCACACTGGGATTTTTTGACCCCCTTTTTCCTCTTTGGGATGGGGCCTGTCAAGTGACATCAGAAAACACTGGCTTGGCCTTGCCTCCATTCCTACTGAAGCAGCGAGGAAGCTTTGCAAGATGCTTCCTCACTCACGATGGAGAAGTAAGTGGGGTTTGACCCTAGTTTTCAAGCACCTAGCACAAAATAGGTGAAATGGCTGTGATGGTAATGACCACCATTTAAATAGATGGAAGATTTAGACAAAGATTGGTAAATAACTACAAAGTAAGAGAGAAATTTCTTTCTTATGCCTGTGGAGCTCCCACATTTTTGGTGCCTTTCCCCCATCTGATGGAGAAAGGCCAATGCAGCTACATGCATTGCCATCCTTTCTCCCATCTGATGTCCTGTTGTCCTCGTCTGATGGGGGAAAGAGGGAGGGCAGGTGGGGTGCCACAAGGCACCTCACTTGCCTGCTGTTTTGCTAGCAATTGAATTGCTGGTGAAATGGAGCAACATGTGAAGAGGTCCTTAGTCTACTTCCTCAGATAAGAGCAGTGTAAAGTTAATGTATGCTTGCTAGATGTTTAATTGAAATGATAAGATCTTCAACTTGTTTCCCTTCTATTGAAACTTCTGGTAAGTGACTGTATGAGGGAAAAATCGCCTCTCTCAAATCCCTATTTGCCACTATCAATGTAGACAGAAAAGTTGTGGTATTTCTTCACAAATTCTTCTGAAGCATCCTGCAACACATCCTGACTGTTGAAGACATCCATTGCAGGGCTCTCATTTTCACAATCGGTTCCACATACCACAGTTTTACTGGAAATTATTCTATATGTTGTTTATGGACTCTGTAAATTTCCCCATATGGAAGCCATCCACACTTTCACAGGTACACTGGAAGCAATAGAGCTTACAGAAGGGGTTAGCAATATGTGTTCTCCCAATATTTGCCTGCAACTCTCATTAGCCCTAGCCAATATAATTAAAAATAAGTGATTACGAAAGTTGTGATTCCACATCATATGGAGAACTACAAGGTGTCCTCATCATATATGTACAGACAGAGCTAGCAGTTTTGCACAAGTGCACACACATATTCTCCAAAGTCCACAGGCATAAGAAAGGAACTTCTCTTTTACTTTGTGAGAGAAATTGATCCCTTGGAAGGGAAATTCATTTCTGCAAGAGTTATCATGGGGAAAAAGTGTCTCTCCACAAAAGCTTTATCGCTAATCCTTGTTTCCACAACAAGCCAAAATTATTAAAATCCAATGATCACAGGGACAAAAAGTGAGGTGAAATCTTCTGAACAGGGGCACAGACAGCAAAACAACCCCTTCCCTATGCTATCAAAAGCTAAACAATATATACTCTTGGCTGGAGTTACACTTTAAAATGTACTTGTTTTGACTTACATACAAATTCAACTTAAGAACTAACCTACAGAACCTATCTTGTTCAAAACTTGGGGACTGCCAGTACTGTACATACTCTGAGTGTATATTTCTGACTTTCCCTTTTCAAAACTTTTGTACAATGGTACATTTTTGTAGAGGAAAAACTTTTGATTGTAGAAAGTTAAACTTAGAGTACTATTTATCAAATGGGAAAATCTAAAATGTTGTTATTACCTAACATCTGGTAAGCCTATTCTAGATGATGTGAAGATATAAATCAATCCTGATGTTTGTCAGATGTGAGGAAGTTGTTTTAGTCTTATCAGCAAAAGGCCACTCCCACTAGAAGCAATTTCGTTGTGCTAATGGATCTAGGTACTGCAATAATGAAGGCTCTAAAAAATCTAGCTAAAGATTACAAGGTGCATTTAGGGCACTGGTTGAAAGGCTACACAAGTTTGTTTGTTTTTTTTAGGAGAGAGGCAATGAACTGGATAGAGAAGAATTATACAATAGTGGAAAAGTGATATGTTGTATTAATATTAGGAAGTAAAACTGTTCTTCACAGAGATATATTACTATTCTGTGGCAGAACAACTGCTTTGCATGCTGGATGTCCCAGCTTCAGTCCCTGGGGCTAAAATATCTGAATATGCAGAAAACTGGACAATTGTCTCCCTCACCCAAAGTTTTGGAGGTTCTTCATAATTTTGAAGCAAATAATAGGTTTCCCCACATTTTGGGAAGGATGGGGTCATACAGTTAAAGGGTGTGTGTGTGGCCTTCCGGCATTCTATGGGGGACACTAGTAGCCACCTCATCACAAGGGCACATTTTTGGTGAATACACTGGCTCTGCCCTACATCACCCACGGAGCCCACTCACACCCATCAAATGATGCTGGTGGGGATTCGTGGGTGCTGTAGGGTGGAGCTGGTGCATGCCGCCATGGCAGCAACACGGGAGACTTCCTATGTTGCCATAGGAAGCCATGGGGGGAAGATGCACAGTCAATGCTTCTCCACATGGGATCAATGAAATCTGGAGTTGGGTGATGTGAGGCATGGGGCGGCAGATTCCCGATGCCTCCCCCTCCCCCCCTCGACAACAAGAGATGACATGTAGCGATTCTGGCGGCTGTGTGGCAAAGTCGAAGGACTTTCTTGAAATATATTGTTTTTTTTTCATGTCAGCAGCAACTTGAGAAACCAAGTCGCTTCTGGTGTGAGAGAATTGGCTATCTGCAAGGGCGTTGCCCGGGGGATGCCCAGATGTTTGATGTTTTACCATCCTTGTGGGAGGTTTCTCTCATGTACCCACATGGGGAGCTAGAGCTGATAGAGGGAGCTCACCCACTCACCCCAGATTCGACGTGCCGACCTGTCAATCAGCAGTCCTGCCGGCACAAGGGTTTAATCCATTTTGCCACCAGGGGCCCCTAGTACAGTGATGATTCATACACAAACAAATACACATCCACTTTGTCAAACAAATTTTTTTAAGGAAAGCAGCAAAGTGGTTCAATCAGGAATAGAGGCACACTAGTCCTAAAGCATGTGTAAGTCACCAGAATAAGAGGTGCTGGGCAAAACCACTGAGAGAATGCAAGGCAGAATTACAAGGAACTACACAAGACCAGCAAAATACAGGGTGTTTGAAAAAGAACTCCCTACTTTTAAGTTAAAACACATTAAAACTAGGGAGTTCTTTTTCAAACACCCTGTAGAGAGACCTTCACTGAGCCCCCAAATTAAAACATATATTGAGGGGGCACTGCATTCTGCAAAATTAAGTCTGGGCATGGGATGCCTGACGCCACACTGTGATGTCACCCACAAGACAAGCAACAACTGCACAGTTTCTTAACATGGGCATTTGTATAGAAATAAAAAATGAATTTGGAGAGATTTGTCTCCTGTAAACTTCACCAAGTGACATTATGTTGTAGCAATGCTAAATGGGGAAAGGTAACATTTGCCTCCTACAGGCTGGCACCAATTGAAGCAAAGTGACATCATCCCTTACCAGACTCCCAGATCATGTTTACACTAATGATAACAATAGCCTGGTCAAATAAGTTCAGACAATTCCTGGTGCAAGGCCACAAAAGGAATGGAAGTTATTGCTAGGATTTGACCTTGGATCTAGTCTCACAACCCTAACCAAATAAATCACATAGAGACTTGTCTCTGGTTCACTGATTTCTAAAATCCCACCCACATTACTTGAATTTGCTCAGAAATACAATGCTTTTGGATAGAAAACCTAGTTATATTTCCTAGCATCATACACCATGGGACTGAAGGCTGAGCCGCAACACTAGGAATCATGCAGCCAAGAAAGAAGTATACAGTTATGGGTCAGTAAGTACAGCTTCCCAGAGCTCTGATTTGCAAAGGCTGTTCTGGTTTGACATAATAATTCCAGCTCCTTATTCAAAGCTGCAGGCTCCTCGCTGCTTTTCTCTTGGGCACACTTCCTGCTCTCCGATCTATTCAGAGCGCTAGCTTTCGCGGTGAGGTAATCAGCATTGTTTCAAGAGTGATAAGCACCAACTTGACAACCCCGGAGACTGCAGATCTTCTCTCCCATAGAAAGGCAGCGGTGGGTGTTGGGAAAGGAGGCAGCAGATGGGGAGAGAATCTCAAAACCTTGGCATTTCACAGTTGCTTGGTTCAGATGACTGTCTGCCTGAAAACTGGACAATGAAAAAAGTACAGAGGGAAAGAATAAACTCAGGATGTGGTGTTGGAGAAGAGTTCTGTGGATACCATGGACTATTAAAAAGACAAACAAGTGAGTTGTAGAGGCAGTCAAACCTCTAGAGGTCATTATGACTAAAGTGGGGTTGTAATACCTTGGCCATAGACATGACCCTTGAGAAAGAATAATGATGTTTGGTAAGGCAGAAAACAGGAAAAAGAAGACGTCTACATTGCAGATGGTTAGATTCAATCAAGAAGACTTGGCTCAGAGTCTGCAAGACCTGAGTAGAGTGGTTGATGATGGGGGACTTGGAGGTCTCTATACCGTCATAAGTCGAAGTTGATGTCAGCAGTTAACAACAACAAATAGAGAGAAAGCTACATGCCTCCACATACTAACAATGCCCTATAATGTTACCAAGGATTTGAAATATTTGACCTATTTACTAGAAACTCAAAAGGGGTTAATGATTTATTTTTCAGCAGTTAAAGTCAGTGCAGCTGATGGCTTCTGGGTCAGGGGTGGGGTGACCCACTTTGGTTGCTGCCAGTGGTTAAAGGGAACACTGCTTGTACTTCACTGTCCTTCCCTTTGTCAGTTGTTTCCATTTTCTTCACTGCTCTTGTCCTCTGCCACAATGGTTCTCAATCTTTAGTTATCCAATTATCCTCTTTCTGATTTCAAGCACAGAAGCTTCAACCAGCCATGGGCAGAGGTTGAGTATTCTGGGATTTTAAGTCCAAAATATCTAAGGAACTAAGAAATGAGAGCCAGTGTTCTGCAGCAGCAAACAGCCAATTTCACGATAATGTGGAAGTTAGTAGCCTAGATATTTTTGAGTTATGATATGCAGTAATAAAAGGGAGGTCTTTCTGAATATGTGATATACCACTCCACACATATGTGCACACACTTAACCATTTCTGGTGTCCACTGCAATCCCATGTCTACCAAAATGTTGCTGCAAAAGGTCATTGTTTGCCAAGTGCCCTGCTTATTGAATTGCTTATGAATACGCAATAAAAGAAGCTATTTGTGAGAGGAACTATAACAATTTGCATCTTTCTGTAACCAATAACATTCTATCCCACAACTGTGTAACTTTGCTTTAATAATTGCAGCTTTAGTGTCACTCAGTCAGGGCACCTGAAATAGTTTCTGTCCACAAAGGCTTGTGCTGAAATAATATATACAAAAAGGTGCTGCTAGATTCCCTCCACATCCTCACACTATTTTATATCCCCCTGCTTTTTTAAAATGCTAAAACAAACTAATAGGGCAATTTCTCTGAAAAGTACTAACAGTGTTGAAGCTGGAATGGCTTGATAAGTCTCAAGATAAATAACATGGTATCCATTTTGATAGAACCAATTCACAGAGCTGAATGCATATGCAGTAAAATGTAAATAAAACAACAGTATACAATATCTTCCTAATGGACTACATTAAAAAATACAGATTTTCAGCTGGACCTGGAGCAGCAAGGCATTTCTTAGGTTCTTAAGCAAAAGCTCAAACTCAACACATATTGGTGCATTTAGAGACCTTGAATCTTAACATTCACACCCTCAATTAAAACATGCTTACCCTGAGACATAGAGATTATAGCTTTACAAAAGAGAAACATGCAGCCATCTCTTCCTCGTGCACATTGTACAGTAGTTATAAAAAATTGGACCACAAATTATGAATTATTGGAAATATGAGACACATCTCCATTGAGACATACAGCGAGAGAGCGAGCCTTTGTCCTGTAGGAACCATTATTTGCTCTGGAAAGTTGCTTCATCACACCTTGGACTCCAGGAAATGATGCCCCCAAATTGCCATAATATTTTTACAATGAACTGGAATGCGTGGGGAAAACACAATGGGTTTACATCAGAACTCCTGGGTCCTCTTTCCTATTTTCACCTGATATGATGTGGGAACATTTCTGTTTTCATACTCCAAGCCAGATCCATCCCTTGCAAACCCATTGAGATAATCATCATCCTAAAGCACCCATTGTCTATCTTGGATGAACCCATTGTGTCCACCACAGCCAAGATATTAATCCCAATATTGATTGCAAAACTACAGTCCTTTCCTATTGGGCCCCTATTAGGGGTGGATCAATAAATAGATACACTCTTTAAAACAATCCAATGACAGTTTATTTGAGTTTCCCGCCACAATAAAAATCAACTAGTGGTGACGCCTGAGGAAATCCCATACCCAGGCATGTAGCGGGGGGGGGGGGCTTCAGCCCCCCCCCCCCGAAATTCTCAGGGCGGTCTGCGAGATTACATTTACATTTATTATTTAAACTGTTATGTTTATTCATATCATGATCTGATCACCATGCTCAATATATCCCATATGCATGGGGGTATTGGGATAATGATACAAAAGGTTTGCTAGGGTAGATCCTGTCTCACCCAGACTCAGCCCCCCCCCCCCCCACCCGAATCAAAATCCTGGCTACCCTACTGCCCATACCAATTACAAAGCGGATCCTAGCCAGACAGTTTCTGAACCAATGCCGGTATCTGGAATAGCTTTCAAATGAAATAAGTATCCTTTCTGGCCATTGAGAAAAAAAACCTCTGATTTTGTCTTCAACCCATCATTCGGTCTTCTAGAAAACTAGATATGTTCGGGGCCCTTTCCCATGATACTTGTGGATGTTGAAATCACATAAGACAGTTCTTATGTTCAAAGTGCTATAGACATAATAATTGTGAATAGCCGTGCCAAAATCTACTGAAGAAGCCAGCTGGTGATGGACATGATTTATCGAAACAATTGTCTTATTTTGTCCTTGGCCATTTTTTGTGAAGTAACCTTGAACATGAGCAAATAACTGGCAATGTATTTCCTTATAATTCTTTAGAGTTTTCACAACACTTTTAGAAGCTGGTTTTAGAATGATATATCCTACACACATCGCAACCAATGGGGAGACATCCACCCTGAATTGATTTGGACAAAACTCGCAGTATGCAGCACTGGACTTTACAGGCAGGTATTGAAAATAAAATATGTGGGCTGCCTTCGCTCATTCCCAATGTTGTTGGTTCAGGAATGGAAAATGATTGTTACCTCACACTCCTATCAGTGTTTGCACATCAACATTATTTGCTACAGTCAAAAGTTTGTAGTGTAATGAACTATTGTATACTGAATGCATTGTTATAGATACAAACTTTCCAGCTCTGTACAGGACCAAACTATGTTTGATGGATCGACGCCAATGATTTAATTCAGAGACTGGAAATGTCACCTTTTGGGGTACCATTTCTATAACCTACAGTCGGTTGGGTACGATAGGAGCCATAGTCCAAAATGGATTTTTTCCAAACTGTGGAGTGATTGTGCACTTTCTCCACTCATTTATATAGCAGCGGGGTGGGAGCAGAAGTGAAGAGACACTAACTCTTAGATCAAAAGGATAGCTGAAACCACCACCCACTATCTCCCCATGCTCTGTCACCCCAGGCCAGCTTCAGCATCAGAGGCAAGTCAGACTGAGAGAAGAGAGCCTGGGGCAATGTAGCAGAGAGAGGTTACGCTTTGGGGCGGTAAGGGAGAAACTTGGCTCCCCTTACCTTTTGATGTAAAAATGAGAGACATTCTCCACTCACGGTTTGTACATGAATTAGCAGACACATGAACCAACATGGCTCCTTTTTACATCTGCTTTGGCTCTTGGAGGGAAAGGAATTCCAGTTTTTTTGTCTTGAATCCTTTCCTTTCAGACGCAAGTAGAAATTCAACATCCCACCTATTCCACATGCAAACACTCCTTCCCAGGTTTTTCCAATTTTGCCATCTGCAAAAAAGGCAAGCCTATTTTTCGTGTGTGTGTGTGTGTGTGTGTGTGTGTGTGAGAGAGAGAGAGAGAGAGAGAGAGAGAGAGAGAATCCCACCACTAAGCTTTGCTTTTCAGCCCGCCACTATTGCCAGAGCCAGTTAACATGCAACATCCAATCCATCAGGAAGGACTGGATCTTCCAACAAGAAAATTATCAGATGGAGACACACTGGGTTTTACTGATATGATAAACAGGAGACTGCTTAGTACCATGACTCACCTATGCCTTGGGGCAAATCCAAACTGGAATTTCTCTCTGTTGCTCTCTTTTGTGCAGCAGAGAGAGACAGAGAGAGAGCCAAGCCTAATGTTTGGGATCTCTGCCAAAATTAAACTTCTACATGCCAAGGAAACCCAAAATCTATAGAGAAAGCAAGTCATGCAGATGAAGGAATGTTACTTGTTTGCTAACATTGGCGTTTCGGCCTACAAGTCCCATCGGCCCCAACCTTACATGGCCAATGTAAGGAAATGTATTCCAACACATCTGAACGGCCAAAGATTCTCAACCCTACCATGACCAGGGTTGCAAGATGCATTCAAGTGGCCACATTTGTTTGTAGGATTTGTGCCATCTTGACAAGAATTACAATGTGTGGAAAGAATAAGGCAGATCCCACCAGGAGGCCACCCGACTGCCAGCAACCAGAATGGAGGGAAATGTTGTAAACGCAGCAGCATAATCACTTCCAGGCCAAGACCTGAGCCAAGAGCAAATTTAAAAACGAACTAATGTTCCACATGTCCTCATAAGATAGAAATGACTGTACTAGAAATTACAATCAGTGCACTACATTTTTGCCTTACCTGAAGTTTAGTTTTGTTAATTCTCAGTAATTTTGCACGCCTTGTTCTCCAGAAGCACCCATACATCCCGCAAGGGTTTTTCTTTTGTGGCATGTTGTGCTTTCTTCCTTTTCAGACAATTGCCTGTAGACAAAAAAGATACATTAATTTAGCATCCTTTGGATATGTCTAATTCAAAATTCAATGTCCCTGTCCTTCTCTTGCAGCCACTTCCTTTAGCAGTACCACAATCCCCATGTTGACCAAAATGAGTTATTAATTTTGCCAAGGATAAAGGGCAAAAGTACTGCTATTGCAAAACAACCAAGCATTTCATCCCTGGAAAAGACAATGACATTAAGGCAAGGAAACAAGGTGTGTTCTCCTTGGGAAATCTCTGTTTCTTTTGGTTCCAATGGGGAGGCAAAGTTATTTTATCTAAACACTTTATTCATCTGATGTGTATCCACAGGCTTCTTTGTCAAAGAAGCTCCTTCTTACAAAGTCTTTTTATGACCTCCAAATGCACCTTTTCCTTGTTGTCCTCTGGTCAGCTAGCTGTTTCTACCAGTATCAGCATTGGGAGTGTAATAAAGGAGAGTTGGAAAAGCAGGCTTTATGTTGTTTTGCAGCAGCCTTTGTGCAGTAAAAAAATGCAAAAAGCTCCAGCTGGGAAAGGGTGGGATACTGCTTTAACTGATCCTACAGAAGTCACATGTATCTGCCTACAACAGGCAAGGTAAGCAGCAGGTGACTTCATGATCCCTTACTGAACATGCATGAAAAGAAAAACGGGAGAAAGCGGAGAAAGCAGATAAACCTGCTTTACTAGGTACTCCCAGCATGTAAAAATAACAAAACAAAAAAAAAACCCATGAGAGTTGCAATGTGTTGGACTTCATTAAAGTTCCCCCTTCACAACCTTGGCAGAGTCACCAACACCCCTTTATCCCTTTCCTGCCAGAATCGGCACTTCCTAACAAGGGCCTGTTTCAAAGAAACAGAGCCAATTCTGTTTACACACCTATAAAATACACAGAGCGAACAGCCAAAGCAAAGTCCCAGTTCACATGGGCTAATCACAGAGTACACATGCGATATTAAAAGACAACCTTTCAGCTTTGGACAGAGCTGCTGCTAGTGTCCACCTCTAAACAATTCCGGTCTACCATCCACATACAAAAGGACCAGCCTTGTCCCAGTTTTGTCTTCTCTTAGCCAAGGAAATGTAACAATTTAATTACATTCCAGCTTGCTGCAGAGGAATCTTACGTTGTATCTGTATGCCAGCTTTTAACTCTCCACCAACTTATTTATTTTCATTGAAAGCTGCTGAATTATAAGTTTAAAATCCCAAATTTTAAGTTAAGGAGTAACAGATTAAATTAAATGGATGTACAGATGAATAGGCTTAGAAAAGTGGGTACTTTGAGGCACTAGATCTATATAGGAACACAGATGCCTGCATAAGGAGAGGTGACATCTCTGACGTCACTGGAGAAAGACTTGATTATATTAAATAGCTTTAGGACAGTGCTGTGAGGAGAGAAATTGAACTTTGCGATATTTTTCTACAGTTGACACAAGAACACATGATCCCAGGTCAAAATGGGTTTCCTCTGGATTTTCAGTGTAACTTCCTCTTTTCCTCTAATCATATTCATCATTGGGTTTCTGTGAGTTTTTCAGGCTGTATGGCCATGTTTCAGAAGCATTTTCTTCTGACGTTTCGCCCACATCTATGGCAGGCATCCTCAGAGGTTGTGAGAGAATGCTTCTGGAACATGGTCATACAGCCCGGAAAACTCACAGCAACCCAGTGACTCCGGCCATGAAAGCCTTCGACAACTCATATTCATCATTATTTTTCTGCTCCTATGTAGGCCTCAGGATAGGCAATCTTTGGGCTTCCAGATGTTTTGAGAGTCACGATTCCTTATCCTAAGGTATGCAAGAGTCTCATAGAAATAATTGAGAATTACAGATTTCCATACTTTGATGGTGGGGGTAGACAATCACAAAGAGAAATGTGGGGGAGATGAGTTTCTCTGATATCTGATATCACTAGATGGAGTAGAGAACAGCAAGAATAAAAAGGATAAGTGACTACCTAGCACAGTACTGCTCCAGCATGTGTTTTACTGCAACCCTTCCTCCATCTCTTTCCATTCTGCTCTGGAACTTTGCGTAAACAAACAATCTCAGGCTCAGTGAGATGATGAAATGTGATGAAACAAACCTTTCTACATGGTAAGGCCCACCACCTTTATGGAGTTGGGGCCAGACACAGTTTTGCTCGATGCAGACCTATTAAAATCCATGGATCATAGGCACTTTGCAAATGAAACTATGAATAAATGTGGACCCAACTTTTGTGGTGGCGGCAGCAGGGAAAGCACAAGCGCCATTTCGTTAATACGGGTTACCCATTACCTTACAATGAGGCAATTTGATCATAACCATCATTCCATGATTGCCTCTGATCAAGCTGACAAAAAATATTTCAAAAGATGTTTTGAACCACATCTTCCGAATAATGTTTCTCATGGTAGACATTCAAGATAGACTGTCCCTAACAGAGTTCCTCTCAAAGAAAAAGCAATGGAGTTATATAGAGCTTTGCTCACAACTTTCTAAAATAATGCAAGGGTTGTAGGAAATTTGTAAGTACCTGGGGGGTGGAGGGAGATGTGCCAAGCCATTTACCATGTATAGGTTGACCTCGTATACATGTCAAGAGCAGGTTTTGGAGCCAAGATTGTGGATTTTGGTATGGCTCATGAATGCCTCACCAATGCCATCTCAGGGGGACACCTATCCCTGGCCACTGCTACCATTTTGCCTCCCAAACATCGAGAAAGCGTAGAAGTGGCACTATGGTGGAGAAAGTAAAAAGATCTGGTGTTTCTTTAAAGTTCTCCTGAACTAGTATCTTGCCTTTCACACCTCTACTCAGTGAAAGGGAATAGTTATTTTTAAAAATAAGAGTTAAAGTACAGCACTCACATTGACCCTTGGATAGGTCGAAGCAGGGTTTTGGAATTGATTTTTTGACAAAAATTTCTAAATCTATACATAGGCATGTAGTGAAATAAGTTTCTTACACGCCCATGTACTGACAATATTGGGGTGAGTATAGATTATCAAGATTCTAGTTTACACTGTGTCTGTCTCCATGAACCTGTATCATGTTTCCTGGTAGACTCAAGATCAAGTAAGATTGGAAGAAGCTTGGGCCAAGAACAAGCTTTTAGTACATAATTTCATGGCCACAAGGCAAGCAAGGAACATCATTTGTGCAAATCTTTTGTCTTCTCATTTATGTCAGATTCCTGAAAATGCCTATTTTGCATTCCCTGAGTGGGTGGAAGTTGGAGATACAGTCTTATACCCAGCCAGTTTTCTTTACCAAGTGAATAATGGATGTATGTGTGCTGTTGTTTGAATCTCTTTTGATTTATCCATTGAGTACACTGGAGGAAGCAAACACTGGTGGGGAGGGTGGAATTTAAGAGTTACAGTATGTCCCTCAGACTTGCATACACTGTGAACCCCTGCCCTGTTTCTTAGCAAGCTTTTTGATCGTGTCAGAAGTGACTTGAGAACATACTGCAAGTTGTTTCTGGTGTGGGAGAACTGGCCGTCTACAGAGACGTTGCCCAGGGAACGCCCAGATGTGTTAGCTAAGAGGCTTTTCTCATGTCCCTGCAAGCTGGGGCTTACAGAATGGAGCTCACCCCATCTCGCAGATTCAAACTGGCAACCTTCAGGTCAGCAACTCAACCTTTGGGTCAGCAGTTGGCTGGCACAAGGTTTTAACCCACTGTGCCACCACAACTCTCCTCAGCAAGTGCTCCTCACCAGGTGGGCCATGGAGGAGCCACATCATACCATGGATAGGAAAGAAGCCATATCAAATGCAATTGATGATATTGTTTCTTATTACAATTTCAGTAAATTAGCAACACATGCATACTTTCCAACTGTCCCAGTTTGACAGTCCCAATTAAACTTTTCAACTGTTTTTTAAACCTACCAGCTTCTTTTCTCCTCTCACCTTCCCCTTCAAACAAAGTTATTTCAATTGGAGCAAACTGAATTCAAAACACAAAAAAATAGGTCTGCATTCAGTGGAGGGAGACAAAAGACAGGGGTTTCCTCAGGCAAAAGCAAACTGCTACTGCTTCCCCTAGCATATGTGTTCTTCCATATTAAAAACGCTGTCTTGACCATACTCTGGTATTGTTTGGCCACATATATCCCAGCTTTTTTCTGTGAAATGTTGTAGGGCATACGGAAACGGCCTTCTGTTTTGAGTAAAACCCATCCTGCTCTGTTCCAAAGCACTACTGCCCTTCGTGTTCTTCTTGCCCATTATTTAAATAACTTCAGCGAAGCAGCAAAACTCAGGTTCCCTGCTGTGTTAGCTTCCTGAACACCAAATAAATCAGGTCTGCTCTGACCACTGTCTCTGTGGCCCATTCTTTCAGGGGGAAATAAACAGTCTAAACCAATGAGGCCCTTATAATGTGAAAAGTGTGTGTGTGTGTGTGTGTGAGAGAGAGAAAGGGGGTGGGTTGAAAGGAAGAATATAAAAAAGAAAATTGACAGCACAGCTTTTCATACTATATATAACATTGTTTGTCACCATAAACATCACACTCAAAATGTCACATGGACATAGGACTGGATTCAAGTGTAAAACACTGACACAGAATTAAACCAGAATTGAGTGTGAAAGCGAGGGGAGTCAAAGCAGTAATAGGAACTGTTTGAAGTTTGGGGCCATTGGGCAGGGAACACGCTGAAATACGCTGACATACACATGCGCCGTTCTTCATGTTGTGAGGTTAATAGCATCTATCTGAAAAATGCCACTTTTCAAACTTGCTGTTAGCATCGATACTTGCCCCACAGCCAGGGGTGTGTGCATGTGTGTTTTAAGGACCACATACATTGAGAAGCCAGTGGCTCAACTGTTGTCTTTGTAGTAAGTCTTGTTTTTTATTGGGAGCTGAACTCTCAACAGCATGGATCATGTTTTATTTTAAAGAGTGGTTTTCCTTGTGAGTTATGCATTTTTGCTTAACACACACAGCTCAATAAACAACCGTTCTTACACAATTGAACTAGGGGCCAAAATGTTGTATTCTTCCAACTCTGTCTGATGTAGGCACCCTCCACATGATATCGAACTCCTAGTGTTCTTCACCATTAGTTTATGTTGGCTAAAGCTGATGGGAATTACATTCCAACAACATCTAACCATGCTTTTCTAATTCCTACCCAGTGTGCCCTTCCCCATGCTCCTAAATTTGCCCCATGTGATGCCAGCACAAAAGATAAGAAGAGGAGAAAGAAAAATGGGAGAAATGGGTAGGGAAAATGTGACAGAGCTGAGCTTTTCACACTGTATGTCACAACACATTAGTGTGTCAGCTGCAATGTGTAGTTGTGTCACACAGATGTAATGAGAAGGCTCTAAATCTGCGCTAAATAAGCAAGAAATCCTATCTTTTGAAAAATATAAATAAAGACTTTTCATTTGATATGTTATGACCCCATACATTTCATTAATAAAAATTTATGTGCATATCCATATCTTTTATAAGGGGCTGGTTTAATCTCCAGTATGCTAGTAAGACTGAATTACTGTGTCACAAAATGATGCATGTCTAAAAAGTGTGAACATGAAATGTTTGGAATGGTCTGGGATTGAGGCTGTTTAAAAGGAAGGAAGAATCACATCAATTAACAGCGTATTTTGTCCACAATGCAGACTGTTGCATCCATACCAAGAAAGAGGTACAAACTATGGCCTGCAGTTCCCACGTTATATCTTCTAGAGCAGGCATGGGCAAACTTCAGCCCTCCTTGGCTGTTAGGAATTGTGGGAGTTGAAGTCCAAAACACCTGGAGGGCTGACGTTTGCCCACGCTTGTTTTAGAGCCTAGTATTACTTTTTTTTAGAAGTTTAGTCCCGTATTAATAAGCTAAAATGTGTGTGGGAACAACAGCTCCAACATTAGTTACTGTATACTGTTCATAGTGCTATGTCTCCCTGCTGCTATTCTTCAGCATTTCTAGCATCAGTGAATAGTGTCAAACTATGAGGGGTGCAAAAGGGTTGGTTAAAAATCAATCAATGAAAGAAAGCTTATATGGAATTTGGAGGAAATAACACTGTTCTTTAGTAGAGTTATTAATATTATAGAACAGGGGGGTTGTAAATCTAGAGATAGCAGCATAGACTTCAAAACAGTACAGTAGGTCTGATTATTGCACAAGCTTACTGAACATAGTATCATTTATATGTGTTCTGGAGGACACGGAGAATTGTTCTAAGCCTCCAGAAACTGACCATAGAATCGTGCTAGAGGCTGACAAAAACTTTCTCTAGGCCTTTTCCAGGTCTTCCAGAACAATTCTATAGTATGCACCATTGGAAGTCCAAGTCATTGTTCATTTCATGTAAAAAAAATTGTTCCAGACTCCATGAAAATCATATGACATGAAGTATCCTGAAATTGATAACTCATGGAATACATAGGCCTAATGTTTCTATAGAGACAAAGAAGAATACATCAGACAAATAATTCAAACTACAGAAGGAATGAAAATATAATGGCCTCTTAGTAATTAAAGACATATACGTATCAAGAATATCTCAAAGAATTTTTTTTACTTAATCCACAATAGCTTTTATTGCACCTCCACCCTATTTTCAGTTATTTAGCTCTAATACAGGGCTGGTCTGGACAGTTTAAGACATAGGAAGCTTTATGTGTGAGCATAAGACATCACTAGTGGGTTTTAAATTAAAACAGTAGAGAGCCCATGATTCGACACAGTTTAAAATGAACCACCTTGAAGCTTACGTTCCTTTATTTCTTGCTTTTCTGTAGAACCGGAGATGTGTAGCATTGGAACCAAAGCAGAAGAGGCCATTATGGTGGGGAAGATATCACACCCATCAACATTAAAAATTGGACACATGCACCAAGCAACATAAGAGTGTGATCAAGATGGAAAATATTATTAATGAGAATGAACACAAAAGCCAAGACTGTGGTTTGTTTGTATCTGGGCCTTTTGGGAAAGTCAGGATTCTACCTCCTTCTCTCCTCCTCCTCCAAATTAATTGAATGCAAACTCCTTTTGCACTTTAAACTCAATTTACAGCAGTCAAAGAGAACAGAGGACAAAGGGTGCATTGTCCGTAGATGCCTCCAAGGTCATGTGGCCGGCATGACTTCATGGAGTGCCATTATCCTACAGCCAGAGCGGTACCTATTGATCTACTCACATTTGCATGTTTTCGAACTGCTAGGTTGGCAGAAGCTGGGGCTAACAGTGGGAGCTCATCCCGCTCCCCAGATTCGAACCTCTGATCTTTCGGTCAGCAAATTCAGCAGCTCAGTGGTTTAACTCACTTCGCCACTGGATTAACGATCCTTAAAACTCACTGAGGAGTAGCATTGGTGTAACTCTCAACTTGAGCTTCATCAAATGGTTGTTGTAAGGATGAAGGAAAAGGCCTGATACATCACACTGAACTAATTAGATGAAAGGTAGGACACCAGTGTAACTATTAATAAATAATACTCACACTGCAGAACATTGCCCAGCAACAATGTAACAGGTACTATGTCGCCTGATGACCAGTACCTGAATACATCAGTTACCTCCACTGAGAAAATGTGCTGAAAGAACTGAAAGCCGTGTAAGCTACCTTGGGCAAATCACACTCTCTCAGCCTCATAGGAAGGCAAAGACAAACTCCCTCTAAACAAATGGTTCTCAACCTGTGGGTCCCCAGGTGTTTTGGTCTACAACTCCCAGAAATCCCAGTTTTTCAGCTGTTAGGATTTCTGGGAGTTGAAGGCCAAAACGTCTGGGGACCCACAAGTTGAGAACCACTGCAAACAAATCTTACCAAGAAACCCCTGCAATACATTTGCCATAAGTCAGATACAACTTGAAGGCACACAACAGCAATCACCAAGAAAGCACTCCATAGTTGTAAACACCCTGAGAACCGAAACAGGGCTGCTAACAACATTACTTCTCATCTTGCTCTTCCCCATCGCTCATTGCTATTTGATATCTTTAGCCTTCTATGGCTCTTAATGTTGGTGGTTTCAAGAAGCGATTAAGCAAAAGGTGCTGAACATTTTTAGCAATGCTGGAGGTGAGACTCTAATGATTTTCATCATCTTTCTTCCTACCTTAAAAAATATTAACGTGAAGGGTTTGGATTTTTCTTTTAAATGAACAGCTGTATGCAAGAGACATCTAGGCTAGAAAGGTTGCAGTTTGGCTCTGTAATAGCTGTGCCTCTGTATTCCAGAGAAAACTGGTTTTGATTTGACTCTCAATTATGAGCCTTTAGAATTGCACTCCCATCACCCACCGAGTATATTTTTGCCTGATCTTTTCCTAACCTCATAAAGTGCAGTTAAGGCAGCCTGTGCTACATAACTGTGGATATCCATTTCAGCTGCATAATGAGAAACATACTGAAGTCCCACAGACCAAGGCAAGGAAACGCGAACTTTAGGCTTTACAGTCCAAGTAACGCTTGCATTACCTGGTATTGTGGCATTTAAAAGATCTGATTATGATGAAGCCTACCTGGGAATATAGGTTTAAAGTAAGTATTTTCCCCCCTTCAATCCTACCACCTCTTCCACCTTTCCATGGAAAGCTAAAACTGCTAAAGATTTGGTTGTTCCACTAAACTGTATGCCATGTAAGGGACTTGGTGGATTTCTTTGGTTTTGAAACAAGAAGGAAGGCCATTATTTAAGCAGCTGATGTTAAAAGCTTAACACGCTGATCTGGAGCTACCGTTACATGGAGTGAGGTGGCCGTCTTAGGGAGGAGATTTAGGTTGTCATTAAAGGGCAATACATGGTTAGTTATTAGTATATTGGGAGGGGATAATTACTATTAGGAACAGAAAGGTACATACAATATTTCAGGTGTCAAAATAAAGGTTTTTCTTTTTATATTTTTTATTTACAGCACAATGCCCATATCCGTATAGCCAGTATCCAAAGTTTCACTTATATATATCTGAAAAATATGTTCTCTCTAGGCATTTTCTAGGTCCTCCAGCACAATTCTAAGTAAGACATTCATTTCAATCATGTGTTATTATCCATGGTTTTGCATTCCTACAGTAAATCCATGAATGTGGGTGAGTCACATGATTCCCACCTGTTTTGGACAAAAGTTCTCCACCCGTACAGAATTTGTATATGATGTGAGCTTTATCTGACATCACATCTGAGGACTTGCTTATTCATTGTGTGTTTTCAAGACATTTCCAATGTATTGCAAGCTAAGGTGAATCTATCATGCGGCTTTCTTGACCATTTGTCTTTAAATGGCTTTACTTTCCTTTGAGGTTGTGAGAGTGTCTATTGCCCAAGGTCACTCAGTAGGGTTTCCATGGCTAAATGGGGATTTGAACTCTGGTCTCCAGAAGAGTAATTCAACATTCAAACCATTACAGCAAGCCACTCTCGTTGGCTTGTTTAATGAGCCTTAAACTTAATTTTTTGCTAAGCAAATTGGTCCAGTTGGCAATATAGTAGTCAGGACCATCTTGGTAATGATCGCTCCATTATTGAATTCCCACCTAGTTAACTTTTGCTTGACCCATCAGTTCAGATGTTGAAGGTTTTTTTTTTTAAGTATTCCAATCCTTTTACCACTGTTTATCCTTAACATTTACAATAGTTCTATAATCTTCCCTCATAGACCTATTGTTGTACCTGCCTTGAGAATAATTTCATAACCTCTGAGGATGCCTGCCATAGATGTGGGCGAAACGTCAGGAGAGAATACTTCTGGAACATGGCCATACAGCCCGAAAAACACACAACAACCCTGTGATTCCAGCCATTAAATCCTTTGACAACACATAGAACAATTTCATTCTTTTTGGGTGTACAGGTAGCCTTCAAGTTACAAACAAGATATGTTATGTAGATTTGTTGTTATGTTGAATTTGTTTGTAAGTCGAAACAGGTACATTTTTAAGTGTAACTCCAGCCTATCTATCTATATATAAAAGCTATAGGGATAGCATAGGGAAGGGTTAACATCCCTGTGATATTTCTTTTACTGTCTGTACCCCTGTTCAGAACATTTCACCTCAGTTTCTGTCCCTGTGATACTGGATTTTGGAAAAAAAATGTCTTGTTCTGGAAACAATGATCAGTGAGAAAGCTTCAGTGGAGACACCTTTTCCCCATGATAACTCTTTCAAGAGTGAATTTCCCTTCCAAGGGGCAGATTTCTTTCACTTCCTGTTGTCTCAACTCTGTTCGTAACTATGAGTCATTTGTACGTTGAATGTTTGTAACTCGCAGACTCTCTGTATGCCGTTTTTTAAGGCTGATTAACATAAAAGCATACACTAAACCAGTGTTTCCCAACCTGTGGCCCGTAGGCCACCAGTGGTCCCCAAGAACTAAAATATGGTCTGCGGCCTCATTACTACACCATTGCAACTAGGGCGCCAGGAAACCCTCTTACAGTGCCGAGGCAATGGGGATGTCGGAAGGATAGAGGCTGATTACCAATGAAAGGCACGACAACAAGTCTCCTGACTGCTGCTTCTCCTCTTCCTCCCTCCCCCTGAGCAGAGCTATTCCATGTGGCGCCTTCATTTTTAGGCCTGTTCCTAAGGTTATTTGGGGTGCTGATTCAGAAAATTGCATTGGATAGACCACATCAGCTCTAGATTATTCAATATGGTTTTCTGTAGGCAAGCAGATGATGTCTACTGGATGGCATATGTTCTGTATCAGAAACTAGAGCTTATCTGGTCAATCCAATGCAATTTTCTGAATCCTCACCCCAAATAATCAAACCAAATCTAAAGTTGACTAAAATCTGATTTGTAACCCTTTTGAGTGGTCCCTGGTCAAAAAAGGCTAAGAACTACTACAATAAACCAACAATCCAACTTTTAATGTGAGAATCAATGGCTACACAGTCTACACATTTCCACTACCCTTTTTTCTTATCTGCATTTGAAAGAGAATTGACACATTCTTCCTATAGAGAATTGCATATACTTCGCTTGCCGTGTTTAAACAGAGTCATCTTTGAAAGTGCAAAATCATGAGATCATGCACAGGTAAAACAGGAAGGCTGGGTATACACACAGAGAGATTTAAGACTCTAATCCCTATTCCCATGAACCTACACATATAAGTATGTATGATTACGTACATACACAATTAACATGAATTATTCATTTTGTATGAAAAAAATTAGGTTGAATCAAAAGTTCTCTGCTAACAAGAAGAGAAATATAAAGTAGTAATACATGATGTCAGCCCACCATATTAGCAGGTTTGACTTTTGTAGATTTGATTATTGCAGGATTTGATTAGAATTATCTCTGTAGGTCTAGTCAGGGGATGCTATGGTTTTTAACACTGAATATGTTTGATGGATTTTAACTGAATGTTTTACTACTGTTTGTGTTTAATTCTGTTTTAGTATTTGTGTGTTTGTATATTTTAAATTGACTACCAATGCTTTTATGTCAAGCCGCTTTGTGATATAAATAAATATAATTATAATAAAAATCTGTAAGTCCTCCAGTACAACTCTGTAGTGAACTTTCACTGGAACTTGACCAAATAGTAACACTGGAGGACCCAGAGATTGCTACAAAGAACAACTCTGGTGTGATTCTATGGTCAGTTTCAGTGGAAGATCTAGACCAGTGGTTCTCAATCTGTGGGTCCCCAGATGTTTTGGCCTTCAACCCCCAGAAATCCTAACAACTGGTAAACTGGCTGGAATTCCTGGGAGTTGTAGGCCAAAACACCTGGGCACTCACAGGTTGAGAACCACTGATCTAGAGATTGCAAGAGAAGTGTATGTATGTATGTATGTGTGTGTGTGTGTGTGTATGTGTGTGTGTGTGTGTGTGTGTGTGTGTGTGTGTGTGTGTATATATATATATATAGTTTTTCCACTTTTGCAGTGATCTTGCACTCATAACCCCAGCAAATGTGGAATGCTGGTTATATTAAAAAAAACTGAAGGGGGGAAGGAATGTGTGCAAGGGAAATGCTACAGGAACAGTGTTTATTTTATCTGGGTTGAAGGTTTGCTCCTCTCCCAGCATGTCATTTGCACTCTTTCACTGGAGTGTTGGGAAGCCACCAACGAATTAGAAAAGTCTGCACACTTATAACAACTTACCTTAAGTAAGCTCTATTAACCTCAATGGAAAGCATTAAAATGGAACAGATGTTTTTAATAAATTGAAATTTAGTAAATCAATACTTAAGTAAGTCTCATCGATTTAATGGATCTGTTCAAGTTAACTTCACTAAAAGTTGAATTTAGGTCAGTAAGACTTTTCTTGAAGAGACATATATAGAATTGCACTATAAGCATGTCAGAGATGCTAGAAAAGGAGTGGGCAAGACACAGCTATTTAAGCAGAGAAAAATAAATAGTGCCTACATATATGTACTATATACATTGCTAGCTTCTTATGAGTTATTCATGCATAGCATGGAGATGATTCATAGCTGAATAAAATGTTTCAAATTGAACTGCAGAAAAAATATTTTCATAAAGAAACCCGTTCTGCAGTATGATACATGTTTATTCAATTAGACTTTAATGTGAATTCAGTAGGAATTACTCTCAGGTAAGAATGTGTAAGAATGCAAATATCCTAGCGGTACCAGATCCTTTCTGATATTGGAAGCTAAACAGGGTCAGCTCTGGTTAGTACTTGGATGGGAGACAGCTAATGGATACCAGATACTGCAGGCTATATTTGAGAAGAAGGAGCGGCAAACCAACCTTTAAGTAATCCTTGCCAAATGAAATCCTATGAAATTCATGGGGTTACCATGTCAACAGGCAACTTGAAGGAACATACACATACAAAGGCAAATGAGGCTATAGTTTTATAAATATTTATCTTAAAGTCCTACTGAACTGACATGTGAACCAATATGTCTAGATTGCACTATTTGTAATTAAAAACAATTAAAAAGTTGCATAATCTACTCGATCACATCATTGGGGTATAGAGAAGATCCTGGGTTCTGCCAAAATTCCCAGTAAATGGGTTCTAGAGCAAATCAAACCTGAACTCTTCCCTAGAACAGTGGTTCTCAACCTTGGGTCACCCAATGTTTTTGGCCTACAACTCCCAGGAATCCCAGCCTGTTTTCCAGCTGTTAGGATTTCTGGGAGTTGAAGGCCAAAAACATCTGGGGACCCCAGGTTGAGAACCACTGCCCTAGAAGGCAAAATGAACAAACTTAAATTTGGTCATAGTTTGGCTATATATGGATATGGCACGATTCATTAGAAAATGAAATAATGCTTGTTAAAGCCAGAGGCAGAAAAAGAATGTGGATTGGTTCATAGCCCTGAGTTTGCAAGACTGGAGCAGGGATGATCAGGGCTTTTGGAGATCTCTCATTCATAAGGTTACCAAAATCAAACTTGATTTGATGGCAAAAAACATGAAAAACAAAAGGGTAATGAAAACTAGACAGGGAAATACTCACTGAATTATCAATAGTATGTGTCAACAGACAACTATTGATTAAAACAAACAACAGTGTGTACCTTTGCAAAAATAATTCCCAACGGCCTGAATGTTACACCACACTTCCTTAAGTACTTGCAACCTGTCACTTTCTCTATCTGTGTCTTCCTTAGGTGAATCTCACATGCCTGGTGGAATACTTTTGATAGGATCTATATGCTTGTTAAGAGAGCCACTGAAAGGTAGTGGTTTTTGCATTGCACCAGGATTTAATTCCTCGTTCATCCATGAAAACTTACTGAGTGACCTTAGGAGAGTCACACATTTGCAGACCCAGAACAATCCATGATAGGTTCCCTTTCGGGACACCATAAGTCAGAAACAACTGGAAGGCACATAACACGTATTTTTAACTTGATACATGCATGTTCTTAGAGCAAGCTATTACCCCATTTAAACATATAGCAATCCTCTTACATTATTCTCCCATGCAAAGGCATGGAAGAGTGATTTTGGATAGGATTTCTTCATGGCATTGTTATCTGGTCTTTTTTTCCCTTTGTTTTATATATTTAATGATCAACACTAATCTCACAGGTGGTGCATTACTTAATATATCCAAACTATAGTCACAATGTTAGGGTATGTAGTTTAATTGATACATATAATCATGCTTAATAAGAACCAGAATCATCCCTAAATACACTGCTGTCTGAAGCAAATGATGTTATTCTATTCGCTCTTTCATTAATGGACAGCATCTAAATGGGCAGGTGTAACTTATTTTTTCACTAGTGATGGGACAGAGTGTTTCCATACAGCTTGGGACAGCTTAATAAGCTTGGTATCACACTTAGCTCCATCTGACATTTCTTCCCAACTATGACAACTGCCTCACTCTGTCAAATGGTAGCACTGGCTCTGGTGGGACTGGTCAAACTGCCTGGGAATTCTGGAACATCGTTATTAATCGCTGCCAGGATTTATCCACTTTCGACTAATAGTTATTATTTTGAGCCTAATTAACTTTCATCCCTGAATAAAGACTTGTAGGCAGCTGTAAACAAACACATGCCCTGTGTAAGGAATCAAATCAAACAAACAGCAGTGGAGTAATATCTTATGATTATCTAGGAACTTACTCAACAAAAAATTAAACCTTGATTTTCAGAAAGTTATTATGGCACACCTTTGTTTTCTTTTATTTCCTGTATCATAATGAAGGCTATATTGCATAGCAAGGACTTGGCAAAAAAAACCCCTCTGAGTATGCCTTGCCTAAGAAAACCCTATGAAATTCATGGTGATTGCCACAAGTCAACAGGCAGCCTGAAGGCACATACTGACACAGTAATCCTTAAAATATCTGATCAAATTTCAACCAAATACAGTTGCCAACTTGCTAACCTATGTACATGTTTTAATCATTTGTTCAGCCTAATATAATGTTAATAATTATTTATCCAAAAAAGAAATATACATGAAATAAAAATGGAAAAGGTATTTCTAGCATTGGATAAGATCTGAAATATCAGCCCCATGGTCTCTCAACACTACAGCACTAGGAAAAAAAACCCAACAGTTCTTGAAATTCATGAAATACTCAAGCTAGAATACCCACATTATTTTTGAAATGTATTATTCAAGAAGCTGGTTATAACCTATGATACTAATATGATACTTACATTAAAACATATAGTTAAATTATTATGGGCCATTATTCCCCAGTTGTAGCTGAACTCTTTCAAAAAACAAACCCCCAATTTTCTCAAATTATTTCAGCCTTCCCCAACTGCTTTCTAGAGGTCTTGGGTTGCAATTCCCATCATTCCAGCAGAAACTAATATCTGAATTTCTAAAGTCTTGGAACTGCCCCCTCTGTTGTTTTAGCATTTTGACACCATTCCAAGCACAGAAGGGTTACTTGGTCCCTAAGTAAACAATCCTCAATTTCAAAAAAAAGTATTCAGGACATGAATAAAACTTTCCCATTTAAAGAAATCTGCAGTTTCAGGCTTCTGCATAGCATTCAAAGATTTAATTTTGGTCACACATTTCCATAAAGCACATCCATAGATGACCAAACTCTACTTACACTGGTTTCAATAGACTTGTGCGGAAAAACTAGTAGGCTTCTTTTCTGTTGCAATATAGCCCAATCTCTTAATCATGTAAAAGTAACTCGCAGTCAAAATATATACTTACAGCCTGGTCAACCATCATTGCTTTTTGACTTTAACCCTAGTCTCTATAAGGTAGTGGGAAAGACATTTCTAGAAATTAACAACAGAAAGGACCTGTTTGGCTAGATTTGGAAGTAAGCTCGATTGTGTTCCATTTAGTCCTCATTAAGTGTGATTGGTAAATAGGTGGGATAATCAATTTAAGATTAATTATTTTAAAGGTTTCAGGTGTGTCTGGTCACAGGTAGCATGTTTCTATGCCTTTAACACCTAGTTAAAGGAGAAATCAGCCATTATAATGTTTATCATTTGCTATCATGGTATCTTCACCCCACTGAGAGCTCTAGGTCAGTGGTTCTCAACCTTCCTGACCCCTTAATACAGTTCCTCATGTTGTGGTGACTCCTAACCATAAAATTATTTTCATTGCTACTTCATAACTGTAATGTTGCTACTGTTATAAATTGTAATGCTAATATCTGATATGCAGGATGTGTTTTCATTCACTGGACCAAATTTGGCACAAATAATAATAATAATAATAATAATAATAATAATAACCCCTCCGCAGGTGCCAGACTTCCGAATCCAGACTGACAAAGTTCTGGAACACAATACACCAGACATCACAGTTGTGGAAAAGAACAAGGTTTGGATCATTGATGTTGCCATCCCAGGTGACAGTCGCATTGACGAAAAACAACAGGAAAAACTCAGCCGCTATCAGGACCTCAAGATTGAACTGCAAAGACTCTGGCAGAAACCAGTGCAGGTGGTCCCGGTGGTGATGGGCACACTGGGTGCCGTGCCAAAAGATCTCAGCCGGCATTTGGAAACAATAGACATTGACAAAATCACGATCTGCCAGCTGCAAAAGGCCACCCTGCTGGGATCTGCACGCATCATCCGAAAATACATCACACAGTCCTAGACACTTGGGAAGTGTTCGACTTGTGATTTTGTGAAACGAAACCCAGCATATCTATCTTGTTTGCTGTGTCATACAACGTCGTTGTGTCAATAATAATAATAATAACTTTATTTTTATACCCCGCCCCATCTCCCCGAAGGGACTCGGGGCGGCTTACATGGGGCCTGGCCCGATAAAACAAACAAATAACAGTAACAAAGCAATAAAACAATTATCCCAGTAAAAAACACCAACATCAATAAAAACAATCATTAAAATCAACAAGCAGGATACAGTGTTAAAAACAGGAGACTAATTCGTAGATCCCAGGCGAAATGCAGAGTGTTACGAAATGGGAAAAGGAAATTTCACAGTTGGACAATAAAGTGCGGTATAAAATGGCAAGACAACAACAATGGGACTATTATGGAATGGACAGATAGATCACCAATACCCAATACGCCCAAAATTTGAATATTGGGGGGGGGGGGTTTGGGGGGATTGATTTTGTCATTTGGGAGTTGTAGTTTCTGGGATTTATAGTTGACCTACAATCAAAGAGCATTCTGAACTCCACCAACAATGGAATTGAACCATTCTTGGCACACAGAACTCCCATGACCAACAAAAAATACTGGAAAGGTTTGTTGGGAGTTGTAGTTCACCAACATTCAGAGAGCACTGTGGACTCAAACAATGATGGATCTGGACCAAACTTAGCACAAATACTCAATATGCCCAAATGTGAACACTGGTGAAGTTTGGGGAAAATACACTTTGACATTTGGGAGTTGTAATTGCTGGGATTTATAGTTCACCTACAATCAAAGAGCCCCTTGAACCCCACCAATGATAGAATTGGGCCAAACTTCACAAAATTCTTATGACCAACATAACATACTGGAGTGATTTGGGTGGAATTGACAGTGATTTAGAGGAGATGTAGTTCACCTCCCTCTGGAGAGCACCGGAGAGTCTTTGGCGACCCCTTTGACACCCCTCTCGCGATCCCCCCCTCCGGGGTCCCAACCCCCAGGTTGAGAAATGCTGCTCTAGGTACTAACTAGGCTTATATGTGCGTACTTTCTGAGAACCAACAGGAACTGGTGCTTTCTGGTTTTTCCCCAATTAAGTTACATTTAAGTTAATTTACATTTTTTACAATTTAAATTTAAATAATGAACACAATAATATTCCAGTGTAACAACCCATCCCAATAAAACCCAGTGATTGGTTTTGTCTTAAGGTCAACATAAACCAGACAAGTTCAAGAACGTAACAAGAACAAGAAAGTAAAAACATAAAAGACGGGGGGAAGGGAGGGGAATAACTACAATACTTGCATGTTTCTATGAAAGTTGAACAAATGTCTACATATAAGTCATTTTCTAAATTTCTAAATCTTTCGAATGTTTCAAATGTTGAAAACACCTTCTGTCCAGTGCATCACAAGTGGAGGAAAATTGTCTTTCCAGTAACAAAGTATCCATCTTTTAGCAGTCAAAGGGGTGCGAAAAATCCATTTCCATTGGCCATTTGTTAGTTTCCAAGAAACATGTCCTCAAATACCAAGGAACTTTCCAAATCCATATTTGGATTTTGTTATGGAAAGTTCCTTGATATTCAAGGATGTATATTCCCCAGTTAAGTTAATATCAGGTAACGGAATAATAACACACTCCTGTCCATGTTTACTCATCAGTAAATCAGTGAAGCCTACTTCCAGAAAAGAGCATACCTTTGCAGCCTAAATGAATTTATTTTAAAAACAAAGATTATCTGAGACGTCATTAAAAAACATAGATACTATACTCATAAAAACCTGGAAATTCCATAATGGTTTGCCTTTGCAGATTGTTGTGAG
Organism: Anolis carolinensis; assembly: GCF_035594765.1. Classification (NCBI taxonomy): domain Eukaryota; kingdom Metazoa; phylum Chordata; class Lepidosauria; order Squamata; family Anolidae; genus Anolis; species Anolis carolinensis. Next base: position 175,396,277 of record NC_085844.1, read on the forward strand.
TTTGATTGAATCGGTCCCCGAGAAAGAATGGTCCATATTTTCAGCCATTCAAAAAGATAGAGCTTGGGAAGTGACGTTTAAGAAGAAAGGATATAATGATACGCTGAAGCCATCCATGACAGGGCAATAGTAGGATGATGCTCTTAGATCCATACTATCATGGCCTCGGGACCACAGACCTTCGCAGATGTTGTGGATCCAAAGATAATTAAGGTAAAGGTTTTCCCCTGACATTAAGTCTAGTCATGTCCAACTCTGGGTGGTGGTGCTCATCTCCATTTCGAAGCTGAAGAGCTGGTGTTGTCTGTAGACACCTCCAAAGTCATGTGGCCGGCATGACTGCATGGAGCATTGTTACCTTCCCACCTATTGATCTACTCACATTTGCATGTTTTCAAACTGCTTGGTTGGCAGAAGCTGGGGCTAATAATGAGAGTTCACCCCACTCACCCCGGATTCGAACTGCCGACCTTTCAGTCAGCAAGTTCAGCAGCTCAGTAGTTTAACCCTCTGCACCATCAGTGGCTCCTCCAAAGATCATTACCAAGCAAAATTGTGAACAACTATTTCTTGACATTGCCTCTTTCCTACCATCTTCTGTTCAATGTCTTTTTATATTTGTGTCAAAGGATAGCAATGTTTCTTAGTGACTGTGCAGGTTCTTAAGCAGAAAATAACTCTGGGAAGGATGAAGCACAGAGTGGCAAGACATCAGAGAAGAAAACTCCAGCACTCTTAATGCATGTGCCACATCACCTTGAACACACCTGACTTCATTTGATTTTGGGAGCTAAGCAAAGTCAGGCTGCAATAACACATGGATAGGAGACCACCAGGTAGAAGTTAGAAAAAAAGATTTCAATCTGAAACTCTGTAAAACCATTACCAGAGATTGTAATACTGGGCTGGATGGACTAATGGCCTGACTCCCTATAAAGCAGCTGTCTGTACTCCTAAAGATTGTGTAGTGGAGGGAACATCATCTAGTATAACTTGCCATGCAAGCTACACAAGCTAGAATTCTGTATTCTACCCAAATTAAAGGTGTAGGATCCTTGTCCTAATTTCAATGCGCTATTCCCTTCCCTTCCCCTGGGACAGAGACACCATGAGTCTCTTGTGCCTTCTCATCCAAAGGAAAGTAAATATGTTATTGTTTCCTACAGAGCCTCTTAGCAGCCAGGAAAGTGGAGAACTCTGGAAAGGATCCAGGCTTAGTTATAACTAGTATAGGCCTACTGGAATTAATGTGGCTTAAGTTAGTCATGTCTATTTTAAGAATCATATTTATTTCAGACACCCTATGATGAATAAGATGACATCAAAATGCAACCGGTAATCTATTAAATAAAAAGAAAGGGAAGTCCCATCAGGATATATATATTTTCTTATTAAGCACACACAGAGAGAAATAATTTTATGATATATAAAACATATATAGGGATTAATATCATTCAACTGTAAATCACCTTAACATATAATACTTTAATACTAAAAGAAAACAATAGAAAAAAAGGGGGGGGGGTAAACATGGGTTGGCTTCCAATCTGCCAGCTGATGATATTATTTTCATCCTTAACCTACTTTCTCTAGTGCAGACTTTTTTTTTTTTACTTAGTTATCCATCAGGATTGTTGTGGTGTGTGGCTTAAACTAAAGCCATGTTGTGGGTTTTCAGGACCAAGTGGAGATTTTAACCTTCATCTCTAGAGTCATAGGGTACATCTACATTTTAGAATTACTGCACTTTGACACCACTTTAACTGCCATAACTCAGTGCGATGGAATCCTGAGATCTGTAGTTTGTTAAGGCACCAGCCTTCTTGGCAAAGATTGCAGACCATGTAAAATTACAATTCCCAGGATCCCTTAGAACTGAACCATAACGCTTAAAGTGATGTCAAACTGCATTCATTCTACAGCGTAGATGCACATCAAGTCCAGTGCTCAAACCACTGCACCATGTTGGCTCCCCAATAACATACTGGTTACTAAATATAGTGTGTGATGTGACTTGATGATAATAAGGCAGGGGAATAGTTGAAGTAGCTAATGTGTGGATGGATACTCTAAATTCTTGCTGGGAAAGTGGCATATTGAGTGGGTTATAAATAAGATATATAAAAACAGAAGTCTGCATAGGAATAATCCCAATCAATGACCAGTCTTACTTAAAAAAGAAATTATTATTTTCATGCTGTTTCTTCTACACCAGCGTTCCCCAGCCTGAGGTCCTCAGGTGCATTTGACCACAACTCCCAGAAACCTTTATTACTCACCATGCTTGCTGAGATTACGGGACTTGGGAACCACTGTTGACTATTGGTAAAGCTGGAAAGGTACAATTTCCTATAGCAAATCTCATGTCAGACACATAGAGTGGGCCTTTTCTACGGTGTGTTGCTTCTGATATCGCATCATTTCAATCCCAATGCCAGTTCAGGCTGTCACCATGCATGGTTGAGATTCATTCAAATATGGTTTTGTAAAAGGCAGTTTAAAAGACTTGGCATGCCACTAATGGGTTTCTTGTCTTCTTCTGAAGAAGGTTTGATAGATTTCAGGTTCCAGGATTCCTTACCTTCACCTACGCTAGGAGAGCTGATGAGAGTTGACTGCTCAGTTATATAAAAAGGACCTAAGTTTAGCCACCTAAAGTGAGGATGGTAGCCTTTGGCCTTTGAAATGTATTACAGCTCCAATCAGGTTCACCTAGAACAGGCAAATGGAAGGACCCACGAAAGTTGTAGCCCAAAATATTTGGAAAGGCAAAGGTCCCCACCATTGCTCTATAGTAGTGTTTCTCAAACTCTGCAACTCCAGATGTTCCTAAGAAATGGCAAACTGGCTGGGATTTCTGGGAGCCAAAGTCCAAAACACCTGGAGGAGCAGAACTAAAGCAGTAATTCCCAAACTGTAGTCCCCCAGCTGTTTTGAACTTCAACTCCCAGAAGTATCAACTGCCTTGGTCAATGATCAAGGATTCTGGGAGCCTAGGTCCAAAACACCTGGAAAACCAGAACTTGGAAGATGTGGCTCTAAAACAAACAAAAATGATATGAATGGTTAGGGTAAAGGAAAAGGTTTTCCCTTGACATTGTCTAATTGGGTCCGACTCTTGGGGGGGGGGGGGGTGTATGTGTGTGTGTGCTCATCTCCATTTCTAAGCTGAAGAGCCTGTGTTGTCCATAAACGTCTCCTAGGTCATATGGCCGACATGACTGCATGGAGCACCGTTACCTTTCTGCCAAAGTGGTACCTATTGATCTACTCACATTTGCATGTTTAGGAATTGCTAGGTTGGCAGAAGCTGGGGCTAACAATGGGAGCTCACCCCATCCCGCAGATTCAAACCGTCGACCTTCTGGTTAGCAAGTTCTGCACCTTAGCAGTGTAACCCGCTGCACCATCACAGTCCCTTATCAATGGTTAGAACACATAAATTGTTCACAAAGTGCATACCACCAGTTCAAAGCAGTCATTTAAAATTGGTCCTCTAGTTTGAAGCAGAGAGCAGCTCTCAAATTATTCCGAAAGGTCATTGCTAGGGAGTTGAGATAGCTCTTGGATTTTTGAAGCATATCTTGCCTCCTTCCAAGGAAATAAGAAGGTCCTTCAGAGAGGAATGGTGATGATATGGCAGATGGTGACCAGAATGACTCATTTACTTCAGGAAGTAGCTGAAGCTCTACTGCTGCTCCTTGTGAGAATCAACACCTCCAAGAGAACATACTTTCTGAATTCTTGTAATTGTAGAAGAAAGTCTGAACTACAGTTAGATGCTTAATGTATTTATTTTTCCTTGTTAAAACATGCTTCTTAGATCTGTATTTGTTTAATAAAAATACTGTGTATTATACCACTGAACTTAAATCTGGAAGTAATGATTAGGTACATGCTCCAAACATACCCAACCTACTGCTACACAGATAATTTCCTTAATGCTTTACTTTACTGCATTATTGCTATATCTTTGCTACTATAAACTTTAAAAAATTAGGATCTTGTAGTGGGGTGTTTTGGAGGTATAGGAAATATATAGATCTGGGACTATTTAAATGGGAAATGGACTTAGATTTTTGTAGATGGTAAAGAGATGTTCATTCTGAAGTTTATTTCTCTGCAAGATTTATTAAATTCCATAGGTCAAAGTGACATGAAGTTGTGACAGATATCTGCTAAAAGGCCCACATTTTATAATAGCCTGCTGCATTGTGTAGGTTTATCAACTTGTTTTCTGTCTGTGTTCTTGTGCTTTTAAAAATATCACGATATACTGGAATTAGACTATTTGATGATGTCTGGAAATACCTGTATGCTTCAAACAACCAAAACATCATCCAGTGTGCCTTTTTAAAAATAGCGTTAATGAAGCATGATTTTAGGTTCCACTTTGTGCTATCATTCAATCAATATTATATTATCAGTCCTGATAATGCTTCCTTTCCATGTATACCAGCGGTTCTCTAGCAACCACCATGTCAGTCTACACCAGTGGTTCTTAGCCTGTGGATCCCCAGATGTTTTGACCTTCAAATCCCAGAAATCCTAACAGCTGTTAAACTGGCTGGGATTTCTGGGTGTTGTAAGCCAAAATATCTGGGGACTCACAGGTTGAGAACCACTGAATACAGTATGTGGACTTTTCCCAGGTAGTATTCTGGTTTCCTTGAAAATCTGGCTAAATATTCAGGAATTGTACTCCAAAAGGTGTGGAGAAATAATTGATGTATTGGATGCTTTAATGCTATATCCATGTGCTTGTATAGGAGCCATAATTACACAAAGCTTGGGAATGGGTTTGGTGCTTATTTGTTTGGACTATAACTTCCAGAATCCCTCAATCAGCACAGCCACTAATGAAGTATTTATTTCACAGCTATATTGGCTGGGATATTCGAGAAGGTGTCACCCAAATAAATAATTTTCCCAAATTCTTTTTTATTTCTATGTAGCCATCCTACATAAGACAGAACTGTCTGACACAGAGAAAGATTCTTGTTCAGAAGTCAGTTTGGTTCTGTGCCAGCCAAACAGACTGCAGGGTGGCAATTGCTGGTAGTTAAACAGCACACAATTGGCCGGGGGGGGGGGGGGATAAAACTGCCTTTGATACATTTCTGTAGAAGTACAGATAAGGGTTGTTGGGGTAAAGTAAATGTAAATCACACTAGAAAGGTTCTCAGCCCAGAAAGAATATACCCTGTCAATGGTAGAGTGAGAAAATGTTACTCTCTTGGACCAACGTATTATTATGATGTCAGGTGAAATGACTCCAGCTGAGACAGTCATTTGATACACATACCATGACCCAGAGGGAAGACACTGACAGGGCTTTGCCAAATCACTTAACCCAACAGTGAAATGGAGACCTTGCATAAAACTTGCTACAACTAGATTCATGTGGTGGGCAGGGAGTTTTACAAGAGAGAATATTCTTCCTAAAATACACAGTAGAGATTCTAAATTATCGTATAGTAGCACATCAGCTCTATAACATCTGCAAGGGGAGGGAACTTAAGAAATTAATCCTGGCTCCATAACTGGTTTTGTGAGTGGCAATTCCCCATGGTTTCATCCAACTACTAATGGCTCTTCAGCTATAAGAGTCTCTTCTCTGTTTCCCACTGGCAATTTTAAATTGGCCTTATATTGGTTTCACATCGAAATGGTTTGTCTCCCAAATAAAAATCTGCCTGTTTTCCTAAAATGATTTGGAAAAGTCATTTTTGGGACCACTGCTCCCCAAACCCCCAGGTCAGCATGGCCAGTTTTGGGAGCAGCCTTTCCATGAACTACCTTATTGGTACAGAGAATGAAGATGCCGCACCCATGCAAATGACAAAGAAAAGAATAGTTCAGCAGGAGAACGCCTGCTTTTCAGACTAAAGGCCAAAAACTGAGTCAACAGCATCTCCAGCATCTTAATCAAGAACAGGGTACTTAAAGATATCATAGATACAGTAACCCCTTCACCTGCACTGTGGTTAGCAGCACAGTACTTTCATAAAAGAGAAAAACTGCAAACAGTAATATTGCTATAATTTTTTACCTGAGAGCACATCACTAAGAATTTCTGGGTCCTCCAGCATTACTCTATTGTCAACTCTCACTGGAAGGTGATTACAGAATCATACTGGAAGATCTAGAGTAGTGGTTCCCAACCTTTTTTTGACCAGGGATCACTTGACCAGGAGCCACTTAACCAGGGACCACTTTGACCTGGGACCACTCTCCAACATTAGTACCAAAAGGGTTATGAATTAGTTTTTGGTCAACTTTAGATTCGGTTTGGTTATTTGGTGTGCTGATTCAGAAAACTGCATTGAATAGACCACATCGGCCATAGTTTCAGAACATATGCCATCCAGTAGCTGCCATCTGCTCACCTACAGAAAACCATATTTAACAATCTAGAGCTGCTGTGGTCTATCCAATGCAATTTTCTGAATCAGCACCCCAAATAACCCCAGGAACAGTCCGAAAAATGAAGACACCACTTCTAGGCGCCACATGGAATGTCTCCGCTCAGGGGGAGGGAGGAGGAGCAGCAGCAGTTAGGAGGCTTGTTGTCACGCCTTTGGTGGGTAGTCAGCCTCTCCCCTCCTGACATCCTTGTTGCCTTGGCACTATAAGAGGGTTTCACGAGACCAGTCACTCTCATTGCAACGGTGTAGTAACAGTGAGGCCGCGGACCATATTTTAGTTCTTGCAGACTACTGGTGGTCCACAGACCACAGGTTGGGAACCACTGCTCTAGAGCTACCTGTAGAGGTCCATCACCTTATTGGGCTTCAGCCTGTATGTTTATGACATTTCAAGAAGTGCAGTAGGTAAAGGTAAAGGTTTCCCCTGACGTTAAGTCCAGTCGTGACCGACTCTGGGGGTTGGTGCTCATCTCAATTTCTAAGATGAAATTTCTAAGCCATAGACATCTCCAGGTCATGTGGCCAGCACGACTGCATGGAGCGCCGTTTCCTTCCCACCGGAGCGGTACCTATTGATCTACTCATATTTGCATGTTTTCGAACTGCTAGGTTGGCAGGAGCTGGGGCTAACAGCGGCCGCTCATTCCGCTCTCGGGATTTGAACCTGGGACCTTTTGGTCCGCAAGTTCAGCAGCTCAGCGCTTTAACACACTGTGCCACCAGGGGCCCCAGAAGTGCAGTATACATGCCTAAATGAAATGCCAGTCCCATGTGATGTTCGTTTCTTCCCTTTTTATATATATATAATCCATTCAGGATACTTGACTTAGTTCAAGATAAACATAGAACAGCTCTTTTGCTTTTGTAAAAACAAGGAGTCACTTTAAACAACAAATTGGGTCTCAGGTCAAGAGATAATGAAGCAGCTTCTTTCGACCCTTATGACCATAAAGTCGCACCGGAGGACCTAGAGATTATTAAAGAGAACATTTAAATCAAAGCTGTGAATAACCAAATCCAGAAAGGTCAAGCCCACATATGTGGAGGACCAACTGTACCCACATTATCATGCATCTTATGAAATCTGGATGAAATGAAATTTCCTTCTCCTCTATACCACTCCTTTTGTAAATCACATTTTCTCAGAATGTTTTGCCAAATATATTTATTATCCTTTTGCCAATTAATGGTCAGAATTATTACTGTGATACCCATGTTTCTTTCTAAGCATTTCAGATGGCAACCTGGTTCTCCTTCCCATTTTTATCCTCACAATATCTCTGGGAGATAGATTAGATGGAGAGAAAGCAATTGGCTAAAGGTCTGCCTGTAATGTTCATAGCTGAAGTAGCATTTTAATCTAGGACACAGGGGTATTTGCCCAATATCCTATCCACTTCACCATACTTGTTCTCAATATACATTGGGATTTTCAATTCTTGGTTTGCTTTTAATATTCATTTTCAGTATGACCACTGTATCTGCAATGGATACATTCCAAGACCCCCTACAGATATCTGAAACCATGGATAATAGTTAAAACTTTATGTAGACTATACTGAGATGGGAAACAGACCATAGAAATTGCACTGGATGATCTAAGACTCTCAAATGTTTCAGGCATGTGTGTGTTTAGACTTTAGAGCATGGGTAAGTGAAACCGTGGTTATCAAATAAACAGGAATAGGTACTGTGTTTACCTATTCCTTCAATAGTACTATTTTTGTAGTACAGTATTTACAATAGTTGTTTAAAGTTGTTATTGTGAATGTTCCCCAAAGAACCAAGACTAAGGACTAGGTGTAAATGGATCAATTTCCACGTAAAGTTAGTCATTTACACAAATAAAAGAAGAAATGGAGCAAAACGCAAGTTAAAACACTTGGATCCACCTCTTGCGAAGGCAACACCATGCATCCAGTTTGTGTTCATCATCTTGTTAGGCTTTCAACCAGTTCTCCAGAGGGCAAATTTTGCAAAACCTTTATTGTACTGTACTTCCTTTTCCTTTCCTTGCAGCTGCCATTCGGACATTCATTTCTATGAAAACGGGAGCATAAGCAGCAACTGAGATGCAGCAACTGAAACTAACAAAAAATCCTGGTCACAGCCATAGGCTTTTGGTTACTGTTTCCATGAGAACAGATGTTTGGTCATCATAAAGGGGGAAAGAGCTCCAACAGAACCCTTTATCTCTATCTTTCTGTATATTCCTTCCTTCCTGTTGCTTCTCAGTTAGAGTGTGTGTTTTTAGTGCCTTTGCTTTCTTCATTAAATACAATATTTCACTTACTGAACTGGAACCCTTCCATATGGCACCATTAAAGCACTCTGATTCCACTTTAACTGGCATGGCTACACCCTGTAGAATCTTGGGCTTTGTAGTTTGATAAGGCAGTACTGTAGAGTTCTCTGGCTAAGAATTCTATTTACCTAAACTGTGTATAAGAAAGCCAGTGTGGTTTAGTAGTTTGAGCACTGTACTATGACTCTAGGAGAGAAGCAATGAATCCCTGATCAGCCATGAAACCAACTGGGTGACCTTGGACAAATCACATTCTATTGATGGTCAGAAGATATAAAAGTGCATTTTACAGACCTCAAGAAAAAATTATGTCAAAAAAATATGGTAATTGATATATTAAACCTAGCTATTTGTGCCCAATGCACCCATTCTTTCATTTTCTCTCTGTACCATCTTTGTAATCAGGCTTTTTTAAAAAAAACAAAAAAAAACACTTTTGTTCAGTTTCCCTACCCACACATATGTTGCTATCCACCTATAGATATACAGACATAATGATAGATGATAAACAGCTGACAGATATTTATATTTCTATAAAATTGTTGAGCTGCTGAAATTACTGACCGAAATGTCGGCAGTTTGAATCCGGGGAGCGAGGTGAGCTCCCGCTTTTAGCTCCAGCTTCTGCCAACCTAGCACCTCCAAAACATGAAAATGTGAGTACAGTAGAGTTTCACTTATCCAACATAAACGGGCTGGCAGAACATTGGATAAGCAAATATGTTGGATAATAAGGAGGGATTAAGGAAAAGCCTATTAAACATCAAATTACATTATGATTTTACAAATTAAGCACCAAAACATCATGTTTTACAACAAATTTGACAGAAAAAGCAGTTCAATACACAGCAATGTTATGTAGTAATTACTGTACTTATGAATTCAGTAACAATGTATTGAAAAGATTGACTACAAAAACATTTACTACTAAAAGGCCGACTGCGTTGGATAATCCAGAACGTTGGATAAGCGAATGTTGGATAAGTGAGACTCTACTGTATATCAGTAGGTACCGCTCCGCCGAGAAGGTAATGATGCTCCATGCAGTCATGCCGGCCACATGACCTTGAAGGTGTCTACGGACAACACAGGCTCTTCGGCTTAGAAATGGAGATGAGCACCAACCACCAGAGTCGGACACGACTAGATTTAATGTCAGGGGAAAACCTTTACCTTTACCTAGTACTTTGAAATGTTACTTCTGTGGGCCATTGCCTATTGCTGACTAGGGAATTCTGGGAGTCGTAGTCAAAAAAGTATATTTTTCAAGCTCTGTCCATGTTTGAAATCAGGTGGGATTTTATGGCCAACTAGCTCAGTAGTATCAGATCACCAGTGTTTCCAGAAAAGGCATTTCACCTTACATGCTACCTAGCCTGACTTGGAGATGCTACTGAAACAGCCTTTGACCCTAAGTCTGTAAAGTGGGTGCTCTACTGCTAATCTATCATTTCCCTTGCACAGCATCGTTAATCTCTTATCACTTAGATAGTACATGGAAAAGATGCTTTTTAAAACCTCTGCTCCTCAAACTGGCTGTGATGGCTGAAGGATTAGGGGAGCAGTGGTCCACACAAAATCATTTTGAATAAACAGACATGCTTTGTATAGACTGACTGTTTTGGCATGGAACCAGTCTAAAGCCAATTTAAAATTGCCAGTGGGAACTGAGAAGAGTCTCTTGTAGGTTGGAGAGCCATTAGTGGCTGGATGAAACTGTGGGGAATTGCCACTCACAAAACCAGTTATGGAGGCAGGATTAATTTCTTAAGCTCTCTCCCCCTTCAGATATTATACGTGTACAGCTGATGTGCTACGATATGGTAATAACAATGAACTGTTTTAGAATCTCTACTACATTTTTAGAGAAAATATTCTCTCTTATAAACCTCCCTGTTCACCACATGAATCCAGCAGTAGCAAAATTTCTGCAAAGCCTCCATTTCATTGCTGGGCTAAATTCTTTGGCAAAATCCTTTTGGGTCATGGTATGTGTAGAAAATGATGAAATCAACATTTTGAAATGTGAGAAATCCCACTGAAGTTTTTCTTTTTAAGTCAATGTGAAAACAACAAATCAATCCAAAATGAAACTATTAGTACATGACTGCTTTTTAAAGTCTCTCTTGTTCTATCAAACACTGTTAGCGCTTTAACAACTGAAAAATCTCCCTATCTCTGTGTAGTCTAATTTGCTAGGATCTATTCCATCCTTCCCAATCCTGATGCCCTCCAGATGTGTTGGGTTACAACCCAACACATCTGGAAGGAACAAGGATGGTTTATTCTATCACTTTATCACTGAACTTTATCATTTTGCTGCATATGTTGAGCAGACCGTTGTAATTCTGATTTTCATGTCTGGTCGTAAAAGCCGGACAGTGCAGAAAGCTGACAGGAAGAAAATCAATTGATTTGAAATGTGTTGGTGGAGGAGAGTTCTGCGGATACCATGGGCTGGCAAAAAATTCCACAAATGGGTTCCACAAACGTCCAGGAATGAATTCTACAAAATGAGGTTCAAGTTTCATCATAGTTTGGTTATCTGCCAAGATGATGTGGCTCATTAGAAAAGAAAATATTGCTTGGTAAAGTGGAAAGCTGTAGGAAAAGTAAGTAAATAGATTCAAACATGAAAGCCATGGTCCTGAAAATTCAAGATTTGAGCAGAGCAGGTCTTGGGGTGCATCCACATGTAAAATTAATACAGTTTGTCACCACTTTAAAAGCCATAACTTGATGCTGTGGGAGTTGTAGTTTGGTGAGGCACCACCACTCCTTCAAAGAGAAGGCTAAAGATTTTGCAAATCTACAGCTGATATGATTCAATAGCATTAGCCCATGGCAAGTAAAATGGTGTCAAACTACATACATTCTACAGTGTAACTGCATCCTTAAAATGTCCCTTGTATCCTTTTCGTCTTTCCTTTTATTTATAAAGTATAGTGGCTTTTTATCCCTTGGCTGCTTATTTTGTTTAGAAGCCATTACTGAAGGTCTTTATTAAGTACAGATATCATGCACTTCTTGATCACCTATCAGGATACTTCTTGACACCTTCTGCTGTGTTTAGGGATCATTGTTTGTCTTAATAATAAAAACCAAGTTGATTCACCTCAATGTTTCATAAATTATGCCTGATCACATGAAATCCCTTTGACTACTTCATGTATCCATCACTCGTGACATTCAAAAGGCACCCTAGAGGAAAAATATGCCCCGGAAACCGTGGTTTCTGCACATGGTCAAAATTAATCCTGAAAAGAAGCTATAAAAATGATTAAGCAAGTTTACCCTGAAAGGATTATTTTCTCACACTATATCTCCACTGAAAATAATGTTTTCAACAGGATATAATGAGTAGATGTTACTATGGAACGCTGCAGTGCTTCAAAGCATTATGAATTGCAGATGCAAAATCTGGCATCCGTGGTGCTGCCAACATGCTGCTTAAGACAGAAATTTCCACCAATCCTCTCATGGATTTCAGTTCCATTTAAGTGGGGTTGTAACTTAAATTTTTAACATGTAAGGCTCCAAGACAATCCTACATTTATCTCTCAGTCCCACTGAGTTTAATAAGGATAATGCCCAGCTAAATGTACATATGTATCACTAAATTAATGAAGTAGACACATTCCTGGGCATTATTCCTTTAACAGAAAAATTAGTGCCAGAAGAAGAAATAGCATGGACAAAACATAGACTCCTTCACCACAAAAAGGAAAAGCAGTTCTTTTTTTCTTTTTAAAACCCTTACAATATGCATGTATGAAATGAAATAATGAGGTCAAGTAAATTTTGCATAAGTAAACAAATATAGTTTCTACACAAGTGGCTCTCAACCTATAGGCCGCGGCCCAGCAGTGACCCATGAGAATGAAAACCTCCTTCCTCTATTTATTTATTTTATTTCTCCTCCTCTCTGCAGAGATTACCATTGCACTGGATAGATCACATCAGCTCTAGATTATTAAATATGGTTTTCTGTAGGGGAGCAGATGGCGACTGCTGGATGGCATATGTTCAGTATCAGAAACTAGAGCTGATACATCTATCCAATGTAATTTTCTGAATCAGCACCCCAAATAACAAAGCTAAATCTAAAGTTGACAAAAAACTTATTTGTAACCCTTTTGGTATTAATGTTGGAGAGTGGTCCCTGATCAAAATGGTCCCTAATGAAAGTGGTCCCTGGTCAAGTGGGCCATGGTCAAGGAGAGGTTGGGAACCACTGATCTAGAGAGACCACTTGAAAACTTTTTTCCAAAATGCACCCATTAATGCATTTATCTTTCATTAACTTCCACTTTTCTTATGATTTATTTATGGCCAAACCTATAGAGTTATGCTTTTATTAACAAGTTGAGGGTAGCTTACTTGCTTTCCCTCTTTCTCTTTGTTTTACTGTTCATCCACAGAGTAAACCAGAAAAAAATCTGGAGCCAACTGCTGTTTACCTTGCCTATTGTTGACAGGCACACACAGCTACAGTAAGGTTGGATTCTTTCCCAGCTCAAGAGTTTATTGTGCTATTTACTACACACAACTTGGTGCTGCTTCCTCCAGCCCTTTGTTACTATCTACTAAAAATTCCAGCTGAAGTGGGAATAAGGAGAAAATGTGGGGACCGAGAAGGCATAAAAACAGATTTTGTTTAAAGAGGAGGTTTGGAGGCTTTGCTAACCGAGGTATGTCTGTATTGCAACCTAGGTAAATGAGTCACCCCTTCATTTTAACCAGCCCACCTTACTGCTCCCCTGCCTCCCAAAACAATTGAATGAGTTTTGTTCTTCATTTTGTAGGAGCAAATTTGAGTAGCTGGAATGGCTGTCTATGTTGCTAAAGCACTCCATGGCTGAGCAGGAAATTGAATACTTAAGCTGTGAGTAGTACCCTTGCTCCCTCTTATATCCCAGGGTTTGCATTTCATTATGGAGGCAGCGCCAGTCATCGGCATGGCTTGAACAGGATTTCTAATGGAACAAGGCCTGGCAAGATCAGGTTTCAGATCTACTTGGAAAATGCCCATTGCATTTAGCCACATTTAATTAGAATAATTTGCAGAAAGCTGGAGTCAGGCCTGTAAATATCACAGTCCCAAATAGTATACATTCCTATCTTTCGCCGGTCGGCTTGATCTTCTCTCCACTTTGGAAAGCTGTTTACGTAGAAAAGATGAGTTGGCTCCTTCCCAGCCCATCATGTGCATCCACTTGGTTCTTCTCCCTGCAGTGGTGAGCTCACAAAGCTGAATTTGGCAGATCCTCTCAATCTTCCTGGTCAGTCGAGGTTGATGTCACCACAAAGGGGCTTCTTTTTCGACTCCACTGCAGCACCCAATCATAAGGGAAACCCAGCACGGAGGAAAAGAATCTGTCTTGCCAAAAATCTGGAAGGAAAGCAAACATAAGCCATGAAGGAGTTCCTGTAAAGCAATGTTTCCTTTCATACAAATTGTCCATGAAAGTTTGCAAATGCTTTCCTTTGTATTTTAAAAAGACATAGGTTTTGGAGGGGGGAAAACAAACACACAGTGATCAAGGAGCACACTATAATAAAACCATAATGAGCCTAATTCCTTTTCCCTCCCTGCAATTTCTGCTCTCAGTTTTTGCTTGCTCATTTTATCGATTGGCATTTCCAGAACAGGGAGGGGAAAATGGTCAGCCAGCATGCAGTATCATCAGTGAGAGCAAAAAGAGCTACAAACCACTACCTTTTTGTTTTTCCAATGCAGGGAAAGCAATGATCCGTTCTAGCTCTCTTTTTATTTTGCAGCTACAGAATCTAACCATTACCACCCCTGGCGACAATACATTTTAACCCCAAGGCGTTGCAAAGAAGGACATGGATAGTAGTACAAAAATGAGGAAGGGAGGGGGAGAAAAAAAAGACATGTTATAACAAGGTGAAAACTAAAGTGTTTTTATTTTAGCATGAGCTTTCATGGATAAAAGCCCACCTGGTTTATAGCAATGAAAACTCATGCTACAATAAAAAAAGGCTTTTTAGAGACTGCCACATGCTTTCCCCCCTCCTCTTTTTTATACTGCAAGACAATAACAGGGCCACTTCTTTGAAAATACTACAGTGAGTAGCACTTGCCCAACATCTCTTTCTCTTCATATTGGATTCCATGGGCTTGCTCTTGGTAGGATCAGGATTCAGTCATTTTGGTCAAAACATCCAAAATATGTCAGTGTCACCTCCATTAAGTTTTTTTTTTTAAAGTTTCTCTCTTTATTAATGACCAATAAGGTCAAGAAGAACCCCGAGACATGCTTATTAGGTTTATTTAGAAGGCGTATTAGCGCAGGAGATGAAGAAATTTGTCAATATTGTTTTGTTGCAGCAAGACTAATAATAGCAAAAACATGGAAGGGGGAAGAAGAGCTAAGTATTAGAGACTGGAGAGACAAACTGGGGGAATATATCCAAATGGCCAAGCTGACAAATAGCAACAGAGGAGGAAATAATGAGGAGTTTGCAAATAAATGGAGGCTGGCACTTGGGTATTTGGAAAAGAAGACAAAGGTAGATTTGATGTCTGCCATAAAGGGGATTTAGCGAAAGAAGATATAGGGGTAGTCGACGGCTAGTTACGTGACACTTACTGAGGGGAATCGGAGGTCTAGGGGGTCGGGTTCACGGGTGAGGGGCAAGGGGGACAAGGATAAGCTAAGGTACAACAATGGTATAGCAAATCTGTGATCATTCATTTGTTTAGCGACACTGTAGTGCAAAGTGTTATACCTGTCTGTATTCTTTGTTTTTTTTGTTTTTTTTTTTTGTTTTTTTCTCTTTTTTTCTTCCTTTTTCTTCTGTGGTTGTATATGGTTACATGTTACTCTAGTTTCTGTTTTTCACGACCTCCATTAAGTTCTGTCGGGAGGCAGATCTGGCAAGCTGCATGCTTGCCACATCCTGTTGTGGTAATAGGCCATCTACAGATTTGTTTGTGGAGGGCATATATGTGCCTTCAAGTTACCTGTCAATGAATTTCACAGGGTTTCTTAGACAGCGGGTCCCTTGGTGGTGCAGCAGGTTAAACCGCTGGGCTGCTGAACTTGCTGACTGAAAGATTGGTGGTTCAAATCTGGGGAGTGGGGTGAGCTCCCGCTGGTTGCCCTTGTTTCTGCCAACCTAGCAGTTCGAAAACATGCAAATGTGAGCAGATCAATAGGTAACAGAGCTCCATGCAGTCATGCCAGCCACATGACCTTGGAGGTGTCTACAGACAACTCCGGCTCTTCAGCTTAGAAATGGAAATGAGCACCAACCCTCAGAGTCAGACACGAATAGACTTAATGTCAGGGAAAAACCTTTACCTAACCTTTCTTAGACAATGAATATTCAGAGGTGGCTTTGCCAGTTCCTTCCTCTGAAATATATCCTGCAGCACTTGGTGTTCATTGGTGGTCTCTCATCCAGGTACTAATCAGAGCTGACTGTATTTGTCTTTCAAGACACAATCTGGCGCCTTTAGGGTATTTAGACCATCTTCAGGTTCAGCTTTCAAAATAACATCATTTTTAGCCAGCTTCCTGCTACCTGGCATTCCCAGATGTACTGTAATACAGTCTCCATAATCCATTCATTACCTGCGGGTGGTAATGGGCATTGCAGTCCAACACATCTGCAGAGTATCAGGTTGAGGAGGCTGGCCTGGCCCTTCAGTTTAAGTTCTCCAGAAAGATTAAGCGCTGCTGATTTTTCAAAGCCTACAACCTGTTAACAACAAAAAATGCCAGAGTGAAAGCTGTTCATAGACAAGGGCCATGGATCTTTGGCACTAGATTTTAGGTAATAAAGCTGGCAAAGAGTTCAGTCAAAGAAGTGATGTTAGCAAACGCTGTAAGTACTTGGAGAGAGCTTGGAAAAGTTACTTTTTTGGACAGTAACTCCTAGCTAGCCAATCAGCAGGGATAGTGACCTTCTTGGCTGCTGGTCTGAAGCAGACAGCCTGCTATGTTCCACTGTTATAGAGGATGAAGTCATATTTCCAGAAATGTGTGAGCATAGTAATAACTCCCCACACATTGCCATTGTAATGCTTGCAGTTATTTTACTTAGAGAGTGTCAAAATGACTATGAGAGATTTTTTAAATCTCCAAAACACTGCATGCTCCTTCCCATCAATAAGAAGAAAACCATTTATGTTGATCAGCTCTGATGCAGAAAGTTTGGAAACAATGAAAGCCTGAATTGGCATGTTGCTGTGTCCACAAGAACCTGGTATCCTGTCCCAGGAGTGTGTTTGCATTTATGTTTGCATGTTGTCTTAAGAGAAGTATGAAGTCTTGGCTACTGGCTGAAATATGCAAACAGGACAGGCTAGGCAGAAAAACCTGGGAAACTGGAATCCAGGAAACAGTGTCCTTATGGGGTCATGAGCAGCTGGTCATGTGCAGAATAAACCCAACAAAATAATTATAGACACCATTATTTGAAAAAACAATGTCATAAAATGGGAAATGTATCCCTGATCAACCAATGGGTGACGAGTCGGGTGCCAGTGCATTCTGAAAATGCCACAAGTAACTGCATATAATGCTACAGGAAGACCCTATCTTGGCAGAAATACATTGAAACAAATGTTCATCCAGTCACAGTTGCTTCTACATCTCAACGGATCAATCAATCACTTCTGGATGCATTTACACTGTAGAATAAATGTAGTTTGAGACTACTTTAACTGCCATGTAAACCCTGTATCCAGAAGTTTGTCCATGCCTGATATATATGTATATTATTTATTTGTTTGTTTCCATCATTTCTATCCTGCACTTCTCACCTGAAGGGTCTCAGGGCGGCTTACAAAACTGGTAGAATTCAATGCCAATACACAACAATACAAAAGAATGAAACATAAGTAGTTAAAAACAGATTTAAAGCAAGACAAAATACTTGAGCCATTCATCCACAGAACCTTGTACATAAACCTTAGTCCAGACCGAGTTGAAGCCAACAAAACTTATTCTTTGAACACTTGCTCGCATAGCCAGGTCTTCATTTTCTTTATAAAACTCAAAAGGGATGGAACCTGCCGAATGTCACTAGGGAGGGAGTTCCACAGCCGAGGAGCCACCACTGAGAAAGCCCTGTCTCTCGTCCCCACCAGCCGCACTTGTGAGGCTGGTGGGACCAAGAGCAGGGCCTCCCCTGAAGATCTTAAATTATGTGGTAGGTCATAGCGGGAGACATGTTCGGATAAGTAAGCTGGGCTGGAACCGTTTAGAGCTTTATAGGCTAAAGCCAGCACTTTGAATCATGCTCAGTAGCTAATCGGCAGCCAATGGAGCTGACGTAACAGAGGAGTAGTGCGCTCCCTGTACGCCGCTCCGGTTAACAACCTGACAGCCTCCCGTTGGACTAATTGAAGCTTCTGAACAGTCTTCAAAGGTAGCCCCATGTAGAGTGTGTTGCAGTAGTCTAATCGGGATGTAACAAGAGCATGGACTACCGTGGCCAAGTCCGGCTTCTCAAGGTACAGGTGCAGCTGGCGCACAAGTTTTAGCTGTGCAAAGGCTCCCCTAGCCACCGCCGAAACCTGGGGCTTCAGGCTCAACGATGAGTCTAGGATCACTCCCAGACTGCGAACCTGCGTCTTCAGGGGGAGTGTGACCCCATCCAGCACAGGCTGTAACCCTATACCCTGGTTGGCCTTCTGACTGACCAGGAGGACCTCTGTCTTGTCTGGATTCAGTTTCAATTTGTTGGCCCTTATCCAGTCCGACACAGCTGCCAAGCACCTATAGGTGCTTGGCAGCTGTGGCACATATATACACACACACATAATATACACACACACATAACAAAAGTGAAAAATGTGTATGTGTGTATGTGGAGGAGGTGTCCACTTACACAGACAGCCTTCTGCCACCACGAACAGCTATAGTTCCCACTGAGCAGGAGACACCAATGGCTCTCCCTCCACTGACATGCAGGTTATAGTGAGCACCATGAACATGTAGCCCACACACTGCCAGTGTCCTTCACAAACACCATTCTGCCCCCCACCCAAGTGAAGGCTTTCATGTGGGGACTATTTCACCCTAGATGTTCTGTTCTTCCTCCAGAATTGACATCCCAGGGTTCCTTAATTTGCATGACCCCCAACCACTGCATCTACCTTAACCCTTTCCTACCCTTTCCTATGGCACACAGTTAACAGAGGAATTGACTCACAATGATTTATAAGAGTTGTACTTGACCTACATCCAGAGAGCACTGTTAACCCAACCAATGACGGATCTGGACCAAACTTGCCATGGATAATGGGACTTGCAGTACCTTCAGTGATACTGAGACCCCCACCAACAATGGACTGGGACCAAACTTGGCACAGAGAAGCCCCACGACTAACTGAACATACTGCAGGGATTAGTGGTAATAGACCTTGTTTTGGGGCGTTATAGTTCATCAGCATCCAGACAGCACTGAACCCAGCCAATGACGGATCTGGACCAAACTTCAGTGATATTACCTAACATCCCAAAACAAACAATGCCTTCTTCTAATAACCCGGGCACTGCCGGGTCCCCAAGCTAGTATATAATATATAAACATTTCTTGGGACTCCATGAGAAACTTTTGCTCTATGGCTGAAAATTTTTGAGAACCCCTGGTTGTTGAAGGTGGTGAGTCCACATCCCCAAATAGGTTCACAATCTTGGGCTGTTGCTTTAAAGTTCAGATGAAATCCTGAAAAGATTTTACCACCCCATGGATACGGAAGTGACCAACTGCAGTTCACAGCGTCGCCTTTATCCACAAGATAAATTTGCATGGACTGAGAAAGCCTTGTTTTCTGTTTGCAGGCTTTAAAAATGCTACATAAACACAGTACTGCACTTTCTCTTGCCTTTTCTCCCTCTAGCTTGCTTCCTTGTTGAAGCCACTTTAGCACCCAAAATCATTCTGATCCCTGAAATCACCTTAATTGATGGAATCATTTGTTTCTGTTTGCTGAAGCCACTCTGTGGAATCCCTTTCAAGATGCTGAACTCGCAAGCATCACCAGAGAGCTGCATTTGATTTCTTCCACAGAATAACTGGTTCTGGCTGCTTCGCTCTGTGCTTCTGTTGGAAACACACGTGCTTCCCTCCCTCTCTCCACAAGTTTCCCTCCCTTCATCCACAGGAAGGATCCAACATGATCACAGGAAATGTATCCTTCGCATGGCATAAAGGGACCCCAGAATTTTTCCTGACGGAGAAGGATGGCTCTCATTAATTTTGGCAACTTTTAAGTACTTGTTGGGAAGGGGCAAATCATTTTTCCATTCAAAGTCACTGAAATATCCTTAAACAAGGCAACTTGGATAAGAACAATTGTGTACCTTAATTCCATGTGTTCGGTGAAACTTACTCCCTAGTCAGTGTGCTTACGACAGATTACAGTCTCTACTATTCCTACAAACATTCAGTGATGATAGCTGTCTTCACTTCTCAGATTCTTGAGGAAACTACACTACAATTAGGCTACTGTGAGTTTTCCAGGCTGTATGGCCATGTTCCAGAAGCATTCTCTTCTGACGTTTCTCCCACACCTGTGGCAGGGATTCTCAGAGGTTGTGGGGTCTGTTGTAAACTCGGCAAGGGAGGTTTATATATCTGTGGAATGTCCAGAATGGAAGAAAAAACTCTTGTCTGCAATTGGTCACCTTGATTAGCAGCTTCAAAGCTTGGCTGCTTCCTGCCTGGGAGAACCCTTTATTGGGAAGTATTAGCTGGCCCTGGTTGTTTCATGTCTGGAATTCCCCTGTTTTTGAGTGTTGTTTATTTATTTACTGTCCTAATTTAATACTGGTAGCCATATTTTTCATGTTCATGGTTTTCTCTTTTGTGTTGAAATTGTCTACATGCTTGTGGATTTCAATGGCTTCTCTGTAAAATCTAGTGGTTCTCAACCTGTGGGTCCCCAGATGTTTTGGCCTACAACTCCCAGAAATCCCAACCAGTTTACCAGCTGTTAGGATTTCTGGGAGTTGAAGGCAAAAACATCTGGGGATTCACAGGCTGAGAACCACTGGTGTAGTCTAACATGGTGGTTGTTAGAGTGGCATTTCTACAATTGGTATCCACTATAGCTATGGATGCTCATGTTCCATTATACACAATACATAGTCAAACGGTTTCCCTTAAATAAAAGGGTTGCTTTTGTTTTTGTTTTTTGCTTTTGGGATTTTTTGAGGGGGGAATTCAAGAAGTGGATGGTAGAATCTGTGGGTATGGAGGGCCAACAGTACATAGAAATCTTGGTGGTACAATTTTTCCAGCTGATTTCAGAGAGAGGTCAGCCTGTTCCAAGGCTTGCCTAGGTGGTCTTGAGTCCCCCCACCCATTCCAGGGTCTATGCCTACACTAAAACCTATGGCAACCTACAACTTCTTAGCCGTTTTTCTGTTTGGGTATAATACAGGTAGTTTTCAACAGAAGAAGAGTGTTGAATTCCAGAGAAGAAGGGCAAAGATAATTCACTGAGACCCAGTGAAGGGCTCTTCTGTTGAGCTATTCCAACTGGCCTGCCTCCTCCTTTTGCCAGAGTGACTCTGCACAGGGACTTGCTGCTGCAAATTGCTCAAAGTTAAAAGCAAAATGCTCTGAACTATTTTCATCCTCCCAATCTCACTATTCCTTTTAAAATCTCCCTTGCTCTTCTCTTCTTCTCCTTCCCTCCTTTTTCTTAGTTGCTGCTGCTGTAGGAAAAACCCACCCTGTCACAGCCATAATCATCCAGGTCTAATAAGCCTTCATCTCCAACTAGCTTGTTAGGCTTCAAGGATCTATTTTAGATACCATATATAGTCCAAACACTCAGTTTCCCTAAACGATGTTTAGTGCGTAGATAGTGGTTATATTTATCCATTCAGGATTTTGTACCAAACTTTGAAGGTTGAGCACCATGGATAGCTCCCTTAAAGTTAAAAATAAAAGTTGAGATGGATTCGACACCTCCACTGAAAGATTTGGACTATGTTGCTGTGAGTTTTCCAGGCTGTATGGCCATGTTCCAGAAGCATTCTCTCCTGAAATTTTGCCCACATCTGTGGCAGGCATCCTCAGAGGTTGTGAGGATCTTCACAACTTCTGAGGATGCCTGCCACAGATGTGGGTGCAATGTCAGGAAAGAATGCTTCTGGAACATGGCCATACAGCCCGGAAAACTCATAGCAACCCAGTGATTCCGGCCATGAAAGCCTTCAGCAACTATTTGGTCTGTGTTCTGTTAATCTTCTGTTTCTTTTGCATAGAACTATCTATTGCCTATAAGTGAATTAATCACCTTTTGGAATTCCAACATTTTAAGTCCCAAAAGCGATGTCTGCATTACGTCTCTTATTCTTGTGGATGTTAAGTTTCTTTCTTTAATATATAAGCATCTGAGTTACTAGGGCAACTCTGCTTGTCTGGAGATGTGCTGCTGCCAAGGTTAAAAGGTCCCTTCTGCACATCTACCTCAGAATATGTAGAACGTATTTGCACAAGTGCATTTGTTGACTGCCGAATCAACCTTTCGTTATTTATTTTATTAACTTGTTGGATTTATAGCTTGTTTTTCTCCTGATACAGGATCAAAATTGACTGATAGCAATTAACTAAAACTCTTATTTTATAAAATTTAAAAAAATGTTATAGACAGTATCAATAACAACATGGTTAAAAGTGTTAAGGCATAATTATTAATGGAAGATAGCAAATGTAACACACCACTTCATACATATGACTGCTGCATAATTTCAGCCTCTTGTGCCGATCTTAATCCTTAAGCAAAGGCACTACCTCATGGTCTATCCCAGTGTTTTCCAAATTTACTGGTGTTTTGGACTTCAGCTTCCAAAATATCTGATCATTGGCCAAGGCAGCTAAGACATCTGGGAGCTGATGTCCAACACGTGGAGAACTGGATGCTAGGAATCACTGATTTATCCTATGTCTATATATTAAGAGAGCAATAAAAATAGAGGACAGTCTATTCAAGTCATGTGATACAAGTCTCTACATCAGGCAGCTGTCCCTCCGCGTTTGTGGATTTGATTATTCATGTATTTGATTAAAACCTGCTCTCTAAAAATCTATAGGTTCTCCAGTATGACTCTGTGGTCAACCTAGAGATTTTGGAGATCACCTCTCAAATAATCTCTTTGTCCTCCAAAGCAATTCTGGTGCCGGCTTCCTGCAGAAGTTGACCATAAAGTCATGCTGGAAGACCTAGACATTTCTAGAGAGGTGTTTGCTAGGGTAAAAAAATATTTTTTTTTAAATTGACATTTTATTACTTTCACAGGGGTCTTGGGCTCCTAACCACAGTGAATGTAGAAGACAATAAAACAGGTACCTGTTTTCCTAAAAACATGTATATCTTAGAACATGTGATTGTGATGTGAAATATATAATGAGCAACTCATTATGAATTGTTATTGGTGATAATGATAATGGTGTATTTCAGGCTCAGGTAAAGGTAAAGGTTTCCCCTTGACATTAAGTCCAGTTGTGTTTGACTCTGGGGGTTGGTGCTCATCTCCATTTCTAAGCCAAAAGTCTGGCTTTGTCTGTAGACGCCTCCAAGGTCATGTGGCTGGCATGACTGCATGGAGTGCCGTTACATTCCTGCCAGAGTGGTACCTATTGATCTACCCATATTTACATATTTTCAAATTGCTGGGTTGGCAAAAGCTGGGGCTAACAGTGGGAACTCACACCGCTCCCCGTATTCGAACCACCAACATTTCAGTCCGCAACTTCAGAAGGTTTTTTTTTTAAAAAAAATTGTCTCTGCAAAAAAAAAAAAAAAAAAAAAGAACAGGAAAATATTACCTGTGCAAGAGTCAACACATTTGTGTCATGTAGAGGCAACATCTTGAAAAAACACCACATGTGAGATCCCAAGGTTGGGCAGAGAACAGTAATGAAAGAAATATAGTATAAAGGTGGTAACACACATAAGTACTTACTGCACTGGACATTTGGGACTTCTAGAAACACCTCCTTTGGGAAGCAAGTTTCTCAAGTTTTTCATTGGATAAGAAACAGATAAGCAAATGCCTTCTGTGTTATTCCCACCCTAGAAAATAGGTGAGAATATCTGAATTTACAGCACTTTGACTGAAATGCTGAATAGACCAAGAGTGTATTGATATTGTAGAATTACCTGTGTTTACTCAAATCTAATGCTCACCTTTTGGGGTAAATGACCTTGCCAAAATTGGGGTGTGTATTAGATTCATGTCATACAGAAATCTTAGTGCTGAGCCAAGCTAAAGGGGAAGCTGGTTTAGAAGCTGCACCTGGAGCTCCTCTTTGGGGGATGTTATCTCAAATTAAATGACCAGGGCTCAATGCTATGCCATCCTGGGATATATAGTTTGATAAGGCACCAGCATTCTTTGGCAGAGAAGGCTCAAAACATCAAACTACAGCCCCCAGGATTCTGTACTGAACCAAAGCAATTAAACTGGATTCAATCTACAGCATAGATGCACTCCATAGTTACTTTTCTATTGCTGGAAGCTTTGCTGTTGTGACACAATTGTTTATCACAAAGAAATTCTAAGCAGCCAGCCACACCTTTTTTGGCCAGATGACAAAGAGTACTCCTTTTGCTACTGCACATTACATTAGGCAGCAATTTTTATTTTTATTTTTATGGTTTCAGGGTATTGAGAATTGACATGCACATTAGGTTCAATGGCACATTAGACTCCAGTAAATATGGTAATACAGTTTGACAGCATTTTAACTGCCACAGCTCAATGCTATGGAAATATGGGAGTTGTAGTTGTATAAGGTCTTTAGCCTTTTCTGCCACATAGTGCTAATGTCTCACCAAACTACATCTCCCCTTAATTCCATAGCATTGAACCATGGCAGTTAGTGGTGTCAGTTCTACAGTTCAGATGCACTGTAAGTTAGCAATACTCTCCAAAATGACTTGAAATGCTAAAAATCTACAAAAATAAGAAAGGCATGTAATTGCGCAATATGAAAAAGGAATTTGCTCAACAGGTAAAATGTATGATGATGACATACTCCAAATATTGCAGAAACTGGTGTTCCTTACCACTGAAGTGTACTCTCAGTGCCATGTGTAATATACAATACTTAGTACGATAAATGTTCCTTATAAGAAGCAATGTGCTTAGACTGTGTGATGCCTATGAAAATTAATGTATCTAATCAAAAAATGTTTGTGTGATATGATGACTCTCCATGAGGAATGTGAAACTGCATAAGTTAAATTGTTTTTCTTAATAAATATAGTAAAAGAATTATATGCTCAATGCCGAATCTTCAATAACATAAATTTCCTCAAAGTTCAAAGCGGAAGGTATTCTTAAGGGGAATATTGATGTTTATTTGCCTACTAGACAGTACTATTTTTAACTACTTTGGGAGCCCAGATGAACAAAATGGTAAATTCTAAGGAAATCTCACTAGATACAGATTGGCAAGCATAAGGGAATGAACCCTCAATCCCTCTGCAAAGAGACAGGTGTTAAAATATGTAACTTTCAATATACCCATTTAATCTGTACTTCTTATTAAAACTGCCAACTCTTCAGCGAATCTCCAGATGGAGGTTATAGAATAGAAAGCAATTTAAAAGTAATTAGTTACAGCTACACATTAAAATGTCCTAATTACCCTGTAGGCACCAGCTCCTGTTTGATTTTGGGAGCTAAACAGGGTTAGCCCTGGTTTAGGTGGGATGGGAGACTACCAATGAATATCAGGAGCAATAGGCTATATTTCAAAGGAAAGAACTTGCAAAATCACCTCTGAATGGTCCTTGCCTAAGGCTACTTCCACACAGCCATTTAACCCAGAATATCAAGGCAGAAAATCCCACATTATCTGCTTTGAACTGAAATATTTGGCAATGTGAACTCAGATAACCCAGTTCAAAGCAGATATTGTGAGATTTCCTGCCTTGATATTTCAGGTTATATGGCTGTGTGGAAGGGCCCTTAGAAAAGCCTATGAAAAATTATTGGGGTGGCCATATGTCAACAGGCAACTGGAGGGTACATATAACCAGAGCCGGTCCAACAATGGGGCGAATTAAGCGGTCGCTTGGGGCGCAAAACATACGGGGACGCAGTTGAGACTGCTTTTTCTGTTGATTTGTTGTAAAACATGATGTTTTGGTGCTTAATTTGTAAAATCTTAATGTAATTTGATGTTAAATAGGATTTTCCTTAATCCCTCCTTATTATCCAACATTTTCACTTATCCAATGCTTTTATTTTTCTGTGATTGGTTTGTGGGGGGGGGGGGGGGCGCCAAAATTCTGTTCACCTACACTTGAAAAATACCTAGGGCTGGCTCTGCATATAACACATACACACACAGAGATTGCAGTCCCTAAAGGACTCAGTTCCTGTTACTATTATGTTTAAAGGGGTATCTCTTGACTTTCCCGCTTCCATGGACTTCTAGCAAGTGATGGGTTGTACTTCAAAGCAGTTAGCAGGGATGTGTCTGCTAAGAGACTCATAAACCTAATCAGAAGTGCTTTAAACGGTTATGCATAGAGAGAGAAAGTATTCTTGAGGGCAGGAGTTTATCAGATGATTGTGAAAATATTATAGAGAAAACTGGGTGTGCGGGTGTAATCACATTGTAATCCTGGAACCAATTCGGGACCTGGATGGAGATGATCCACAGTGTCCATGGCTTGACAGCTGTGAGGAATGCAAGGTTTTTCCCAACTCCCCCAGCAGAATGCACATGCACATGTCAGCAGAATGCTGTGGGTGTCCACACAGCAATTCACTTTTGTGGAACCAATTTGTGGTTTACATTAGGACATTGACTACTACACATTAAGGGCTCTATTTTGGGCTATTTCTTGACTTTGCATGTGGTGATTTAAATTAGCATGCTACAGTGTGATTTTGCAGCATGAATTGTATAGCCACTTAACTTTCAAGCTGATTTCAAGAGTATACAGCCCTGCCATACTCCTTTCCCAATCCTGAACCAGTCTGTTGTTCCATGGTCTGTTCTTACTGTGGCTACTTGGTCTTTATACAGATTTCTCAGGAGACAGACAAGGTGACTTGGTATCCCCATATCACCAAGAACATGCCACAATTTATTATGATCCACACAGTCGAAGGCTTTAGAACAGTCAATCAATCAGAAATAGATGTTTTTCTGAAACTCCCTGGCTTCCTCCATTATCCAGCGGATATTGGCAATTTGGTCTCTTGTTCCTCTACCTTTTCTAAACCCAGCTTGTACATCTGACAACTCTTGCTCCATGTATTGCTGGAGTCTGCCTTGCAGGATCTTGAGCATGGAATATAAATATCATTTTCTAATTGGTTCTATCATAGAAACATGGAAAAAGTTTATTAAACTGCAAAAACTTTGTTTTTTCTGGACATCCTGAAGCACATTTCACTATAGTTTTTCAATGAATAACTCATCGAGTCTCAACCAATTCAACGTAGTTTGTGATGCCACAAAAAAAAGTTTCTGGAGTATAACAACTATTTTCAAAATACTGCACAATTAAACAGGAAATGACACTTCCAAACCTGGAACAGATTTTTTTCAAATTTTGTAACATAGTGTAAACAGACCCTGTAAGCACATAAAAAGGAAGCTATGATCACTCAAAATCTATACAAGTTTGTGAAAAGAAAGTCAGGCCAGATTTATTTTACGTCTGTTATAGTTTTTTACATATAGAATTACTGGCTTGGTAGATGAAGGGAATGCTGTTTCAGTAGCATATCTTTATGTCAGGAAGGGCTTTTACAAGGTAATAATATCACATGATATTCTTGCAAACAAATTAGTAAAATGTGGAATACACAATGCTACTGTTAGGTGGATTTATAATTAAAAGACTGCTCACCGATGGCTCTATTCTGGAGAGATGTGACATCTTTATAAATGACTTGTATGATGGAATAGAGGGCATGTTTATCAAATTTTCAGGTGAATACCAAATTAGAGTAGCTAATATAACCAGAGTACAGGAACAGAATTCAAAATGATTTTAACAGATTAGAGAGCTGGACCAAAACTAACAAAATGAATTTCAATAGGAAGAAAGTAAATGCACAGATATAGGCTGGAAAACATGTGTCACAGTAGGAGTCACAGTAGACCATGAGCTGAACATAAGCCAACAGTGAGACATGGCAGCTAAAATGCCATTGTCATTCTAAGCTGTATCAATAGGAGCATAGTGTCTAGATAGAAAAAAATAAACTCTATTCTGCTTTAGTCAGACCTCACCTGGATTACTGCGTCCAGTTCTTGGTGCCACAATTCAAGAAAAATATTAACAAATTGAAACGTGTTCAGAAGAAGGCGACCAAAATGCTAAATAGCCTGGAAACCAGATCCTGTAAAGAATAGCTTAGGGAGCTGGACATTATATTTAATCAGGACAAGAGAAGGTTAAATGATGATATGATAGCTATGTTTACATATCTGAAAGGATGGCATATTGAAGATGGAACAAGATTGTTTTCTGCTGTTAGGACACTAAGCAATGGATTCAAACTACAAGAACATCTAAACAGTACAGAGACCTTTCTGACTGTTAAGAGGTGGAGTCTCATTCTCTGCAGGTTTTCTTGGCAGAAGCCAAGGAAGGAAGGAAAGCATGGGGTTGCTGTGAGTTTTCCAGGCTGTATAGCCATGTTCCAGAAGCATTCTCTCCTGACATTTCAGGACATCTATGGCAGAGATCCTCAGAGGTTGTGAGGTCTGTTGGAAACTAGGCAAGTGGGGAAGGTCCAAGGTGGGAGAAAAAACCCTTGTCTGATTGAGGCAAGTGTGAATGTTTCAATTGGCCACCTTGATTAGCATTGAATGGCCTTGCAACTTCAAAGCCTGGCTGCTTCCTGGCTGGGGGAATTATTATTATTATTATTATTAAACTTTATTTGTACCCCGCTAGCATCTCCCGAAGGACTCGATGCGGCTTACAAAGGCCAAGGCCTCAACACACAATATAACAATACAAAACAAAAGGCAAATTAAAAACAATTAAAACAGTATAACAACAAGCAATAAACAATACGCTAAAACACAATAAAACTGGGCCGGGCCAGAGTAATGGGTACAAGATTAAAAGTGCTGATGTGACAGGTGATATATAAGGTTTCTAGGGCAAGTGCAGAGTGCGATATACAATCTTAGTTCTAATAAAGTGCTTATGGGACTTGGTGTTGGAGATTGCCTATTAATCTGGGAAGGCACATTGGAAAAGCCAGGTCTTCAAGTTCTTTCTGAAGACTGCCAATGTAGGGGCCTGTCTGAGATCCTTGGGGAGGGTGTTCCAGAGTCGGGGGGGCCACCACAGAGAAGGCCCTGTCTCGTGTCCCCACCAACCGCGCTTGCGACGCAGGCGGGATCACGAGCAGGGCCTCTCCAGATGACCAAAGTGAACGCGTGGGTTCGTAGACGGAGATGCGGTCACGGAGGTAGGATGGTCCCAAACCATTCAGGGCTTTGTAGGTAAGCACCTGCACCTTAAATTGGGCTCGGAAAGTAAATGGCAGCCAGTGGAGCTCCTTGAACATGAGGGTTGACCTCTTTCTGTAAGGGGCCCCAGTTAACATCCTGGCTGCCGCTCGTTGGACCAGTTGGAACTTCCGAGCCGTTTTCAAGGGCAGCCCCACATAGAGCGCATTACAGTAGTCCAGTCTGGAGGTGACCAAGGCATGAACCACCCCGGCCAGATCAGCCTTCGCGAGGTACGGTCGCAGTTGGCGCACGAGCCTTAATTGTGCAAAGGCCCTCCCAGACACCGCCGACGCCTGAGCCTCGAGCGTAAGCAATGAATCCAAGAGGACTCCCAGACTGCAGACCTGTGGCTTCAGAGGGAGTGTAACCCCGTCCAGCACAGGTTGCCACCCTATACCCCGGTCAGGATTACGATCGACCAGGAGGACCTCTGTCTTGTCGGGATTGATCTTCAGCTTGTTCCTCCTCATCCAGATAGACACAGCGGCCAGGCACTCGTCCAGCACCCGAGAGGCCTCCTTGGAATTAGGTGGAAAAGAGTAGTAGAGTTGTGCGTCATCTGCATAGAGGTGACACCCAACTCCAAAACTCCGGATGACCTCTCCCAGCGGTTTCATGTAGATGTTAAAGAGCATGGGAGACAGAATAGAGCCTTGCGGGAATCCTTTTTGGGAAGTGTTAGCTGACCTTGATTGTTTCCTGTTTGGAATCCCCCTGTTTGCATACTGTTGTTCTTTATTGACTGTTCTGATTTTTGAGTTTTTTTAGTACTTGGGGCCAGATTGTGTTCATTTTCATGGCTCAAAGCAACACAACAACAACAACAACAACAACAACAACAACAATAATAATAATAATAATATGTAAAGCAAAGTGAAGAACCTGCCTTGATTGAAGTAAAAAATCAGAAACTCCTCAAAGCACAGCAGACAAAGAATCAGTACAAGAAAACCGCACTACAAACTAGAGCTGACAGCTGGCACAACAAAACATTGCATGGAAAGTTCCTTGACAAAATTGAAGGAAAAGCTGATAAGAAGACCTGGCTCTGGCTCACAAATGGGACACTGAAGGAGACAGAAGGCCTGATCCTTGTAGCCCAGGAGCAAGCCATCAGAACAAATGCAATTAAGGCCAAGATAGAAAAATCAGCTGATGACTCAAAATGCAGACTGAGCAAGGAAACCGACGAAACCATTGATCATATCCTCAGCTGCTGTAAGAAAATTGCACAGACAGGCTACAAACAGAGGCACAACTATGTGGCCCAAATGATTCATTGGAACTTATGCCTCAAGTACCACCTCCCAGCAGCAAAGAACTGGTGGGCTCACAAACCTGCAAAAGTATTGGAAAATGAGCACGCAAAGATACTGTGGGATTTCCGAAACCAGACTGACAAAGTTCTGGAACACAACACACCAGCCATCACAGTTGTGGAAAAGAAAAAGGGTTGGATCATTGATGTTGCCATCCCAGGTGACAGTCTCATTGATGAAAAACAACAGGAAAAACTCAGCCGCTATCAGGACCTCAAGACTGAACTGCAAAGACTCTGGCAGAAACCAGTGCAGGTGGTGATGGGCACACTGGGTGCCGTGCCAAAAGATCTCAGCCGGCATTTGGAAACAATACACATTGACAAAATTACGATCCGTCAACTGCAAAAGGCCAGCCTACTGGGATCTGCATGCATCATCCGAAAATACATCACACAGTCCTAAACGTTTGGGAAGTGTTCGACTTGTGATTTTGTGATATGAAATCCAGCATGACTATCTTGTTTGCTGTGTCATACAATAAAATAATAATAATAGCAACAATAATGACTTTGATAACACACACTACTTTGCTCCCTCCACAGCTTCCTCCCTGGGGGAATCCTTTGTTTGGGGGTGTTAGCTGGTCCTGATTGTTTCCTGTCTGGAATTCCCCTGTTTTCAGAGTGTTGTTCTTTATTTACTGTACTGATTTTAGAGGTTTTTTTTTTAAGGAGAAGACCTTTTCTCCCCAAGTGGACACAAGATCGCTTTGGACAGATGCAGGGAGCACTTGATGCGGATTTGCTACCTTCATCCCACTCTTGCAAAATATATATATATACAGTTACGAACCACCTTTGAACAAGATCCCTGAACTTTCCTGGGCGTGTGCGCGCTTGTAGTTTATATTAACTCCAGGGCTGAGTTTCCCTCCTTCCCCTGTTTTTCTCTCCTCCTCCTCCTCCTCCTTCTTCCCCAGGACACTGACCTACCCTTTAATTGTTTGGTGATAGGCATGTAAGGGGGAGGGGCGTGACTTGTTTATTGGAACAGCACAGTTTCGAAAAAAAGAAAAAAGAAAAACCCAGGCGAACAGTTTCTAGTCCCCCCCAAGGATGTATCCAAACAGGCAGCCAATCGGCGCTTACACAGCTTTTTCAGCTTGTCTTTTTTAAAGGGACAGTAGCACTCCGGGTTAGGGCACATTTAAAGAGAAAGAGGCTCCTACAATTGTCAGCGGAGGAGTGGAAAGGAGAGCCAGAGGCTGCAAAAGCCTTCACCCCCGCCCTTTCCCCAGTCTTCCCAGGTTTTGGGGAAGATTTCAGCCCATGGGTTGCTGTGAGTTTTCCGGGCTGTATGGCCATGTTCCAGAAGCATTCTTTCCTGGTGTTTCGCCTGCATCTATGGCAGGCATCCTCAGAGGTTGTGAGGTATGTTGGAAACCAGGCAAGTGGGGTTTATATATCTGTGGAAGGTCCAGGGTGGGAGAAAGAACTCTTGTCTGCTTGAGGCAAGGGTGAATGTTGCAAGTGACAACCTTGATTAGCACTGAATAGCCTTGCAGTTTCAAAGCCTGGCTTTTTCCTGCCAGAGGGAATCCTTTATTGGGAGGTGTTAGCTGGCTGTGATTGTTTCTTGTCTGGAATTCCCTTGTCTTCTGAGTGTTGTTCTTTATTGACTTCCTGATTTTAGAGTTTTTTTAATATTAGTAGCCAGATTTTGTTCATGTTCATGGTTTCTTCCTTTCTCTTCCCAACACCTCCCAACAAAGGATTCCCCCAGATAGGAAACAGCCAGGCTTTGAAGCTGCTAGGCTACTCAATGCTAATCAAGGTGGCCAATTGCAACATTAACATTTGCCTCAGGCAGACAAGAGTTCTTTCTCCCACCCTGGACGTTCCACAGATATATAAACCCCACTTGCCTAGTTTCCAACAAACTCCACAACCTCTGAGGATGCCTGCCATAGGCGCAGGTGAAAAGTCAGGAAAGAATGCTTCTGTAACAGCCAGGAAAAATCACAGCAACCCAGTGATTCCTGTCATTTGACACCACATTTGAGTCCATCTTTTTTTACAGGGGTGTGAAGTTTCGGGGTGCAGTTTGACAACTTTTAACTTCTATGGCTCAAAGCGATGAAATTCTGGGAGTTGCAGTTTGAGAAGGACCTTCTCTGCCCACGGGTGACAGTGCTTTGCCAACTACAGGTCTCAGGACCTCATTGCCTTGAGCCAAGACAGTTCAAGCTGTGCCAAACTGCATTCATTCTGCAGATGCTCCCTTTGTTGTCTCAGGGACGCCTTTCTGGAGCCTTGCATATGCAAAGGTTCCCAATCAATTTGGATCCTCCCCTCCAATCCCAGCCTGCTTGGAAACCTACAATTCCCAGCCAACCCTAAAACCAAAGGGAGGGTTGAATGCCCGTTTGGAAACATTGGCCTAGGGATTGAATATACAGTAGAGTCTCACTTATCCAACATAAACCAGCCGGCAGAACGTTGGATAAGTGAATATGTTGGATAATAAGGAGGGATTAAGGAAAAGCCTATTAAACATCAAATTACATTATGATTTTGCAAATTAAGCACCAAAACATCATGTTTTACAACAAATTTGTCAGAAAAAGCAGTTCAATACACAGCAATGTTATGTAGTAATTACTGTATTTACAAATTTAGCAACAAAATATCACAATGTATTGAAAAGATTGACTACAAAAATACTGACTACTAAAAGCCAGACTGTGTTGGATAATCCAGAACGTTGGATAGCCGAATGTTGGATAAGTGAGACTCTACTGTATGTGGTGAGGTGGGGGGTCCTAAAGGTAAATTGAATGGGACAATGTATTGTCAAAGGCTTTCATAGCCAGAATTACTGGATGCTGTGAGTTTTCCAGGCTGTATGGCCACATTCCAGAAGCATTCTCTCCTAGCGTTTTGCCCACATCTTTGGTAGGCATCCTCAGAGGTTGTGAGGTGTATTGGAAACTAGACAAGGGAGGTTTATATATCTGTGGAAGTCCCAGGGTGTGAGAAAGAATTGGGAGAATCCTGGGGGAATCCTTTGTTGGGAGGTATTAGCTGGCCCTGATTGTTTCATGTCTGGAATTGCCCTGTTTTTAGAGTTTTGTTCTTTATTTACTTTATTTACTGTCCTGATTTTAGAGTTTTTTTAATACTGGTAGCCAGATTTTGTTCATTTCCATGGTTTCCTCCTTTCTGTTGAAATGGTCCACATGCTTGTAGATTTCAGTGGCTTCTCTGTGTAGTCTGAAATGGTGGTTAACTCAACCAGAGAAGTCAGCCGTAGCAGATCACTTGATGAACCACCCTGGAGCCAGCATATTATTTGAGAACAGAGAAATGCTGGACCACTCTAACAACCACCATGTCAGGCCACATAGGGAAGTCACTGAAATCCACAAGTGTGTGGACAATTTGAACAGAAAGCAGGAAACTATGAAAATGAAGAGAATCGGGTTACCAGTATTAAAAATTTTAGAATCAGGATAGTAAATAAAGAACAACACTCTTAAAAGAGGGGGAAATTCCAGACATGAAATAATCAGGGCCAGCTAACACCTCCCAATAAAGGATTCCCCCAGGCAGGAATCGGGCTTTGAAGTTGCAAGGCTTTTCAGTGCTAATCAAGGTGATTAATTGCAACATTCACACTTGCCTTCAACAGACAAGAGTTCTTTCTCCCACTCTGGACCTTCCACAGATATATAAACCCCACTCGCCTAGTTTTCAACAGGCCTCACCACCTCTGAGGATGCCTGCCATAGATGTAGACAAAACGTCAGGAGACAATGCTTCTGGAACATGGCCATACAGCCCGGAAAACACATGGCAACCCAGTGATTCCGGCCATGAAAGTCTTTGACAACTACATTATATAGTCAATATAGACCCATATAATGTAGTTCAGATATATGGCGGTGCAGATCCAGCCTCATAAGCAAATCTTAACACTTGTGGTGCCAGAACAGTATACAGGGCTGACATCTACTTCTCTCAATTTTTTGAGATTGGCTGTCTCACTATTTTAAACTTGTTCTCATACATTCAATGCCCAATAACAGTGTAACTCTTTTCCCTCTTCCAGGTAATATTTAAGAGGAGCAACATTAATATTATTTGATTTTAAGTTCGTACAGTCTTGATAAGGTTTCTTATTAATTAAGTGGGAATAAAAAAATTATTTAAGGAAACATACTTTTTCAATGCTAATCAAGGTGATTCATTGCAACATTCACACTTCCAACAGGCAAGAGTTCTTTCTCTCACCCTGGACTTCCCAGAGACCCCACTTGGAGGAGGAGGAAGACGAAGAAGAGAATGACAAGGAGGAGGAAGAGGAAGAAGCGGAAAAAGAAGAGAAAGAGGAAGAAGAGGAGGAAGAGGAAGAAGAGGAGGAAGAAGAGGAGAAAGGGGAAGAGGAAGAAGAGAATGAGAAGGAGGAGGAGAAAGAGGAAGAAGAGGAGGAAAAAGAGGAGAAAGGGGAAGAGGGAGAGGAAGAAGAGAATAAGAAGGAGGAGAAAGAGGAAAAAGAGGAGGAAGAAGAGAAGAAAGGGGAAGAAGAGGAGGAGGAAGAGGAAGAAGAGAATGAGGAGGAAGAGGAGGAGAAAGAAGAAGAAGAGGAGAAAGGGGAAGAGGAGGAAGAGGAAGAAGAGAATGAGAAGGAGGAAGAGGAGGAGAAAGAGGAAGAAGAGGAGAAAGGGGAAGAGGAGGAAGAGGAAGAAGAGAATGAGAAGGAGGAGGAGAAAGAGGAAGAAGAGGAGAAAGGGGAAGAAGAGGGAGAGGAAGAAGAAAATAAGAAGGAGGAGAAAGAGGAAAAAGAGGAGGAAGAAGAGAAGAAAGGGGAAGAAGAGGAGGAGGAAGAGGAAGAAGAGAATGAGAAGGAGGAAGAGGAGGAGAAAGAAGAAAAAGAGGAGAAAGGGGAAGAGGAGGAAGAAGAGAGGGAGGAAGAAGAGAATGAGAAGGAGGAAGAAGAGGAGGAAGAAGCGGAAAAAGAAGAGAAAGAGGAGGAGGAAAAAGAGGAGGAAGAGGAAGAAGAGGAGAAAGGGGAAGAGGAGGAAGAGGAAGAAGAGAATGAGAAGGAGGAAGAGGAGGAGAAAGAGGAAGTAGAGGAGGAAGAAGAGGAGAAAGGGGAAGAAGAGGGGGAGGAAGAAGAGAATGAGAAGGAGGAAGAAGAGGAGGAAGAAGCGGAAAAAGAAGAGAAAGAGGAGGAGGAAAAAGAGGAGGAAGAGGAAGAAGAGGAGAAAGGGGAAGAAGAGGAAGAGGAGGAAGAGAATGAGAAGGAGGAAGAGGAGGAGAAAGAGGAAGAGGAGGAGGAAGAAGAGGAGGAGGAGGACGAAGTGGAGGAGGAGGAAGAAGAGAAAGAGAAGAAAGGGAAGAAGAGGAGGAGGAGTCCTTCCCCTCCCACTTCCTCCTCCTCCTCGGGACCCGTCTGCTGCCCTGAGCGATCTCCTCCGGCGCCACCTTAAACGGGACCCGGGGTGGGCGGGGCGTCCCTTCCCCCTCGCCGGCCTCCCATTGGCCAAGGCGCGCATCCATTGTGGAACGTTGACGCCCGCCGCTTTCTATCCCGAGCGCAGCCACGTTCGGTTGAGCGAGGGGCAGCCGCGGTGGCGGCAGAAGCAAGGAAGAGCAGCGGAGGCAGCGAGAGCAGCGGAGGGCGAAGGCAGCCAAGGAGGCGGCGCAGGGCGATGGGGTCGCGGCCGGGGCCGGGGCTTTGACAGCTGCGGGATCGGAAAGCGGGCAGGCGGGCAGCAGGCTCCAGCGGAGGAGGAGGAAGAGGAGAAAGCCAGGCATCGGCGGGCATCGGCATCGGGTTGAGTTTGGCCCCTTTCTTCCTCCTTCCTTCCTTCCTTCCTTCCTTCCCTCCCTTCCCTTCCTTCCTTCCTGCGGAACATGTTCGCCAAAGGCAAAGGCTCGGCGGTGCCCTCGGATGGGCAGGCGAGGGAAAAGTAAGCGCTTCATTGTCTTCCTTGGGGCATCGGGAGGAGGAGGAGGAGGAGGAGGAGAGGGAGGCACAGACACACGCACGCAGGGACCCTCCAGTGGACACTGGGACAAGGCAGGCTGCAAGGAGAGAGGCCGGGAGGCAAGCCCTTTTGTTTGGAGGGCGAGGGAGGGCTTTGTCCAGGGAAGAGTTGGCAAGTTGGCTTCCGGAGGGGAAGAGTTCAGGGCTGGGGCGCCCTGGCACCCCCACATCCACCCTAAAAGGAGAAGGGGAAAACAGACCTCTGGGAGCCATCCCCAGCACTCTTTCCAAGCCAGATCTGAACTAGGGTTGTCTTTAATGTTGGGAAAGGGCTTTGGGTCAGGTCCTGGGATGCTGCTGCTGCTGCTGTTGTTGCCGCCTTGGGAATGGGGCATGTGCCTGGAGAAGTTGCCTTGTGCTTCCTGCTAAAGGGACCAACTTCTCTGTCTTGGCGGAGAAGGCAAACTGATTTCTTTTCATAATAATAATAATAATAATAATAATAATAATAACAACAACAATACTTTATGTGCTTCCTGCTAAAGGGACCAACTTCTCTGTCTTGGCAGAGAAGGCAAACTGATTTCTTTTCATAATAATAATAATAACAACAACAACAACAACAATACTTTATGTGCTTCCTGCTAAAGGGACCAACTTCTCTGACTTGGCGGAGAAGGCAAACTGATTTCTTTTCATAATAATAATAATAATAATAATAACAACAACAATACTTTATGTGCTTCCTGCTAAAGGGACCAACTTCTCTGTCTTGGCGGAGAAGGCAAACTGATTTCTTTTCATAATAATAATAATAACAACAACAACAATACTTTATGTGCTTCCTGCTAAAGGGACCAACTTCTCTGACTTGGCGGAGAAGGCAAACTGATTTCTTTTCATAATAATAATAATAACAACAACAACAATACTTTATGTGCTTCCTGCTAAAGGGACCAACTTCTCTGACTTGGCGGAGAAGGCAAACTGATTTCTTTTCATAATAATAATAATAATAATAATAATAACAACAACAATACTTTATGTGCTTTCTGCTAAAGGGACCAACTTCTCTGTCTTGGCAGAGAAGGCAAACTGATTTCTTTTCATAATAATAATAACAGCAACAACAACAATACTTTATGTGCTTTCTGCTAAATGGACCAACTTCTCTGTGTTGGTGGAGAAGGCAAACTGATTTATTTATTATAATAATAATAGTAATAGCAATAAAAACTTTATTTATATGCCACTCCATTTCCTTGAAAGGACACAGGACGGTTGGTTTCCATCATAGGTGCAAAAACAGTCAATTATCCAAAACATCACACACAACAACATGAACATAGTAAAACATAATAAAGCAACTTCATAAGACAGAAACCACAAACAGTTCTGTTAAAATGGACACAGTTACAAATCCAATCAATGTATTCTGTCAAGGAATCAAATTTCTTTCCATCTTAAACTCAGAAGGAAAAGGGTCATTCTTTCTTCCAGGCCTTGGTCCTGAATCTACCACATTGTTAGGCTCATGCTGTTTGAAACAGTATTATGTGGCAGGGGAGACTCACGTGAGGCAGTCCAGTGTAGTTAAACTCTATTATATGGGTCTATACAAGGCATGGGCAAACTTCCTAGTTTCAGTTGTATATTGAAAATCTCAGTTTTAC
Source organism: Anolis carolinensis (assembly GCF_035594765.1). NCBI lineage: Eukaryota > Metazoa > Chordata > Lepidosauria > Squamata > Anolidae > Anolis > Anolis carolinensis. The sequence continues at coordinate 175,434,435 of NC_085844.1, forward strand.
TTTGGACCCCATGACACTAGAGCTTGGATCCACTTCAAATCCACTTTAGGAAGGGGGCTTTAAATAGCCAGACAGGTCCTAGGCCTCACCAAACTACAAACCCCAGGGCTCTGCAGGAGGCAAAAACCGAATTTGAATTGGATTCATGCTCTAGTGCAGGCATGGGCAAACTTGGGCCCTCCGGGTGTTTTGGACTTCAACTCCCACAATTCCTAACAGCCTACCAGGAGTTGAAGTCCAAAACACCCGGAGGGCCCAAGTTTGCCCATGCCTGCTCTAGTGTGATGAGGCATTTTATTGAGTTTATTAGTGATACCCCAAATATTTTATTACATCTCCTAAGCTTTTGTAAACAGGGCACAAGTAAATTATAATAGAGGCTGGTTCTATACATTTCATGCATTTGTCTTGCTTGCTGCTTATCAGTAAGCATAGCTGTCTGAAGACTTGAAAAATCCACAGAAGGGCATCTACAGCATTTTGTCTGAGAAGTTTATGTGGGATGCACTTGGTTAAAGAGTTGTAGAGGTCTTTTAAAACACCCTCACTCATCTTCCCACACAGCAAACTGAGTTCTTTCCATCTTAGGCCCCCTCCACACAGCTGAATAAAATCCCACATTTTCTGCTTTGAACTGAGATATCTGGCAGTGTGGACTCAGATAACCCAGTTCAAAGCAGATATTGTGGGCTTTTCTCCATTGATATTCTGTGTTATATGACTGTGCAGAAGGGCCCTTAAACTCAGGAGGAAAATGGTCTTCCTTTCTTCTAGGCCTTGGTCCTAACCTAGGTTCAGGCTGGATCTATAGCCTGTTTTGAAACAGCATTGTATGGCATTGTATGGGGAGATCCATGTTATGCTGTCCCTTGTATGGCTCCACACTATACTTCATCTGGCTGTTAGGAATTGTGGGAGTTGAAGTCCAAAACACCTGGAGGGCCAAAGTTTGCTCATGCCTGGTCTACACACTGAACAAATAATGTAGTTTCTGCCCTGACCCTACACTGAACATATGCAGTTACAAACCACATTATCTGGCAATGTAGATCCAGTCGCACTTGGGACAGCCCCACAAGGGCCCCTCCTGCTCTGATGCCCACCACTTTCCCCTTCTCTGTCTTCTCCTTTTTGCAGGCTAGCATTGTACGTCTATGAATACTTGCTGCACGTAGGAGCACAGAAATCAGCACAGACCTTTCTATCAGAGGTGAGTGACTTTGTTGACTTTCTTGACCCCCTTTTAACTCACCCTTCTGTTGGAGATAGCCTTTGTTTTCCTGACGGTGGCCTCCATTTTGAATTTTTTTTATCACCTTTTGCCAGTTTATTGCTGCTTGGCCTCACAGGAGTGAAAGGGGGGGGGGAGCATCTTTTCCCAACCGGCCTATGATCTAACCTATTGGCATGGTTTCCTCTTTGCAGATCCGATGGGAAAAAAACATCACGCTAGGAGAGCCTCCTGGGTTTCTACACTCGTGGTGGTGGTAAGTCTGTGCCTTTTATTTTTCTTTCCCCACCTCCCCAAGTAGAAACTTCTGCCTGGAACAAAGTTTGGGTTTGATCATGGTTTTCTGTATTGCTAAATAGACATACTTGTGGTGTGAGGTTGTCTTTCTATCCCCGGTTTGATGCAGATTAACAAAAGATTGGAAAAGAGGAAACAAAAGTCCTGGAGAGAGAGAGAGTTGTGTAATTTTTGTTTTGTTTTTGGAGCTGTGTGTCAGCCATCCCCAAACCAGATTCTGCTTGATCTCTCTTTACCCTTCGACAGAAAGAGACAAAGTTTCTAAGGGTCCTTCCACACAGCCATATATTTTTTTAATTTGTTTTTATTGTTGTTTTGTCGTTTTATCCCACTCCCACCCTCCCCTACTTGTACATGCACTTTATACAACAAACTACAGAAGTTACATTTGAAATATCAATCTCAATCTTAATTTTTCCACTCCTTCCACACAGCCATATGACCCAGAATATCAAGGCAGAAAATCCCACAGTATCTGATTTGAACTGGATTATCTGAGTCCACACTGCCATATATTCCAGTTCAAAGCAGATAATATGGGATTTTATTCTGTTCTTTAAAGGTGGTGAGTTTTTAGGAGTTTTCTTAAAGATGTATGGAACATATATATATATCTGAAATGCATCTTTCCACTCCAGGCCTTCTCTGTTGATGTTAAAGTATAAATGTGGCAGACTAGATAAGTGACTGATCTTTTGTATACATGTCTTTTCTAGTTTTGAAGTGTTTATTGGGATGGACACTAGTTGTTTTGTGCATGGATTTCTAGCATAATTTTGAAAAGTTTGAAAGGAGAATTGGTCACTTTTCTTAAGCTTGCTCATAGGCTACTATTTATCAGTAGTACGCATAAGACAGGTTTCTTTTGTGAGCATTTGTCTGTGATATAGACACTCTGATATGAATGAAGCAGTTTTACCATGGGTAGCACAATATTGGACAGTAAAAACATTTCCTACAACATAGAATTCAGATTAAGACCTATTGATTTGAAGAGGATCTGTATTTTGTGCTTCTGTTATTGTGTGCCCTCATCCTTTGTTAGCTGAGAACATGCTGCTTTCAACACATGGTGTATAATGCTGTCTTCATACCTAAGGAGAATGCCTAGGTTGTGATGTGGAGTTATGGCACACATGTTGTTTTGGTAGACAGCTCCATTTTCTGATACGGCTTCTTGGCTGGTCAAGTAATATTTCAAATAGAGAGGTTTGGTACCACACAGATTTTGGTAGTGCTTCATTCTGAAATTGCCCAGTAGGGAAGTTTAGTGAGGGGTTTGCTGTCTCTCCTTCTGTTGTGCCATTGGAAGCAACAGTTCTGGGAAAGTAATCTGACAGTTTTTGGATTGGGTTGCTGTGAATTTTCCAGGCTGTATGGCCAGAAGCATTCTCTCCTGACGTTTCACCCACATGTATGACAGGCATCCTCTGAGGTTGTGAGGTCTGTTGGAAACTAGGCAAGTGGGGTTTACATATCTGTGGAAGGTCCAGGGTGGGAGAAAGAACTCTTGCCTGTTAGAGGCAAGTGTGAATGTTTCGATTGGCCACTTTGATTAGCACTGGATGGCCTTGCAGCTTCAAAGGCTGGCTGCTTCCTGCCTGGGGGAATCCTTGGTTGGGAGGTGTTAACTGGTCCTGATTGCTAGTCTGCTGGATACCTTGAAATGATGCACAGTGTCGTGGCATGCATTTCTTGCTCAGGTATGAAATAACACATGAAACCATTGACATTTAAAAATCAGCACACAGGGACCATTTGATTATTCCGTTCCTCAAATTTTATCTGAATTTCTACAAATCTCTAGTTATTATTGTATTTCTATCCCTCTTCCCTCCCCATAGTTCCTTGAGAACTTGTGGTATTCTTCTCCATCCTCCTCCTTTTTGTTTGTGATATTTGCTCAGCTAGGAGACACTTAGTAAATTTCATGATAAAATTGGGATTTGAATTCAGGTCTTTTACAGTACTATGGTAGTAATATTTTTAACTATTCACCACACTGGGATATTTTCAAGTTTGCATGAGTTTACATGTAGGTTTCACAGTGAATTTTATTAACCGAGGGGCTTCCATAGTGGTGGTTCTTATATATCTGCAGCATCCAAGACAGCAGATGAAATCGATGTTGTATTGACAATATGGCATTTAATGTCAAACTGAAACAGCTCTAATGGATTGCACTCTGGCTTTAGGAGATAGCTGCATATGTGGAAGGGGTTGGGTGCAGGTTGAATAGAGCCACACAGCAACTTGAATCAGTTGCATTTGGTTCTGATGAGATGATTGAAAGCACAGCTGAATGTACTGAAGCACGTGAGAGGTCTAAACATATAGTTCTGTTTGAGCACAAAGATAAAAATATTGGTATGTTCAAACTAGCATGATGACTGTAACCTTCTTAGAGGGGAGAAGATCTTCAACTGAAATTGAAGTAGAGTTCATCTGCTGAAATCCATTGCAATTGTATTTTTAACTCAAAATATGTTTGCCTAATTTTAATTGAATATTTTTGAAAGAAAAAAAATCAACTAAACTTGTTGGAGTGCTTACGTTTCCTTGTATGTTTGTTTGTTTACTATACACATCATAACAATTTGCCTCCTTTTCTCTTGTTGTACAGTGTATTTTGGGACCTTTACTGTGCAGCTCCTGAAAGGCGAGATACTTGTGAACATTCAAGTGAAGCAAAAGCCTTTCATGATTACGTGAGTAACAAATGTTCAAACTCTGTTGATTATAAACTTGTGTTGCTACATGCCAAAGCGAGTTCCACGGGGTAAGAGAAAAAACAACATCGCTGCATCTTGGTTTGAATAATATTTTGTATAAAAGTTGTAGCTATGTTCATGTAGTAGAGTTACTCTAAGGTGGTAAATCTAGTTGCATAGCCATACACCTTGTTTGTGTTATACAGGATAAAGAGGGTGAAGGAGCTGTGGTGATAATATTTATAATGCTGGAATCTTGTTTGCAAGCCTTCTGACATACGTAAATAGTTGTATTTGAATATGGAAGTCTCTTTAGAAAGAGGTAACCTTAAACGTTCTCTGAAACCTGCATGTATTTGAGAATTTGCTGTTCAGTGCTATCCTCTGCATGTAAGAGCTGTTTTGTTCAGTGCAGCTTATATTCAGGTAAGTGCGTATAGATAGAATGCAGTGTTAGAAGGCCAATAGCCTTGGTTCGAAACATCGATATTGCTTTCCTTTAAATGCAGCGTAGGCTTCATGATTTCTTTGAATAAGGAAAGCACGTGCAAGGGTGACATTATTTTATAGAAGCTTAGAGTTTGCATGCAGAGGTTGATGTTCAGATTTTGCTTTCCCTCCCTTACACCAAACAGGAAATTGTTTATCCCCCCCAAAGTAATACTTGGGGTTCTGAAATCAGATAACAAGTATGTACAAGATGGGCATCTAAAGTTTGCTTCCTTATACGAAACAAAACGTTTTTCGGAGTAGCCTTAGAATTACAAGCAGTAAGGAGGATAACATGAGAAGCTTTTTCCAGTGACCCTATCCTGGTAAAGGGGACATTGCCCCAAGCTAACTGTACTGTAGTGTTCGGGATAAACTTTGACTTGTCAGCTTCTCTGATGCATAGATACCTGACTTATGTGTGATAGCAGAGCATCCATTCCCAGGAGTATGTAGATTTTGATACTTTTTAAAAGGAAAGGTGTATTGTCCTTTTTTTTTAAAAAAAAAAACAGCTATGAAGTGTACTGTAAAAGTCTGTTTTGTTAATATGTGTTCCCACTACCACCTTTGCCATCGCTTCAGTCTCTGACTAGGAATTGTAAAAAAAAAAATGAAGCTGCAAAGCGTAAAAATAAAAATGGCCTGGGTCTTGTTCAAGTTAATATTAAAACGAGGAAAATACTGGAGTGTATAGGGGACACGAAACAAAAAATTGAGGTGTATGGATTAAGTGTATTGGGCAGCTTGTTTGGAAAGAAGTTCTATTGGTTTTGGCAAGTCTTACACCCAGGACTCCAAAATTTCAGGGCTCAAGCCCTCTCAAGACAGGTCTGGGGAGTGACGGAGACCTCCCTGAAACAGTCAGGCAAAAATGACCCACCAAAGCTTTTAGAGAGTTGAGCTCCCTTAGGAATTTTCAGATGGAAGTATACTACATTTTCATTGTTTTAATATCATTTTTGTGGTAGTCAGATTGTCACCATTTTCTATTGGAGGAGGAAGAGGATTGTTTTACTGCAACTTAATGTATGTTTTTATTTTATATAAAACCTATCTCAAAGTAGTCAAAACTATTAATCATACCCCACTTTCCAATGTTGAGCGCCCTCCTACCTTATAAACACTTTGCGGTCCTGCTAACACTTGATTAATAATAATGATAATAACAATAATAATAAATTTTATTCATATCCCGCCACCATCTCCCAGAGGGATTTAGATCGGCTCACAAAACACTCAAGGTGTAACATGCAAAATACAAGTGCAAAACAAAACATAAATAATAAACATCAATATAACTTCATACAGTACATTGACAGTATCCCCTTGTTAAAACAATAAAATACAACGATTGTTGTAGATAAAAACAGCAGTATTTGATCTCAGAATTGTAAAGTGCTTAATAGAGAATCCAAGGTCCTCATATGTATTAATAAAGAATCTAAACCTGTTAAGATTGTTGTGGGAGCTGCTTCCCACTACCACAAACTTACTAGTTTTGTGGTGTTACTACATCTGTATTGTTGCGTGAATCTTACAGTTCCTTCTTAACTCATTTTCCAAAGAGTTGTGAGCCTGGAACAGCAGCTCTGCTATTATTCTGTATCTTCCTGATGCAGTCATATCTGGAATATGGAACTGTTTCCCAGGAAAACATGGCAGACTGTTGGACATTAATCTTATTTTTCTATCTCTTGGACCAAGCCCATAAAACTTGCAATCTGGGTAGGTGGGAGAAAGTGCACTCCTGGAGCCTCCAGATCCCATAAAATTGCCAGTCAAAAGCCCTTAAGTGCCAACTAGAGTGGCGTTGCACCTTATAATACTGCTCAAATTCTCCTTACATTTTCAAACATTGATCCAAAGTGGTCTTTAAAAAGAATAAGAACTAACTTTTTTACCTTCCTGTCTCCATGATTGGATTTGGGGTAGTGATCTTCCAGGGCTGTGTCCTCAATGAAGATAGAGTGCTGGGGAAAAAAAATCAAGAGCAGAAGTAGGAAGGGACTGCTGTGTATATATTAGTAGTAATAATAGTGGTGGCGGCGGTGGCGTGAGATTCGGTTGTAGTGGTTTAAGCATTGGAGTATGACTCTGGGAGTTTAACTCCCCACTCAGTCAGGGAAAACTTCTGGGTGATCTTAGTCACGCCACATACTCTCAGCCTCGGATAGAGGCAAAAGCCATTTCCCTTCTTAACAAATCTTGCCAAGAAAACTTCACGATCAGTTCATCCTAGGGTCACCATGAGACAGAAACAACCTGAAGGCACAAAACATCAATATATTATTAGTATTGTTGAGTAATCAAAAGTACCAAGGATATTTTCCTCAAGTTAAGAATTGCTTCATTCATTCGAGTTTAATTAATAGCAGCAGCAGTAGTAATAGTAACAATTTTTTAAAAAAGAGTGATTGCTTTTTCCATTAAGAAAGTGTTCCCTGCCTCACAGCAATTCCCCATCCTTGTTTTACTCAATAGTGAACCGGCTTGAAAGTTAGTTTAATGACATATTGATGTTAAGCACTTGATTCTGTGCAAAAGAAATTATATGTAACAGCAGATATTAACAGAGTGGATCCTTTAAAGAGAGAGAGAGAGTGATTGCGCTCAGTTCTTGATTCCGAAGGCTTTGCTACTGTCCTAGTTTGAAGCTATTCCCCATGGAACCAGGGAGAGCCATTGGTTTAGAAAGATAAATGTGAAATATTTTTTTCCCATATATTTATTTTATCCTACTTTAGACAGTGATTCTCTTGCCCATGAAAACAAAAATCAGATTAAATTAAAACTACCATTTTTTTTTTTCGTGTCAGGAGCAACTTGAGAAACTACCAAAATGAGGACTGGGTTAAAATGGCAGAGAGGGTAGGTCAGCTTGACAAAGCCAGAACAAAGTATAATAAGCCATTTGGGGTTACTCACCTACTCAGCTGGAGAGTGCTTAACCTCTCTTTGTATTTGTTTTTGTTTGGATTGATGAGATGAACTAACTGTGTGGTGCTATCCAAAATCTGTTGTGTCCCAAATATTCTTTAGAGAGTATCACACATAAAATGTAAAACACTCCCACACTGTTTTCAGCAGAACTTTGGATCTTGTACAGTTTTAAATATAATCTGGAGTCCCATTGTTTTTGTTTTGAGAGCCAGCAGGATGTAGTGGTTTGAGCGTTAGACTGTGACTTTGGAGACCAGGGTTCAAATTCCTGCTTGGCCATGGAAATTGGGTGACACTAGGCAAGTTACACTCTTTTAGCCTTAAAGGAAGTAGAAATAAGCCCCTTTGTTAAGAAAACTCCATGAGAAGATTCACTTTAGGATTGACTTGAAGGCATGCAACAATAACAACTTTTGGTTTGGTTTGATGACTGATTTTAGAATCCATTTTTGTGGACGTTGTATCTTTCTCGTTGCCTCAGGGAGCATCCACGTTGTGTAATTAATGCAGTGTTATTCTTGGCCATAAAGGGGAAAGCAAACTTCCTCCACCTGTTTAGAGCTTTGGAAAATCACTTTTCAGGACTATGATTCCAAGCATCCCCCAGCCAGCACTAGCCACGCTGGTTTGGCAAATTTGGGATAAATTGTTCACTGAACCAACTTTGCTATGTTCTGTATCTCCTTGTTTTCAGGCTGATATCCAAGACCAGGCTGGACTTCCAGTTGCAATAGTGTTTTTTTTAGTAGAATGAAAAATGCAACATCTCTTAATCATATGTATTCAGTCACTGGGCAGAGAGACTGTGAATAGGGATGCAGCCGGGGAGAAAAAAAACTGCCCTGGTGACCCCAGTGTTAGTTGTAGGAACATAGTTTCCCCACTGCTTTCTCAGGAAAGCTATTAAGATTAGTACTTCATTTTCTTCAATAGATAATAATAGATAATAGATATAATAGGTAAGAGGGAAAGCAATACAGGGATTGTGTTGTCGAAGGCTTCCATGGCCAGAATCACAGGGTTGTTGTGTATTTTCCGGGCTGTATGGCCATATTCCAGAAATATTCTCTCCTGACGTTTTGCCCACATCTATGGCAGGCATCCTCAGAGGTTGTGAGGTATATATTTTATATACCTCACAAGCTCTGAGGATGCCTGCCATAGATGTGGGCGAAACATCAGGAGATAATACTTTTGGAACATGGTCATACAGCCCGGAAAACACACAACAACCCAATATAGGGATTGCTATCATAACTTTAAGCTGATTTTGTAACCACAATTAGAAATATGCTTGAGGGCAGTAGTTTCCGTTTAACTTTCTGCAGAATTGTAAAAGACCAGGTGGGTTGTCCCATGGTGAGGGGCAGAAGGGTAGTGGAACAAGAGCTTTTGTATTTATAATGTCATGAGCACTTTTTTTAGCGTAGACGGTGGCATCATTTCCCCCTCACCCCAGTCTCACAACTTTGCTCAGCTGCAATCCTCACAGCTGCTAAAGAGGGGTCTGGAGGGATTTTCACAGCAGTATTTGTGCATGTTGTTTTGGTTTTAGTGAGAGATATTTGGGAATAGCTCCTTCATGAAGGGGCCACTGAGACCCACTTGATGGAAATGGAGAGTGCTCCAAGTGGGTTATTAATATGGATCAACACTATTTAGATTAGAACTTTCAGACATGCATTGTTTTGCGACACAGTAATGCAGTTAAACTCACAGACCCAGAATTAAACCAACTCCTTGTAAGAGATACAAACACATACATAAATTGTAATATGTTGTACAGTATTTGGGGACACAACATATGTCATGAAAACTTTTCATTTATATTTTTAAAAAACCATGATTTTTTAAATTATTTCATTTAGAGGTTTCTTGTTATGTTCATGCAATACACCTACACATTGCAACTGATATACTAACATGTCATCACACACAGTTTGGAAAACTCTGATATCCATGGAGTCATGTTCATGAAGACTGTTGTAATCAGCTCTACTATTTCAGAATTTTCCAGTACAAAACTGGTGAAGGACTTTCACTGCTGGAAATTGGCTCTTTCCTACAAATGGGAATTGGAGACTAGGACTTCGCCTTCCTTTCTCCTCCTTGGCAGTTTTCAAATAGCATCATTACTGAGAAAGACCTAAGCCAAGAGGGACAGAAGCTGAGCTGAAGCAAGTAGTCAGCCCTCCACATTTGTGGTTTTGACTTTTGTGGATTTGATTATTCATGGATTTGATTAAAATGCCCCTTCTAGCACTCTCTAGGTCTTCCAGCATGATTCTGTGGTCAGCTTCTGCCAAAATATGTTTATAGGGTCATGCTGGCAGACCTAGTGATTCCTAGAGTGAACACTTCTCTGGGAATCTCTAGGTTCTCCAGTATGATTGGGTAGAAATTAAATCTAGTGTCATGCTAGAGAAGCTGAATATTTTTAGAGAGGTGTTCTCTCAAGTAAAAAAAAAAAAGCAATTTGTCACTTTTGTGGGGTCTTGTGCTCTAACCCCAGTGAATGTCTGGTTGTATTGCCTTGTTTTCAACACTGTAGCAATTACTTCAGGCTTTATTTTTATGCATGGCTTTCTGATCTCGTTCCAATGATACTAGAAATATTTTCCCTTCAACTCACAGGTAACTTTGTGCAGGCTGTTAGATGTTCCATGCTTGGCGGCTGGGTTTTTAAAGGTCTGCTTTTGATTGTAGAGTTGGCTGCTTCTGGGCTCAGGTTGTCTCTTATGAAACCTGCTCAAGTGAGTTTTCTTCTGTCAAAGTAAACCATCAGTGTCAAGGACAGAACGCCACAAGATTCAAAGTAACAGAGTTTATTAGATTACAGAACTCAAAAATGCCCGTAAAAACACAAGGGCCAGGCAGTTTTTGCCTTTAAGCGCAAAAAGGGACAAAAGTAAATGTTCAAAAGATAAACCGGATTAATCCAGAGTTTAATCCGGGTAAAAACAAACTGCTTGCTTCAGCCTAGGTATTAACAGAACGAAAGCCAAGGAACAGAAGATACAAAGAATGCAACTAATTGGCAGCAGATTCCTCTCTGCTGCCAGCACTGTGCTTAGAGTAACTTGCGTCGCTCCCACACACACACACAGTAGACAGGATCTCCAACACGAGCAATTCAGCCAAGGATTGTAGAAGTAGAGTAGACCAGTTCCGTTCCGTAGATCAAAGCCAGAAGCAGACGTTTGTAGTTTTTCCAAGTCCAAGAAGGGGGGAAGACAAGCCGTGGTCAGTTCAGTCCGGGTTCTCAAAGCAGGAGATGGCGTCCGTCAGAAAGACGACGGAAGGTCAAGCTAATAAGAGTAAACACAGGTTTGCACAAACAAATGCCCACACAATCCCTCCCGCCGTCTGACCTTGGATTCCAATCAACTTACGTCTCAGCACAGGAAAGCACACAAGTCTTCAGGGAAGCGTCCCACACACACACGGATCCCAAGCGTTTGCCCAGATTACCTTGCCCGACGCAATTTGCAATTGCTCCCAAGCCCCATTTTATGCCAGTTACAAATCTTCATCACTGTCAGCTGTCCTCCTTAACCCGGGCGTTTCCTCATCACTTTCCTCGTCAGAGCTGGAACACCTCTGACTACGCCCAACAGCATCTCCAGCTGTGGATCCCGTCCCATCCCTCCAGCTAAGCCATGGGTCTAATCCTGAAGGTCCCCATTCATCTTCTGCCCCATCATGGCCAGTGGCCCCCAATTCCTCCCTTACCCGAGTCCAATCCATCTCATCCTCCTCTGAGCTAACCAGCCCCTCCTCCATTCTCTCCGTAAACCCTTCGAAAGATTCTTCGTCAGATGGTGCTGCAAATATGTCTCGCAGTCTTTTTCTCTCTCGCTCCTCGAGAGTATCTGACTCCCGAGGAGTCTTACGCCCACGTCTGTCAGTAACAGAGCCATGAGGCTCAATCATAACAATCAGAATATCTTTTTCAGGTCTTGGATTCAAAGCGTAAGGTGCGGAGCGATAGTGCTGGCATTCAAGATATAATAATGCTACATTAGCAGCAGTCTTATAATAGTGTCTGAGGATTTACTGTATTTAGAGAAATTAATCTTTTTTAGCTTGGTAATAATTCTAATAATAGGCATGAGTGCATTAGATGATTCGCATAAACTTCTTTAATACATGTTGCTTTAAGCTTACAGCAAATAGACACAATCCTGATTGTGTTTTTTTTAATTCTCAGTGTAATACAGTTTCGTAACAGTCCTAAGTACTTTACCTTTTTAGTTTTATTGTGAAGACAGATAAGAAGATTTTCTGTTCTCTCTCCTCTCTCCACCTCCTCCATTTCATTATAGTGTTTATTTGCAAAGTGCAGTTTATCTTAAATTGGCTGGCTCATAGGTATTGTCATGATTGTGTTGTTTTAGCCATGGATGTATCAGGTTATGAAGATGGGGTTTTCTTCCACTTTCAATATTAATATTTTGCCAGCAGAGACTATGTGGTATACTTTCAGTAATGAACTTAGCAAGCCATGTGGGAGCATGTGGTATATTTTCAACAAGAACCTTCCCATTTTTAGAAACTCAATATGTTGTTTGCAGAGATTGTGCACATATTAATAAAATACCAGTATTTCTCTCAGACCTCATGAGATGCTTGTGCATTGTTTTGGGTTAGTTCTGTGTAACTTTGGTGACTAACTCAACATGAAGATGAAAAGACAATGTTTCACGTTTGGAAAGGAGTTAGAAGATAATTTATCCTGTGGAAGCTATTAAAGCATATCAAACCGAACAGAGAATCTTGCTCTGTACTCTCCTTATTATTGTTCTGATATGAAACATCTGGCGCAAAAGCTGGACTGAGTGTCAAAACACAGGAGGCCCTTGCCTGGAAAATCTTGTTGCTCAGAGCCTTGGGCTTATAGGGCAGTTGATTTGTGGCTTAAGATAAAGCCAGGATATCTTTCTCCCACCTTCTCCTGGCCCCTGCTCCCATAGACCCTGTGGAGGCTGGCAAAATAAGTACCCAGCATATAGCTTAAATGGCAAGCCTTTTGAACTGCTAATGAATGAATGGTGACTCATCCAGAAAGACTCCCAACCAGACTGGAAGATAGTTGGCTGCATGATTTGGAATGACAGGATATGGAGATTTTCAGAGCAGTCTCTGAGAAGAATGTACAGGATTGCAAGAACACGTTAATAGCTACTTGTGTTGATGTTCTAAGAAAAGGATTTTCACAGGGTGCGGGTTGTGCAAATCATCACAGCAGTGGACATATGACTAATGTTTTAAATGGTATAAAAATAAACTACTTTCATAGGACGACTGACAAAAATGTTGTGTTAAGCTGTTAATTACTATCTGGCTACTTTCGAAGATGTGTGCCACTTCTAACTTAAGGATGAAGTTTACACCTCTGTGGATTGCTTTATCATTGAATACCGGTAGTGCTTAAAGATAACAATAAACTAGAGAAACACAGAAAGCCTGGTTTATTGAATATTTATTTATTTATTATTTACCATGCTTGTATCCTGCCTTTCTCAACCCCGAAGGGGACTCAAGGCAGCTTTACAAAGGCAACAATTCAATGCCACATGTATACATACATCAATGAATAACAAACATTAAAACCAATCAATTAAAACATAACATCAAAACAAGAATTAAAATTACATAATCCAAGTAACACACTGATCCATGCTTACCCAATCACTTCCATTTATTGTGAGCAAAACTGAACGCAAGACAGAACTTTATTTTCTGGGTATTTAAAAACAATCATGGTGTCTGAACTTGGCAGTTTGCCCCCTACCCCAAGCTTTAGAAAGAAATCACAAAGCTTTGGCTATGTTGAGCAGCTATAGATCTGCAGCTATGTCTTTATTTAGCCAACACGTTGAATCACCAGAAAGGTAGAAGCAATCAACCTCCATCCAAGCTGCAGTCGGTACTCAAAAAACTGTGGTCCCTTACGTTTCCTGGCTTACTGTTATGTCCAAGTATGACCAAATTCCTAATGACATTATTTAGAAGTTGCTCTTTAGTGGCAGAGATTTTTTGTTGCTTGCGGTTGGACTGGAAAAAAAAAGAATTGTCTTAAATGAAGAGAGCGCCTAGCTCGTTATGTATAAAAGGCAGGCATTGTGTGCATGTTGAAATACATTTAAAACCTGGCATCATTTCCTTTGCATGCTTCTTTCCCATTGTTTATGGTTGAGGTGTGGCTACTTGGACGCATAAGAAGCAAATCTCTCCAGATCAGTAGGCCTGGGGAATACATGCTTCAAAGAATGGGAAACCATGCTTCATTAGCAGCCTGTCTAACAGCCCTTGCATGCTGTGTAACTTCCATTTCATTTCCCAATATAACTATATGATAATAGAAGCAGCAGGAGCAACAAGCAATTTCCCCAAAGAACATTTCTATATTGAAAAAAAAAACCAAGAAAAATTCTTCACTCTGCCTATGTGTGTATGTGTGTCTTAATCGATTCGTAAATAGTTCTGAGATGGTTGACCTGTACTGACTTGGAAGGAAATTCTTGAGATTGGGGCTCCGTGTTCTGAATTTTTTCTGAGAACGTTGTGAAAAGGCACTATGTAAACCCAGCACCAACCAGATGGAAGGAGGAATATTCATTATGTTTGGAGGCCAGACAAACTCTCGCACTTTTCTCTATGAGCTTGACTACGAAATATCCCTGGACAAATAATAGCCCATTATTCCCCTCCTCCTGCCCTAGAGCCCATTGGAAAATTTGCCCAGTACTATGAAATCCGGGACTGGTATTGTGGTGAAAACATGTTAATGTTGCAAATATAAAGTGTCAGGTGACAAGATGTCCTTGTCTGTGAGTAACTTTTATGATCTAAGGAAAGAAGGCATCTCCCTGTTGCCCAGTTTGTGTCTCATTTCTTAAACCTGCATTGAAATCAGACAAAAGCCTTGCATTTCTTGATTGGCTTTGCAGCTGTGGAGTTTGATTCCAAAAGGTACCAAATGCAAAAAAATAATTGAAAAATGAGTTATAGGTGGAAGCATATATTATGTACAGATCAAAAATACGAAATGTATCAATGCACTTTGGTACAATGTTTGGAAAATTGCATTTTATAGCAAAATAATAATTATTTATTTACAGCATTTTTACTCCGCCTTTCTCACTCGAGGGGACTCAAGGTGGCTTACAATAAATAGGCAAAAATTCAATGGCAGAAAACAATACACTAAAACAACAGTTCATATAAAAACAAATAACATTACAGAGTAAAAACACATTATGCAAAATTTAAAACATATCCAAGTAAAATCCATATCCAAGTAAGAATGCATATCCTTAGCATGTTTTTTATTTCTGTAAGATTTGTTCAAATGGATTTGGTACCCTTTGGAAAAAAAACTCCACAAATGGCCTCATAGTTTCTGTATTGGCTGTAACAGGTTTTAATAGAAACATTATGGTTTGTTGTTGAAACATACTGATTTGAAGCTGTGTGTGTTTGCATAGGGTTTTTAAAGGCTTTATTTTATACGTTAAATTTCTTCCAATGTGAATAGAAATGTGAAGAAGAACCGTGGTGCTTTCAGTGTGGCGGCTACAAAAACATTGAGGAGTGGGGAGGGAAGGGAGAACAGCGATCCAAAATGTGCTTCTAATTTCAGTGTTTCTGTGTGTTTCCAAAAGAAAATGTTACACTCTCTCTAGAGGTTTACTGCTGTTGGCACAGTTGCCTTTATCTTGCTTCTGGGCAAAGCCCCTCCACAAGCGCACTCATATTACACTGCGGCGGTGTTGCCAGACACTCTTGTTGCAGGTTTTATTGTGCATCTTCTGAGCTGGTGAGCTACAAAGGGATTGTACAGCATGACAGGGAATTTCAACCACGGCGTTATCTTGGAATTGGCCGATTGATGATTGCAGTTCAGCATTTCAACACTGTGAAAGCCAATACAATTTGAGTTAGCTGTGATGACTGCCAGTTTAAATACCGCAGTGAATTTCTGTCAAATAGCTAATACACAGAATGGGGAATTGCAGAAAACTTGATCACTAGAACCAATTTAGTCGATTTTGGCCTCCAGCTACAGAAAATGAACTTAAATCTAGTTGACTGTCGCTACATACTTTTTGTGGCATTATTCTGTTTGCACAGGCTCCTTAGGGTGTAACTTTGAGAGGGCGCGTAAAAATTCAAAACTGCTCTCAGAATTGGATGCTTTAACTTGATTACACATCAAAAGTAATTTTCCAATTTGAGATATTGAGATATTCGTCTTTGGAACTGCTGTCTAAAAAAGGGCAACATTACATACCTAAATATCCCAGTGTTTTAGAATTACTATTTTTTTTGGAAAGTCAAAGCGAGGGCATATCTTTGGTTCAACTGTAGAAATTGTTGAAGTGCTGGTGAATATCGGCAGAAAGTCTTTGGAAAATAACTTTTAAACTATTTCCCTAGTTTCTGTAAAATAACTTTTAAAACAAATTTGGTTCATTTTTATAACTTTTCATTAAAGAAACACCCTTCTCTTATTTATGTTGAAAATTTAATTATAGTCTAAACAAGTGATTTACATATGTGGAAGCAATAAGTGTAACATTTTATAAAAATGTGATTCAATCATAATGGCAAGAGAACTCCATAAAAATTTATTTTCCCAAATTGACTTTTATTTGTGACATGAGGCCCACCCATGTCTGCGTCTGTCTCCATCTCTGTTCTATGTTATGGCATTTAATGTTTGCCTTATATGTGCAATGTGATCCGCCCTGAGTCCCCTTCGGGGTGAGAAGGGCGGAATATAAATACTGTAAATAAATAATGTGTACAGTGCAACTCCCCTTATCCACAGTCTCACTTATCCATACTCCAAAAATATTCCCCCTCTGGAAGCATTTGTGGGCCTCTCTAGGTCCTCCAGTGTCATTCTATGATATGCTTTCAGCCCAAGTCTAGTCAAGATATAGGGAAATCTAAGGCTTCCAGGTATCCACAGAGGGTCTTGATATGCTTATCCCATGGATACAGAAGTCATACTGTATTTCAGATTCTCATAGTGATCATGATTATGGAATCCTGTCAAATGGCATGGCAATTCTGACAGCTAAAAGGAATTAATTCTGCTCATCAAGAGCCTAGATCTCTACTTTGAATACTGTTTTACAGACGCATTATACCACTGTAGCATATGTGGATTAATTTCTAATGTCATTCTTCTCATACTTCACTAAGTAGCACTTACAAATCTTTTCATAACCCGGAATCAAATACTTCCCCATTGCTTTCATTTATGGTTAGTTATTTCTATGATAAGAAGTTAAGACCGCATTGAGCATGTTGAGATATCTAGATTCTCCTAATGACATGCAATTTTAAGTGGGGGTACAACTGACAGTTAGAAGTACCAGATGTGCAAATTACTATTCTTTTGTGTGTGTGTGTGTGTGTGTGTGTGTGTGTGTGTGTGTGTGTGCTAGCAATGTAAAAGTCTTCAACCAATATTTCTGGGGAAACATTATCGTCTCACCAACAATATTATTGGTAGTTGCTTGCCATGTGCTGAAGCTGTATACAATGGTAGGGATTTGAACAAAGGCTGAGGCAGTGAAATTTTAGCACATTTTTCTCGGGTAATAAACATAGTCCTTCACTTGTGTATTATCAAGAACTTCTTCCCCTGGCAACAACTGTTTAAAAACAGAACTTTCCTGAGCTTTATAGTGCTTAATGATATGTATGTTTTTTTTAATGGAAGGACAGCTCTAGCATTCCCCTGTTACCATACACATTATGTTTGAACATTATCATGGCATTAGCTACAACCATATAATCTGAGCTGACCTTACTTTTTATTGAAGATGAGAGGTGCTTCTCTGTTCTTTTTTTATCCTGAAGTTTTAGTAGCTACTACACTGGTGTCCCTTAAACCTTTGTTAACACACATGGGGCCAGTTCACTCTTTTGGAAGTGGCTTTAGGTTTCCTGGTATAACTTGAAAGGTGCTGATATCAAATAGTATTTCCTCCTCTTGGGTTTAATTTAATTGAAAGGGTCAAGAAATGTTGAAGATTGTATCCCTGATGATTTCAGACCTGGCCCATACTTTGAACTTGGCTCCAAAAAACCCTGTCCTTTTAGTGTGCTAATAATTCTGGATGGTGCCTAGTATGCTTGATATTGTGGAGTCCTCAAGACAGTGCAGAAGAATGTTTTTTATGATATATCACTAAGGAAATCCAACAGTAGAAGGTGGTGAGCAGAATCCTAATAAATGAAGCCACTGCTCTTTAGCATAGGGGTGGGAATCATGAAGCCTATCAAGGTGTGGTTTGACTGTAGCTTCCAGAAGTCCTGGAGCAATAACCAGTGGTGACGAATATTCACTTCACTTCACTTTATTTCTTAATTAGTCGCTCTCCACCAGAGTGCTCCGAGCGACTTACAATTTAAATTATCATTCCACAATATAAAAAACATTCAACATAAAAACATTCAACATAAAAACATTCAACAGTGACTTTTACAAAAGGTCGCAACTCTGACATTGCTCTAACATATGGAGGCAATGAGTTCCACAGAATTGGAGTATAGATCGAAAAGGCTCTACGCCTTGTAGCTTCCAGGTGTACCTCCCTAGGGCCCGGTACGTATAGGAGATTTTCCCGGGAGGATCAAGGTGACCACTGATGGAAAAAAGGAATGAGGCGGTCCCTAAGATATAATGGTCCTTGGCCATTTCGAGCTCTAAATGTCAGGATCAGTATCTTGTAAGAGATCCGATGTTCTGTTGGTAGCCAATGCAGTTGTTTCAGAATTGGTGTAATATGGGATCTTATAGATGATCCCGCTAGCAGCCTGGCCGCCGCATTTTGGACCATTCGGATCTTCTGGGTTTTTGTCTTCGGAAGGCCGGCGTATAAGGCGTTACAATAATCCAACCTAGTGATGACTGTTGCATGGATTACCGTTGCCAATGCTTCTGTCGAAAGGTAGGATGCCAATTTCCTTGCCTGACGAAGATGAAAAAAGGCCTGCTTACTTATGGCAGTGATCTGGGCCTCCATTGTCAGCGATGAGTCCAACACAACACCAAGGCTTTTAACAGTAGCAGACAAAACCAGAACTTCCCCATCAAAGTCAGGCAGTGACTGGATTAACTCTGGTGGCTGGCCAGGCCAGAGTATCTCAGTGTTTGCGGGATTCACTTTTAGTCTACTCGCTCGCAGCCAACTCATCACTGCTTCCAAACACAGCTTAAAGTTCTCAGGAATTCTGGTTGTCCCAGGTTCGAGATGCAAGAGTAGCTGGGTATCATCTGCATACTGGTAGCACTCTATGCCAAAGCTCCACACTAGTCCAGCAAGTGGTCAGATGTAGATGTTAAATAACAGGGGCGGAAGGATAGCACCCTGGGGAACTTCACAGCAAAGGCAGGAGCTCTCAGAGCTTTGGCCTGACCACTCCACCCTCTGTCTCCGGTCCCGGAGAAATGAATTGAACCATTGAAGAGCTAAACCTCATACACCAGACATAGCCAATCGATGGATCAGCAAGTCATGGTCCACAGTGTCGAATGCAGCTGTAAGATCCAAGAGTACCAATAGCGCTGATCTGCCCCAGTCTGACGACGAATTTCATCAGTAATAGCTACCAAGACAGTCTCTGTCCCATGACCTGAACGAAAGCCTGATTGAAAGGGGTCTAAGCCCGCAGTCTCATCTAAGAATTGCTGTAGCTGTCCCGCCACTGTCCGGGAGATATGGTCCAACAATTCAAAAATCTATGATTGAAAGTCTTTGAAGACACCCCCAGAAGTCACCCCCCCCCAAGATTCTTTTGTCTGTGTCTTTGGATCACATGCATTCTTGGAGGAGTAAATCCAGCACCTGGTGTTCACTAAATCGGCTGGAGGATATATGCTCATTTTTGGAACCTCCCCAAAGCCCTGCTTGCTGGGAATATGGAGCAAACAGGAAGAAAAGAGCAGACCAGGTAAAAGAACCCTGTGGCTTCTTGTAAGCTCTTAAAGCATTTAGTAATGTTTGTCAAGCGCATGTGGATTTTCTGTGTTTGAATGTAGAGAAAAGTGCAGGCTGAACTGGACTGGTTTTTCTCAAATATTAGCCTTATTATGAAATGGTACCTGGGAAGAGATTGGGAATGAGCCAGAATTCTACACCTCTTTAGGTCACATTACCAGAAAGAAGACATGATGCCTAGAACTAGGATTTTTGGAGGGGAACTATACTATGTGAGCAGAAATTGATTTCACATTCTTGTGTGTATATTGGAATCAGCATTTTGTAGGAAAGGGAGTCTTGTTTTGTGAATACAAACTGTGACAGCACATTCCTATGAATGTTTACTCCAAAGGGAATATAATCTGATTCCCTTAGTTTTATAATCTTTAGTTTTGACCCATAACCCCCGTCATTCCATGGCACTGACTACGTTAGGTTGCACTGCTAGCAATTCTGGACTAAAACATCTGTAAAACTGAAGGTTTCCCACCCCAGATACTGTGTATCTATATCTCTGTATTTATCTTTCAGCATATTTGTATCATTGCATTAAATGCAGTGGCACAGAGACTGATATTTTATCATAATTTTCATCCATTGATGTTATGATTGTCAAGGACAGAACGCCACAAGATTCAAAGTAACAGAGTTTATTAGATTACAGAACTCAAAAATGCCCGTAAAACACAAGGGCCAGGCAGTTTTTGCCTTTAGGAGCAAAAAGGGGCAAAAGTAAATGTTCAAAAGATAAACCGGATTAAACCGGAGTTTAATCCGGGTAAAAACAAACTGCTTGCGTCAGCCTGGGTATAAACGAAACGAAAGCCAAGGAACAAAAGATACAAAGAATGCAACTAATTGGCAGCAGATTCCTCTCTGCTGCCAACACTGTGCTTAGAGTAACTTGCGTCGCTCCCCCACACACACAGCAGACAGGATCTCCAACACGAGTAAAACAGCCAAGGATTGTAGCAGTTGAGTAGACCAGTTCCGTTCCGTAGATCAAAGCCAGAAGCAGACGTTTGTAGTTTTTCCAAGTCCAAGAAGGGGGGGAAGACAAGCCGTGGTCAGTTCAGTCCGAGTTCTCAAAGCAGGAGATGGCGTCCGTCAAGAAGACGACGGAAGGTCAAGCTAATAAGAGTAAGCACAGGTTTGCACAAACAAATGCCCACACAATCCCTCCCGCCGTCTGACCCTGGATTCCAATCAACTTACGTCACAGCACAGGAAAGCACACAAGTCTTCAGGGAAGCGTCCCACACACACACGGATCCCAAGCGTTTGCCCAGATTACCTTGCCCAACGCAATTTGCAATTGCTCTCAAGCCCCATTTTATGCCAGTTACAAATCTTCATCACTGTCAGCTGTCCTCCTTAACCCGGGCGTTTCCTCATCACTTTCCTCGTCAGAGCTGGAACACCTCTGACTACGCCCAACAGCATCTCCAGCTGTGGATCCCGTCCCATCCCTCCAGCTAAACCATGGGTCTAATCCTGAAGGTCCCCATTCATCTTCTGTCCCATCATGGCCAGTGGCACCCACTTCCTCCCTTACCCGAGTCCAATCCATCTCATCCTCCTCCGAGCTAACCAGCCCCTCCTCCATTCTCTCCGTAAACCCTTCGAAAGACTCCTCGTCAGAAGGTGCTGCAAATATGTCTCGCAGTCTTTTTCTCTCTCGCTCCTCGAGAGTATCTGACTCTCGAGGAGTCTTACGCCCACGTCTGTCAGTAACAGAGCCATGAGGCTCAATCATAACACTATCCCCTCTCACAAAGGCCTCCTCCCCCGATGGCGGAGAAGTGGCAGTGATACCCTCCGCTATAGCACCACGACGACTAGAGGTATCAAGTTTCAACAGCGAACGATGAAAGACTGGATGGACCTTTAAACTAGACGGTAAACGCAAACGAAACGCAACAGAAGAAATCTTTTTAACGATAGGAAAGGGACCCAAATACCGAGGCGCAAACTTTCCCCCAGCCTGTTTAATATGTTTGGAAGATAACCACACCAAATCCCCTTCTTCCAACTCCTCCCCTGCCTGCCGGTGGCGGTCAGCCTGAGTCTTCTGCGTTGCCTTAGCTTCCAACAGTAAGCGACGGGCAACATCATGCAATGCAGCCATTTCCGAAGAGCGGTACACAGGGTCCGAAGAGACCACATTGGTCGACGGCGCCACACCTCCCCGTGGGTGAAAACCATAAGTTAGCTCAAATGGCGTATGCTGACTAGACGTGTGCACCGCATTGTTGTAAGCAAATTCCGCCACCGGTAACCACTTTACCCAAGCCGTGGGTTGATCTAAACAAAAACAACGCAGATACTGCTCTAAGAGCCCATTAACCCGTTCCGACTGTCCATCCGTTTGCGGATGGAAAGCTGAAGACACGTTTAACTTAGTCCCCAAACACTCATGGAAGTGTTTCCAAAAGCGTGACACAAATTGCGGAGCCCTATCTGAAATAATCACCTCGGGTGCTCCGTGCAAACGATAGATGTGCTTTGTAAATAGTAAGGCCAACGTAGGGGCCGCCGGAATGGTTGAACAAGGAATAAAATGAGCCAGTTTACTAAAAAAATCCACCACCACCCAAATACAAGTATAACCCCCAGACTTAGGCAAATCTGAAATAAAATCCATGGAAATGATTTGCCATGGCCTCTCCGGAACAGGTAAAGACGATAACAACCCTCTAGGGCGCCCAACAGGCGTCTTACTCTGCTGACAAACGGCGCAGCTGTCACAAAAGCGCAGAATGTCTTGCCGCATCTTTGGCCACCAGTAGCTCCTGGTGATAAGCTGTACGGTCTTGAACCTGCCAAAGTGCCCAGCCATGGGTTCGTCATGGTGGGCTCTAATCACCTCCAACCTGAGGGTCCCTACTGGTACGTAAACCTGCCCCCTACGCACCAATACCCCGTCTTGATCCTGGAGATGCGGCAGTATGGTACGGTTACCTGCAGAGAGCAGCATCAGTTGCTCCTGAGTCCACACATCATCCTTCTGAGCCTCAAGGATCTGGTCATGTAACCCAAGCTCATTATCTACAACACACAGAGAGGCAGTAGGCAAGATGGTCTGACATACTACCTGCTCATTGGTCTTAAATTCCGGCTTGCGGGATAAAGCATCGGCCCGCAAGTTTGCCTTCCCCTCCACGAACTGCACCTTGAAGTTAAACCTGGAGAAAAACAAAGCCCAGCGGATTTGACGCTGGTTTAACTTCTTTGCTGTTTGCAAGTGCTCTAAGTTCTTGTGATCAGATCTGACCACGATCTGGTGCCGTGCCCCTTCAAGCCAGTGCCGCCACACCTCAAACGCCACCTTAATCGCCAACAACTCCTTCTCCCATATGGTATAGTTCTGCTCGAAGGGTGTTAGTTGCCGCGAGTAAAATCCACAGGGACGCAAGGTCCCTGAGGAATCCTTCTGAGACAATACAGCCCCCAACGCGTAGCTAGAAGCGTCCGCTTCTACCACGAACGGTCTGTCAACATCAGGATGGGTTAGTATGTTGTCCGATTGAAAACTAGACTTTAGTTGTAGAAACGCCTCGTGAGCTTCCCGCCCCCACACAAATGGCTGTTTCTTGCGCAGAAGCTGCGTCAAAGGTACCGTGAGCTTTGCAAAATTCGGAATAAACTCCCGGTAGTAATTAGCGAAACCCAAGAACCTTTGTACATCCTTCTTAGTCTTCAGCTCCTGCCATGAGTTGACGGCGTCAACCTTATGTGGGTCCATTTTAAGTTCCCTACCTGACACTACATGACCTAGGAACTCCACTTCAGGCACATGAAAGACGCACTTGGAAGCCTTGGCGAAAAGCCCATTAGCCCGCAGTCGGTGCAGAACCTGCTTGACATGTTGACGATGTTCTTTCTCGTCCTTAGAAAAAATCAAGATATCATCCAAATAAATCACTAAAAATTGGTCAATTAGGTCCCTGAACACATCGTTCATGAACCTCTGGAATACCGCAGGAGCATTACAAAGCCCAAAAGGCATGACTCGGAACTCGTGGCATCCGAAACATGTGTTAAATGCCGTCTTCCATTCATCCCCTTCCCGTATACGGATTAAGTTATAGGCCCCCCGCAGGTCAAGCTTGGTAAAGACCTTAGCCCCTTGCACCCTTGATAACAGTTCCGAGATTAAAGGGAGCGGGTACCTATCCCGAATGGTGTATTTGTTTAGGATCCGATAGTCACAGACCAGCCTAAGTTCCCCAGTCTTTTTGGCTACAAAGAATACTGGTGCCGCAGTTGGAGAACTAGATGGGCGAATAAACCCCTTGGCTAAATTTTCATCTAGAAACTCCCGCAAAGCTTGCCTTTCCGGTACAGTCAAGGCATACAGCCTCCCTGCTGGCAGTTTCGCACCTTCTGCCAACTTGATGGCGCAATCATATGGCCTGTGCGGTGGTAATTTGTCCGCTTCTCTTTTACAAAATACATCCGAGAACTCCCCATACTCAGCAGGCACTCCCTCCATATCAGAATGAGTAACATTTAGAGTGCAACAATCCTGCCTCTTTAAGATCACTTTACGTGTTGCCCAATCTACTTGTGGGTTTACTACAGCTAGCCAATCCATCCCCAGGATCACATCATATCTAGGCAAGCTCGTAATATCCCACACAAACGTTCCCGTTACTCCCTGCACCTCCCACGTTACTGCTGAGGTTTCATGGTTAACCACCCCAGTCTCCAGCAGTCTCCCATCTGCTCCTTCCACCCACACGTCGCATGCCTTGCGCACTCTAGGAATGCCATGCTTCTTAGCAAACTCAATATCTACATAGGAGACCGTAGCTCCTGAGTCCAGCAGTGCCAAAGTAGAAACAAGTTCCCTTCCCCCAACAGATAATGTAATGGGTACGAAAACATGCTTCCTCCCCTCAGTTGACTGCTTGAGGAGCCCTAGTGCGTTGGACTCACGTCGCACTAGGGCTGGCCTTTTCCCGAAAGCTGGGAAGGTTTCACATTACAATTTTTGGCAAAATGCCCAGCATTCCCACAGTACAAACACAAGCCCAGCTGCCTCCTACGGCTCTTTTCCTCTGTAGACAGCTTTTTAAAGACCCCAAGCTCCATGGGCTCTTCCCCCATCACCACAGGTGCCCTGGTTACATGCATGGGTGGCGCACACATTGCTTTTGAGTGTTTACGAGCCTCGAACCTTGCGTCTAAACGCAGCACCTTAGCTACTAAGGCGTCCCAGCTTTCAGCCGGCTCCAAGCGTGCTAATTCATCCTGGAGCATATCACTTAACCCGGCAGTAAATAAAAGCATGAATGCATTTTCCCCCCAATCCAGCTGGTGGCGATACAGGTTAAACTTATTTAAGTAATCCAAAACAGTCCCCTTTCCCTGTTTCAACCGATACAGAGCCCACCCAGCGTTCTCCGTGCGGAGAGGATCCCCAAAAGTATCAGTTAACAACTTTTTGAAATTATTCAAATTGTCCTTGACTGGGTCATTTCCCAAAATTAAATTAGTGGCCCATTGTCCTGCGGGACCGGTCAACAAACTCAAAATAAAGGCCACCTTGCTAGTGTCTGTAGGAAAAGCATGAGCACTGAGCTGAGAAAAATAAAGCTCCACTTGTGCCAAAAAGGTTGGCAACTTGCACCTGGTTCCGTCAAAGCGTTCAGGAGTCAAAACATGTCCTTTCACAGCCTGAGCTGTTTGGCTAACGGTAAAAGCCGTTTGCAATTGGTCTACTTTGGCCCGTAACTCATCCATCGTCTTCCTGACGGGTTTATTGCTGCAATAAACTTTTTATGGGCGTTGGGCAATCTGTCAAGGACAGAACGCCACAAGATTCAAAGTAACAGAGTTTATTAGATTACAGAACTCAAAAATGCCCGTAAAACACAAGGGCCAGGCAGTTTTTGCCTTTAGGAGCAAAAAGGGGCAAAAGTAAATGTTCAAAAGATAAACCGGATTAAACCGGAGTTTAATCCGGGTAAAAACAAACTGCTTGCGTCAGCCTGGGTATAAACGAAACGAAAGCCAAGGAACAAAAGATACAAAGAATGCAACTAATTGGCAGCAGATTCCTCTCTGCTGCCAACACTGTGCTTAGAGTAACTTGCGTCGCTCCCCCACACACACAGCAGACAGGATCTCCAACACGAGTAAAACAGCCAAGGATTGTAGCAGTTGAGTAGACCAGTTCCGTTCCGTAGATCAAAGCCAGAAGCAGACGTTTGTAGTTTTTCCAAGTCCAAGAAGGGGGGGAAGACAAGCCGTGGTCAGTTCAGTCCG
This sequence comes from Anolis carolinensis, assembly GCF_035594765.1. Classification (NCBI taxonomy): domain Eukaryota; kingdom Metazoa; phylum Chordata; class Lepidosauria; order Squamata; family Anolidae; genus Anolis; species Anolis carolinensis. Next base: position 175,460,384 of record NC_085844.1, read on the forward strand.
AGTTCTCAAAGCAGGAGATGGCGTCCGTCAAGAAGACGACGGAAGGTCAAGCTAATAAGAGTAAGCACAGGTTTGCACAAACAAATGCCCACACAATCCCTCCCGCCGTCTGACCCTGGATTCCAATCAACTTACGTCACAGCACAGGAAAGCACACAAGTCTTCAGGGAAGCGTCCCACACACACACGGATCCCAAGCGTTTGCCCAGATTACCTTGCCCAACGCAATTTGCAATTGCTCTCAAGCCCCATTTTATGCCAGTTACAAATCTTCATCACTGTCAGCTGTCCTCCTTAACCCGGGCGTTTCCTCATCACTTTCCTCGTCAGAGCTGGAACACCTCTGACTACGCCCAACAGCATCTCCAGCTGTGGATCCCGTCCCATCCCTCCAGCTAAACCATGGGTCTAATCCTGAAGGTCCCCATTCATCTTCTGTCCCATCATGGCCAGTGGCACCCACTTCCTCCCTTACCCGAGTCCAATCCATCTCATCCTCCTCCGAGCTAACCAGCCCCTCCTCCATTCTCTCCGTAAACCCTTCGAAAGACTCCTCGTCAGAAGGTGCTGCAAATATGTCTCGCAGTCTTTTTCTCTCTCGCTCCTCGAGAGTATCTGACTCTCGAGGAGTCTTACGCCCACGTCTGTCAGTAACAGAGCCATGAGGCTCAATCATAACAATGATGGTTTGGAACTGTTCCTATTTCAAATTCCTTGTATTTTTCTGTCTATTTGATATGTTGTGAAGGGTCTTTCAGTACAGGTCTGTGGAATCACATGGTAGTGATGACATGTTAATGTAAAACCTTTGAAAAAGGAATTACTAACATTAAAAGTAATTGGGAAGCATAACATATTGCTGAGAAGAGATATTGATTTGGGGCGGGGGGAAATTCATAAAGAAATGGAAGGATGTTTCCATCAAGGATAGCATAGGTTGTTAAATCCACAGAAGTGCTGTGTTTGGCTAATATGCAGACATCATTCCTCGCTTTTCCAGTATATGGATGTTTTCCTTTTTACACAAATAGTGTGGAAGATTCTCATAATAACTGTGAGCTCATCAGTTCTAAACTGAGTTGAGTTCAAATTTTGTTTTGTAGGTGTTGGTATGATCAGTGGAAAGCTAGCTGGTGTCCATGCATTGTTGGCTGTTCCTGTTGATGGTGTCCCGGTGGACTTTTGAGAGCACAAGGGATGGATGGATGGATGGATGGATGCTTGCTTCTTGGGCATTGATTAAATTTCAGATTGGTTCCTCAGTAGACCTGACAAATTCTAATGGCATACTAATTTTCTCCCAAGATGATAGATATGGGAATTACTGTGTTTGGAAATATGTCTGAACTCGCTTTTATTTAGAAGCCAGTTTTCCATTTGCCTCTAATGGGGCATATTCCCTGCATTGTGATGTGGAGGGTGGGAGAAGGAGGCAAGGGGAATTAGAGAGATTCATCTTTCTTCCATAACACAGTCCTGAAAAAGGCACTCTTCTGTTGCTCTGTTCCTGAAGTAAATGTATCTGAAAGCAACCTCAAGAGCAGTCAGGAGGGGCAGATCACTGAGTAGTAAATGCATGCTTTGCATTCATAAAGACGTAGGTGATAGTTGTGGCTGAGAGAGCCTGAGGCCTTGGGTAGCTGCTGCCAATCAAGGCGAACAATACTGTACTAGAGAGATCAATAGTCTGACTCGTACAAGACAGCTTCATATGAATCCTTAAAGTGGTACCTTGCCATTCTTCGTTCAGATTTACAAGGAGAAGGCCGGGCTCTGGGTAGTTCGTCCCAAAGGGCCTTGTGCTTCAGTGTGTTTTTTCCTGTTGCAAAGGGCACTGTGCATTTTTTAAGTCTTATCATTCACTTTTTCATTGAGAAGAAAGAGCTTTGTGTATTTCAAAGCTTGAGAAAGTTAGGTTTTCAGACATTGGCTTTATATATCCAGACGCCACTCTGGCTACTTCCAGCATGGAAGATTACACAGTCCCCCCCCCCCCCCCAATTTTTTTTATTGGTGTTTTGGTTTTTAGCCTTGTTTCTGGGGTTATTTGGGGCACTGATTCAGGAAATTGCTTTGAAGAAAGCACATCAGCTCTGGTTTCTTAGATACGGTTATAATGAATTTCTGTGGGCGAGCAGATGACAATTGGTAAATGGAATAGGTTATATATATAAAAAACTAGAATTCATGGGGGGAAACTGGTGCCATTTTTGGAATCAGCAGGTCAAATACACCCTAACATTTGAGGCACCAAAATGTGTGTTGATCACTGTTGTGGAAGCTGTAGTCTAAAAAAGTAACTTTCCAAATCTTTGTTTACTAGACTCTATAGGTCAGTGGTTCTCAATCTGCGGGTACCCAGGTGTTTTGGCCTACAACCTCCAGAAATCCCAGCCAGTTTACCAGCTGTTAGGATTTCTGGGAATTGAAGGCCAAAACATCTGGGGACCCACAGGTTAAGAACCACTGCTATAGGTCTTTCTGCAGAAATGCTTCCAGAGCATCTCAATTTCAGCAGTTAGGCATTAACAGACCCTCCCTGCTACATCTCCCTGCTACATGTTAAAAGTCAGAAGTATCTATGCTGTTTTATTGTATGTTACAAATACACACAGGTCTCTGACAGAAAGAAAATGTAAAAATCTTTCACTCTTATTGGGGGAGGCAAGGGAGACACTCATTCAATCCACTTATTCAAATTTATGGACTTAAGTGCATTTAATTTTTTCCTTAAAAATTAACTTCTTTTGTCTGTCTCTTCATTCATAATTATCCGTGGCTGATAAACCAGTAGCAAGATAATGACTTTACTATGTAAAAGTTGAAAAGGGCATGGTCATTCATCTAGATTTTTGGTAAGGGGAGTGGGGCTGCTTTAAGCACTTTGATTTTAGCTTCAGAGGGAAGCACCTATTTGTCATTTGAGTGAACTGATGTTTGCAAAATAAAGAGTTATTTTGACATTGAACAGTTGCAGGGGAGCTGGAAGAATAGATGGTTGTTCCAAAGCAGTGCTTCCTTTTTAAAGTTGATATTGACAAAACCCTGAAAGCATTAAACCAGAGGTCATGGCAAAGCGCTTATGCTGTACTCCCAGTGATTGGGGAGCCTAAATATTTATCCTGGTCTGTCCCTAATGAAAACAAATTGTCAACAGTTGTTCAGTAACTGACTAAATTAAAATCTGTAATTAGTCAATTAGATTAAAGAGTTGGCACAACCTGATTGTATCATGCTGGTTAGGTTATTAAGAGAAAGGGTGTGATTTTTAATTACTGCATGCTAATTTTGACAGTTTCAAATGGAAACAGACGTTTCCCCCACCCCCACCCCCACTACCCCTATCGAGGCACACTTGCCGCATCTTTGTGGAAGAAAGCAGCAAAATGAAGCCCATTCTCAAGAAAAGATTGGAAACATCTTCCCTTTGAACCCGAGATTGCTTTTGCTGGGAAAGATGTTTTGATGGGAAGATGGGGACTGAGTGGGCAGGGGGAGTTTTATTAAATGTTAGCCTTTACGCATACACACCCACTGACATTGGTTGTAGGGTAGCTTTGACATAGGTGTGAATCTTGCTTTACGCTCTGTGAGTTTTTACATATTGTCTTAAGGTGCTCAAGACTGTAAACCAAGTGGCTGTACAGTTATCCCTCCACATTCACCAAGGTTAGGGTGTAGGACCCTTACAAAAGTGCAAAATCGCAAATAATGAAATTGCATCTTATTTTTTACTTGAGAAAACATCTCTCTAGGACTAGTTCAAAGCTTTCCAAACTAATTTCCAAACTAACACATTACTTTATTAGTGCAGTCCGTAGGTGTGTCACACAAATGTAGTGAGAAACCTTGGAGGCTATGTGAAATAAGCAATACCAACTTACATTCACTTTTATGCAGAGCAGGTGCTGATTTGTATGGTGCATGATTATATTCCCTTTTTGTTGTGGCCATGCATGCATGCATGCCACTGTCGAGCGATCATACTGGTACTACACAGTATACGTAATCAGGTCAAAAAGTTGCTTCCCCGTTGCTTCTGTCAAAAGTGAATTACTGTATTGCGAAATGATGGATGACTAAATAATGTGTCACCAACATGAAATGTTTGGAAAACTCTGATCTAGTTTCTTCAGCATAACTCTATGGTCGACTTTTGCTGGATTGTGATGGAGGACCTAGAGATATGTGGTCAACATCGAGACAGATATTCTCTCTAGGAATCCCTAGGTCCTCTAGCATGATCTATGGTCAACATCAAGCAGAGGGTGACCATAGTATTGCATTGAGGGACCTTGAGAAACTATTTCAATCAAATCTGTTCACATTCCAATCCGTAAATATGGAGGGCCAAATATATATTAAAATGTGAAATAGCTTCTTCTATAAGTTACTGCTAAATTCATTTTTTAGGCAAAGCATTTTGGGGGATGGGGACAAGACCATGCCTCTGAAGCTCTTGGTATGGCAGCTCATTCAGCTTACGATCCTGTGGGTGTTGCAAAATGCATTTCCTGACACGATGATGACTCGAACACTCATTCAGAGATTTCTCCTGGCTCTCCCCTCCCATCTCCCCCCATTTTTTTGTTGTCTTGCTTGCTGAGATCACTTGTAATCTGCTGTTGGCTTGGGCTGCTTGCTGAGAGGGGGCATGATGGGGCGGAGTGTGTGGAGGGTTGTACAATGCTTTATCTCCTGCTTCCCCTTTGCTTAAAGATCACTCTGAACAGTCTTGACTAACGGATGCGTAGTACTGAAATGCTGGTGACATAGACGTGAGTCATCCCCCATTCTTCCTCTCATCCACACTCACCCCCTTCACCCACCCACCCTGCCTGCTTCCCTCCCTCCCTCCACGGCTGCTTTGATCACTTTTAGGAGAGGATGTATCTCTGGTTTAGGAAACAAAGCCATTTAGGGAACCATTTTGCTCTCTTTGTAAAAGGCTCTTTTTCCTTTTCTACAAGGCATGGCCATCCCCCTTATATATCCTTTCCCCCAGACACACTCACACATCTACAAATTTAGCTTCAGGCCATCAGGACTGCATGCAAAATCTGGTGCCAGGGTTGGATTGGTTATGGATTGGCCTCTTAATGCTCCATGCATTTTGTACCTCTGGGCTTTCTCCTCCCTTGAAAAATGAATGAAGTTTGTCTGTGAAGGGATAAGGCTGTGTGTGTGTGTGTGTGTGTGTCTTTAAGGAGCTGACAGATTCATAGCTCTGAGTAAATACAAACCTTGTAAACCTTCCTTCATTTCCTTTCTGTGGTCCTTTCAGAGGAACAAAGGAACTCGCATACAAAGCGAGGGGAGACTGTCTCCCTCCACCAAGGAGCAGTTGTAACAAGGGCTCCTGTCCCAAGGCCCCCACAACACAGAGAGGAGAGGGTTTTGTTGTTGATGTGGCTGTTGTTAATAGGGAGAAGAACTCCGTAGGATTTTGTTTTCTCCAGTTCCTGGAACGGGGAACTAAACATTTTGCTCAGCTGGCGCAACATGTGTGAATGTGAGGAGGGCTTTCCTGTTCTGTGGGCTATTTCCTTCCTTACCTTGGAAGCTTGGATTTTATCCTACCTTTTTGTAATGCATTTTCTCTCTTATTTGAACACAAGAATACTGCACTGGTCTTCAGATAACAGTTTGCTCAGTCTTGACAAACCTAGTATTTCAGGGGTTTGCACATGTGTTTGCTTGTGCTACTGTAATAGTGGCTTTAAAGGGGATGAAGGATATTTGTGGAGATCACAAAAGAGCTGCTGGCTTAGGATGGTTGTTTTCAATTATAAAAGTTTCAGAGGGTGTTTGAATGTTCTGTGACATCTTTTAGTATTGAATAGGGGAGTTTAAGAAGAGTGCCACATGCCAGTTATCAGAAAATATGGAAGGCTTTAGAATAGATCATGGGACTTTTCTAGAAAGAAAAAATATAACAAATCTGGGACATCCAATGGGGAAAATAATGTGCTAAATGTGCTATAGTCAACAGAATGAAATTCTTCAATTAAGAGATGGATACTGTATTTACTCAGATCTAATCTCACCTTTTTTGGCTAAATAACCTTCCCAAAATTAGGGTGTGCATTAAATTTGTGTAATATGGTAATCTTAGTTCTGAGCCAAAGCAAAAGAGAAGTTTCTTCAAGAGCACCTGGAACTCCTATTTGAGGTGTATCACTAATTTAATAGCCATGGCTCAATGCTATGCAGTCCTGGGATTTGTAGTTTGGTGAAGTATCAGCATTCTTGGGCAGCCTCCATGATCCCAAGCAACAGCCCCATGACCTCATATCATTGAGCCCATGGTATTTGAAATGGATACATTCTAAAGCATTGATGCACCTCAAGATTTTCTTTCCATTGCTGAAAGCTTTGATATTCTAACGCTTTTGTTTTTAAAGAAGGAATTATAAGCATGCAGCCACTGTAATGCACACCTTTTTTGGCCAAATTACAAAGAGTTCGCTTTTTGCCACTGCGTATTACATTCGGCAGAAATTGCTTTTTTTTTTTTTTTTGGTTTCAGGGTTTGAGGTGAAAATTAGATTTGATGGTGCATTAGATTCGAAAAAATACGGGTACTACTAGGTTAACTTTTTTCATTCCCTGTTGAATATCAGGGGAAATATCGGATAAACCATGACCATAAGGCATTTGCTGTCTGTGCGCATGTGCCTTCAAGTTGCCTGTTGACTTTCAGCGACCCCATGAATTTCATAGGATTTTCATAAACATGGAAAACTCAGAGATGGATTTGCCAGTTCCATCCTCAGAAATATAGCCTAAAGCACTTGGTATTCATTGGTGGCCTCCTATCCAAGTACTAGCTCTGCTTAGCCCTCAAGATCAGATGGGATCTTTAAGACAGTGGTTCTTAACCTGTGGATCTCCAGGTGTTTTGGCCTAAAACTCCCAGAAATCCCAGCCAGTTTACCAGCAGTTAGGATTTCTGGGAATTGAAGGCTAAAACATCTGGGGGCCCACAGGTTGAGAACTACTGATTTAAAGCTTTTAAGTGGTTTTGGGCTATTGGATAACTTTTTGTATGAATGCTGATCTCAAGCAAAAATACATTTCCCTCTTAATGTCCTTTTCTATTAGCAGGGTCTAGATTAAATACCCTAAAGCAGTGGTTCTCAACCTGGAGTCCCCAGATGTTTTTGACATACAACTCCCAGAAAATTGGATGGGATTTCTGGGAGTTGTAGGCCAAAAACATCTGGGGACCCAGGTTGAGAACCACTGCGTTAAAGCATGTTTTCAGCTCTCAGAAGCCCTAGCCAACTTGTCCAGTGGCCAGGAGTTCTGGGAGCTGAAGCCCAAAACACCTGGAGGTCCACAAGTTATGTAGGCCTGCCCTAAAGCCATCAAATCTCATCTGAGTTTGGAAGCTAAGCAAGGTCAGCCCTGGTTATTACTTGAATGGGAGATCACCAATGAATACTATGTGCTATCAGGTTATATTTCAGAGGAATGTACTGGCAAACCCACTCACAGGTATTCCTTGCTTCAGAAAACCCTGTGGAATTCATATGGTTGCCATAAGTTGACATATGACTGTAAGGCACATACACACCGAGCATCCTGACACTTATTATAAGTAATTGGTAATTCAGGACTGGGGAATGTGTGGTCTTCGAAATATTTTTAGAGAACATTTCCTTTTAATTCCTCAACATTGTATTTTCTGATTTGTTCTGATGGAAGCTGTGGCCCAATAACATCTGAAGGCAACATTATATTCTACGCCCCATTTGTAAACATAAGGGATTCTTGGCAACAAAGTTTTGGACATAAGTCTTTTGAATTAGAAGTAGCAATTCCTGAATGCGAGAAACAGGTATTCATCTTGTGTGGACAGTAACAGAGGAAGGAACAAAAGACAAACTGTTTCCAAGATTGCACAGTTGTTCCTGTTTCGGCTGCCAGGAACCTCAGAGTCCCGCTGAATGATGGTTTATCTCGGCATCCCTTTATCATGGCAACAGCAAAAGCCTGTATTTTACATCTATTGGACGTTCATGGGATCCGTAGGTTCTTGACTGTTGAAACTGCCCATCTGTTTGTCCAGGCTTTGGTTATGTCATGCCCGGATTATTGTAATAGCCTACTGGCAGGTTTGCCTTCTTGTTCTCTTTTTCTTTTGGCTTTAATTCAGAACAGTGTTGTTGAGTTGTTTTAAATCTCCCTAAATATTCACATGTTTCTTACCCCCTCATGCATCCTCTCACTAGTAACCAGTTTGAGCCAGTACTTCAAACTTTTAGTTCTTGTATTTAGCGCTCTGCCCTTTTATCTCGCCCTCGCCCAGTGCCTAGGCCAGCATGGAATGCACCATTTAGGAATTTGAGTTTACATGCAAAGGATTATTGTGTGTTCCACCAATGGGCACAGCACTGTCAAGGCTGCACACCTTTCAACATCTTCTCAGCACCTATGCAATAATCCTTTCTTTCTTTCTTTCTTTCTTTCTTTCTTTCTTTCTTTCTTTCTTTCTTTCTTTCTTTCTTTCTTTTTTTTTGGAAGAGCAAGAGAAAGATCTCATCCTTTTCCATAAGGAACTGAAGACCTTCTTCTTTGATCCACCAGATTAAGCAGTTGAATTATGCCTGAGGTTGCTGAGATGGGTGGTGGCATGTTGGGGATTTATGTATATTTATAGTGTTCTGTTTTATTGTCCTTTTTGATTGTATACGTTTGATGTTTCACCCTTTGGTGGAAAGGGAGTTATAAATAGACATCATTATATACAGAAATACTATCCCACCTTCTGATGTATTTGAAATGAAGCTAGTATATTATAGTGCAATGGATATCTGTTCAAATATTGGTCCAGCAGTTGGTTATGAATAGACTGCCATATTGTTAGTCACATGTAAGTCCACCTTATGCCTTCACAAATCAGGGGACTCTGTGGACATAAATGTTTGTCTGATGTCCCCCATTCCACCAAGCATGGGATGGCTGTGGGGAAGGAGGGTACAGCAGCTAAATAGAGAATCTAAAAGGTATTGGGAAGAAATACGTCATGCAATTCTGCATGTTCAACTCTTACGCAACACTGTGCCCAAGAAGATATTGCATGTAGTGTCTTTTTTGGATAGTTATTGGGATAGCCACATTCATGTGTAAATTGTGAGAAAATAAATGGGGCAGTTAAAAAGAGGACATTTTGGCTCAAATTGGGTATTGAGCGGAAGCCCCTGGTGGTTTCGAGGATTAAACTGCTGAGCTGCTGAACTTGCTGAATTAGCAGTTTGAATCCGGGGAATGGGGTGAGCGCCTGCTGTTAGCCCCATCTTCTGCCAACCTAGCAGCGAGTAGATCAATAGGTACCACTTTGGCGGGAAGGTAAGGGCGCTCCATGCAGTCATGGCCTTGGAGGTGTCTACGGACAATGGCAGCTCTTCAATCCCCAGAGTTGGACACGACTAGACTTAATGGCAGGGGAAAACCTTTACCTTTACTGGTTATTAAGAGAAATCAGACTTCTCTATCTTCTTTTTTGTGTGTGTGTTTTTAATTTTTTTAAAAATATTTTATTCTTTTTGATACGTCCCAACAATTAACTACTTTTTGCCATACATAACTTATTTCAGTATACATTGTTCCAAAGGTAACTATTCCTTAAATGACATTTTAAACAGTCCTTAGAAATGTATCACCCTCCACCCCCGCCCTCCCCCCATACCCCCCACCCCCCTGGAACAGTCATTCAAAATATTGTCAATACGCCTGGTTCAAGGTGCTGTACCTTTCGTCTCCGTCTATTTTGTCGATTAGCACAGTCCATTTCCTTAACTAGTCTTGATCTTTTAGGCTATTTGTATATATATATTTCTTTTTAATGATGAAGTCGTTAATTTTATATTCTGATATATAAGCCCACCAGGTTTCTACATCCCATTTTGTATCGTCCCTCCATCCTCGGGCTATCGTGGCTTGTATTGCGGCTGCCATATATTTTAGAATCTCTGTCCAATTATTGTTATCTTCCTTTACCTTTACTGTGAGAGACATGTATCTAGCTTTGTCCCATATTCTTTCTCTATTATTTCTTCCATTACTTTTTCTTATTTTGCTATAAAAGTTCTGAATTTTTCTACAGTCCCACCACATGTGGGAAAATGTACCTATTTCCCCATAGTTGTGCCAACACTTATTTGAAGTATTTCCCGTTATGTGTGCTACTTGGAGTGGGGTTCTGTACCATTTGGATATTATTTTCCTTTGGGTTTCTTTAACCCTTATATGTTTAATTTTATGAATATTGTCAATCCAAGACCCAATTAATTTCTCAGTAAAGTTTTTTTCCTGTTTCCAGTTATCTATAAAGGTTGTTTTTGTATTGTAACTTCTCTATCTTCTTTACCTTTGGTTGGTTGCTGAAGTGAATTCTCATCCACCATACTTTTCTCCATTTCCTTGCTTTATGCCTGAACCACGTTGATGTGTGCCACAACATCAGTTTCTTATTTGCTCCTTTGCAGGAGGAGAGATCAATGGAGAAGGCCCCACTGTGAGAAATTAGTAGTTGTGAGCTCTCCTCCCTATCTAACCTTGAACTACCTCTGTGTGTGTATCTGTGTGTGAGAGGGAGAGGCTTTCCTTTTAAAAAAGAATACTTTTATATTTGCTCTGTATTTTTTCTCTTCTTTTTTCTTTGGAATATCACTTTGCTAACAGTTGCCACTGGGAAGTACTGTCTAAGTCAGTCATGGGCAAACCCAGGCCCAGGGGCGGATGCAGCCCCTGGGCTCTTTTCTCAGGCCCTTCTCTCACTCACCATTCTATCTTTCCTTCTTTCTCTCTCTTCCTCTATCCCTTACTTCCCTCTTTCTCCCTCCTTCCATCCCTCTTTCCTCCCTCCTTCTCTCTCTTCCTCTTTCTCCTTCCTTCCTTCTGTCCTTTCGTCCTTCCTTTCTTCCCTCCCTTTTGTCTTTCCTTCCTTCTCTTTCCTTCCTTCCTTACCTCCCTCCTTCCCCTTCTCTCTTTCTCCTTCCTTCCTTCCCTCCTTCCCCTTCTCTCTTTCTCCTTCCCTCCTTCCTTCCTTCCTTCCTTCCTTCCCTCCCTCCTTCCTTCCTTCCTTACCTCCCTCCTTCCCCTTCTCTCTTTCTCCTTCCTTCCTTCCTTCCTTCCTTCTTTCCTTCCTTCCTTCCTTCCTTCCTTCCTTCCTTCCTTCCTTCCTTCCTTCCTTCCTTCCTTCCTTCCTTCCTTCCTTCCCTTTTTGTCTTTCCTTCTTTCTGCCTTTCCTCCCTACATTCCCTTCCACCCTTCCTTTCTTCTATCATTCTCTCCCTCCTTCCCTCCCTCCTTTTTCTCCTGGGGGATGTTTATGTGGGAGAAGAGAAGATAGAGAGGGAACATGAGAACCAAGTTTCAAGATTTAAAAGGGTGTCCCATTGAGGAGGAGGGAGGGGGAAAACTGATTTACTGCTGCTCTAGAGACCAGGGCACAAGGGAGCAATGGGTTCAAATGGCAGAGAAAGAGATTTGACTGGGAAAAAACCAGGAAGAACTTCCTGGAGAGTGACATAGGCTGCCTCGGAGTGTGATGGGAGTCTCCTTCTCTGGAGGCTTTTCTGCAGAGGCTGTCTATTGGGAGTGCTTTGATTGTGCCTTCCTGTATGGCAGGGGATTGGACTGGATGGCCCTTGAGGTCTCTAAGATTCCAGGATTATGTATCAGGAGTAGGCAATACAGGGTCTCATGAATACACTATTTCTTTCCCATCCACCATCTCATCGATCTCATCCTGACCAAGGCTAAGCCTTTGAGATTCACATGTTTTCCATCTTCCCTTCACTTCCTGTTTCCAAAAGAGAAGAGTAAGGGGAGGAAAGGGCAGGGAGGGGACTTGGGGAGAACCTCCTCCTCCTGGCCCGCCCTGCTCCAGCCCGCCATGTGGCCCCCAAGTTAGAAAGTTTGCCCATGCCTGGTCTAAGGAACGTCTGCGTTTAGGAAATTTGATTTAAAAAATTGACCTGGGTTGACTTATCCACGAGGCAGTATAAATTCTGTACCCTAACTCTTTTATCAATAAGGGAACCATCTCTAAATAGAATAACAAAAGATGGGAATTTAGAATGTCCTGGCAGAAATTAGAAGAAGCACAAGCCCCCCCCCCTCAACAGTCTCCTCCATGGTGCTGCTTCTGGCAAATTTTGCCACCTGAGGCAATGCTAGCACTTTCCCCTCTTTGCAGAATGACCCCTGCCTTATTCATGGGACATATCCAAATTCACAATTTTGACCCCAGATCCTGCTCTCAATTTAGACATGACGTTGAGTAATGCATGAGTATATATGGTAGTAGGAGCCCCGGTGGTGAAGTGTGTTAAAGCATTGAGCTGCTGAACTTGCAGACCAAAAGGTCCTAGGTTCAAATCCCGGGAGCGAGGTGAGCGCCCGCTGTTAGCTCCAGCTTCTGCCAACCCAGCAGTTCGAAAACATGCAAATGTGAGTAGATCAATAGGTACCTCACCGGCGGGAAGGTAACGGCGCTCCATACAGTCATGCTGGCCACATGACCTTGGAGGTGTCTACGGACAACGTGGTAGTAAATTTTGGAAAGGAGAAGGAAAGCTTAGATCAGTGGTTCTCAATCTGTGGGTCCCCAGATGTTTTGGCCTTCAACTCCCAGAAATCCTAACAGCTGGTAAACTAGCCAAAACACCTGGGGACCCGCAGGTTGAAAACCACTGGCTTAGAGCAAAGCTTTCCAAGCTGTGTGTTGCAACATGTTTGTGTGCCGGCTGTAGTGTGTAGGTGTGTCACACAAACATAATGAGAAATGTGTCTATGTGAAATAAGCACTAAATCATATATTTTAAATAATATAAATGAAAGACATGTATTTTATATCTGTGTCCATATCTCTTAAAGGATTGGTTTAACCTCCATTTTCCTACTAAAATTGAGTGACTGTTTAAAAAGTCTGTCACCAACGTGATAGGTTTGGAAAGCTCTGACTTAAATTGTCGACACTGCTGAAGGCTGACAGTCGTTCTCCATAGAATTTGAAATACTATTTCTTTCCAATGTGGTTCCACTATAGTGCTGGCTCAAAGCGGTCCTGAATATGGACAGACCCAAAAAATAAATAGAAGCCTCTCTACTAGAGGTGAAATTAGGAAAACTACATAATACTCACAGTACTTGCTCCTTCAGCCAACCCTCCTTTAACTGTCTGAAAAATCTATTACCCAAGGCACCTTATAACACAGCGTTATTTATATGCGTTTACTCAGAGGGAAATCCCATTGAGGAGAGATGGGGCTTTGTTCAAAATGGTCATTTCTTAGCTATATTTGTTAATACACTTGCACTGTATTCTAGGGATTACTAGGGTCCTTTCACACTATACAATTATAGCCCCATGGTTCCACTTTTAACTGCTGTGTGGTTCCATCCTGTCGAATCCTGGGATTTGAGGTTTGAGCTGGACAATTACAATTCTCAGCCAGAGAGTCCCTCTGTTGCCTCACCAAACTACAAATTCCAGGGTTACACAGGATGCAGTCCATGGAAGTGGAACCATAGTGTGTAACTATGTTTTATTAATGTCTAAAAATGTAGTTCAGGTATATGAACAATTATCGCTAAGAAATTACAATTTTGAACAAAACATTCTATCTCCGCAATTCAATTTTCCTCTTAGTAAATATGCATCATATAAATATCCATCCAACTGAAGAGATCACATGGGTCATTATAGCTTACATGTTTACATTTACATATGTTTGTATATGACTAAAACAAAAAAATGGAAGAAAAAGTAGTTTTGGATGATGCACGCATGTGTTTCTGGAAAACATCTTCAGGGGAGAAATGTTTCTTTGAAGATAGTGCCTGCTGCCTGTGATGTCTATAAATATTTATATTAAAAGTGATCATTTTATAATAATCATCTGCTTAGTTAACCAAGAACACTGTCTTAATTGATTGGAAAGGTTTTAATTTATTGTTAATCTAGCCAATTAATTGGCTAAATGTTGCTGCTGTATAGATTATATGTGTACGGTGGGAAGTTATTAATATCCCTTAATTAGAAAAGAAAGAATACCGCAGTCGTCTTGTAGCCCGGTGCTGATGTGCCACTGTCCATGCTGATGGATTTGTGACCGTGAGCTTTTGTAGGTCAGGTGGTCACATGTTGAGGAGCAAAGGGAATTGAGGCTGCAACATTTAAACACAAACTCATTAAGTTCATTTGTAAGAGACAGATGGTATAAACCGGTCGCTTCTAGCTGTGGCCATTTAAAGCAAGTGGCTCCAAATTCTTGTCATGTAAACACACAGACAGAGGACATGGGGCACAATCTATAGTGACGTTTGTATGGGTTGTTTGAAAAGGAATAATATCAGAAGCTGGAAGTATTAAGAGGGGAGCCTTTGTCTAGCCTGCTTTCAAAACAGGCTTGTCTTGGTAGGATGGGGTAGCGTCCAGTTTCTGAGAAGACATTTCTAAATTTGGAGTCGGTCATGCTCCTTTCCCATGAGTCAGCAAGCTTGTCATTGCAGCCATGATTGGGGTTGGATTCAGATAACATCTGCCACTGCTGGCTCCTTTTATCAAAGCTGGCTGCAAAACCTGCTCCTCAGGTTTTGAGTAAACAGAAAACAAACACATGAATGTTGCAACCGGAGGACCGGACCGTCTTTCAATGAGCTCGAGAGTGTTTTCTAATTGAGTTGAAACTGCGGGTTACGTCAGTAGCGAAATCAACTTAAAAGGCTACCCAAATTCAGGGTTTTATTTTTAATTTTTCCAAATGGGAGAGGCGGTTAAATTCATAATTTGTTCTTTGATAAGGCCAACAGGGTCACTCTTCTGGAATGTGCATTGCAAGGTGTGCCAGGCTGTGCAATTCAGAATTGAGGATGGAAAGGGGGGGGGGGGGGGGGAGAGAGAGAGAGAGAGAGAGAGAAATTCTTGCATGCTTGTGGTTTTTGTTTTGCTTTGCTCCTCCGGTCTGCTCCCTCCCTTCCAGGAAACACAAAAGGCCCTTGGGCTTGGAGGAACAGGAGAGGTGCTGTCTCTTTAAACCGAAATGGCTTTTGGCTCACTGCTAACCGAGGGGGAGGGGAGATGCATACCCCCGGTGGCTCGATGATAGGGAGGTCCACCGCCTAGCAAACCCTCCGCTTAAGCCCTGACACAGCAGGGTGGGAGGAGCGAGGAGGAGAAATAGCCGCTGCCTTGACAATTCAGCACACTTTGCAGCTCACGGCTGCCTGGGCTTTGTTGGAAGCAGTCGCTCACATTAGCTCCCTTGACTCACAGAGTAAAAAAAAGATGGTGCTGCCGTTAATCCAGGCAGAAATGGTCAGGCCTGTTTGGGTATTTGGCTTCCAGGATTCTTCAGAATCCCTGATCATAGCGAAGGGGTAATTCTATTTTGGGTTTAGGGGGAACAGGACATAGGGATTCCCCTGGCCATGTGGCCCTACTTCAGTTTCTTTGTCCCATTTGAAGATAGGAAGCCCTATGATGCTTCCAATCCACAAACTGGGAAGCTGATGGGCAAGGAACGCTCTGCTTTGTTCGTTGAAGGTAATCTCTAAAACACAGTTCGGGTATATTAACAAATATAGCTCTCAAGTGACAATTTTGAACAAAAGGCCATATTTCCTCAGTAGCATTTCCCATCCAGTAAACCAATGGTTCCCAGCCTTTTTTTTTTTTTTTTTTACCAAGAACCACTTGACCAGGGACCACTTTGACCAGGGACCAACCACACTCTAAAATTAGTACCAAAAAGGATTACGAATCAGTTTTTGGTCAACTTTAGATTCTGTTTGGTTATTTGGGTGCTGATCCAGAAAATTGCATCGGATTGACCACATCAGCTTTAGTTTCTGATGCAGAACATATGCCATCCAGTAGTCACTATCTGCTCACCCACCATATTTAATAAGTCTTGGCACTTTAAGAGGGTTTCACGAGACCAGTTGCTGTCGTTGCAACGGTGTAGTAAAGATGAAGCTGCAGACCATATTTTAGCTTTTGCAGACCATTGGTGGTCTGCGGACCACAAGTTGGGAACCACTGCCGTAAACACCTATCCAACTGAAGAAATGCATAGCGAATAAATAGCATTTCAGTCAATTTCAATGGGAAATTTGATTTGAGATAAGAATGTTTTAACTTAAGAACACACTCACGGAACTAATAAAATTAATAAGTCAAGTTATCACTGTATAGGGTTCCCTACTATCCAGATTTTCAGGTATCCATGTGGGGGATATCTTAGAACATATCCCTTATGTATATGGGGATCATACTGTACTTTTGGTAGTTCTGTTCATGAGGGAATTCCAGCAGATATTGCTTCTCATGCAACCAGCAACAGTTACTGAAATTGTTACTTCTGTACAACCATTACAGTTGTACAGTTTTCATTCTGGTAACCCTTCTGGAGAAGAAGTAATAGAATTAGCCAACTGGAATGCAATCTCACCATGGCAGAACCCAAAAATGGTGTATTCTAGAGTCTGCTGTTAAAACCGCCCTTTTACTTACATCACTAGAGTCTACAATACAGGTTAAGGTTTCACCCTTCCTTTCAAGAAGATTAAGAAGTGATTTTGGGGGAACCGGTTCTGAGTCTGCATTTAGTCGTTCTATTTCGATTCCTCCATAATTAGGGCAGGGCAAAGGTTCTGAACATTAAAATGAAATTGAAAATGAGCTATGTCCATCTGTCGTTTTCAAGGATCTGGCCAAATGTAGCTTTCAGTGAGAGGATTTTGTTTCTGGTTCTGTCTCTCTCACACACACTCCTTTTCTCTCAAGTCAGTGGACATTGGGGAACTGGAGAAGCTTCAGTCCTCTGTATCTTGGGCCAATTTTTAATTGAAACTATTTGCAAAACAGGCAAGATAGCTGATTCAAGCTCCCTGATTGATGGTCTTATAGTTTTGGGGAGCTGTGGCAAATTTTCAAGTTCAATAAGCAAAATGGCAGAAATAGCGTTGTTTAGAACTGCTGGGAAACATCAATGATTGTCATAGATATTAGTTTTACCTGTGGTATTATTAGACCTGAAATCCTAAATTGGACTTTATTTGGAACTATAATCTCTCTTGATTATAAAATATAACTTATTTTATTTGCTTAGAATGTTTGTGTTCCTCTTTTTTGATCAACAGGGGACTTCATATATGCCCCTTGGCATATACAAAGTCATTTTCTGTAACCACACGCAACAGGTAAAATGAAACAGTACTCACATATTTGGGATTAGACAGTAAAGGAATTTGAGGGCAGAATGCCTGACTTCCAGGAAGGCTTGAATCCAGGCACTCCTCTGTTTTAGAAATTAAGTACGGGTTATGCTTACAGCCAGAGTTGGCACCTGGAAACTTTGGATAGTTGCCATAGTTGAAGCATTCTTTCAGACCTGCCACTAACACCTGCTCTGGGTTTCCCTTATTTTTTTCTTTTTGTGCCCTTGATCCAAGCGAGACCAGACAGCCAGGTCTAGCTGTTATTTATGGTTCCCATACTGCCCCTAACAGGGCATTGTTCCAGGACATATTGGGAAACAAAATGGCATTTAGAACACCTTGGAGCAATGATGGGCAACCTTTTGCACTTGGTGTGTCAAAATTCACCAAAAAACCTAGCATGACTTGCGTGGCATGTCACTTCAAGGAAAAAACCATAATTTCACAATATATATAGGTTAAATAACAAAAAAATATAATTGTAATATATAACTGTATTTAATAAATCAAAAACGATTTACTAGCATTATTTCCATGTACAACAATCTATGGTACCTCTTGCAGTTTCCATGCTGATTTCTCTCTATTGTAGTTTCAATGTAGTCATGAATAATGAATAATATAATAATAATATAATAGTAGGTAAAGGTTTCCCCTGACGTTAAGTCCAATCATGTCTGACTCTGGGGGTTGGTGCTCATCTCCGTTTCTAAACCGAAGAGCCGGCGTTGTCTGTAGACACCTCCAAGGTCATGTGACTGGCATGACTGCATGGAGCGCTGTTACCTTCCCACCGGAGCAGTACCTATTGATCTACCCACATTGGCATGTTTTCGATCTGCTAGGTTGGCAGGAGTTGGAACTAACAGCGGCCGCTCCCGCCGCTCCCGGGGTTTGAACCTGGGACCTTTCAGTCTGCAAGTTCAGCAGCTCAGTGCTTTCGCCACCGGGGCTAATATAATAGTAATAATATAATAATATACTACAATAATAATAGAATAATAATAATTTTATATATATATATATATATATATATATATATATATATATATATATACACACACACACACACACACACACACACACACACACACACAGTAGAGTCTCACTTATCCAACATAAACGGGCCGGCAGAATGTTGGATAAGGGAATATGTTGGATAATAAGGAGGCATTAAGGAAAAGCCTATTAAACATCAAATTAAGTTATGATTTTACAAATTAAGCACCAAAACATCATGTTATACAACAAATTTGACAGAAAAAGTAGTTCAATACGCAGTAATGCTATGTAGTAATTACTGTATTTATGAATTTAGCACCAAAATATCACGATATATTGAAAACATTGACTACAAAAATGCGTTGGATAATCCAGAATGTTGGATAAGCGAATGTTGGATAAGTGAGACTCTACTGTATATATATATATACACATACACACACACACAGTAGCGTCTCACTTATCCAACATAATTGGGCCGGCAGAACGTTGGATAAGCAAATATGTTGGATAATAAGGAGGCATTAAGGAAAAGCCTATTAAACATCAAATTAAGTTATGATTTTACAAATTAAGCACCAAAACATCATGTTATACAACAAATTTGACAGAAAAGGTAGTTCAATACGAAATAATGCTATGTAGTAATTACTGTATTTACGAATTTAGCACCAAAACATCATGATATATTGAAAACATAGACTACAAAAACGTTGGATAATCCAGAAAGTTGGATAAGTGAGACTCTACTGTATATATGTGTGTGTGTGTGTGTGTGTGTGTGTGTGTGTGTGTGTGTGTATATATATATATATATATATATATATATATATAATGTGCATAATCCCCATGGAGTAAACAACAAAACCACTGGACCAAATCACACCAAATTTGGCCACAAAAGATATCAGTCATCCAATCAATCTGCATGCGGCAGCGTGTCAGCAAAAATGGCTAGGCGTGTCAGTGCTGGCGTGTCAGTGATAGGTTGGCCATCACTGCCTTGGAGTAATGCTCATCATCGTGGGCCATCACCAAGAATACTCTCCATAATCATTCCTGGAGAAAGAGACAAGTTAACAAAGGAAGTGTTCCCACAAAGTCATCTTAAACTTAGAACTCCCTTGCATATGTTTTTTGGTGTGATATTGTGGGCAGGGGGGCAGTGTTTGTTGCTGTACACGTCTACCTGTGTATCAACCAAGATGGAGTTAGTACATTGTTAGTACATAGTATTATGTTTGCAAGACACTAAATTGGAGATAATGTGAACATGTGATGTGGAGATTCTGATTTTTGGTTTAGTTTTCAATAGCATATAGATGATGTAGGGCAGAAGTGGAGTAGGCTGGCAGAGAAATAGAGCTTGGAAAGTTATTTTTAAAATTGTAATGACCCGTAAGAACAAAACAAAATTTTCTAGGCTCAATATTCGCACTAAATACAATTCCACATTAGTGGATTTGAGTTCTCCAAAATTCTTCATTAGGTGGTAAAATGTGTCAGGAGAGATTTTTTAAAAATTTCTAGAAATTGCAAGTATCAGGACCTGTGATTAAACTCAGTTTTTAAAATGATATAGTGACAGGTTTTCCTTAAAATAGTGTTGTTAGATTTAAGGGTAGCCACTCTTTGGTAAAATATGGGTACATTGTAAGTTAGTTTAATTTCGGTTGCTTGATAAAAGCTCCTGTAGCAGCTTGTTTGGCCTACCTGCGCCTCATTCGTTTGGGAGAAATGGGAATGTAATTCCTATCACTATGCTGACATGCAAAATGAGGTGCAACATGTTAACAGATCTAACTTGTTAGACTAGGCCGACAGAATTGGTGGCACCATGAAGGAAAATGCAGCCAACAAATTTGCCACCTTTGCCAACAGTACCTGGCAGGCCACCATAAAGAGTTAGTGGGCTGCCTTTGGTTTGGTGGCTAGACATTCTCCAAATCTGTCTTTGATCCACTGGCCTCAGATCCACTGGAGGCAACCACTTCTACCCTGCTTGGAACCCTGCAAATGTGAATTGCTTAGTTTAGCTTCAAAAAATAATAAAACTGTGAATGTGCTGAACTCTTCTATTGAAAATTACAAACAAGATGTCTCAGTAATAAATGTGAGCTGACTGGTTGCTACGGCATTTGAAGGCTCTGGGGATTCCACGTAAATGATCCTTTCACCCACCTGTTTTATTATTCTATTACGATGGATTTCAGCCCTATATCAGCAGGTCTCTGTCCTGCCTGTTATTTTCCAGCCCTAAAAGCAGGCAAAGTGCAACTTTCCAAAGACATCAGTTAATCCAGATTGATAGGTAATGATCCATTTTTGGTCAAGACTAGGGAATGTATAACACAGATCGTTCTTCAGTGAAACTCTCATTTCTGTCTGCCTATAACATCACTTCTATTTCGGCACGACAGACTTCCAGCTTATATTCTGGTTCTGTAAAACAAGGATTTGTGATGACCTTCTCCGATTTATGATCAGATGGTGAAGCTAACTGATGGGGTAAGAAGAGTTTTGTGTAGAGTTGTTGGGGCTTTTTCAAATCTGCAGAACTGACACGTTTCATTACTCTTTCTAATTCATGGAAATTGCCATGAAAAGACAGATGGTTTTGGAAAGTTGACTGTATCTGCTTTATCTTGTAGGGCTTCATTTCTTTTCTGGACAGCAGCCTCAGCTGCTTATAGGCAGTGGTGATGGAAGCCATAGTAGTACAAATTGAGGTTATTGACACTATAAGTCTTCAGTCCTTTTATATCTGTAGATTTTCTTTTTGGCATATTGATGATTCAGTCCAGACACAGGTTACAGAAATCTACATCTGCACACTGTTTGCTCTAAGGCAAAATGCCTGAGTGAGCAATGGGGTTTGTCAACCTGCTTAGGGTTCGCCTGAAGAAATACAATGCTCACATTTGCATTTTCAGCTTGCAAATAGTAGCGATGAGAATTGGAAAGGCACAGCTTTGGCAAAAGCAGTACAAGACACACAGAACCATGCAGAAGCTTTGGTCTTATGGCTGAAACAATTTTTTCTTCTCAAATACAATTCAAAGATATTATCTAGATTTAAACTTCTAACAATTTTTTAAATTGCAAGATTTCAATACTGTATTTCTGATGGTTTTGTAAAATAGGATAGGAACATTTAGGTTCTTTCCCCTGCCTTTCTGCCATGAAAAACTTCATCATAGAACAACTTTTGTTTTTGCAAGACAGGTATATTCACACTTAGATTTATTGACGTTCAACAAAATATTTCAGTCCTAAACATTTTCTAAGTTCTCCAGTGCAATTCTATGGAATTCATGGACCAGAAAGAGTTTGCTATTATCACTGGTTTCGTGCATTCACACAAAGTATGAATTTGTGTACCTTGTGGAAGCAGGGGTTGTATTGTATTTACCACCATATTACTTTTGATTCAGGCAGTTGTTTCTTCCAATGCTTTTGTCTGTTTTGTGGATTCTTAACAAATTAATTCCCAGACCATTGTCAGGCTTTTTCAGCTTACTTACGTTCAAAACAAAACAAAGTTCTTTGGCATCTGCAGATCAGGTTTTATCACTTTGCAAACTTCTAAAGCCTTACAGAAACCTTTGTATTTTCAGACTTGTGTTTGCCTAGGAGTGAAGGGAACCAGTTGAAAAAGCTTGTTTAACAACCAATTGGAGATCATGCTGAAGCGTCTTGAGCAAAAAAAGAAAGCATTGCGAACAAACTTCCTGTGTTAACCTTGTTTTGGAAAATTCACTATATTTTTTCTGTCCTCCTCTACTGACTCCAAGATCCTGAGTAGAATTCTGTGTTGTGTGCGTTTTGTGAAAATACAGGGGAAATATTTTGTGCACTTTGCAAGGGCCAAGGATCTCTTCTCGAAGCGATGGGCTTTCACTTCCTTCCATTCAGTAATGCACAGTTAAAAAAAAAAGATTCATTTTCTGTACATTCGGATGGAGCACTTTCCAGTGTCAAAACACAGAGGAATTCCTTTTCAACTATGATTCCTCGTTCCAAACTATAACTACAGTGCTAGCTTAAAAAAAAAAGTCTCCCAATGTTGAAGTATTGGAGGCTGGGAGGGCGGATGAGGGTTGAAAGGCAGTGTGGGTCTGGGGGCCGCTGGGGGGTGTTGCTGGGGGCTGAACAATGGCGAGGTAAACGCAGCTTGGTGGAGCGAAGGACCTGGAGCAGATGCAGAGCTGCTGCCCGGCTCGAATGTGGAAGGAGGTGGGGGAGGGTGTATTTGCATAACTGATTGTTGCCCTGGGGATTAAGCAGGGGGAAGGGAGGGAGCCCGAGTACAAAGAAAAATGCAGAAGATGAGGGATAGTGCCCTCTCTCTCTCTCTCATTCCCTCCCTTACACACACACATTCCCTGTCTTTTTCCCCCTCCATGCTTTGGATACTTCTGTTGGATGTTGACTGTTGTTCTGTTGCAGACGACACATCTCCGATTGTAGACTTGTTTTCTTCCCTCCCCATCAATTCCAGGCCCACAAGAAGCATAAGGGAGAGCCAACAAGGAGAAGTCAAGACCTTGTGGGACCAAAGACTGATTAAAACACACACACACACCATAACCCCAGCTCCCAATGCCTGACTACAGAGGCAGTGACTTGGCAGTCTGTAATGTTAAGATAAAGCCCAAAGGAAGACCTCTGACTGTGCCATGAGCGAACTTTCTGCATACCCTAAAATATTTGATCTTACGCAGTCAAAATTAGCTTGGCTTTTCCTCTGACTCTCATTTTTTCATTCCTTCCTGCTGCTGTGATGTAGCTTTAATTTTATGAACCTGTTTACATTTTGGTGCTAATTCTCCAAGGTTGAATGTGGCTGGTTCTAGTTTGCAAGCGGTACTGCTTTCCTTCCTGGTATATCTTAACTTCAGTCTTGCCTGTGAATTTTGCATCACCAAAGTAAAAACAGTGAATGTTATCAGCTGGTTCCCTCTGTTCCATTTTTTCAAGTCAAGTTGTTCAATACCACATAATGTGGGGGAACATGTGGTTGCTTCACTTTGCTCACACCCTGATGTGCAGCTTCTGTATTTATTCCAAAGTTTGTTAATGGATCTCTAACTTAGTTGCACAGTAATTCATGAGACACTTGCAACCAGTTGAGCAAAGATTTGCCTTTTTGAGACAGGTTTTAAAAGTAAGCAACTGCCACGATTTCTGGAAGTAATTGTGCAAGGTGTGCAATTGTTTAAAAATATTGAACTCCATGTGGCAGGAGTCCTGTTAGCATATATTTTGATCCATGTTTGTTTAATAGGTGAAGGTGGGGAGGAGATTGTACTTCATGTTTCAGCATTTCTGGGTTTTTGCTGAATTGTCTAGCTCAACCTCAGTACTTATTGTGGATTTTTAATGCCAGGTTCAGGCTCTTCTCAAAAGTTTGGGAGAATGAAAGAGGACTCCGTTACTTTCTGCCTGGGAATTCATTTACATCCTTTGAAAATTTCCCCTCCTTACTCACACTATTGTATTTTGGCCAGTATGGTAAAAACCTGAGAAAAAGGACTGCTATGATCATGCAAGCGTGGTCAACTGCATGTTTATGTGTTGTTGTTATTATTTATTAAAATAGGTTAATGAGCACACATGAATGTTCTTCTTCAGCACAGGCATCTTCTATGTAGGTGGTGCTGTGCTTCACACTCTGAAGCCCTGTGCACTGAGAAATTGATTGCACGTGGTCCATTTTTAATCCAAATTGGGCTTTTTGACTCTTGGGAGTTTGTACAAAATTACTGCAAAAAGACCATTCATTATCACACTTGGTTACTTTTGCAATCACACAAAAATGTCCCTTCTTCAATTTCAGGAGAACAATAGTCCTGAGTAGAAGCCACATGAGTTGTTGTTTGATAAGCTGCTGAAGAACCCATATTGGCTTAAGGACAGGAGAGGGTAGAAATACATATTTTCAATAAATAAACGTAGTCCTTATAGTGCAAGATTGATAAAATCGGACACATTCTTCACAAAACCACCCAAGGCACAAATATCCCCAGAAAGTTGAAAATGACTGAACAGAAAAGACTTTTAGATGAGGTAGTGTGGGAGGGAAGTAGTATGCATTGTGTTCATTAGGAGACCTCTGTGTGCATGTTTTTAGAGTGGCCACTACGTACCCTCTTGAGTGGAATAGGGATATCACTTACTTTTTACTGAAGTGTTTCAAGTGGCTTGCCCATTTCTGTTGCTCTTGCTGTTTACAAGACGTGATACTTATTGTTGGTGGCACTGTTAGTTGCACACATTGGGGAGGGCTGCTCAGGAAGCCAAATGGAACTGACACCCAGGTACTGACACTTCCTCTGTACATGTGTGTATACATACAAACAAGCTGTCCAATTAAAATTTGTCCCATGAGGCTTGACAGCAAAGGAGCTGCCATGGACTAGATATAAGAGATTGCAGTAAGATCTGAGTAGTGAGTATAGCTGTAAGTGAGATTTTGCACATAGTGTTGTTCTATGCACTATGTTGTTCTTGATGTTCAGGGACATGTGCAATCAATAGAATTCATTGAATGCCTCTAGCGGCAAGGGCCTGTTACATGATAAAAGCTCTGACCACACCCCTGAGTTGGAGATACAGGTAAATCTAGGGAAATGGCTCTTGTATTGCTTGCTGAAGATCAAAGATATGCCTAGAGCAGTTCTTGGACCTATTCTCACTAACTTATGTGTAGTGTATATACTTAAGTAGCCTAAATATTAATATAATATGCCATTCCATCAGGATCTCTCTTATCCATCTGCTTCAGCTTCTTTTATATTCTTTGCATGCTGAGACCTATATTTGCAACAGAGAAGATTAGGGACACTATGGAGGAGTTGCTCTATTTTCCTCTTTACTTAATATAGTTAGCATTTATTTAGAACCAAGAGAGTATTCGATGCTCTTTAGACTAGAGCAGGGGTGTGAGACTCGTTTTTACTGAGGGCCACATCAGCCTTACGGTTGCCTTCAACGGGCTGTTGAATCCATGGATGGACAATCCGTGGATACAGAGGGCAGTGCCCTCCTTTTTTTTACCCAATTTGGGTGTCCTGATGTTATTGAATGACAACTCCCATCACTTTTGATTATCTGCCACATGGACTGGAGATAATGGGAATTGCACCCTAACAGCACTTGTAGCTTTGAGACTGGGAAAAGGTTAAAGGACAATTTAAAGTCAGACATGATATCCACAAGTCTTGTATCTAAATGCACAACCCACTATCCTGACTAAACACAACAAACACAGATATTAGTGTATCACTAACTCCTGTCAGCTCTAGTCATGTTGTCTAATGATGAGGAATACAGCAGTTGTAGTCCAGCATCTGGGGGGTGAGGGGGGGGGGGTCACATAAAATGACATGGTGGGCCGGATTTGGACCATGGGCCTTAAGTTTAACACAAGTGGACTTGATCATATAATTATTGTGGTTTCTACACAAAAAGTGTGTTGCCAATGGGAGAAATGCCTCTTATTCCTGTTTGTAATCTTGGGTATGGTTATTCCAAAGCCAGTTGTCAGTTCAGCAGAGTACATAGGGAAAAAAAACATGTCCTTTTGGGGAGAGATGCTTGCTGATACTCCTGCTGCCAAAAGTCAAACAAGGTCTGTTCCATTTCATTTAATATTAGTAAAAGAGTAATTAGTAAAAGGTTAGTAATCTGATCTTGATCAAAGTTATGTTCTTTTGACACTTCCATTCTTGTCAACATTCTGGCAAACTTGCTGCATTTTTGCCAATTCATGCTTTACGTGGCATGTGGGTTATACAGTTATATGGGATGGCATAGGACTGTACTGTCATCAACTGTTGTCAAACCAATATTTATTTCTAATTATAGCTGAATTATTACAAAGTAGTATCTTTAGTAGAAGGAAGATTCTTACAGCAGCATCGTTGCTGGGCGATGGGCTTAAGTTTGGTGAAGTCAAGGCCTTCCATTCAAATATTTTAAGTCAAACCCTAAGACATGACTATATGGTTACCTTCTTCCAAGATTGATCTGATCAGAAGTCCTTTCATTTGCTGTTGAAGTTGGGATACTTTGAGTATTTCCCTTTTGAGACTTGCTGCAGATAATAGGCCAGTGGGCTGATGGTATCTGTCTTCTTGGCAGTTTCAGAATATGGATTGTTGCTCAATTAGTGACACTGACAACAATCTCATTAGAGGGAAAGCTACCCAATGCACAATGCAGTAGGGCAAAAAAGGAAGAAAAAGGGCCCCCTCATTTACTTTCTATATATCAATTGCACATGCTTTGGGTTTTAAATTAGAATGACCCAGTGCCAGCCTCTTAATCTTAATCTCAGATCCATTCAGGAAGGGCTATACGATTTATGACACACACAGAGTATGCTGTCCTTATCCATGGGTTCAATATCCACAATTCTACCTACACATTTTCTAAAAATTTCTATCCACAAAAGTGTTTATGGGCCTGTCTAGGTCCTCCAGTGAAATTCTATGATATGATTCTGGCCCAAATATAGTAAAAATCTAGGGTTTGCTCTTTCCATGGTTCCAGACATCCAGAGAGGGTCTTGGAACATATCCCCCGTGAATACGAGGACTGGTCTGTCTGTTTGTGTTGTTTGCTTGCATATTCCCCTCTTCTATATATCCACCTAGTTTACCAGTATTTAACAATATGTCTGCACTAAATTAGATTTCGTTTTAATGAGAGTTTACAAAACACACTTCCAAATCTCATTTCTGGTTATAAGCTAACTAGTCACAAGGCTTTTGAAAGGCACGCTTAGCCTTGTTGCAGCTATAATGGTGTGCTGTGGGAAATTATTTCAGTGAATGGTGAGTTTTGGATGCAAACAAAAAATATCAAAGTTCAGAATCTTCTCATGTAACATTAGTTGAAAGGGTGGCAGTGTCACATATATGTTGGTCCAATACTTCCATGTTGAAATTATCTCTTCTCTCAAGGATTTCTCACTTGTGTATTGATTGTCACTGTGTAGTCAATGTTGTGGAAACTATGAGGCTTCCCATCCTTCCTCAGAAATCCTATCTTTTATCACACATGTACCCGTCACATCTGGGCAGTGGTGTTATTTTGTATGTTAGATACAGGTACATACTTAGGTTGCTTTAGCCCCAGTTATACAGAAGTCTCTACAGTCTATTTAGAGCAACAGTTCTCAATCTGAGGGTTCCCAGATGTTTTGGTTTTCAACCCCCAGAAATCCTAACAGCTGGTAAATTGACTGGGATTTCTAGGAGTTGTAGGCCAAAACATCTGGGGACCCACAGGTTGAGAACCACTGATTTAGAATAAACTGCAATCACATCCTCAATATTCACCAAGACCTACCACCCACTTTCCTGCATCTCTTTTGCTAACCAAATAGACCTTTATGAACTGTCTAGTGAAAGAAAGTCTACATTATTTTCTCAGAAAAATAGAAAATGAAGAGAAATTGTGAATGCAGCTGATGCAAAGAAAGCGATCAGGAGCACTAGCACCTGAAGCCATATAAAAGATTGTCTAAGATGATCACAAAATCTTATAGTTGGAAGGAAACTCCAAAGAATATCTCTTAACCCAGCGCTGGAACCAATTATGGGAAAATAAATGTGCTTGTTCAGGTCTTTTCTTCCAGAAGCTAACAGAGATGGAAGTTGTAGGATTATATCTGCTTATCTTTGGAACACATCGCGTATAAAATTGCCATTAGGTTAACATACCTTCCATGTGGTAGGGCTCCCCCTTCTGTGTAGAAGGGTGAGCATGTACCAGAAAGCAGCATCAAGATTCTTGGAGAGTAGGTTCTGTACCTGCTTTACCCTTCACATTTTCCCTCTTTCTTTCATAGAAACAAATGTCATACATTTATTCTTCTTGGTTGACTTTGCAATTGCTGATAACAAAGATGCCCCCTTCTTTCTTATAATAGGATCATCAATGTTTGTTAGGGGAACGTCTCAAAGCTGATTTCTACCCTATTTGCTCTTTATAGGGGCCGTTCAGATTTCTGGTGAAGTAAATGCAACCTAGAATTTTGTAAATGGCACAATGATAGTTATTTATACTATACAGAGAACTGCTACACAAAAATGTAGTGCAGGGGGACACCATCAGGCTGAATCTGTGGAGTTCAGTGTGTGGATATGATCTTAAATAAGAACAAGGCTAAATTTGGGGGGAAAGCCTGGGTATAAATAAAGAGCAGGAAGATCAGCAGCTTCTAGATCATTGCCCCCTCTTTACGGAGTATGAGAAAGATTTTAACTGTAGAGCTTCTCATTTATTTCGAGAAGAAAACAGTGTTTTTCTAGGGAAAAATAAAGGTTTTATAGCACTCTAGGTCAGGAGTGGGAAAATGTAGGAGGCTAGATACCCTCATTAACCCCTTAGGAGTCTTGTGCCTGCTCCCACACATAAAAAAATCTGTAATGCACATAGAGTATTTTTAAACATGATAAGGTAGATTAAATGAGTTGATTTGTACACAAATTAAACATATGTATCACCAGTTCAGGTGAACTAATGTATAACACAATGCCTGAGCCTTCAAGTTGATAGTTCTCCTTAGCGAGGAGAACTCTGAGATGGTTTGCCAACTTTTCCTCTGAAATGTAGGCTCCGGTGTAGGCACATGGTATTCATTGGTGGTCTCTCATCCAGTACAAACCAAGTACAAACCCTGCTCAGTTTTCAGGATCAGTTGGGATCTAGTGCCTTTAGGTTATTTAGGCTTGTAGAGAACAAGTTGTGAAGCAGAGTTTGCATACTTCCTGAAAATACTGTATATTGAAAGCCCAGCTGCAATTACTGGGAATCTTTTTTGAGGAGAGGCAGCCAGGTTGGTGAGGAAGAAATTCAACAGGAAATTAACTAGTTAACTTATGCTAGGCTCAGTGGGCCCTAGACTTGCTGATCACTTAGTTGTAGTGTAATAATAGCACTTCCCAAAGGTTCAGTGTGGTTAAACAAGGCAGCAGTGCACATCTTTGTTCATTTGTATAAGGCGTAATGGAGCGGAGCTCTATAGAGTCTAAGGCTACTTTGGTATGGGTGAAATGAGTCCAGTACGTATGTTTGTATTGTGTTCTCTAATTGTATGCCATAATGGTGACTGAGGTGGTGGGTGTTTTTTAAGAATTACATCTAGATTTGTTTTGCATTGCTTTATTATTTCTCTGAATGTTTCATTCCCATGATAAAACCACATTTTCATGAGGATTCTTTAAAGGGTTTGAAATATACACTGCTAAGAAGGTGCAACCTTATTTCTTCGTCTCTTTCTTCTCCTGTCCTAAACAGGACATGCATTGGGCAAGTGGACATAAATCAGACTCATTGCTTGCTAGCAACCTCTCAATTTGGCTTTGAGGATCACAAGGTGAAACAAAATGTTTCATCCCAGACCTTGAACTGTGTCTGAGTCACCTCTTTGAATTAGGAGGAATGTTGACCCTTAACACAGAACAAACCAGCCCTAAAATGAGGCTTTCTTTTGGAGGTCTCTCTCTTTCTACTCACCTGTTTCCACAATCTTTTTCAGAAGCACAGGGAGCAGCTAAGGTCTTAAGATATGCTAGATGAGGTTACCTAAACAAAGACCTCATCTCTGCCCCCTCCTTCTCTCCCTTTTTCTGACACAATTACCCTTTTTATTTTGTCATTTTGGGGAAACAAATCACAGATTCGATTTCATAGCCACACAATTCAGAACCTAAGCAGAAAAATGTCTGCTACCTTATCAAGTAGTGTCTGCTCATGAGATACATTTGGGAAAAATATGTGGTGCTTCTAGGTTAGGTTTGAGATTATTCCAGCCTGGAACACAGGAATGATGGTGTTTTTGCTGTTTTTGTGCTTGGTAGAGGTCTCTCATAGTCAGGCCCGGTCCAATGCAGTACGTAGATTACGCCTTGGCGTCGGGCGCAGGCGGGGGGGGGCGCTGTGTGGAGTCCTTGGCAGCACCCCCGTTTTGCTCCGGTCACAGTGTTTGTCCAGATTGTCCTGGCGCCGGCAATGGAGGCCCTGCATGCAGCGCATGCACACAACGGCACAGGACTGGCATGCCATCGCCTAAAATGGCCGACGGGGCTTCTTTGTCCTGGCGCCGGCAATGGAGGCCCTGAGTGCAGCGCATGCACAGGACTGGCATGCCATCGCCCAAAATGGCCGATGGGACTTCTATTCGCACGCGCACAGGACTCCCATCAGCCATTTTGGCTGTTTTTGTGCAGGCATAGCCTCCAGCCACCCACCACGTGGAACAGCCAGCCAGGAGGTGATAGGGCCCGGCTGACTGATCGTAGCAGAGCAGCTTCTATCTTGCTGTTAAAACCATCTCACTTGTGCCTGCCTGCCCAGTCAGTGCCCACCTTCAGGTCAGTCAGCAGCAGCAGCAATGCAATGCATACAGTCATGATAAAAAATTGTTTTTGAATATTTTTAATTGATGTTTTTAAATTTACAATTAAAAATAAAAGAAAAAACATGGAATTCGTGGTGGGGGAGGGGGGATTGAGTGAGGGGGAGAGGATCGGTATATTCCATTGGATCTTCGGTTCAATGAGTCTAGTCTCTTTGTGGAGCAAGTTGCTGGATGTAGAGGAGTAGTTGCTTTATTTTATTAGGGGGCAGATTGTGCCCCCCTTTTATGTTGCCTGGGTTGGCTATTTCTTATTTCAGTTATGGAGTTCCTTCAATCTGTGTCTGTCCTTTTCTTATATATTCCTGTTTCTTTGATTGGTTTTCTATTATGCTTCTTCATCAGGAAAGTCAGTCTGTCCATGTTCTTTATTTCCCATATCTTTGATTACCATTTTTTAAATGTTCCCTAACTGGCTGCTCTCCTCATCGCCACCATCCTGATTTACCTTGATTCAGACCGCTCCACATGGAGCTGGAGCTGATAGAGGGAGCTCATCCGTGCTCTCCCCAGGTTGGATTCGAACGGGCAAGTCATCAGTCCTGCTGGCACACTGTGCTATTGGGGGCTCCCACCTTCCCTATGATTAGTAGGTTAAAGAGCTGGGTCTGTTTAGCCTGCAGAAGAGAAGGTTGAGAGGAGACATGATCACCATGTTTAAATATCTAAAACAGGGGTCCCCAAACTAAGGCCCGGGGGCCAGATGCGGCCCTCCAAGGTCATTTACCTGGCCCCCACCCTCATTTATAATATAATATTTTTATATCAGTTTTAATAATATAATATATTGTATATACATATGATATTGATAATAATATTATCATTTTATACAATATAATACTAATAATAATACCATATAATAATATTAATTATATGTTATATATTACATATAATGTTACATATAGTGGTATAGTTCAATATAGTAATATATAATGCTAATATTGTGCTATGCTAATAATATAATATATTGTATGTACATAGAGCTGCTCTGAGTTCCCTTCAGGGTGAGAAGGGTGGGATATAAATGTAGTAAATAAATGTAGTAAATGAATAAATAAATAATTTTGGACTTCGGCTTGCCCAAAGTCTGAAATGACTTGAAGACACACAACAACAATAATCCTAATTAACCTGACTATCTCATTGGCCAGAAGCAGGCCCACACTTCCTATTGAAATCCTGACAGGTTTATGTTGGTTAAATTTATTTTCATTTTTAAATATTGTATTGGTCTTTCATTGTTATTGTTATTGTTTTGCACTACAAATAAGATATGTGCAGTGTGCATAGGAATTTGTTCGGTTTTTTTTTTCAAATGATAATTCGGCCCCTCAACAGTCTGAAGGATCGTGGACCGGCCCTCTGCTTTAAAAGTTTGAGGACCCCTGATCTAAAAGGATGTCTTAAGGAAGAGGGAGCAGGCTTGTTTTCTGCTGCCTTGGAGACTAGGACTCAATGGAGCAGTGGGTTCAAATTACAGAAAAGGAGATTCCAACTGAACATTAGGAAGAACTTACTGACTGTAAGAGCTGTTCAGCAGTGGAACTCACTGCCTCATAGTTCAGTAGAAGCTTCTCCTTTTAAGGTTTTTAAATAGAGGCTGGATGGCCATCTTTTGGGGGTGCTTTGATTGTGCTTTTCCTGTATGGCAGGGTTTTGGACTGGATGTCCCATATGATTCTATGATTAGCTGACTGGTTGTTTCTGACCTCATCCTGAGTAATCCAGTTTATGTGGGTTGGGTGTCTCCATTAAACTGTTTTGGTCTATGAAAGGATGAACTAACTGGATTTCCTTTGTAATGATTTCATTTGGATGATTTCATTTGAGCAGAGCTACCTAAAGTGGGAGCCCTGATGGCGCAGTGTGTTAATGTGCTGAGCTGCTGAACTTGCGGACCAAAAGGTCCCAGGTTCAAATCCCGGGAGCGGAATGAGCGCCCACTGTTAGCCCCAGCTTCTGCCAACCTAGCAGTTTGAAAACACGCAAGTGTGAGTAGATCAATAGGTACCGCTCCAGCGGGAAGGTAACGGCGCTCCATGCAGTCATGCCGGCCACATGACCTTGGAGGTGTCTATGGACAACACCGGCTCTTCAGCTTAGAAATGGAGATGAGCACCAACCCCAAGAGTCGGTCACGTCAAGGGAAAACCTTTA
This sequence comes from Anolis carolinensis, assembly GCF_035594765.1. Lineage (NCBI taxonomy): Eukaryota > Metazoa > Chordata > Lepidosauria > Squamata > Anolidae > Anolis > Anolis carolinensis. The sequence goes on from NC_085844.1 coordinate 175,493,208, forward strand.
CCTTTACCTACCAAAAGTTCTGTGTTCATGCTAGGTGAAAGATTCTGTAAATTGTACGGAAGGTAACCTTGCCCAACTTTCATGATGGGCCTGAGGTTATTATGGAACTTTTCTCTATTGGATAGAAGGAATAATAAGCAGATATTGGCAAAATATTTAAGAGACATTTATTTATGGTAATTTCTTTATGACTGATCTACAAACCATCAGCTTTTTTTCCTTGTCAGAAGCGACTTGAGAACATACTGCAAGTTGCTTCTGGTGTCAGAGAATTGGCCATCTACAGAGATGTTGCCCAGGCGATGCCCAGATGTGTTACCATCCTACTGGGAGACTTCTCTCATGTCCCTACAAGCTAGAGCTGACGGACAGGAGCTCACCCTGTCTTGCAGATTCGAACTGGCAACCTTTAGGTCAGCAACCCAACCTTCAGTTCAACAGTTCAGCTGGCACAAGAGTTTAACCCGTTGTGCCACCATACCTCCTATCTTCAGGCCTTGGAAAGTTTCCAGGAAAAATAATGAGTACAGTAGAGTCTCACTTATCCAAGCTAATCCTTGGATAAGCGAATATCTTGGATAATAAGGAGGGATTAAGGAAAAGCCTATTAAACATCGAATTAGGTTATGATTTTACAAATTAAGCACCAAAACATCATGTTATACAACAAATTTGACAGAAAAAGTAGTTCAAAACGTAGTAATGTTATGTTGTAATTACTGTACTTACAAATTTAGCACCAAAATATCATGATATATTGAAAACATTGACTACAAAAATGGCTTGGATAATCCAGAGGCTTGGATAAGTGAGACTCTACTGTAATACTAAATGATAACATGAATCTGTCTAGAGGAGAGTGACTGAAATGATCAAGGCTTTGGAGAATAATCCCTATGAGGAGCGGTTTAAAGATCTGGGCATGTTTTGCATGTAGATGAGAAGGTTGAGAGGAGACTTGACGGCCATGTATAATAATGTGAGAGGAAGTCATAGGGAGGATGGACCAAGCTTGTTGCCTTCTGCCTTGGAGACTAGAACTTGGAAGAATGGCTTCAAACAAATAACCCACATTACGTGCTTTGAACTGGGATATATGGCAGTAAGGACTCAGACAATCCAGTTCAAAGCAGGTAATGTGGGTTATCCTGCCTTGATATCCTGAGTTATAGAGCTGTGTGGAAGGGCTCAAATTCTTTCTCCTTCTCTGCCAAATAATGCTGGAAAGTGTCCAGAGGAGGGCCACATCTAAGGCAGGCATCCTCAGAGGTTGTGAGGTGTGTTGGAAACTAGGCAAGTGGGGTTTGTATATCTTTGTTGAGAGGTGTTAGCTGGCCCTGATTGTTTCATGTTTGGAATTCCCCTGTTTTTGAGTGTTCTTTTTTACTGTCCTTTTTTACTGTCCTTTTTTTACTATTTATTTATTCATTTATTTCCCATACTTCTGTCCCGCCCTTCTCACCCGAAGAGGACTCAGGGTGGCCTCACAACTGGCAACAATTCGATGGCCGACATACAAATTCCAATAATATAATGACAATTAAACTCAAACATTAAAACAAAAACTACTAAAAACAACAATTACAACCACATAAGTTCAAAATCATAGTCCAGAATCAGTCCAGTGGTCAATACTTAAAAAGTCCTCAATTATTGCACTGCTAGGAATAATGCTCAATAACATAACCATGTCTAGCAAGGCTATTCTATGCTAATCAAGGTGATCAACTGCAGTTATTCACACTTGGCCTTCATATTATCCAACATTTTTGCATATCCAATGCTCTGCTGGCCCGTTCATGTGGTTTGGTGTGTGTGTGTGGGGGGGGGGGGCACCAAAATTTCTATTCGCTTACACTTGAAAATTATCTTGGGCCGGCTCTGCTCATAGTTATAATATAACCTAATAAGATATAAGGATATAACATAACCCAATAGGATGCATTAGGTCACCTTTAATGTTACATTGCAGATAAGAGAGCTGCCCAGCCGGCTCTGCCAAGTGGCCTATCGAATTTTGTACCTGTTTCATTTTCTTGAAAGATATAAACATGCTTGGGTCTCTCTTTTTGGTATATAAGCAAATAAATCTTGGATTTAGTATCCTTTTCATACTGTAGTTCTGACAAAAAGAAGAGTCTCCAATCATATGTTGTAGAAATTTGTATTTTTCTATGCAATTTGTAGACTGCTACCCCTGGACAGTTTCATAAAACAGGTTCTTCTCCCTCTTTCCCTGCCTCCCCCTTCTCTCTGTGGGAAGTAAGAGAGTTATGCCTTCTCAGGAGCCTACATTGCAAAATCTTCCCATTGGTTGAGCTCAAGATATAGATAGAGAAGTGTTCTTGCATGCAACAGTAACAGGCTAGATTTAAATGTTGGTTTTTTAAAAGTACAATTGTATGTGTGGTACAGTATATCAGTCTTTAGATGGTTGCCCAATTTATATTACGAAGAAGCATGCACGTTATTTTTTTTTTCAGGCTCCTTGTCAGGTATTTAATCTCAAGGCCCAAATAGTTGTGAAGAACTTGGCTTAGTTTCAGCAGATTGCATTTTGATCCACCTTTTTGAAACTAATTCTGTGACCATCCTGGTGCCTGATTTTGTTGCGAAATCAGTTAGTGTGCCATATAGTGGATTTCAGCATTGCTGATATATTTTTCTTTGTATACTGAGGCTCACTTTGCTAGAGGCTTGGGAAAAGTCTCCAATGTCATCTTAAGTGTATACTTAATGCTCCGTGGACATGCAGTTCAGAACAAGTGTGGTAGATGTAGTGACTTGAATGCATGAGATTTTTAAAGATAAGAATGATATTTTCCCCTATATCTGTAGTTTTCTGGGTATTTTGAAAGTGTAAGTCTAGAGATCCATTTCCTCTTCATCTATATTCAAAAGGGTTGCTTATCTATTTTAGAACCCTGGATATTCACATGTGTTCCACCAGTATGCCCCATCCCTATGCCCTGAGCATACTGGTGGAACACATGTCAGAGTTAGTTTTCTGGGATTCAGGTTTGTGAGCTTTCTTGCAAAATCTTTTGCTGGAGTCAGGTTGGTGTTGTGGCATGTCCCAGCAGTACGTCTGTCCTTACCTGCAGCCAACAAGGAGTTTTTAGCATCACTTATATAAGGTCCTGAACTTTCGATTGCTTCACTGTACTGCACAATGGATTCTCTGTCAATGTGCCAGCTAATTAATTTTAACTTTTAATGTTACTTCATCTCAGCATGCTGTCTACACCATCCATTTTTAGTATTTGTGCTTCTTTGCTTCCATTCTTTCTCAAGTAATGGATGCTGGGCTCCCCCTCTTCAAATCCCTCCCTTTTGACAACTTGTTTCCCAACTCAAAACTCTGCTTATTCTTAGAAGCTTTTTATTATTATAATTTAGGGGGATATTGGCTGGAGGTAACAGAGCACTATGGTACAACCTCCTTTTTAAAAAGGGTCATTTACCCCAAAGTACACAGGAAAAGTGAATATTTTTACTGCAAACTGGACATTTTTTCGTGTCAGGAGTGACTTGAGAAACTGCAAGTCCCTTCTGGTGTGACAGAACTGGCCATCTGCAAGGACATTGTCCAGGGGGCACCCGAATGTTTGATGTTTTACCATCCTGTGGGAGGTTTCTCTCATGTTCCCGCATGGGGAGCTAGAGCTGACAGACGGGAGCTCACCCTGATCCACAGATTTGAACCACAGTCCTTTTGGGTTGGAGATGAGTTTAGGTAGCGGATGCACTTAGCATCATATGAATGAAAATAGCAGGCTATTGCTCCTCAGTTTTCTGATTTGTGTGCTGTATGTTCCTTTATTAAAAATGACCAGGATGATGAAAACCATATTGGTTGGCTCTTCAGTACAAAAGTGCTAATTCATCATTCTTGTGAAGGACTCACAATGTGATGTAAATGCAATTTTAGGCCCTTTTTTGGTGGAAGGGCATAGTGCAGTCATTAACAGTTCTGAAAATAGAAATATTTTGTCCTTTTCTTTCTTCTGCTGTGCAGTATGTCACCGAATGTATTTAGGAGGAATAAGGATTTTTAGTTAGTGTTGGATTTCTATCTTTACTCTTTTATTTTAATGATCATGGTTTGAGTGCTGGCATAGCACAGTGTGACTTTCTGTGGAAGAGGATGCAGAACAATTTTCCTTCAATGAAAGGCAATGCAGTTTTGTGTTAATTTGCATCAAGATGTGTTTCTAAGCTTCTCAGTATAGTATTTGTGCTCTCACTCCACACTTATTAATGCGTACTTGATTAGAGAGGGGCTTTTGAAGACATTCTTTGTTTATGCAGGGTGCATTACAATATAGGGCAAATAGGGGCAGTATTGTTGTTTCACACGCACTGCTACAGATACTGTGGCATAATAATGTAGAGCTTCTGCCACATACAGGGTTTCACATTCTCTGTATTCACTGTATGATTTCCTTATCCAAGGATTTGATACCAGCAATTTCACTCAGCAGTGCTCTAAAAATATTCCTTAAGAAGTGTTTGTAGGCCTCTCAAGATTCTCCAGTATGATTCTATGCTATGCTTCTGGTTAAAGCTTGCATGGGCAAACTTCAGCCCTCCAGGTGTTTTGGACTCCAACTACCACAATTCCTAACAGCCAGTAGGCTGTTAGGAATTGTGGGAGTTGAAGTCCAAAATGCATGGAGGGCCGAAGTTTGCCTATGCCTGGGCTAAAGTAAGGTCAAAATACAAGGTTCTCCATTATCCACAGTATTCATGGGGGAGTCTCGATGGTGGGTCACAGCCCATCTTGTCCAAAGTACAAGCATTTGACATTGGTCTTTGCTGATCTTTGTTAATAGATTGCATTTTGTTTTTGCAGTCCATTTGCCTTTTGAATTGATTCTTTTGTGCCTCCCACCCCATATGCCATATGCCTAGAGACCAGTTTCATCGCGTACCTCTCATGTTGAAGGTGTCGTATTTCTTTGATCATCACCATACAACAATGTAATCCCATTCAACTCTTTTGTGAAGTAAGACACACACTGGTGGTTGGATCCAAAACATACAGAGTATAGCAAGTCTATTTAAAATAGATTGGCTACAGAGTGGACCTAAAACCACACCGCCTCAAACCATGACATTTTGGGGACAACAGTAAGGTAATATTGATAACGCTTCTCTATTTCATTGATTAATAGGTCTTAAAAACAAAGAGGACAATCTAATATAGTCTTTCCCCCATTACCTATCATATCATCCTGTTTCTTCAACTATAAGCACACTCCTAAATATATAATCTGTATGCTAAGATCGACAATTATGAGCATGCAGAGTGATTCTCAGTGGTAGCTGTATGGATTCCAAAGGCATGTTTCCTCTGAATGCTGAAGAAGTGTGATAATATGAAAGGATAATTATTAACAGTTGATTTAAGTAAGAGTCTGTTAACAACAGCATAATTTTATATATTGGTATTATTTCTGATCTGAAACTAGCTCATTTTTCCCTTCAGCATTAAGAAAATAATAGATTTTTTATGTCTGTCATGAGTTTAAAACTGAGATTTATTGACAGTGAAGATTCAGATCCAAAAAGCTGCTTAAAGGCTTTCACACAGTGGGATTTCATGAATACGTTCTCCCCACCCCACTTTCCTTAGAACAGCCATATTCTAAGAGCTGTATCGCCAACTGCTTCCTGAAACATGCCTCCATTTCAAAAGTAACGTGATGTGTAGCCCATTGTGCTGCATCACACAGGATTTCCTTGGCATGGCAAATTGCTTGCATAGTTCTTTGGATCCTGTCCATAAGAATTATGCAGCATGACCATTATTTTAAAATACATAAATCTGTGCAAACCCATGAATATGCAGGTTTCAATGTGAGTTCATCTTTTGTCCTGATAGTACAGTTGCGTTTCAAATAAATTTTCTATTATCTAAAACTTTTTTTGGACCTGCTGTGGTTGCATTCCTCCAAAATTGGCAAACAGTACTAGCTAGTAACTTGCTGCGGTTGCTTTATGCCTACATTGACACATCTTCTAAACTGATGCTTTCAAAATAGAGAACATGTTGATTTTGTCTGGGGCAGTACTTGTTGATCTGAGAGAAATTACATTTGTGAAAAAAATGCTCTCATTGGCTTAGGCTGGAAGTAGCTGGCAGGTCAAAGGGATACAGAATTGATGCCTTTTGTGTTTTAATCAGGTTACAAAGGGAAACTATTACAAGTAATGAATTTTGCCTGTCCACGTGGTTGTAATACAAGAACCTAAATGTCTGTCAATGTAGTGAAGGTCACTCTTCTTTATTTCTGGTTGTAAATTTTTCTGGTTACAGATGTTTAATGTTGATATACATAGCTAATCAAGTTTGAATGCCAATTGGTAGGGTTCAAGAATGACTATTTGTGTAAGAAAAGAAATGAGATAACTGAAATGAGTAACTTTTAGTTCTGCATTATAGCAATGACCAGAAAAAGAACTGAATAAACTTTTAAAGAAAATACCTGTTGGGAGAAAATCATGGTGTAGTATCACTATGCACTTCCACCCACTTGCTGAGGGAAAAAATAGGAAATTAAGCCCATCAGAGGTTAATGTCCATCCATCCTCTTTCAAGCTCTCCTTTTAAGACCAACCTTGCATAAGCATGAAATAGCTCTCATTTCTATCTATTCTTGCATATGTTGTATGATCTGTATGTGCGTCTAAGGAGTTGTTCTTAATATCAGTTTTTAGATATAGGTTGAGCATCCCTTATCCAAAATGTATGACTGAGATATATACCTTTCCTTTTTGATGGTACAATGTACACAAACTTTATTTCATACAGAAAATTCTTAAAATATTATGTATAAAATTTCCCTCCAGGTATGGGTATAGGATGCACTGTAAATTGATAATAAATGAATGTCATGTTTAGACATTGGTCCCATCTCCAAGATGTCATATTATATACTTTTATGTATATTCAAGCATTCCCAAATCCAAATAAACCCCCCCTGAAATCCAAAACACTTCTGGTATCAAGCATTTCAGATAAAGAATACTCAAGTTAATTTCTGTCCTTCACAGGGTCCATTCTTTTTCTAGTTACTCTGAATGCTATTACATAAGACAGAGTCTGTCTGTCTGTGTCATATGTCTAATGGCATTGAATGTTTGCCATGTATATGTACATTGTAATCCGCACTGAGTCCCCTTCGGGGTGAGAAGGGAGGAATATAAATACTGTAAATAAAATAAATAAATAGATGTTTGGTATAATAATATGTATAGGCACCACAGTGATATTTACCTACAGCAAATGTACATGTGGATTTGGGGGTCACAAATGGTCCAGCCTGTCCAGCTGTGTGTTAATACGTGTTGATATACAGCAAAAATATTTGTCTCTTATATGTGGAGCTGACATTTGCTTTGTACACAAGCACAGTTTTTGTATTGTATTTATTTATTTATTTATTTATTTGTATTGTATTTATTTATTTATTTATTTATTTTATTTATTTATTTTATTTTTATTTTATTTTATTTTATTTTTTATTTTTTTTTATTTTTTTTTATTTTTTTTTATTTTTTTTATTTTTTTTATTTTTTTATTTTTTTTTTTATTTTTTATTTTTTTATTTTTTTTTATTTATTTTTATTTATTTTTTATTTTTTTATTTTTTTTTTATTTTTTTTTATTATTATTTTATTTTTTTATTTTTTTATTTTTTTTTATTGTGCAAGTTGTTGTCTATTGCTGTGTTTTATACTGCTACTGTTTTTATTCGGGCTTGGCCCCATGTAAGCCGCCCTGAGTCCCCTTCGGGGAGATAGAGGCGGGGTATAAAAATAAAGTTATTATTATTATTATTATTATTGTGATTGCAATTATATAAATAACATGGATTTTAACAGTAGCTTAAATATTTCTCCTCCTTCCTTTGTTTCGCCCTCTGCATAGTTTCCCTTTGTCTAGAAGTAAGCTAATAAGAGGGGTTTTTTTCACTTTATCTGAAATGCTTGAGACCAGAAGTGGAAGATACTTTTTGATTTGTCTTGCTGAACCTGAGTTTGTGTGGTCACATTACTTGCAAATTATTATTTATTGGAAAGCCCTAACACTGTTGAACAATATATTACGAGAGGAGGCCAGTTACAAATATATAAGCTTGCTTTGAAATAAAATTGGCAACAGTGAGAAAATGGAACATGATAAAAGCAATTAAAAGTAAAGAAAAAGAAGCTTTATCAACTTGTAGGATGGAGTCGGTATATATTCTTGAATAGATAATTGATTACACAGAATTTTATTGCCCGGCCACGATTAATTTATTCATTTGTAGGTGTACTTATGACAGAATTCAGCTGATATTTTTTTAAATTAGACTTTTAGAGAATCTCTAATGGTGATTACCATAGAAACATATTATCAATCAGTAGTTAATCCCATAGCTCAGTTCTCCTTTGCATATGGAAAGATGACTTGCACATTGCCGGTCGCTTTGCTTCTCAACTCCTCTTTCCATAAGCAAACAAACAAAACCAAGAGATTGTTTGACAAGTGAGTGTAAACTCTGTGGTCCAAATTGTTTTTGTTTTGCAAATTTCCAGAGTACACAACCCACTTCGTGCATTTTAATTTGTTTGGGGAATCTAAAACATCATGGAAGTTTCTTCATGCCTAGATCTCATAGGGGACTGGTGCTTAAAGCTAAAGAGTATTATGTCTTGCCAAGGCAATAGCATTCAGGGAGAACTGGTAGACAGATTGTCTTGTACTTTATTGGGAAGTATGGTCATTTCCCATGAAAGCAAGGCACTGCAGGGTTATTTGCTAAATGCAGTGTGTCTACTTCACCAGCTGCTGATCATATTGTGGCTCTTGGATTCTTTGACTCCACAGCTGATGTGTATGAAACCACAAGTGCCAACTTTATCACCAGCAAAATGATTGGATGTGATCAAGTTGCTTTAAAACTGTGGTGTGTGTGTGTGTGTGTGTGTGTGTGTGTGTGTGTGTGTGTGTGTGTGTATTAGCCTCATGTTTTAATTTGTTAATAAATTAGGAGAACCAATATGAACTATCAAGGTATTTTCACCATCAGCGATAATATTCACCTGTGTGGGGTCTAAGGGAAACCTGGGTGAATCCACTGGCATGATTTATCATAGTCTCTTTGTAGACTTACAATATGTGGAAGATAATTTTTGCACACGTCCTATGGAGATAGAACCTGAGAAGATATTGGTTCTACTAATTTTAATACACCCATTTGTTATTACCTTGTCATGGCTCCATTCTGTGAAATGGTGGGATGGGTAGTTTGCTGAGAATTCTCTGTTAGAGAGTACTCATCCATTTCCATGGCTACATACAGTGCTAGACCCTGAGAATATCCTCATAAATAGCAACAGTCTCAGTCTACATTTCCCATAGACCTTTGATAACTATCACCATGTATGCATTACATATCACTCAGCCACACTTTATCTTATCCTTTATACTTCCAGAGTGCTATAAAGTATTGATGCTTAGAACTTGGAACAAACTGCATCTTAGCCAATGCTATAAGTAAGCCAGGGACTGAGTGCCCATACTGGAATGTTGATGAATCCTTTGACCAAAGTTATTGTTTGTTGCCTATTTGCCTTCTTACTCAGCTTTAGAGTTCCGTTTCAAGGCTCATCTATTGGTGCCCTACCTGGGATACTGGGCTGATTTTTCAGTCCTTCCAAACAGCAACACTAGAACTCTCAAAGAGAGAACCTGAGGATCCCAAATCAACCTCTATTCTACAGGTTAGAACCATTGTAGTGAAAGCAGTTTCAAACTGCTATAACTGTATATTTCAGAAATACTCTAAACTGCATAATTGGCAAGCTCCTTACGGTAGACATTAATACCTTGTTGTGCAGAGGGCTGTGGCATTGTTGATGGAGATATGTGGATAGGCCTATGGAATTGTTTCTACTTTTTTATGCATCACAGTAATTGTAAGAGGGAATGAATAGTTGAAGAGGACTGGTGTGGATTTGGCTTATTCTTTTTCTGAATCAGAGATGGGGAGATGATGGCACACAATGCCTCAGTCTTTTGCATGAAAGCCAGTATAGCCCATTGGATAGAATATTGAACTCATCAGTTTAATCCGTCTCTGCCACATATTTGCAATTCTATTGGCAAGTTATTGGCTCAGCTTGACCTTTTCTGTAAAGCTGGAGTAGAAAGTGTTCTCACTTTTAAAAGAAATCCGTTAGAAATCTCTTGGTGTAATAGGAGAATATTCCCTGTAAGTGAACCGCCTGCATATTTATGAAGACATTTCCCTATGAGCAGGTGGTATTTCAGGGACTCTAACAATCATTGTATGTGGTCAGATGTGTCCTCTGCTTTGCTTGAATTGTGTGGAAGACAACAGCTGTTAACAGTGGTGGCAAGGGGACTGTATTTCCTGCCAGAATGGGACTAGGGCCCCATTATCGATTTGCTTTCCCCATGGGAACCTGAATGTTTGTTTACTGCTGCACCACATTTGACTTATTTAATTACAATGCAGTCTGGTCCTCTGCAGTTTTACTTGGACATAAATCCATTGAGTTCAGCAAGGTTTATTCCTGAGTAATTGCAAATCTTAAGAAATTACTTGAAATAAATAATCTTGCATGAGGATTTCAGTTCCCTCTAATTTTATGCTAAAATGGTTCTCCAGTATTCTTTTCTTTCTTTTACTGTGTCAAATTTTAGGGAGCGCTGGAGCACTTGAAGTGCTTTCTGCTCAACAGCTTTGAGGTTCTGGACAAATATTTGTTTGGAATAGAAGTATACTGAAGAATTTCTTTTCTGTCAAAATATCTCAAGCTTACCTATTTTACATGGTTCACTTTTGCTGGTGTATGCCTTGACTTCTGAATGGTTGCTGGTTAGAGGTCGCCCTCACTCCCAGCCCCTTTCTAAAGAGGTTTTACCCTGGGAATTACAAGAGCATTAATAGCCTTGCCTACAGAACAAACACGGTTCAAATACTAGTGTCAAATTAATTCTTGAGGATGAGGATACCAGACTGCTGATTCTCCAGTGCCCCGGTATAACATTTTTCAATTTTAGGGGGTGTTTTTTCTACTGACCTGAAGAAAATTCTGAAGTAGCAGAATTCTGCCAGGCAATTTTTCAAACATTCCATGTCTGTATCTCTTACATAATGCAAGTTGGCAGATGACCAAGTTCAGGTTAAGTGTGCAGTTCACTGATAAAACTCTAGAAAACAGAAGCCGCAGTACCAAATCCCCTGCCCCTCTACTCGCAAAGCTTGATTCCAGCATCTCTTCCTTTTATTTTAATCACATATCTCTTTAATTGTAATAATTTTAGAAAGCCCTTTCCTGTTTTTATTGCAGAGCTACCTAATTGTTTTCTGGAGAAATTATCTCCAGAGAGGGGTTTTTTTTTTTTTTTTTTTTTTTGCTTTTCTTACACAGGAATGGGGCTTGGAACTGTTAAAAACAGTGTTTTGCTTTTTTTGCTTATTACTTTTCAAAAGAAGTAATATTGTTGATCGTTATTTAAAGATGACCATAGTAATAATGTGCTAGTAATGCTTTTTAGTTTCTAATATTACTAATTCGCAGGAAGGAATGTAAAAGGACCAACATACCCCCATGGTCCAGCAGAAACAACGCTTCACAAATGTTGGATACCTTGCATTTGCAAATAAAGGAATGGAAAAAGATGATCGTTGGATAAGCAAAATTTTGGCAGTACATAACTACCATCAGGGTTCTCTATCTAGGTAAGATCCAGGGATTTTGGCTGAGGCAAAGAAGTCCAAAGCCTTATAGAATAAGATAGACAAAAACGTGCTGCCATCTTTTCTCAGCCATTGCCTTTTATAGCTCCTCATCAGAAGAATTAGAATGAGACAAGAATCCATATGAACAAATTCTGTTTCCCTACATCAATAGTGCTCCAAGCTCAGAAGTGTAAACTGCCAGCATTATTTCTTGTTTGCTGTTTTTATTTATCTTCAAGTTGACTTTGAAATATGAATGAGAGATCTCCAAGACACAGTCATTAACAGCCCTGCTAAGGTGTTATAAACCAAGAGCTTTGTGGCTCATTGATTGACTCAATCCACCTGCAATGCAGCCTTCCTCTTTTCCTATTGTATTGTCCTTTATTGAGCAGTATCATTTTTTTCTGATGAGTTGCAGTATCGCATGATATGTCCAAAGTATGACAGCCTCACCTTAGTCACTTTGGCCCCTAATGACAGTTAAAGCTTCATTCGTTCTAGGACCAATACATTTGTCTTTTTGATATCCCATGATTTCTTTAAAATTCTCATCCATAACCACATTTCCACTTAGGTTGATTACTTTCTGACAGCTTTCTTCACTTTCTTTTTCTGAACTACGTAGAGGAGGGTGCAATATTATGATACAAATGACCCTGCCATTTGTATTTAGTGATATGGCTACAGTTTAATGTCTGATTGAATCAAATTATAGAAAATCTTTAGTTGTTTTAATATCTTCATCTTGTACCTCAAAATTATGTAAATCATCTGTGAACTCTATTTTTGTTTTCTCAATGTTCAATAGCAACCCTCTTTTTGCAATTTCTTCCTTCGCTTTCCTTAATAAGTGTTCCAAGTCCTTCGTTCTTTTTTGCCGGTAGTATGGTGTCATCTGCATATCTTAAATTGTTGATGTTCCTTCCTCTTAGTGTTCAGCCCTCCTTCCTCCAACATGTGACATGTTCTGCATATAAATTAAAGAGATAAGGTGATGAAATGCTGATGGTCTGATTTCCTTGCCAATTGAAAGCAATTCTGCGCCTGTCAGTCATGGTTTTTGTTTTTTAGCCTTTAAACAAACATAAATTGCTCTAGATATGATTGTGGCCAAAATGGGCAACTTAAGCTACAAATCACATAAGTATTCCTGTAGTAGGCAGATCATACGGTTGGAAGAAATAATCCTTTTGAATGTTTTTCCACAGTGCCCACTAAAAGCAAAGGCTAGCCAAGATGTTTTGTGTGCCTTCACTCTATATTTATTGACCACTGACCATGCATTGCACATTAATAATTTAAAAAGATAGACACCATAGCTATGACATCTAAACTAACAAGGAATGCTAAGTTTGGGGGAATGAATCTATATAGTATTCCTGTGGCATTGAATTTTATTTTCTGCTCTTCCCCACACTTGATAGTGTCTAGGATATAAGCAAAGGACACTTCCCTTTCAATGAGTCCATGATGATGTTTTCTTTCTTCAGGTAGCATCAGTTTTATTAAAATAAAACAACTTTCTAATTACGTTTCTAAGGGAATTTAAGGATCACTTTCTCCCATAGCATAATTCTTTCCTCTGTGATCTAAGGTAATATAATATGAGGCTCTACTAAGTGTGAAGGAAAATGGGTCCTTCTCAGTGGTTGCCCCTTACTTTAAGTCACGGGTTTTCCCAATTGGAGTGTGGGGTTTTGTTTTGTTTTTTTACAGATATCTGGACCTAGCCTTAGATGTAGACTTATGATGATTCGTTTTTGAATTACTTCAAGATTTCAGCTAAAAAGCAAGATGATGAGTGATGGCAATGATAAATATAAAACCTCTGAGTGGGTCATTTGAGATCTTTGTTCCTAGTTGAATTGCATCTGTTTTGTTTCAGGGTAGCTAACCCTCTTCCCCCAAAATATTACAAAAAGAAAAACAAATTTAGTTTTAGGCCACAGCCTTGAATCATCCAAGTTAGATAGGTATGTTTGTGGTGTTTGCTATTTTTAGTGTAATGACACATACACATTGGGATGTTTCATTGTTACCCTCAGAAAGCAATCTATCATAAAGGCTTAAAGTATGCTGCCTGTTGATACGGGTCTGATGATTTTCACAAAACAATACCATTCAGGTGTGAGACAGGGTTGTGCTGCGTTTCTCCCACCGCCCGTGTTTTGTATTGCCTGAATATAATTACCCAAAATGTCCAGAAGGTATATGGAAATTGAATAGCCCTTTGTGACGTGTCAGAGTAACTTGCTACGAGTTTGTAGGTGTTTTGAAGCCGGCGGCTGCCTTGCATGACCTGTTCTGAAGATATTTGGAGACTGAGAGAAAGGGATAGGAACTTGTCGCTTGGCAGTGGGTTGCTTTGAGACAACTGGAAGGTGCGAGTGTACTGCAGACCATCTGTCCCCCTCCGTGTAGCTTTGCTCTGCCTTCTGTTTACCACAGAAGGGTTTACCACGTTCTGTAGTACGCAGCCGCTGAAGTCTGACCACAAGGAATCGGAAAACGTTCCCTTTTGCTTTGTTTCTCCCTATTTCATATTCACAGCGTGATGCTTCCCTCCCCTCCACCAAGCAGGCATATTCTACCCCTCTTCTTTCTTTCTTTTTTTTCCTGGCAGGTGCACGCAAAAGTTTGTTGGCCGCATTTGTTCTTTTCTTTCTCTTTTATCATTCAGTCATTTCTCTCTTTAAATTCTAGGAAAACAGCCAGAGCGTTTTAGATCAAATGTGCAAGCGGATGGGTTTTATTCCTCCCCACTCCCCGGATTTTTGTGAGGCAGACAATAAATCCAAATTTCTCTGAGCTGCATGATTATTAGCATTACCTTCCCGAAGCTAGTTAAAGGGTTAAAATTATGGGGAAGTTCAGCTAGCACTTGCAAGATATGGTTGCCTTAGCAACAGGCCTTCTAATCTGGTAGGTGACCTGAGAGACTGTGGAAGATGCAGGGGTTGGTTTGGCATTTCATTATTTCATGAGGGCTGCAGCTCTCCAGCTGGCTCATTTCTGAACATAAAGCTGCTGTTCTTGCCACTAGAATTACTGGCATTCCAAAACAAAATCTTTTAAAGAGGGGGGAAATAGACCCAAGCACTGTTTTGGATTTCATAGGCTACCTTTGTGGTGCAAGCCTTCCTCCTTTTGCAAATCGGGTTACCCCCCTCTGCCCCCCAATCCATTACAATAACAGTTGTGAAGTTGTCAATGCCTATCAAAGATTATTTCTTAATATCACAAAGTGATGGTCAGAACAAGGTTTTTTTCCTCCCTCCTTATGCCATTTTTTTGGCTGCTTAAAAATCTTAACCATTAAAGTACCAGTCTTTCAGGATGCTTTTGAGCTGATGTTCACTCACAAAAGAGGATGGGAATACCCCATGGTGAATCCGGACATATAGCATAATATTGAACTTTGTCTTCCTTCTCTTCTCTGTAATTGGAAATTTGTGATCCATACAAAGTTTAGATAAGCAGTTCCCAACCTTTGGTTCTGCAGGTGTTTTGGACTTCAATACCCAGAAATCCAAGCCAGTTTACCCGCTGTTGGGAATCATGGAAGCTGAAGTCCAGAATACCTGGAGGACCAAAGGTTGGAAACCACTGGTTTAAATGCAAAGAGAACAAATAGAAAATAAATAGGAAAGAGTGGAATGGAGCAATTGTTCAGACATGTCCCTGAAAACAAGGACTTCATCACTGTGTCCTAAAATAATGATAATGATGATGATGATGATGATGATTTTTGTTTCTACCCACTTTATCTCTCTAAATTTATTTATTTATTTCAATTATTTATACCCCGCCCTTCTCACCTGAGGGAACTCAGGGCGGCTTACTAGTGGCAATTGATGCCGTTACACCGTTATACAATGAACTAAAACGTTAAAACGGTTAAAACAGTCATAAAAGACAATATACAAAGTTTAAAACAATGCAAAGTGCCTATGCTAAAAAGAGACCCAAAGCAATTAACCATAAAAGTAATACAGTATATAATTTAAAACCCAAAAAGCACACAAATATTGAAATATAATTAAAAATAGAAATATTAAAAATAGATATAAACTGCTTATACACTAGGTGGAAAAAAGGGAAGTGGATATCACTAGACTACAAACACTTGTTAACAAGTTACCTTTGTGCAGAAAGCTAAATTTCATGTTTAGAGTTGAGTAGTACCACTTCGGCCTGAGGAAAGCATATTCTTGCAAAACAGTTTGGCTGGCAGCCTCTGTCTGATTGTCATATGTGAATTTTCTACCCCAGTTTGAAAGGAAGGCAAAGTATTGAACTTTGAAAGGTAATTTAATATGCTAGAGTGATTTCTTAGCAAATGAATCCAAGATGCCACACCCCTTTTTTAAATAAAGTCTCCCTCGAAATATTTGGGATATGAGGGAGAGGCGAATGTGAGTTATTTTTCCATTCAACTGTTTCAATCTTCAAGCTATAATGAACTTCTGCTGCCTAGAATTGCTCACATATGGCATTCAGGTGAATTTGGAATGGCTCTTATCCCTTGATAGTTGTCTTGTCTAGGGAAACAAAAGGACACCTTGATTTTTCAAGTCTTTGTGAGTTGCTGGTAACAAGTGCAGACCTTAGTAAATGTGTAGGACAAGCAGAATGGAATTTTCCTCTATATCTTCTTCTTGTACTTTAAGCAAGCAACTTCTTATTTTTCAAGTAGGCTGTTCTTTTTGGTGGGTGCTGCTTCCAACTTTCATAAGATTGGTATCTTATCTTAAGGTGTCTTGCACGATGGGTGTATTCCCAATTGTCTTAATTGATTTTTATGAATCAATCATACAGAAGTGATAACGTGCTAGACAAAGTTGAAGAGATGCGGTCGTTAGGTGTAATCTACCTATAGGTTTGTTATACAGGTTCTTAATTTAATTTGCTCCAGGGAAGATTTGTGAAGCCATATCCAGACTTGCTAATTCTTTAGATATTGAGAGTTTCTTCACAGTTATAACAGCTTGTTACTGCTTTAAGTGCCATGGCTCCATCCTACAGAATCCTAGAATTTAAGGTTTGGTGAATAACTTATACAGAAAGCAGTAGTCATTCTTTTGAACTGCAGCACTAGAACTCACCAAACTACAGATCTGGAATTCCATAAGAAGAAGTCATGGCTATTGAAATGCATTGCACTCAGGAGACACATCTTGAGACCTTCTTGAGATGTGTACTTATAGCTGGAGAAGAGGTGTATGATTCAAAAGCTTGCCCTTTCAGCATTCTGATCATCAGTAGATTCCTTTTAAAAAATAGGATCATGGTATTATGGCTTTTAAATGGTCCATTTGGAAACTTGATAGATTTTTATATAAACCTCTTCCAAAAACTTTTAGTTGAGACTATAGTGTGAAGAGTGGTATTTTAACCATTCTCATCTGTGGATTCAGTGAAAATTATTCCTATTTCTGGCATAACTAAGGCATATAAAAAGTGCCACTGTCATCAGTGGTAGGGACCTTTTCCTTTTACAAATTTGAAGTGGTGAGGAACTAGGATGGTGCCTGAGTATGTTGTGCGTCCTGGAATGCTAATGAAAATCTGGGACCACCATGCTTGAATCTAAATCTGTCTCAAACAGAACAAAGTACCAAATGGTGTATTAAGTTTCATGTAGAATTTGACTCTAACTTGCTCTTTGATTTGTGTTTTCTAAATGAAAGATATTATTAATTTGAACTGTGAATTTTTATTTTTTAGTTTTTATTTTTATTTTTTATGTCTGGTTGACTAAAATTAATTGAACTCTTTCTTTTAAATATGGCTGCAGTTTTTAATTGATGTTTACAAAACCAGGACTATACCTTATAAAAACACAATGGTATCATCAGTTTGGTTTTTTACTCACATGTCAAACTATGTGAATAGAATCACTTAACTGGTTGGTTTGAATTCATATTTTTCCATTTAATTTTTCTAGGACAGTGCATTGTATCCTTAGGTCTTTGTTTGAGAATTTTGTACCAAGTTTACAAATGTAGCAAAATGACTGTCTTGGGCAGGGGTTCAGTGGTTCCCAAGCAGTGTGTCCCCAGGTATTTTGGCCTACCCAGTTTACCAGCTGTTAGGATTTCTGGGAGTTGAAGGCGGAAACATCTGGAGACCACAGGTTCAGAACCACTGGTCTAGGTCCTCCATATTATTCTATGATATTCTTTCTCTGGAACTTACCACCAAGTTGTATTGGAGAACCTGGCAAATTGCTATAGTGGCATCTCTGTGTCCTCCAGTACAATGTCCTCCAGTACAATATTGTGATATACTGTGACCAGAAGTGAGATAGTTAAATGACATTTAGTTATATCTGTGGTTTCACATAACAAGAGTCTGGTCGAGAATGTATCCTCTGTGGATATTCTTGATGATGCCCAGTTAGCTGGTGGTTCCAGTTCTTAATGTCTTCACTTTAATCTATAAATAAATGAATGACAACAGCTTGGCGCCTCTCGACAGTGTGGACAGGAGTCTCACAGTTAGAGGAGCTTGAACTTTTTTTTGTTCTAAAGTTAAGTGAATACTCTTAATGCTTCAGATCTTTGCCAGCAAATTCTGGGGTCATATAGACTTGGAATTGGTAAAGTCTGGGCTTACAGCTCTTCAGAAGAAGCTTCAGGTCATCAGCTGTGGAGTTTAAGAAATTTAATCCTAAATTTGTTGGCGCTAAAATGGAGAAATTGGTTTCTTACCCAATATCAGTGTTTGGTTAATTTTAACAAAGTAATTAAGCAAATTGTTTTTCTACATCCATCTCATTATTTTCTTTAGGCATTCATTCAGAGGAGACATATTTTCCTTAGCCAAAGCTATTTTTGAAGGCATGGAGAAATATATTTTCATTATATAAGACATTTTGAAATGTAATATTCAATTGAAACCTCAATTATATCTGCTGGGACTGATGGATAATCAAATAGTGAAGAAGTACAGAAAACTACTACACTATATGACAATTGCAGCAAGATTACTATATGTGCAGAAGTGGATGAATACAGAAATATCAACAAATGTGGACTGGGTGCTGAAATTGGTAGACCTAGTTGAAATTGACAAATTGAGATTGATTAGAAAAAAAAATCATTGGTGACATTTCTGAAAGATTTGGAATCTCTAATTGATTTTTTGCTGAGATTGTTTTTTTCCAAAATAGACATTTTGGTAAGGCTGGGGAAGTATATAAATAGTAATTATAATGGGAGAGATTGCATTACATAGTCATGTATATTCATCATTATGAAAGCTAAAAGTCAAATTTAAGTTCTTTTCCTACTGTTAATTTTAAATTCTTTTTCATTAGTATTTTTCATCTTTCTTTTTGTCTTTTGATTGTGTTAGAAAATATTTTTGAAAATAATTTAACAAAAGGAAACTGGTTATTCTGCTTTTTTTTTTTTTTGACAAGGTGTATTTCTGATGAGCATACATGAGGATTCTCTTGATGCCAATGATAGGGTATTTGGGCTCAGATCAGATGCTTTGGAACTAGCTATGTCCAGTGTTACACCTAAAAATCCATATTTTAAAAACACTTTAATGGTTGTGTTGAATATTCATAACAAGTTATTCCAAAGATAACCATCCCTGCAAATAACAGTTACTATTCTTCCCACTTTCATTCTTATTTGGTTCATAGTAAAAAATACAAGCCTGTATCTTTTGAGACTAGTACAGACATGTAGTTTGTAAAATTATCTGTCTTAAGGCCAAAAGACTGGAAATATATTGATACATGCAGTACATAAATACGGACTGAAAATTCCCCATAATTCTCTGTAAATCCACAGAAGCCTGCTTTTTTGCCTAGTTTCTTCTGCAAAGTATTCTGCTGAACCAAACACTTAATGTTATGATGCAGAGGTCAGCAAAGTCCACACTGGCCAGCAATTATTTACAAAACATGGACTGCATGTATAGATTTATTCCCTTTCTGTTGTTGCTCCTCCCTGCATGAAGCCACTGAACAGAGGTTCTCAGCATGTGTGGACACCTGTCTAATTTTCCAGTGAAAGCATGTGGTGCCTTGCCTTAACTTCTAACATCTTAAGCTACACATCAGCATAAATATGAGCTGGTAAACTATTCTTTCACTTAAGGTAGTTATTCAACTTATTGACTGCCTGTGGTGAAAATTGGTTTGGGCAGTTCCGTTACATGACAGTAGGCAGATGGTGACCTACCAGCCATTGTTGGAAATAGTTGCAAAGTTTTTTTTCCCCAAGGTAAGTGTCAGCCTTTACAGATGTTTTTTGTTATTAACCAAAAAACATATCTAAACCTAATCTGCATGAGTTTAGCAGGTGTTCACTACAAAGTTGAAGCAGAGAAATTAAAACTGAGAGAAATTCCCCATTGCTGTTCAAATGAGGCATAACTGAATTATTTCTCCAAATTGTACATGTGATTTAAGTTACCTGTTTGGATTATATCTTTGACCTACTTATACATGGTCATGGATTTTTATTGCATACATCACAGGTAATATGGACTGGGACTGCACATTAATTATATTTCCATCCCTTAGATAAGGAATTGGCCATCTTAAATTGAAAGTGCCACTCAGATGTAGATTAAGATTAGTGACTTACTCAAGCACAATACTGGAGTTTCAAAACTGAACATGGCTATAAGGATTACTTTACTATAGCCATATCCAATAATTTGTCCTAGTAGGGAATATCTATGTATATGACAAATATGCCATAGTTCAAACATCACTCCAAAATACATATTTAGGCTGTCTCTGCTCCCTGTTACTTTTCTGTTTCTGGCAGAATGTAGAAAGGATTTATCCTTTTTTGATGAGTCTGGTCTCCTGACCAGTCCTGGTGTTTTTGTGGTGGTGGTTTCAATGTAAGATGGCTAGTCATTTATTTAATGGATGGAAATATCATCTAACTAATGCCCAATCACAGCCCATATTGCCTGTGATACATGTGACAAAAACCAGTGAGCATATATGAGTAGAAGAATTGAAATATCATTTAACTGATGCCCAGTTTCAGCCCATATAACCAGTACTGGTAGAGAGATTGGATTTACCAAAAGTGGCTGTGTTAGCAAGCAATTATAGTCTAAAAATCGGATGTTCCAAGGTCTCTGATTAACTGAAACAGGGAACAATGTAGTACTGGAGAGGCAGCAGACATCCAGGCATATATATACCCTTACTGATGAAGGTGCTTTCTTTGTAGTAGTGAGTTAGGGATGTTTTAGTAGTTATCCTTTCTATTATTTTGCCAACTGTTTTCTGGCTAGGCAGGCAGGTGTACAATACACGAGTCCCTCTGCTTTGTGGGGTCAGTCACCATCAAATTCATATTCTTCCTGCTTCCTACAGGCCATTTTCCCTCCTGGTGTTATCTGTTACATAAAGCCTTGAAAGGATTAAAATTTTATAAGTAAACCCTGTTTCATCATGCGCGCACACACAATCTAGTTAAAAACAAAATTGGAGCTCAGAACAGAAACATAGCACTTTTATAATAGACTTCTGACTAAAAAAATAATTTTTGCTTAGTATAGAATATGTAATCAATATTTGGTATAAATTGAGCACTCAAAGCCAGGCAAAATAAATAAATTCAGTGGAGGGTATGCATGAGTGATTCAAAGTAGCACCTATTCTTACAGAATCAATATATTTGAAAGAGTGCCATACACATTTTACCCCATGTGCTTTTGTACAGTGATACCTGTCTTCTGAAACTTAGCACATTATTTTACGAAGCTCTTCATAATATAGGAGGGAGTAAGTGGTGTGAATATGCTTCAATTGGTGTTCAGGATTTTGGGACCTCTTAAACTTACCTCCAAAATGTGTTTTCCATGTTTCTAGTACCCACAGACTGGCATGTGTGCTACCCCAAATCTTTGAAATTGTAATATGTTGTAATAATAACTCTATAAGGGGATAGAAACTCTGTCTTTGAACTAGGTACATTTAGAGTGTGTGTACGGATTTAAAGACCTTTAGAGGTACATGCCAGTGACTTTCCATGCATGTTATCTCAACACCTGCTGTCATTACATTAATTTATTTTTGACAACTCCAGAAAATTTTCATTTTACCGTTCAAACTTCCAACATATACATTAGCAGAAATTTTTACAACAAACCCTATAATGGCTGGGTCTTGTTAGTAAAAAAGATGAAAGAGGGAAAGTGTTGCTACTGTTCCTGGGGCCCTGAAAACATCTGTTCTGTTCTGCAAATGAACAGATTGATTGCTGACTTCACCTGGCGATCTGCGTCTCTTAGTAAAGACTGAGTCAGACTCATTATTATGCACTGACGTTGGAACATGTCAGTTATGAATGGGTTGGGACCAAACCCACTGGCTATAGCCGGGCTGCAAGACGAGGAGGAGGAGGCCATATGGAAGCCTCCATGTTTATCTGAATTATCAGTCACTTCCTGGATGCATCTCCAAAAGGTCATAGGGCCCATTGTGTACATAGTTTCATCATGCTAAAATGGATGATGCATGGATCTAACTAAGGGCTGTGTGCAGAAAAGCTGTGTTGTGCCTTAAACATTTCAGGCAATATTCCCCATAATTAAAATAAGTGTGTCATAAATGCCAGATTAGTTGTTGGGGCTGAAGAGGACAGGAGTGTTCACTACTGCTGTCCTTAAAAATTTTGATCATATGCAGTCGGCCTTTTCTACATCCATGAATTCCATAGTCCACAGCTTGAAAATAGTAATGTTTTTTAAAAAGAAGTCCAAGGAGGAAACCTTGATTTTGCCATTTTATATATGGGACATCATTTTACTATGCCATTGTATATAATGGGTCTTAAGCATATATGGATGTTAACTATCCACAAGTGACCCTAGAACCAAACCCCAGTGGATACCAAGGAGCCACTAAATTGAGAGAATCCATCCTCTCTAAAGAACTGCATAGCTTGAGTGAGACATAACCCGTCCAGTTTGTAATTCATGGTTTATTAATCTGAGATTTAATGTTATACTGCCTACTTTTGGATGGAAAGTGGTAGGCCTTTTGTAACCAAACTATGTAACTATTATTTTTATTTCCCTGGTTAGTAAACTAGTTCAAAGGCAGCTTCTTACAAGAGATGTAAAAGTAAACTGTGTCTTAAAAGTCAAAGCTCAACTGCATCTGCAGATGTAGAAGGAATGTCAGGGTGCAATTTATGTCTTTAATAACTAAGATTAATTCCTTGTCAACTAGTGATGCTGAAATGGCCAAATACTTATGCTCAAAGTTCTCTATTCAAATTTTAGCTCAGCATTGAACTTTATAGGTAAACCCATTAACCACTATTCTTCTAGCTTCAGACACTAACTGCTATCTTCAGAGTGGACTTTATTGGGCTGTTGAAATCATTCCTCAGTTAAAGTTTAGAAGACTGTTGAAATGTGATACCGTATATAGATATCATTAAAGGTGGTCTGAGTTGAAGAAAGATGCAAAGGATGATTAACAGGGTTTTTTGGTTTCTCTTGTTTGTTTGTTTGGAAAGGGAAATCTTATATAGAGGGCGAATTGTATGATCGCTGTGTTATGTTATACTCTGGGTTAATCACTTTGCCTTCTGTATGAATATTGCATGGCGTTTTTACATTATATTAACTGGAATAGTGGAGAATGAATGGTAGATCATTGTGAAACCAGCTTGGCAAGATGTGGGTATAAAGGGAACAGGGTTTATGATGTGTACAGGGAACCTGTTGACAGACAGTCCAGATCAAACATATGACAAATATTGTGAGGAAAGAACATTTTGTTCTAAAGATTCCACGGTTTTACTGATAGAACACAAATAGTTTACTGAGCTAAACAGTGGTGCTATAGCTATGTTTCTGTATGCCTCTTTCTCTTGGTATGACCTATAAAAGAAAAAAATCCCTGTGGTATTTTTGGAGGGTGGGAGGAAGCAAGAAGAAATTAAACTTTGTGTGATCTCTTCTTATAGAGCTCTGTTCTAAGTAATGCTTATTTACCAGGTGTCTCTTAACTGGCCATAACAGTTCAGATGGGTCAAATAACGCTGAGCTGTCAGTGTTGGATGTTAGGTGTTGCATATCAGGCTCAGAGTGCCATTCGGTGACATGCTTTGTCTCTGGCTATTTGCAGGAGTAGCAGTAATTCAGGACAAATGCTCTCCTGGGACTCCATCTGAGACCACCGAGCTTGTTTTCCAGCAACCTCTGTCCCTGAAAGGGGAAAAGGTAGAGCATTGTTAAGCCACAGCAATACCTAGCCTTCTAGGTACTTACTAATTTCAGTGTTTGCGCTCAGCCTGTCAGGACCAGAAACACCACTGTAAGCTGTTTCTGTTTTTGCTTTGCTTTTTATTCCTGCTTACTAGAAGAGATGGAAAAGCTGGTAACCAAAACAAACAAGGTCTTTTCTTGAAAATAATGCCTACTCAAAGAGAGTCAGGGTTAAGAATTCTCTGGAAATAAATTTGAATAAATTTGAACCTACACCTGAACCCTACAGTACTTCTTTCATATGTTAGAAAATAAGTATTAAACCAAGGCAATATAATCAAGTGGCAAAATGTCAAAGGAACATATTTCTAATACATTCCCTTGTTGTGTTGTGTTGTTCTGTAATAATATTTACATTTAAAATATTTAGTACATATTCAAACCAATTAAAAAAACCCAAAATACCCCCTGAATACATTTGTATAATGAAAGTTTAGAAGCCCTTCACGTTCTGCCCTTCTTAAAAAACCTAATCTGCCACAAGATGGCACGGTCGATGCCATGCAGAATTGTAGAGTCCAATATAATAGGATATAAGTTTCCACTATCAGTAGTGCCACGATCCTGTTGAAATAAGCTAGCATGAGAAAGAAGCCTACTTCTGGGATGGTTGAACCTTGGATAGAGCTGGGGGGAAAGAAGCATTTCATGCTCATTTTATTTTTACTTTTGTTCTAACATGTGGGTTCTGAGCATTTGTGCAACAAATAAAAGCAAAAGAAGGACAAAATCTGTTTCCCCCTTTCACTTGTAACATGTGAACATGCTTTAAAAATGTTGATGGAAGAATTAGGAGGTACTCATATGATTATTGAAGTGATTGAGTTCCTTTCTTCCTGTTCACTTACACTGGGTTGTCTTCTGCTTATTGTGTTCCACAAGAGTGTCATGACTTTGGCATTTATTCATTTATTTATTTATTTCCATAATTTCTATCCCACCCTTCTCACCCCAAGGGACTCAGGGCGGCTTACAAAACTGGCAGAATTCGATGCCAATACACAACAATACAAAAGAATAAAAACATAAGCAGTTAAATACAGATTTAAAACAATACAAAATACTTGAGCCATTCATCCACATAAACCTTTTTCATAAACCTTAGTCCAGACCGAGTCGAAGCCAACAAAACTTATTCTTTGAACGCTTGCTCACATAGCCAGGTCTTCACTTTCTTTCTAAAACTCAAAAGGGATGGAGCCTGCCGGATGTCTCTAGGGAGGGAGTTCCACAGCCGAGGAGCCACCACTGAGAAGGCCCTGTCTCTCGTCCCCTTTCAGCTGTCATTTTTGGAGCTGATGGAAGCTCATAAATAGTGCAGAGGTACTTTGAATTTGAGGGCATTCCAGAGGGAAGCAAAGAGCAGCCCAGAGTTAGTAGAGTTCTGTTGTCCTTCTGCTGCCATTGTGGTATCTTCTTGTACCACCTACAAACGTCAGTCAACTTTATGAGATACAAGTCTATTGAGTTCTGTCCATTAGCATAGAAGCTAACTGTTTAAATATTGAAAATTTCTTGAGTACCCAAGAATTTGAAATAAAACAGAAAGGTTGCCATTTATTATGAGCTAGTAGATTTTACTCATCAGCCAATCATTCATCCTAGAAAAGAAATTTATTTTTAATCAGATTTCTGAGATAGTGTTAGCAGATGGTGGCAGTTCTGCAGACAGCAACAACCCCATCAGTCTCTGCCCAGATTCAATAATGGTAAGTTTGTAACAGGTTCTGTTTTATATTTATGTTTATTTTATTTTAAGTTCTGCCTTTCAGCATGAAACCCAGGGCAACTCCCAGTATAGTCCTGTATGCACTTGACAACGGAAAACTAGGTCACAAAATAAATGGTTGAATTTAGTGCTTCAGAGTACATATAAGAATATTTCTATTGCTCCTTAAGCCATTGAAATTTTTCATTTTTGCCCATGGGTTCAAAAAGTATGTTAATCCATACACAACTTCCCCGCACATACCCCCGTTTTTAACCTGCACTGTAATTGAAAAATGCCAATAAAAATTATTTTTTTAAAAAGTGAGGATGAGGATGAGGAGATGCTGGTGGAAGGCTCAGCTGTCGAGCTAGTACCCAGCAGCTCCCTCAGCCAAGTTTTGAAGTAGCATCCATGGAAGAAGCTATTACTTCACAGCTGGCAGATAAGTGCAAGCAAGTTCCTCTGAGCAAGCTGAGGAAGAGTTAACTGTTCCATCTTTCATGGACCTGCGGAGAGAAAGGTCTTTGATGCACAGGTCCTCAAGATTAGCTGAGAAGTGAGTTAGCAACAGGTAATGCCTATAAACTTAGGATTTAAAGAGCTCAAGAGTGACACCTTGTTGTTGGTTACAATGTCAGTTCTAAAAGCTACAGTCTTGAATTCTTGGTATCTTGTGTTCCTGAACTCTGGACTTACTCTTGGACCTTAGCTTATGATTTCTGATTCAACCTTGTACTCTGGACATTTGGCTTTTCTGTTATATATCCTGCTAAGATTTGCATCTCTGTTTGACTCTCAGCTTGATCTCGGACAGTTGATTAATGCTGTGCTGGTATTTGAGGGTTGAGGCTTTTGACAGATTGATTTTAATACTTCTTTGTACCCCTGTTTACTGGTAATAATTCTCAACTCTTGTATGGTGGCGATAGCATAGCACCTCTAAAAAAAAGAAATATCTCAAATATTTCTTTGATCTCTGCAATCCAAATGTAACTGGGATAGCAGGTATCTGCCTTTGAAGAGCATGAGGCATCACTTTAGAACCATGAAAGAAAGATGAAGCTCACTTAACCATTAGGACTTATTGAAAATATAGGGAAATTTAAGTACAACATGAACCATCTAGATTGGAATGTTGCCAGGACACATACAAGGTTTAGGACATTGTGATTTCCCCTTTTGTCTGTTCAGAGCCAAGTAGATAGTGGAATACACAATTATATTGAATACTTATCTAGAGAGAGGATGGAAAAAGTACAACACAATTGACTGGAGGTACCCCAGGACCCAGCTTCCCAGATTTTGGGTGGTCAGCCTTTTTGGGGCCACGGTGGTCAACATTCTTCTCAAGCTTTTGAGGGAGTATTATAGGTGTCAGGACCCAGGCTGCGGAGCACCAATAACCATGCGCAGAGACCAGAATCTATCTAATATCTTTATTAAGGAAATATATAAAGTCAATAAAAACAAGTGAAGAATATAGTTCAGAAGTAGACCTTTCAGGAAAGGTCAAATATAGTCCAGGAAAACAATGTCCAATATGAGATATTAGAGTCCAAAGTTATAATCCAATAACCGAAACACACACTTTGCCAAGCAAAGTGTGGGGAGATGACAAGGTCTTTAGTCCATGGAGGCTTGACAACAAGGCTGGAAAACAACTAGATACTTGGCTAAGCAAGACTTGTTACGAGGCAACAAAGAACAAGAACTAGGTCCGTGGCAAGGTCCGTGAAACAAGGCGGCTTGAAACTTGATCCGGGAAACAGGGAACTGGAGTACGAAGTCTACACACGATCTCACTCCTCAAGCTGACGAATTGACTCCGCAAGGTTTCCTTCGCAGGAAAACACCTAAATAGGGTCTCGCTTCCCGCCAGAATAACATTTTCCCTGGAGAACTAGAAGTGAAACTCAACTCTGTCCAGATGCATGACTCCTTAGAATTTCCCAAGGGAAGCAGACCTAATCAGCTAATTGTTTGGCTGCGATCCTGGCGCTTCGGCGATTCGCCTCCCTAGCGCCTCTATCTTTATTATAATTGTCCTTTCGAGAAAACGGGGGAGAATTCTGCCCAAGGCTTGTTTGACTAACTTCTTGAGGGCAAACATCCTGCAGGTGCAGGGGCTCCGTTTCTGGCTGAAACGGTGTAAATCCCATGTTTTCCTCTTCGTCTGCCACAATGGTACTAGGAACGGGACTACAAGGCCCATGAGACATCACAATAGGACAGTTCACATTTTCAGAGTTTTTATCCCCCTTCATCATTCTTAGGCCTTTATAGACATTTCTATGATCTGCAGGGGTTTCTTTTCTTTTTTTCCTTTTAGAAGCAGAAGATTATCATAGCAGGAAGTTCTGTCACTTCCTGGTTTGGTAAATAACCCATAAAGACCATTAAAAAGGTAACAATGAGCCATAAATGCCAAAAACATGGTGAATGGCCTGACACACATGTGAATGTTTGGCTGTGGGAGTGTAGCGAAGATATCATTCCTTCAAGGGTCATGTAGGAGACCATTATGACTTCATCCACCAAGCTTCGGTAGTTACCCTTTCTTGGTCTACTGCCTTCAGATATTCAAAGTGTGTTATAAGGCAAATAAATGTTATTCTTTGTGCAGATCACCCTAAGAAATCAAATGGGGCTTGATTTATTTGCAGTGATGGGTTCATTGGTACACGGTCAGGTCAAAGATTCCTCTTATCTGCATAAACTTTCCAATCCAAAGGAGTAGTACTGTACATGAAGCTGTCTTGGGGTTGGATATGGACATTGCTGAATATCATGTACTGTCCCCCCCAAGGAGGGATCTATTGGCCATCATCTTGTTTTG
The DNA here is from genome assembly GCF_035594765.1 of Anolis carolinensis. Lineage (NCBI taxonomy): Eukaryota > Metazoa > Chordata > Lepidosauria > Squamata > Anolidae > Anolis > Anolis carolinensis. Next base: position 175,521,790 of record NC_085844.1, read on the forward strand.
ACTGCAGTTCCCTTATTATTGCTTATGCAGACCAGGGCTAATGAGAGTCATAGAACCAAAACATTGGAATAAGACATAGTTGCTCATCCTGATATGTGGTGTAGTTCGCCTTGTCCAACCTAGAGCCTCTATATCAATGTTTTTCAAACTGTGTTTCAGGTGTTTTGGACTTCAGTTCCCAGAAATCTCAGCCAGTTTACCAGCAGTTAGGAATTGTGGGAGTTGAAATCCAAAACATCTGGAGGAGCAGAGTTTGAAAAACTCTGCTTTAGATTTTTCAGTGTTCATTTTGATCAGCCCAGCCAGAATAGCTTCTCATTGAGAGCGGTGCAATTAGTGGTCCAAATCATATGTAGGGAACCAGCCTGGAGACCAGGATGGCAAACTGGTAAATTTATTTATTTATTTATTTACAGTATTTATATTCTCACAGTATTCTCACCCCGAAGGGGACTCAGGGCGGATCACATTATAACACACATAGGGCAAACATTCAATGCCCATAAACACATCAAACAGAGACTGAGAGACACACGCAGAGGCAAGTTAACCTTCTTCTGAGGCGATGTTCGATTCTGGCCACAGGGGGGAGCAGCTGCTTCATCATCCACACTGACAGCACTTCCTCATTCCAGGTCGTAAATTAGTTAATCTTGCCTCCCCACTTTATAAGTGGTACCTTATCTCCTACTTGATAGATGCAACTATCTTTCGGGTTGCTAGGTCAGCAACGAGCAGGGGCTATTTTTTATTTTTAATTGACGGGTGCTCACCCCGCCACGGGCTGGCCTCGAACTCATGACCTCATGGTCAGAGTGATTTAAGGCAGCTGCTCAACAGCTGCGCCACAGCCCGGCCCCTTCTCATTCCCCATTTGGGGAAGTATAGGGGACACGCTGCCAAGGAGGTGTGGGTGGGATTGGGGGGATCAGGATTGTGAAATTTAAATACGATGTTAAGTGCATTTATTATGTTTTAACTGTTTTTTAACCTAACCATAATATTGTTTTGTTATATATTGTGACCAAAGTGTGTGATTGTTAGCCACCTTGAGTCCCCATGGGGAGAAAGGTGAGGTATAAATAAAGTAAATAAATAAAAGTAAACCCTTTGTGGGTAACCTTTGCTTATCATTTTGTAAGCTATAGTTCATTCCTACGGTTTGGGGAGTGAGGATTCATTGTTAAAGACAAATATGGGAAACTGTTAGGTGAAACTTTTTCAACAAGAACTGTCAGCAACAGAGTGGGACTGGGTGCAAGATTCAAGCCAGTATACCTTCAGAGGACCAGTTGACAGTTGAACAGCTTTCATATTGTTAAATCCTTTTTATTCATTGTGAAGCAGGGTGGTATTTTGAGCAGAGAGTGACCTAGAGTTGAAAGTCTTGGGAACCAGAACTTGAGGTCCAAACAGCAACAAAATGAGCTGGAAGAGTTGCTCTCTGAAAGCCACAGAATGATGTCTAAAATAACCCTTAAATCCTAAATTGGCCATTCTTCTTAGGGCATACTTTCTTATAATGCCTCGAAGCAGTGAACATATGTGGAATGGGAAGCTGCACTAGGCTTTAGTATTCATGAAAGTAGTACACCTTTTCTGCTACATGCTCTTTCTTAGGAATTATTCAAGGGTTCCCAGCACAGTCAGCTTCTGAACCAAAATGTTTTTGCTCCTTTTTGCAGAGGAGGAATCTGGGCCATGTAGGTTTGCGCTTGTTGTAATAAAGTTAGCAAAGAAAGTTGGAATATCAAGTTACCAAACTATGAAGAATTGACGCAGACTGAAGAACTATATATTAGGATTGGGACCTGAATGGCATTTCAGATGTTGGAGAGCAAGTCCCAGCACTCCTCATCATTGGCTGTGCTGGCTGGGGCTGTTAAAGAGTTGCAGTTTGACGACATCTGAAGGGCCACATAATTCCCACCCCTTTTTCCTGAGAAGAGATGCATAGGTTGGGCTATTTGTCTGAGAAAACCACATTCTTTCTCAGGAAAAGGTGACGTGCCTTTTTCTATCTTTTAAACTGGCCTCTTTATCTCTTTGAATAGTTAATTGCTATCTGCAGGGGAGGCAGAGGCATTGTGCTTCTCCTTTAATGAAGGCACCCAGGAGGACGCAGTTAATGTTAGATGTTGAACCTTAAACCCTCCCATTTGCTAATGAAGAAACCTTTTGCAGCCTCTCCTGTATTTATGCTTAGCATGTGTTCAGGCGTGTTAAAGGGAGTTTGTTCTATGACAGGTGTCACGGAGAAAGTAACCTCCTACATATGTAGTGGTGCACAGAACACTGGTGTTCCTTTTGCTTTTCTAGAAATAGCCATATTGAGAAGACCAAGTTGGAAGCTTTCGAAGAATCTTAATTAAGCTAAGAGACTTTAATTGATCCCTTAATGATCTCCCAGTGTTTGAGCATTAGAACAAAAGGACTCTTTTAAAGCATAAAGTAGAATTTAATGCCACACTTTGTAGAGAGAGAAAACTAATGAGTGCATATGTATCTATAGCAGTGGTTGGATCCTGGTGTGATGTCTCTTCACCCAGTCCACCCACACCGTAAAATACTTAACTGGAAGGAACTTTCCTGTCAATTGAATTAATCTCCTGCTCCAGGATACACAACACGCGTACTGTGAAAGGGCATTTATGAGACCCAAGGGATGTGCTCTCATCCCCCACTCTTCGTTCACAAAGAAGCAGAAATGGAAATGTCTTACTGGAGGCTTGACCTGAGGTATTCCCAACAAGAGGAAGATGCAGACAAAGAGGAGGTCCTCTTCCTAATGGTGTCATGCAGATTTTTTCTCTGGAAGAAAATAAAGGCAGCTGTGGCAAAGTGATGTTGAAAGGAGGAATGTGTATTTTGGTGTAAAAATACATTCAGCAAGCAATGTTGCCAGTAGAGAGTATGCACTGTGCGATGATACATTGCCAAATGCAAGTTCATTTATCTACACAATATCCATTTAGGTGCTGTTTATAAAGGATTTAATTATTGCAGGGGTGAATGTGGCACATGTGTAGAATTAAGATAAAAGGAGAAGTGGTAACCAAGGTTCAGGTAAGAGGTTTTCCAATATCTAAAATAGCAAGTTCATACAAAAATACAGACTTTCCATTGTGTGACTTAGGTGTGTAGCTTGGCCGTTGAAATTCACCAGCAGTTATGTATAATTTCAAACAGACACGCCCATACAGGACTGCAAGGTAATACAAATACAATGACCAGTTCTTACCTGTGCTGAATTTTTACTGTAACGGAGTAAGACAGGGAGCTCACCTGGTAAAAAGGGGTTTTTTTGTCCAAAAGTCACCAATCCCCATCCACTTTCATGAATATGCAGAAAAGCGCTTCTCCTTCTTTCCAGTTAGTTATATGTGGATGGATCATTTGGTATTTGTTCGGATAGGAAGTTATCACTGTGGCTAAGCTATTAGAGCGATCAAGTGAAATAGCTTTTTAAAGAAGGTCTGCATGTGTGTTAAGTTTGTTTTTATAAACATGAAGGCTAGACACCTATATTTTTAGAAAGAGCAATTTAGGTTTTGGGGGAGACTTTAAGAAATCAATTGTGCTAGAAGTCGATCTTATTCATGGTACAGTTTCATGCAAACAGATTGCTAGACACTAGAGAACCTCATTGGCCTTAATTTGCCCCTTTTAATGAGACTGGTATGTTGACCTCATTTAATTTCTGTCATGTAACAGTGTTCTTCCATTTGCCAGCAGACTGGGCAAAATAAGAATATATAAGCAGCATTTCTGTTTTCTGTCAGCCTGCAGTTTCCCCTTTTAATATAACATGCTATGAGCTTGTTTTGTTTGAATGGTCTTTGGAGCATTATATACTATTGACACTCACCTGAATTCCTTGAATCTTGTTTGTGGGATGCAGTTACAACATGTAATGAAGTTGACTGAAATGTGCCAAACTTTGATAGACTTTCATGTATTAAAATGTGCATGTCTAGTCTAATATGTAATTGTTATGCAGACCAGAAACTAGTTGTTTGCTGTATTGATCATATGCTCAACTCATGTAGGTAGATAACTCTTAGTTTCTAGGGACAGTGATTCAAGATTAAGAGCTGTAAAATCTAATTTTTATAACTCTTGTGTGCTTCCTTTTTTTTTTTTGAAATTTCAAGAGGAGTGGGTATATCAAACAGCAAAGATATTTGTGGAACTCAAAAGACTCAAAGTCATTATGGGATAAGCATTGGTGCCTGCCATAACTGTAGTTTTAAGTTCTGAGTCCATATATGTGCAGAAGAAGCAAGTACTTCCAAATGGTTTTCTCATTGTTTTTAGCTTACCGCAGTCTCCTGTCATGGTGTGATAAACATACATAATCCGTGAGAAATTTAGAAATAAAGTTAGACGATTGAAGATCACCTTTTTGCAGAAATTACTTGTACTCGAGCACTTCAACATGCACTTAACTTCCACTGATTTCAATACAGTTTAAGCAGGTCTGATTTGTTTAGATTGTATTTATGGTTCAAGGGTCTATACATAGATTTTGGTGTTTCAGTAGAACTACGAATGTGAAGTCTGATGCCCTGTCACACTTTACAGTTAATTGAACTATGAATCTACTTTAACCACCATTGTGACATTCTTGGTTTTATAATCTGATAAAACACTAGGGCTCTGTGAAGGCAAATTCTATGTACTCAAATTCCAGCATTCAGTAAGATGAAACCTTAAGTTGAGTCATAGTGCTATAATTGTGTAGTGTGAATAGTCCCCTGAAGAAACAACTCGGGTGTACCAGCAAAATGACTCCCCTCTGCTGAATGGATTTGCAAATATGGAAACCTTTGGGAATGTAGAAACCATATATTTTATTGTATTTTGGAAGGAATGTGTTTTTTTTTTCATTTACAGCAAATAGCATTTACTCACATGGAATGCCATGATATGTACTGTAAATAGATTTGTACATAAGAGAATCAGAGATTTGAGAATTCCTGTGCATATAATTATATCCATGGATAACACTGAAATGTGAATGCATTCTACACCTAGTGGATGATACTGTCTTCATGAGAAGAGCATTGGCTGTGTGTCATTGGATGTGATGATAAAGCAAGACTGAAGATTTCAGTATGTTCAGTGCTGAATTCAATTTTATATGCATATATGCTGCTATTCTCATATCCTAGGTAGTATAAGATGCAGCAGTTTGCAGTTCTCTTTTTAGCATAGGCTATATTTACAATTGTGCATATACAAAACTAACAATTTTTATTCACCAAATTTCATTTTAATCACCTATTGTCCAACATGGGATCCAAGTCTTCATCCCAACATGAGATCCAAACCAAACTGAGGCTTTCATTACTTTTGAACTTCATAAATATGCCACTGTCTGTGTTATAAATGAACTGCTTTAAGTTGTTAAAGCAATAAAATAAGTTTAGGTTTAAATAAGGGAACAAATGTTGCATGTATTTCAGTTCTCCCAATTTGTGATTTTTTATCCAGCCCCCTCCCTTTCCCTTCTTACATGCTTTAAACTTTTTGGAAATGTTATACATCTGGCTCTCACCTATGCACATAAATCAGAGGTGGGTACCATTTAGAGAATCATCAGAGGTAGTCACCATTTGGAGAACTAGTACTCTAACACAATGCTAATATGTAATGGAGATAGGAATAAATAGTGTAATATCTTGTATTATTGCCTGCAACTTTCTGATTTGAATCAATGATGTCATAAATCGCTTTTTGAAAAAGTCAGCACCAGTTATATAAAATGCTACTATGACAGAACCTGTAAATATTTGCGATTGATCACTTCTAGTAGTTGGTCTTAGAGTGTGTTGAACACTTTACTTACCAACTTCTGAAAGAGAAACTGATCAAATTCAGGTAACAAAATACAGGTATTCTCCATAGCCATTGCCTTCCTCTAACACTGAGAGAATGTGACTTGACCTGTTGATGATGAGGAGGAGGAGGAGGAAGATAGGACGAAGTAGTAGTGGTGGTAGTAGATGTTAACGTTGTTAAAGTTAACTAAAACTTTGCATCTAAACTGGTTTAAAAGTAGCATCTATGTTTGTTAATTTCCTAGTGAGTATTGTTGTACTTGCTTATTTTATAAAAGTTTGTTTATCTAGGTTATGAAAATGAAATAAATCAGTCTAGTATTTTTCAGGAGGATTTTAATCCTTCCAACAACCAGATAAAATAAGCCAATGCTAATATCCTCCAACCCACAGATTGGGATGAGAGGGTGGAAGCATGGATTGAGAGAGAGAAAGAGAGAGTGAGAAGCTTGCCTTAGGCACTGAGTGGGACTGTAGTAGAGGTGACATTCAAACTAGGAAATACCAGATTTGTAGTTGGCCTTTTAGCCACCAAAACAGTTCTTAGTCCAAAATAGAACTTCAGAGTATCAATAATGAAATATACAAGGCTACAAGGTGGCTTAAGTGTGCATGGCTATCAGAATAAAATAGCTGTCAGTCCTATTCAACGCTGCCACCCCTTTCCCTGGGGACAGACTCTGCACAGGATTACTGGCACTTAAACATTCATGGAAAACGGCTCTTATCACAACGTCATAATTGTTATGACTCAGAGGGACAGAATTGCCATTCTGTCTTGCCTATTTTTTCTTACTTTTATTACATACACGGTTCTTAGCTGCAGCTGCAGAATCATTAGGAAAATGAAGACAAAACACATACATACAAACACACTCCACAAAGCATTGCTTTATTTATACTGACTGCTGCATTTGACTTGGAAAATGATGTCCCACTGGGTCCTGTGGTCAGCATATTATTGCTTGATTGATGGCTGTCGAACTGGCAGCTTTGGGCAGATTGCAGTGGGTGGAGGAGAACAGATGCTCATTGACTTTAGGAGCTTAATGTCACCCAGGTCTCAAGACCACATCTGGGGGAGGAGGGAGCAGATGGGAGGACTCTGTGGACACCAGCTATTCTTCTCTGGTTGTTCTGCCCACAAGGAAAATCCCTGAAATAGTTACGTCACATTTTGTGCTATTTTCAATGTAGGATGCAGTCATCTACAGAAAATAAAGGTGGGGTACATAGACACCCCACATACACACGCATAATTGCTAAAAGTCCTTTCTTGAACATCATTGTATTATAGACCTTCAATATTATTTGAACACAGTGATGTTTGAACTTTGGGCAAGTATATATGTGCTTGAGTATGCGAGTCTGCGCAGCACAACTTTAATTCCTCTAGTCTACTGCATTCCACATTTAAAGTAGCACAGAATGTGAAATAAGCATCTTAGTTGTGTTATATATCTTCAGTGGTGTGGTGGTTTGGGTTTTGCGCTAGGACTCCAGAAGACCAGGGTTCAAATCCCCAGTAAGCCATGCAAATCTGTTGGATTAGATTGGGTAAGTAGCACTCCCTCAGAGGAAGGTAAAGGCAAACCTTTTCTGAACAAATTCTGCCAGGAAAACCCTGTGGTGGGATCACTTTTGGGTTGTCATAAGTCAGAAATGATTTCAAGACACTTGACAACTACAAATGTATCTTCAAGTTGACTCACATTTATGTTAATCCTGCCATTAGATTTTCTTGGCGAGATTTACTCAGAGAGGAGGTTTGCTGCTGCTTTTTTATGAGACTAAGTGAGACTTGCCCAGTGTCATGCAGGACCTCTGACCTACACCTGGGTACTTAAAAGTCTGAGTATGAAGGAGCTAAGGCACTACCTTCTATACAAATGAAAACTATAAAAATTTAATTTGGAGGGTAGGATTATACCAGTATTATTTCTCCTATTCTTGTTTCTCTGAAGAGTGACTTAAAATTCTTTGCCTTATATTTCTCAATATATAGATAGAATTTCCACATTGATCAGCTTGGACTCTTTTACACTCAGTTTGTAGCACTATAATTTTACTTTATCTGCCATGATAGCATCTCATAAAATCCTGGGCTTTGCGGTTTGGTGAGGCTTTGGCTCAGAGTATCCTTTGCTTTACTGGGAATCTCAGGATTCCTCAGGATAACCAAGTGGAATTAGCCCTGCACAGTGTGAGAGGTCCTGAGAGTTGAATGAGGAGCTTCCACATCCAATAATCTGATTTAGTTGTACTCTTTAAAATGTTGTAGTTGAGATGTAACAGCTACAAAAATTGCATGACACTGTTTAAAGGACTTTAGCCTCAAATCTTCTCAATTACAGCATCTACCTCTGTTGTATAAATGAGAAGCAGCATTTTGTTACCAAAGGAGTTGTCAGATGTATCCAGCATGCCCACCATTACTGTAATTTTTTTCTCCTGACCCTTGTGGGTGATAGTAATCGTTTCTCAGTTGCCTGCACCTGCCTACTCACTAGTTGTCTTTTATACAGTAGGATGATCATTATGTGGCTCATTCTGCGTTCTGTGCTTGGATGCTGCTGCACAGCTAGAGATGCTGCCGTGTAGTTTCTAAATAGTGTGGGAGTTATCTTATGACACTTGGATTTATATATCTTGTCCTAGGCAATGATGCTGCCTTGTTTCTCATACTGGCCCAGCAGAGATGTAACACTCCTGAGCTCTTAATCATGATTAAGCAATCAAGATTTAGGAGAGGTTATGGTCCTCTCCGCTCCTCTGCTTGTTTGGACTATGCAACCAATCTGAGTATGGTGTACTACTAAATGGCTAAATAAATAAAGTGCTGTGAGCCACATTCATGTTTGTTTTATATTAAATAAGCTATTCGCTAGATAGTAGTTGATTTAGTACACAAGTGCAAGAAATTCATTTCTATATTATTAAATGAACAGTAATTTTCTACTAGTATATTCCCTTGGCCCTTTTTATCCAGCCATGTATATCCATCTCCTACGTTGATCTTTCCTATCTCAACTTTGCTTTTTTTTCTGTAATAGATTGGTGAAAAGTGTTTTTTGTTACAGATGTTGTGTTACTTGATGTCTTTGTTGCATATTGTCTGGTTTTTGCTGGGGAGGTGCAAGGTAAAAGAAATTAGCCTGCCGTCCCCATTATCTATTATGGAACTGCAAGAGTTCTGTAAAAGCAGTGTTTCATCCTGACTGTGATTCCATTTCCAGTTAGTTTGGAGGACTGAGTCTTCATTGCTATTATTGGGGGCATGAATCATCAGTGTATGCAGTTTGAAACAGGGCAGCCATCATATGAGTCAGCACTTCCTACAGACCCAGGAAAATGAACATTATCACAAACTGATCTATTGCCATAAAACCTCTGATATTTGTTAAAATGTTGCCACCTACCTCACTTGGCTTTATCTTGTGAGCCCTGCATGACTGGACTTTTGCCATCACAAATATTTTGAAGGTAAAAGTGACCTAAATGCAAAAATATGAATATATATGATACCTGTGTGGTTGTAATCAGCATTGGTTCTCATTATATCTTTGGTTTAACCATGTAAAACATATAACTTATAAGGTTCAGTACTAAGGTGCTGTACTTAGGAGATTTTCTACCATAGAAAATCCTCATGAGATTTCATTTGTCACAAGAACTTCATTAATGGCATCTTTATTTATTTAATTATACTGTGTGATATGTAACAATCTTAACCGATTAGAGAGATGGCCTGAAACTAAAAAAATAAAGTTCAACAGGGACAAATGCAAGATACTTAGGCAGAAAAAATGAAATGCAAAGATACAGAATGGGATGCCTGGCTCGACGTGTGAAAAACATCTTGGAGTCTTTGTGGACAACAAGTTAAACATGAGCCAACAATGTGATGCAGTGGCTAAAAAAGCCAATGGGATTTTGGCCTGCATAAATAGGAGTATAGTGTTGAGATCCAGGGAAGTCATGCTACCCCTCCATTCTGCTTTGGTTAGACCACACCTGGAATACTGTGTCCAATTCTGGGCACTACAATTGAAAGGAGATGTTGACAAGCTGGAAGGTGTCCAGAGGAGGGTGACTAAAATGATCAAGGGTCTGGAGAACAAGCCCTACGAGGAACGGCTGAAAGAGCTGAGTATGTTTAGCCTGCAGAAGAGAAGGTTGAGAGGGACATGATAGCCATGTATAAATATGTGAGGGGAAATCATAGGGAAGAGGGAGCAAGCTTGTTTTCTGCTGCCCTGGAGACTAGGACGCAGAACAATGGCTTCAAACTACAGGAAAGAAGATTCCACCTGAACATTAAGAAGAACTTCCTCACTGTGAGATCTGTTAAGCAGTGGAACTCTCTGCCCCAGACTGTGGTGGAGGCTCCTTCTTTGGAGGCTTTTAAGCAGAAGCTGGATGGCCATCTGTCGGAGATGCTTTGAATGCGATTTCCTGTTTCTCGGCAGGGGGTTGGACTGGATGGCTCACGAGGTTTCTTCCAACTCTATGATTCTATGTTGTACTTTCCTGACTGCTATGTGCATACTTGCATTTGTACTACATCTCTATAAATTATCACTGAGCTTGAGTCTATAAATGCTTTAAATTCCTGGCATGACAAAATACATTAGCCCAGTGGCTACTGAAAGCCCTCTAGCCTCTTGAGAGAGGGAAGAGCAACCCAATGCTGCTCCGTCATGCCTTTGTCGCAGTGGCTGGTGATAGCCTACCCCTCTATGTTTCAGCTACCATTGCTCTGGTTTCTCGAGGGAGAGAAGAGCAGCCAGCATTTCCTGGACCTGATCCCGCCTCCACTGCCATTCCATGTAATCTGAAAACTGTGGGAATGTGGGATCTTTTCTCCAGCTCTGAAACATGAATAGGAAGCCTAGTTTAGTCAAATTCCAAGTTTGGGAAGAGTCTTTTGGGCTGTATTCTAGTAGCTCTAAGTTTCAACTTAGAGCAAACAGATTTATCTCTATTGTGGCATTTTTCTGTCAAGCCTACACAGCACAGCTCAGTTCTGTGCATTTCTGTGGTGCCCAGTGCAGCGGGCTTTCCTTTTGCAAAGCACAGCTCAGTTCCTTTTGGCAATTTCCCTGCCTGCAAAGCACAGCTCGCACCCATTGAAGCATTGCATAAAGCAGTTTTCATGAGTTTAAGGGTGCACATTGAAGTCCTAAATTGATATATTGTCCTCTGACAAGCCCACTGTGCAAAGTAGGTGATCTTGCACACCTTTCCACTGGGTCCTCCCAGATTATAACCCATTTACATTGTCACACACAATATGCAAAGTAGGTGATCATGCTTACCTTCCCACTGTCTCCTTCCAGATTACAACCCATTTACTTTATCGAACAGAACTCAGTGAAGGATCTTGCCCAGTGAAACCAGCCCTGATCTCAAAAAAGTTGACTTTTTTTAACAACCGGACAGTTTGTTGGAGAGTCTAAGTAAAAATATCCAAAGCCTGAATTTTAGAGCTACAGGGTATATGTGTGTGTGTTAGATTTTCAAAATCAAGTGCCCCTCCCTGCTTTTCCTGTCTAGCCTCTTCATATTTGGGGCTAAGTGATAAAATTTGGCACTCTTTCAGATCATCCATCATAGAAATCGCCATCAAGAAACTGCCTCATTTAGTAGATTTACTGACATATTGGAGACATTAGTTCTCAGGAGCTGAAAGTGCTAAATCACAGCAAATCCATGGACTTCATCATCTGCTCAATGCAGAACTTTTCAAACTATGAAGCAGGATATATGGCTGCTACATTAACGTTGTATCATTAATCAGTCCTTAAAAACTGGAGTTTCCCCAAAGGACTGCAAGAGAGAGCTCAGGTGCTTTTACTCTATAAATCTGACGTGCCCAGTAGCTGTGGACCTGAACCCTTCCATCCCTATGGTATGCAAAATTATGAGACCATGGCATGATGAATGGTTTGGTTTTGAAGACATTTGTTTCACAAAGGCTGTGGATGTATAAATAGGAGATATGGAGGGGGGAATGGTATTCATAGAGCATGGTAGACTTTTGAACATTTTTTTGCAGACAAACCAAGTTTGTAGTCCTTATAGGGTATATGCAAACTATATGTTATATACTATTTGCTATAAAGCTGAACAAGGGAGGGCTGTGAGCTGGAAAAACATTTTCATCCCATGCAACATTTTATGGTTGTGTAATGCATGCACTCCTATTTCATTCCCACATTCTTCTGTGCTCCCCCCCCCCTTTCTCAAGCCTTACCTCCTTCTTCATATAGTTCATAATAAACACAAAAATACATAAATTTTATATATAATAATATAATTCATGTCAGCATCATCTTGAAACAGATGTTTCAAATTACACTGTCACTTAGGTGGGGCCCTTTTGCACTACAGAATTATAGCACTTTGCTGTCACTTTTATTGCCATAGTTTCATACTATGGGATCCTTACATTTGAATTTGCATGAGTCCTAGTGTCTTCCTGAGCTGCAAATCTCAGAATTCTTTAGGATTCAGCCATGACAGTTAAAATTGAATAAAAGTGATGTAACAGCATATGGCAAAATTGAGTTGATTGAGTCAATGAGTAAAACCATCGTTATTTTTCTGATGTAGAAAGTCTTTAAAAAGTTCTGTTTATATTACCAATCTCCCTGTGAGTAAACCTCTCTCTCTCACACACACACACATCCAAGCATTCAAGCCCATGTGGAGATTGTCCTAGGAATCAGGCACTTCGGGACTTACAATTTGTTTCATTCTCTACAAGGAAAGCAGAGTTTCTGAGTGAAATAATGGAGAGATCTCCAAGACCATGAATGGTTGTTAGGAGATTTGTATAATTTTACAATATGACTTGATATAGGTGTATGGTTTCACTTGCCTATGTTTCAAAAATATCCCCCTGTGCTATTCTGTGGTATACGTCCAGCCCAAGCAAAGTTGTTTCTTATCCATGTTGGAACTTGGAACATATCCCTATGGATATAGAGATAATACTGTACATGTGGACAACATCAATGCAGAACCTGTGGATACTTCTAGAGCCAAGCAGTAGTTTTTTTGATGCCTCCAGCATGCATGTCTCTCCATTAAACTTCTACTTCTTTCATCCACAAAATCGGTGTTACCCTGGAGTGATATATACGGTACTTATTGAGTCTTGCTGAGTGATTTCTACTATTTGTACATATTTCATTTATGTTGACTGTATTAACTTATGTATGTGTGTGTGTGTGTATACTGATTTTGAGATATATTTTTTCCTTATCTTCAGACTCCAATAGACTTGACAGTACTGCTTCAATCAGTGGAACCAGGAATAGGCAACCTCCCCCCCCCCCACACACACACATACACACTCAATCTATTGTGTAGACTTGAGAAACTATCCAGACAAGTTTTAGACCAGTACAAAGAGCCATAGGATAGGAAAGGAAATCTTGTTGTGCTTGTTGTCCAGCACTAACATGAAATTGGGTTGGTGAGGATGCATGCCCATGTGCTTATACACATGCAAAGGGACATTGGTGTTTTTTTAAAGAAATCATTCAAAATGTCTCTTATTCTTGTAAGGAACTTTGAAACCATGTCCATTTTTCTTTCCTCTCCCATTCCTCATTGGTAGGATCCCCAGGACTGTAATGTGAACGCCAAAACCTGAACTGTTTTTGTGGGGTCCAGCTTGTTCATCCACAGATTCTTGATTCACTTATTCAACCATCCATGGCTTGAAATATATTATTTAAAACTCCAAAAAGCAATAATTGATTTTGCTATTTTATATAAGGGACATCATTTTACTATACTTTTGAATATAATTAAATTTTAGCATCTACGGATTTTGGTATCCACAGGGGGAGGTTCCTGGAACCAAACCACAGTGGATACCAAGATACCTCTACATTTGGATTTCATTTAAATTTTAACTTCATCACGGGCTTCTTCAGCTGACGAAGGCTAATATTATACATATGGTGTACATTATGTACATATGGTGTACATTATGGAAAACTGCATACATCATATCATTTCTGTTGTACAGTAGACTCTCGCTTATCCAACCTTTGCTTATCCAATGTTCTGGATTATCCAACACAGTCTGCCTCCCGCCCAGATCCACAGCTCTTTCTCTAGGCAGCAAGGACTGAACTTTTTACAGATTTAACTTCCAACAAAGTTGTTACTGTAAATTCATTGTATGCAATTCTATCTTTATTTGTAGACAGTTTTTTGGTAGTCAGTGTTTTTGTAGTCAGTGTTTTCAATACATTGCGATGTTTTGGTGCTAAATTCGTAAATTCGTTACTGTGTATTGAACTGCTTTTTCTGTTGATTTGTTGTAAAACATGTTTTGGTGGTTAATATGTAAAATCATAATGTAATTTGACGTTTAATATGCTTTTCCGTAATTTCTCCTTATAATCCAACATTTTTGCTTATCCAACGTTCTGCCGGCCTGTTTATGTTGGATAAGTGAGACTCTACTGTATGTGTGCACATGCTTCCTCAGTATGTATGTGCAAATAAGCATCTAGCTAATATAACAGCAATAGGCATGTCTCCATGGAAATCATATCTTTACTAGAAATAATCATACATGAGATGGCCTTTGCATGAAATGTTCAGTGAAACTGACATCTGCTCCCTGCAGATGCCAATTATTTCTATAATATTCTATACAGAGCCTGCTGGTGGCTTTTGCCCAAGCAAGATAAACTTTTCATGCAGCCTGTGATAGAATCTCTCTGTGTCTCTTTGCTCCAAAGACTCCAGTGCTTTGGAGGGCATCTGGAGAGTGTTCTGTCATATCGCCATCAGTACAATCCCAGGCAAAATCTCAGGACAGTTCAGCCAACTGGAGCATGTTAAACCTATTTTGGGAGAATATTCTGAGCTGAACATTAAACTTTAGTTCACTCACATTTTTTAATGTTTCAGGCCCAAGTCAGCAAGTGTGTCCCTTAGGAAGGTGTTACTTTCATTGTTATGATTCCAAATAGCAGGTCATTAAACCTTTCCTTTAATATCTGTCACTCTGAAAACCAAAAGATGCCAGTGTACTTTGCTTGCTTCTGATGGTTTGCTGCAAAACAATAGTTGAATTGTATCCAAAAATGTATTGCCGCAGCAAATCTTACTAAAAGCTGTGTAATTGAGACTCTTGGTGTAGCCTTTACCCTTTTACTTAGTTTGTTTTCAATGTAATATGTTCATTTCTCACAAAAAGATTGTCTTACAGGTGAAGGCAGTCATACCATAGTAAATAAATAACAACTGAAGCAAATTGTTGTAACTTGGCAATTGGTCATGGACCTTTTTGGCGTTACATCCTTGCAGGAACTCATAGTCTTTTAGGAATCTTGGACATGAATGTATTCCTTGTTATGGGAAACAGTAGCCAATAAATTGGGTGGAAATATTATTGAACATAGTGATTTAAATTGAGTTGTTGGTCCCAAGTAGAATGCAACACTGATTCAGATCTACTTTAGTAGGAAATAACACATGGATTGATGGTGGAATCTCAAGCATTACCTAAGCAATAATAATAATACTTGCTTCATTTGTTAATGGGAAGGCTTGCACATGTGTCCTGGACTCATATTGGATTGGGAATCTTTGCTCCCATTTCTTCTGAATATTGTTCAAGACAATGGCCATAGAAACAAATTCTGTCTTAGAAACTGGAATAAGGGACTACACACGTATGGAGGTTTAGCTAGTATTTTTCATATAGAGACTTTTAAATCTCTGTACAACTTTGCAGTTAAAGAACCGCTTAACAGTGCTTCTCAACCTATGGGTCCCCAGGTGTTTTGGCCTACAGCTCCCATAAACTCTAGCTAGTTTACCAGCTGTTAAGATTTCTGGGAGTTGCAGGCCAAAACATCTTGGGACCCACAGGTTGAGAACCACTGACTTAACATAATATCCAGGAATACTTAGTTATAGGCAGTGATTTATGCAAGATGTTTTTATGCCATACATTCACTGATTTCTCTTTGTACGGTGTAGTGTAATAATTTTGAATGAGCTTGCATCTGGAATGAGTGGCTGTTGTGTGATTGTGTTTATCCACACAAGACCTGAACATATTATTGGCACCACCATTTATCATAAATAAGAATAGATGGGGTCAGATAATTTCAAGTTCATGTCTGTTTCACATCTGCTCATAACTGTGGTGAACATTACTGTTCCATTTCTGCATCAACCTTCAATCAAAAACACAAAACTCAATTTTGGAACACATTTTCTCCAATACATGCATTTTTGTATGTGTTTTGCATATACACTAGAGTCTCACTTATCCAACGTTCTGGATTATCCAACACATTTTTGTAGTCAATGTTTTCAGTATATCATGATATTTTGGTGCTAAATTCGTAAATACAGTAATTACTACATAGCATTAATGTATAATAAACTACTTTTTCTGTCAAATTTGTTGTATAACATGATGTTTTGGTGCTTAATTTGTAAAACCATAACCTATTTTGATGTTTAATAGGCTTTTTCTTAATCTCTCCATATTATCCAACATATTCACTTATCCAACATTCTGCCAGCCCGTTTATGTTGGATAAGTGAGACTCTACTGTATATGCCTTCAACTTATGGCAACCCTATGCATTCAATTGGGTTTTCTTAGGTAAGGAATACTCAGAAGTAGTTTTGCCAATTCCTTCATTTCAAACATAGCATAAGGCACGTGATGAAGAATATTCATCCTCATATGCTTTTTGACTTATAGTACACATTTTGTATCCGTTTTATTTGAATCCTACAATCCTTTCGAGGAATCTAAGGTGACATACATGGTTGTTGTGGAGTGATTTCAAGTGATTTCTGACTTAACTATTTGAGCCTAAGGTGTGCTGTTGATAATTGGGGTTGCCTTGGCAAGTTTTCTTCAGTGAAAGTTTTGACATTCTATGAGACAGAGAATGTGACTTGGTCAAAGTCAACCAGTGGTTTTTCGTAACCAAGTGGAGATTCAAACCAGAATCCTAGTCCAACTCTTAAACCATACTATTGCCAGCTCTGTGGATAAATGAGTCTCTTCCTCATTTTATATTTCTAGAATTCCTGTGTAGTGATGCTGCTGATTGACCAAGTTCACAGGGGTTTGGATCTTCTTGGTTGTAGTCCATCACTACACCACACTGGCTCGCATGTTGGTATCCTGCACTCCAGTAGTTAATCTTACACTTATTGCTTACATTGCCTGTATTGCTCATTTGTTGCTTATGATCATAGCAGAAGAATAGTGTGTGCAGATTATACTGAAAGGTGTGTGGGTGAAGAAGCCCTTGGTGGCATGTTTCCTCACAGAACATGTTTTTGCATTCGTACTGCAGATGGTAGCACAGTTGCCAAAAACAGTGACATGGATTTCAGAGAAGTGAAAAAACTAAAACGTGGTTGTATTTCAACCTGCATATTAGTCCAAGAAATGTAGATCAGACCAGTTCATTTTAAATGTAAACCAAATGCGGTCTAGTAACATTTTTATTTATATACATTGCAAGGAGCCCCCAGATGGCGTAGTGGACTAAGTGACTTGAAGGTTGGGTTGCTGACCTGAAAGCTGCCAGGTTCGAATCCCACCTGGGGAGAGTGTGGATGAGCTCCCTCTATCAGCTCCAGCTCCATGCGGGGACATGAGAGAAGCCTCCCACAAGGATGGTAAAAACATCAAAACATCCGGGCGTCCCCTGGGCAACGTCCTTGCAGACGGCCAATTCTCTCACTCCAGAAGCAACTCCGGTTGCTCCTGACACGAATATATATATATATATATACACACACACACACACACACACACACACACACACACACACACATACACATACATTGCATGTCATCTTAATTGCTGCTTTACTGGGCTCTGGTTTGTTAGGGTTGTAGTGTTACTTCTGAAAATAAAAAAACAATGTATAGAGCTTTCTCCAGAGATGTGCTGGGTATAGTGTGAAAATAGTATATATTATGACTCAAGGACCTGAGATTTTCTGTTTAAATCTCAAATCATCATCATCACACACATATACCTTGTCCAACTCCTATCTGAGAATAATATAGCACTGATCTATCTTGCAGGATTATTGTAAGGGCACTATTATATATGTGAAACTCTTAAATAAATGCCAACTACTGTTATTACTATAATTGATGGATTTAATGTTTTATGAATTAAGTGTCTGCATCATGACAAGGCTCCTTTTAAAGTTCCAAATGCTGCAATAAAGTGATATGGCATATACAGGGTTTAGAAAAGCTAACGTTTTTGGACTGCAGTTCCCATAAGTCCCAGCCTACATGAAGATCCCAAGCAAAATCTCAGCCAACTGAAGCATGTTAGGCCTATTAAAAATGTTTTAAATTCTGACAAAGCAAAAAGCTTTATATTTATGGTGATTAATTTATACAAAGCTACATGTAGATTTTGCCTTGTTTTAAATGACCTGCCTGCTGCAAAAAAGTTCCAGGATTTCTGATTCTTCATCACTGCGCTACAAGTTATTCAGGCAACACCATCTGCATTATCTTTGTCTTACTACCATCCATAGGAAATAATTTAAAGGCAACTCTTTCCTTATTGCAGCTTCCAAACCAGGCTTCTAAAGCCTTGTATGTGTTTGATTTAAATGAACTTGAACTAATTTTCCAAATCACTGAGCCACCTCGGCTTTCCACGTACGGCACACGTATGGAATGGCTTGGGGACATCCAAATCATACTTGAAAGTCCAAAACACTGTAGATTTCATTTGCTTCTTTCTGATAATAATTTACATATTTAAATACATATAATATTCCTGCACACTTGTAGCCCGTTTTTTCAATCAAGCAAATCTTAGTTCTAGCAACACCTAGCTTGAGTGACAAGAGCACTGTTTAGGAAAAAAACAGTTAACCACTTAATTACATGAAAGGTGTGTGTGTGTGTGTGTGTGTGTTTTCCCAAAGCTTATTTTTGGCTTGAGAGTCTCAGTCCCCACATATTGTGCAACGAGATCTTTATTCTTCATTTTTAAATTGAAGAATACAATGTGTATGTGTGTTGTACATACACTGGCTATCTTTGTAAAGACACATTTTTCTTTTTATCCTGGAAAAAGGTTTTTTTGTAGCCTTTAGTCCTAAATTTAACATAGTAATCTGGTGACTGTATATGCAACTTTACAACTACAGCAAGCTCAGGTTACATTTGGGTGCTTTCGAAAAAATACCAGAAATATTATTCGGCCAGCAGCAAACGGAAAGGTTGTCATCAAACCCATAGTCCTTCAACTATATGCAAGAGGAATACAAACATTTTGAAGGATGGGGCGCTCAGTAAAGATAAGATTCAGAAGTGGTTGCCAACCCCCAAATGGCATGTAAATATCTTTGTTGTTATTATGTGTTTTCAAGTCAAATTTGACATGGTTAGACTATTACAGAGTTCCTTGGTCCTCTGGCAACCAACTATTCAGATGTAAGTGCTTGTGTGGCATAGTGGTTTGACTGTTGGAAAAGGCCTGGTCAATTATGGAAAAGGACTAAGTGACCTCACACAAGTCACACTCCCTCAGCCTTAGGCAACAAATCTTGCCAAGAAAACCCTGTGATAGATTCCTTGTAAGTTGAAATTGACTTGAAGGCACATAATAACAGCAGTACATTCCAATGTACTCTGTGTGACCAGATCATTTGATTTTGTTAACCAAGATAAGACAGTGAGTTCCACTATCTTAGTCTTTTGGGAGTGTAAGAAATGCTTTCTCCTCCTCCTCCACCCCTTCCTCTTCCTCCTTCCCCTTCCGTCCTCTCCTCTTCCTCCTCCTCTTTTGGAAATGTAACAAATGCCACCATCATCTTCATCATAATCTCCCATGAATGACCTACATTTTGAACATTAAACTTCACTTTGTCTTTGGTACGGAAATCAAAACATGCCATTGTAGACACTATTTTGCTACAATGAGAGTGGCTTCACAATTTTTCGTAAACAGGATAAAAGAAATCTTGCAATTAAAACAATCCAATGAAACAGTAGAAATGTGTGAGAGAAAATATCGGCCAATTCATCCAATTAGGCAGAGGATGTTCAGTTCTCGATAGTCTGATATTGAATTTCTGTGTCTTCAGCCATGTTTTTGGTTTTGAATTTGGATAACCATATCACCTTTCTTCGGGCATAGCATTTCCAACAATTAAGTAGTACCCATTCTCTACTTGCTGCTTATGGCTGGTGCAGATGGATGAGAATGTTTCTCCATTCTGTTTTCTTATAAGAAATTATCAAGAGTATCACATTTTTCCTAAACAAGAATGTAGGAACTTGATGTTTTATTTTTTAAAAATGTAAATGTAAAGGAGGGCAAAACTGACTCACTAGTCAGAATAATGCTGCTGTTTATTAGAAAGCAGGAAATGTGGTCTACAAATGTTTGCATAAGGTCATAGAGTTTAGAGGAAACTGGAAAACAATTATTTCAGTCCAGATCCTATAATGGCAATTTCAGAATTGCAAAGTTAGTCTGTTGCCCTGCTCTTTCTGTTTTTATACTAGAGAATTTTAAACCACCTCTTTTACCTAGCTTGAAGGACTTGAGTGGAAGTATTTTGGGCCACATTGCTTGAAAGAGTTGTCAGCATTTTGCTGTTTATCCAGAGTTTCTTTAAAATTCCTGTTACCCCAAAGAAGTGAGCAGTACATAGTTTCTGGGATTTGTTTTATTTTTTCCCCTTTTTGAGGGGGAGGTGCCTTTAGGTAAAATCTGCAGTAATTCCCTTTTGGAGCTTAGGTGATCATTAACAAATCCAGGCAAGGCTGCTGTCATAAAGGCAATACAAAAGCTGCAGCCTGAGGGAAGATTGGAGGGCTCTTCTCTGCAATAAGAGAGCCTTTAGAATTTGCATTGTTCCTTTGTAAAGCTTAGCAGGGTGCTGTACTAATAAAAAGCTCTTGGCCTCTGATGTCACTTCCTTTTGCTCTGTGAAAAACTTTTTCCCATGATGGAATTTCAGCAAAGTAATTGCATGGAGGCCTTTTGCTGGAAGATGCTTCTTTCTAGCTTGTGTTGAATGGTCTGTAGCATCCCTGTTCCTCTCTTCCTATTCCATTTATTCTGTTATTTCATTTACTTTTGTCTTTTACTTTATCTAAGAAAACATTTGACTCTCATTTCTCTAATGGTCTTTAAGATCCATGCTACTCTTGGGAACACTCTTAAGCCTATGGCTAGATAATGTTCTTGTGCCCCTTCATGAATGGTAGACTGAGGATGGACTGGAAATGTCACCTTCCGCTTTCTCCTTATTGATCATTAAGCTTTGTTAATATCAGAGTATGTTAATGATCAACATCAATAGGAGATGCAGGTAACAGTGTCACAATTGTCCCTTCTTCTGCCTCTGCTTTATGCTTGCAGGATCATATAAGTCAGTTCTTTATGTGTTTAATAAGAGAAACTGCAGTCTGAGAGTTTGTGTTGTGAGTTCATGAAGGGTCCCATCTTATGTCATAAACTGCCTTTAGCCGAGAACTGTTATGTAACTGCAGTCCAGGAAGGATAATTTTGACTCCCTTCATTTGAGGGTCCTCTGGTAGGGTTTGGAGTAAGAAAAATAAAATATAGCTGAATTCTTCTGTCTCTCTCTGATAATTCAAGTCATGGACAAGTCTAATGGCTACTTGAGAGTGCACGTGTTCAGCAATAGGGATAGCATTGGTCTGCCTGCAGTTAATTTGTTTTTACTGACAGTAACATATTCTATTTATTTGTAATTGTGGAACTTTTTAGCATGCTATGGACTTTAGTACAGTTTTATTTGAAATACTCACACTCACTTTCTAAAGCAATGAACACAACATAATTTTAGTCTTCTTGATTATGAAAAAAATATGTCCGTCTTGTCATGATAATCAATGTGGGAAAACTCATGTCAGTTAATAGTTTAGAAGTTGGAAAGAGTAAAGACGATAGGGAAGTGATAGCATGCAGTTTCTGATTGCTTCTCATTCATGTCTGTTTGGGCATATCTCCATGTATGCTTTCTTTTGGCACTGAGGGACTTGAGCAAATCTTTCGTAATCCTACAACTCTGCTGCAGTGTAAGTTAACTAAACGAATATGTGGCATGTACACAAATTAATGTAGATTTTAAAAATTGCATTCCTTCTGCAGATGGCTAGTTTGTCACGTGTGATAGTTTTGTATGCTGCATAAGTTTGGTATTGAAATCGTCTGTAGAGGTTTCCGATCCCCTGTGGTATGACAGATGACTAGGGCAATAACTTGGCTGACTTAGTAGCAGAAACCTTGAAAACTGCAAGATGTCTTTTGAAAAGGGAAACAAGCCGTCCTTGGCTAGCACAAGCTTGAGAAATGTAATTATTTGTCCTTGGAAGCCTCGTATTGTGTGCTGCATTGCATAGATGAATCTGTACAGACTTTCCCTCCCTTTTGTAGCCATAAATTGGACATAATTCATTCTCTTTGCCTTCAAGTGCACACACTCCCTATCCTCCTTGAGTCTGTGGAAGAGTTAATCCAGTTTGTGAATTGTACTGTTCTGTTTCATCTGTCTTATTGTGAAAGCACCTATATCCTCCTACCAGTTGTCTGAAATCTGCCCATCCTCCATGCCAAATTAGTTTCTTGCTTTCACCAAGCATGAAGAAAGCCTGCAATTTATTGCAGATAGCACAGAATTACATGGTAGCTTACATCAGATTTACCCCCGTGGCCCTTTGCTCTGGCTGGCCTACTTCAAAAGGTCTTGAGCTCTTGGAGACTGGCACTTAGGTTTTTGCCCAGAAATGCAGCTGGACTGCTCAAGCAGGAATTCACTTTTTTTGATTCCTGAGAATGAGTTGAAATTGAGTATGTTTCATTCTCCCTTGTGCTGTTTTCAAGGCTGTGCATTTACTTAGGAAGTGTAGCAGTGATACTATATTTGTGATTAATTGGGGATGTTCTCCACTTAACTCTTTTCTGTTCAAGATACTGTACCTCATAATAATAAATACATCTGAGAGATGGGCAGAACATGATGGCATATGATGGCATCTCCACCCATCTTCAATGCATTTTGACTTATGGTGAGCCAGGGTTTGAATTCCCGCTCTGTTTTGGTATCTCACCAGATGACCTCAGATGAGTCACATTCTCTTAGCCTCAGAGAAAGGTGAAGACAAACCCTCTGAACAAATATTGCCAAGAAAAACCCATGATAGGTTTGCTATAAGTCAGAAATGACTTGAAGGCACATAACACACACACAAAGCAAACATATCACGGGGGTTTCCTAGCAGAATCTGTTCAGAGGGGCTTTGCTCTAGTTATATGCTCAGTTAAAAACATACAGGTATGATGTTATCCTTTCATGGCAAGCCTGGTGATAGTAATCTCCAAACAGGTTTTACACAGGTGAGTATAATGCTGTCCAGCAAGCATTTTATTGCTCCCTAGTGTAGTGCATGTCAAATATTTTGAAATGGGATATATCTATGGGTATATACTTTTAATACCCATGTGTACATTAACAATAGCTTTTAAGTTTCATTTTTCCTATATTACATAAAGCAGTAGAATTTCACATACAATAGTCAAACTTATGAGGAATTGCATTCTTCTGTTATGCTTAGAGGAGGTTAATAGCTTCTGCGTGAATGGAAAGGAATTGTCACTGCTGGGTTGTTTTTGGTTTATTATTTACTAAAAGATTTATATTATAGCCTTTTGTCATGACATCTCAGAGCAGCAAAGACATAAACATGTAAACAATTCAAATATTTCCACATTAAAATCACACCCTCCTCATATTTTTGGGGCTACCCCCACAACCCACATTTCTGGAGGGGCACTAATGATATCTTTGTGGGGAGATGTGTCATTGCTGATGTACACACACAAACTTTCTCACCATTTTAAAATCTTCTTGGTTGGTTTGTTTGGTCAAATAAGAAGTTTAATTTACGCTTGGGGGAAAAAACCCTTATCTTGTCTTGGACAGGTAAGGCAAAAAAGGTCTCAAGTACCGTTAAGTGGTGGACAATACCCTTGAATGCTTTTGGAATGCTAATGTTCACTAAGGGTGGAATTTTTTTATAAAACAGTTTAACATGGTATGAGAGCAAGTTTAATGTTTAAGTTGCCCTTGTAGTAGTATAAAGTAATGTTTGTGCATATTTTTTATTTAAAAAGTAATTGCATTGGTGTCAATTTTAGGGTGTGCAACTAAAATATTTGGCAATCTACATTGTCATTGGGTATCGTCTAAAGTGGTAGAAGCTAAAAAGTAGGGGATACAGAATTGGATTGACATCTGGTTCACCTGGAAATCAGAGAGAATATAACATAGGATCCACAATCAGCTTTGTCCTAGAGATTAAAAAAAAGATTCAGAATAAGACTTCAAGTGCCCCACACTGAACTGGAAACAAACAACAAGTATACATTTAAATGAGTTGCTGTGTGTTTTCCGGGCTGTATGGCCATGTTCCAGAAGTATTCTCTCCAGACGTTTTGCCACATCTATGGCAAGCATCCTCAGAAGTTGCCTGCCAGGAGAGAATACTTCTGGAACATGGTCATACAGCCCAGAAAACACACAACAACCCTGTGGTTCTGGCCATGAAAGCCTTCGACAACACATACAATGGTCTGTAACTCATTTCGGCAGGTAATATTCTAAATTCTCTGCATACCTCTTATGTATTCTAAATATTTTTGATCTGCTTATCAGTGACATAAAGTCTCGAGGTGCACTGTTTTTCAGATAGGACCCACATTAATAAGATTTTAATGTCTCTGGGCAAGTGCCATGACATTAAAATCCCCTTAAAGTGCCATGCCTCTAGTGAAAATTGATCTTTCCAAAGCATCCTATGCTGTCTCCTGGCTTAAGTAGCTTAGTTCTCAAAAAGCATCCCACTGCTCCTTGCTACAAAGCACAACCCCCTGCGAGTGCTTAAAACCACTCATCCATCTTCAAACATGAGTGGCAGAGTGGCAGCTCTTAGTCCTGTATTTGTTTGTTCATTGAAATAAATAGATGAAGTCCATGCAGCTGAAGGTCTCCTGCAACAGTAGATGTCATTCCACATGTCACAAATAGCTAGCTGACAAACATAGCTGTATTTTGGTGAAGTTCCATCTGGACCTTCATTTTCAATTGGAAAGTACCCATTCAGATAGATGTGGGCCAATTTTTTATATGGTTTTAACAGAGACAACACAAACTTCTGGTCTCTTTTGAGTCTGTTCCATTCCATATTTTAATGCTCATTTCAAATGGTTAGTTAAAAAGGTAGGTAGAGGTGAGAGAAATTTGCATTTGATGCTTTGTTCTAAAATGAGTACATGTACCTGATAGGAGTGTCTTAAATCTACTTTTGAGCATTTAGTGCCATTTCAGTCATTTGACACACTCTGTTGTTGTCAGTATGTGGTGTGGTGCTCTTCTGGATTACTTTTGGCTTGGCAAAATGCACATTTTTTGCTTACCTCTTACCAGTGGCTTTTCATTCTTCTCTTGGATTTGCCAGGTTTGATTGCTGTATTCCCCAGTGTTTTGTGCCAGCTGCTGTTGGGGGTGCATTGCTTAAAAGGTACCGCCTTAGGCAGAGCTAAATAGTCTGTGGGTAGTTGAGATCTCAGTGGTTCAAGCTACATATGGCTCAAAGGGATTAGTCAAGACTGGCCCTGAGGATTAACTGAGGGGGGTTGGGGGAGTGTAAGAGAAGGAGGGGAAAGTTGCTGAGACATAAGAGAGATTTAGAAGTCTTGGTTTAGAAGCCACATTGAAACAAATCTGGTGACAGATCCATGGGTATCAGGAAAGGGAATCCTTCTGTGTGCAGGGGGGAAAGAGTAAAATAACAGCCCAACATTTTGTGTTAAGTTGTCTCTGAAATGAACATGTTGGTCAGCAATTCCTTATTTGACAGTTTCCTTCTTTATAGCCAAATACAAAAAAAAGCATGCACACTGAGATTATAGCTAATGCTTCATTTGTGATGCCTTTTTAAAACTTGCTGGTTTTTTTCTATTATATTGTTTTTTCAATAGCTGGAACATCAGAAGACACCTTGCACCTAATATGTAATAATTTAATTTGGCCTCCTGATAGGCAATCTTTTTTTTTTTTTTTTTAGTGAATCAGGACTTAGGGTCCTATACTTTCTGGCTATTGGTGACGACTGAGATATGTCCTCTGTACCTGCTGTAGATGTATTATGATTTCAAAAAAGACACACAAATATATAAACATTACAGTGCTCTAAAACAAGTCCTTTGATATGTGACATGCTAGTGTTGCCTTCTCCTTTTAACATACTGGAGATATCAAAAATACTGATGTATATTACTTAATGGTCATTGACTCTGTGCTAAAGGTTAGTTGGGAATTTACCACTTCTGAGCACTCTTCAAAGTCACCCCTACACAAAGTTTACACAGGTTGTAACTGAAACACATCTCACTGTGGCTAAAACAAGGTATAACTGGTGCACAAATCTTAAATGTGCAAATGCATTCCCATCCACTGTCGAAACCTGAGTTTCCAGGGCTGAGTCCATAAGTACACCTAACCCTTAAACTTGCCACGAATCGAGTCATGAATAGTAGTGATTTTACCATTCACTAAGCTGGTATTCACCAGCTGCATTTTCAACTCATGCATCTGTTACCAAGACTATCCAGGTTATTTGGACTGGGGAACAGTTTAGGGAGGACTAGCACCAATTTATGTCATCATCTAGTAAAGTATGAGCATTGCCTCCTCTCCATAGTTTTCTCTGCCCTATAAAGTTGTGATAGCTTCTCCCTAAGATCTAACATCTGCTGTCCTCTTTTGATAATTCATCTTAAATCTAAATTTGAAAATACACCTTTATTTGAGCAGCAGGCCATACTGTGGCAACACATTTTCCCTAGGCTTTGCCTCTGAAGAGTGTTGGGAAATGTCAGTCAGAACAAAGAGCTGCAGCCAGACTGCAAACTTGGGTAGGTTACAGGAACCATGCTACTACCTTATTATGATAGTTCTACTGGGTGCTAGTTTGTGAGCCAGGCAGAATTCGAAGTACTGGTTATGACCTATAAAGACCTATATGTCTCAGGTGGCACACTAACTGGCAGACCTGTCTCTCTCTAGGAGCCTGCAGAAGCCCCCGAGATCATCAGAAGGGGACCTCCTTTCAGTCCCATCACCATCTAAAGCATATTTGGCAAAAATGTGAGAGAGGGCCTTCTCATTATCTGCCCCTAGACTCTGGATCTCCCTTCCCAAAGAGGCCAGAATAACCTCATTCCTGCTGTCTTTCCTACAGTGATCAAAAAACATCATTTCTTCTGACAGTCTTTGAATACAGAAAGGTTTAAAAGAATGTGCCAAGGGTTGCTGTACTGTTTTAGATGGAACTGGTTTCAAGAGTGCTGTGGTTGTGTTTTCCTGGCAAGGAGTTGGACTGGATGGTCCTTGAGGTCTTTTCCAACTCTATGATTCTATGTTTTAATTGTTTTTTCTCTTTTGATTGTATTTTGTCTTTTTTTGAAAAATTGCTTTCAAATCATTTTTGTATTATCAAGTTTAATACCTTTTTGATGTTAAATTTTGTATGATTTTAACTGTACTGCTTTTAAAAAAAATCTTCCCAATTTTGGAAGAAAGGCAGGATGTAAATAAACATGACAGCAATAACACCCACCATTGTCCCTGTCCTTCCCTGAGGTGGCTCCTTTCAAAGGGGCACCATTCCTATGTGTCACCTTCCATAGGACTTCTTTTTTATCGGACAGCTCCATCAAATGCTGCAGCTGGGGCCTGTGGCATTTGCTGGTGGAAACTGCAAGCTCATATTTTATGTGCCTGGGTCTGTGAGGAACTAGATCTTCCACAGCAGTCCTTATATTCTGCGGTGCTCTGTCATTTTCAGAGCACAACTAAATATGTAATTGGTCAAAATGGAACGAAGAAAGGTGTATATACTCCCTTAAAATGAGCTCTTACACTAGCATTGATAATCTTGCATTGTTTGTTTGTGTTTTTTCTCCTGATGTAGGCATAGTGTAAGAATCGCTAACAGCTTTCTAAGAATCCCTCATTTACTCCCTTGGCAATTACGAGGTAATAAAATATTTCACTCCCTTATTTGTGAGCATTACAATATTTATAAAGAACCCAAAGCACCTTGGTTTAAATATTATTTTTTTACAAAGCTGTTCAAACTTTTTCAATAATTGGAAATCTCTTGTGATCTTTAAATTTTAAAAAAACACAAAGAGTGGGTCTCCCTGCAAAACATACAGAAACGAATTTTTATGCACCATCTTTAAAGACGCAGGACCTTTCAAAAAGTGTTTGATGTAAAGAACTAAGGCATAGGTTCACCACAGAGCAAACTCAGTCTGCCATTATTATTTTTTTAAAATCCTTTGCCTTTAAGTTCACTTGCAGTACTTCTGAAACAAGTTCTTTTTTGTTGCTTTTCTGGCGCTATCAAATCCCACAGAATGACCATCTGGTAACACCTCAGGACTTAACCTTAGTGCTGATTCAAAGGATTTGTACCATGACCTGGGCAGGAATAGAAATTGCTTGACCATTTGTGGGTGAAGGATTTGCTTCCACCACAGTCATCGTGCCCTTAGGTTTTTAGGACAGATCTACCTGTGTGGTATTGCCAGTTCCGCTTATAACACTTCCTCTTGTTCACTTGACAGATTTAAGCAAGGACTTGCAGAAACTTGTCTCAAAAGCTTTCATGTAGTCAGAAAACAAGTGAAGTTGCACTTCAGTACGTTGCTCAGTTGAGCATTCCATACCCTAGTTACTGTCAAGAACCATTTTGCCAGATCCATAGATACTAGGTTTGAAGTGAAGTGTGGATCCCCAGGCTCTTGTGTCTGGTCACTGCCCTTTAGACTGCAGTGAAACATTTTTGTCCATTTCCTTGGTTTCTCAAAGATCTTAACTTGTTCCTTTCAGAATTGTGGAGTATCAATGGAGAGCTTACAAAAAACTCACAGGCTTTACACTTTTCTGATTCTTAGTCTGGCCTTTATCCAGGCAGCTCCTTGCTTGAACTTATCCTTCTCCCAAGTAGACTGATGTGTCGCTAGCTGGGCATTTCTTCTTGAAGCTCCTGCCAGTGTCCACATTTCTTTCACCCCTGTGATCCTAGAGATGATGGGTAGTTAAATGTCACATATGTGTGTGCAAAGAATATGATGCTGTGTGGAGTGGGATGTGTGTTATTGCTCCCTCGGTCATTCTCTAATAAAACCTCAAAGTCTCACTTCCAATCAGTACTGAACCCTAACCCAGAGGGATTTGCCACATGTGGAATCTAAAAAAGAAACAGGCGACGTTGGAGATTTTCTTTCCTTATAATAAGGAAATGCACAGCCAGCTTCTAAAGTAGGACCATTTGAAGACTTGAGAACATTAGATTGTATGAAAGGTTTTCCTGGGTGTCTTTCAAGAGGTCCAAGGAGAGCTGAACCTTGATTCTGAGAAATTTAGCATTAGCTAAAGCTTTTCTTAAAACTTCTGCTAATTTGTGTAATTAAATTACAACTGTATGTTTCTGAATTTGGGTTGCTTTCCTCGGGCCCTTCTACACAGCCATATAACCCAGAATATCAAGGCAGAAAATCCCACAATATCTGCTTTGAACTGGGTTATCTGTGTCCACACTACCATATATTCCAGTTCAAAGCAGAAAATGTGGGATTTTATTCTGCTGTGTGGGAGGGGCCCTCCTTACAAAAATCTGGGAAAATTTCTGAAAATTTTAGACTTTGTGGCCTCTTGAATCCAGAGACTTTCACATTTTCCTAGTTCTTCACTTGACATTCATCCAGGCAGCTGCTTGCATCGCCTTGTCCATCTCCCAAGTAGACAGATGTGTGGCTAGTTGGGCATTTCAGTTTGAAACTCCTACCTGTTATCACCTTTATTTTGTCCCTGTGATCCTTCAGAGCTTGACGTACTACATCTGTTCTAGTTTAAATAGTTATGGATCTCATGTGGGGCTGCTACAAAACACGTTTGAACAGAGACCACTCTGCAGGATTTGTAGCATGTGTTACCTGCTTGCCACATGGGTTGGGGCCGATAGGTCAAGAATCTTTGTACCAGCTGAAGCAGCCATGTGAGGTCCACACAAATATAAAGGTTGTTTTTGTAATCGGACCTATCCAGATTGTAAACACGTTGAAAAGAAGGTGGCTGCAGCTAGGTCATGCTGGGTTTTGTTGCTGTTATTGTGGAAACAGTAGAGTTTTGAACTGGCCCTCAGGGTCTCCGAGATGTTTGCCGAAAAGTGAGGGTTTATAACTGAGTGAGTGTTTGGTAGACTCCATCGAGAAATCCACAGAGAACGGGCAATTTGTGACTCTCCCAGTGTTGCTGATGGCAACTTCCAGTGTTCCTGGCCAGCCACGCCTGATGGGAGTTGCATTGCAACAACATTTGCATGGTCAGAGATTGTTTACCTGTACAGAAATTCTGTAGGTGGATAACCATAGTTGTCAAATCTGTCCCCTTCCCTCTTTTTTGGACTGACCCCTTGCCAAATCAAGTCTATGATTGCCAAGATTGTCTCTCTCTTTTCTAAAAGTAAACTTTAAAAAGGGGTGGGCAAGTTGGAACAATAATAGAAAACAGCTGAGACAAGCCAGCGGTTAATGCAGTGGCCATGTTGACCCTTTTCACCTCAATTTAAGGCCTTTCCCTCTTGTTGGTGTATTTAATACTTATCAGCTGTGTTTTGTAGACTATATTACAAAACCACTTGCTAAAAATGGTAATTTTATGTTAACCTGACACACGTTTTGTTCGTGGACAGGGAGGTTTCCCCCTCCTTTTAAAGAAAGGGTAGCGGGGAGAAAGCTTTTGTAGAAAATGTACTCTTCACAGATCAGTAGGCAAGCCAATTATGGGTCTTTCTGAAAGCATGCTCACCAGTGTGCCTGAGAGGGGATTTATTTAAACATGGAGATGCTGGAGGGGGGAAGGGGGCGGACGGAGGAGACGTGTTACAGCTTCTCTCTAGGTATACAATGCCCATTTGAATATCTGTGAAAGGTTACAGCAGCATTGGAGAAAGGGGTTTTTATATTATTGCGCGAAGATGGTGGCCATGTAGCTGTCAGCTTTTTGTCTAAATGAAATGGGCATCTTGTCAGGGGCAGGCAGATGGTGCTCACCTGCTCTTGGGCGAGCTCTCCAGCAGTCACCATATAACAGACAGCTGCTAGCAGTAAAAGAGGCTTAAGCAAATGTGATATTTTGGCATTCAAGGGCAATAAGAATGGGAGAAAGTCTTTAGTATATGTACCCCACCCCCAAGTAAACCCCCTCTTTCTCAAAAGACAGTGTCTAAAATATAAACCTCTTGGCAAAATATTCCATAATGTTTTGTGTGCATGCTTCTGGCACGTTTCCAAATTAAGGCCCCAAAATAATACTTTCTCTCCCTTTGTTTTTCTGCTGTTGATAATAGATGTAGCAGCTCCTACTTTAGACCCCAGCAAAACAAGAGTCTTTCCTTATTTCCAGAATTCACAGCTAGCCAAAGAGGAAATAGATGGCTCAAATACAGAGGCAATAAAAGATATCAGTGAAACCTATACAATAAATTTTCATTTAACTGGCACCCAGTTTCCAATTGCTTGAGAGTTACTATTAAAAATAGGTCTAACTAATCCGATACCCCATGCTGTACCATAGCATAAACTCTGTAGTGACTTGATATTAATATTGAAATACAGCAACTGAAAGCAAATAAAGACAAATGAGGACTAATGTAAGTTAATATAACATATTTTATTGTATTATACATGTATTTCAATTTTTATGTACAGTATTATTTCTTTGATTTTTTTCTTGAGTTCCAGGTAACCGAGAGTCTAGTGTTCTTTTAAACCCAATTAATATTTTTACCCACAATTCTCTTTAACTTTTCCTAAAATAAATTCTCCATTCAGAATGATAGGTTCCATTATTTTTGAATGCTGTCAGTTGCTCATACTGTAACTTTCATAGTGCCTTTCCTGGTTTCCACGTGTGGCTCATCTTCCCTCCCTTACCCTCAGGATATACACTGCAGTGCAATTTACCAAAGTTATTTATGATAGTACTTTATACAAGCAATTTAGAAATTCAGGTGAGCAGATCTCCTGTTTTCTGTTGACTCGGTTAATACATTAGCACTACATGTATGCCCACCCAGACCACAATGTTATCTTCAGGTTCAGTAAATCCATGAAATAGGTATTCTTAGCAGATTTCCATTTATTCAATGGGTTCTGTTCTAGTTGGGATCTACACTTGGACCACTGAATGCAGCTACTCTATAGATTTGGCTGGTCATAATTTTGGAATAACAAAGCTTCTTGTATCTCAAGAGTCTTTCATACATTTTACAGCTTTGTGGGCAAGTGTCTACTTTCAGGCTTATTATTAAGTGTGGTTCTCAATTGAGTGCTTACACATATATGTAAGTACAGTTACTAAGCAGTGAGGCCAAATGACTGTAATGAGAAAGAGGTAAATTCTGACACTTCTGTATAAATTCTCATACATGTAAAAGATTAGTGTAGTTATCCATCACAACAGTGATGATTATTGCATTTGGGAATGGCAGTACCTGGGCTGGAGAGCCTGAAAACCCTTGACCTAATAGCATATAACCCTCAGTGTTACATGACTCTGTGGATAATATGGGCCACCTCCTACTCTCCAGGCTGCCTTACAGAGAATCTCTTCCCCTTTGTGCACACACAAATGTGAAAAACCTATGGAAGGGAGAGATTGATCGAGAAAAATGGATAGAACCTGCAGTACTATAAAGCCCACTCACTTCAGGCTCTGGCAGCACTCACCTTTGGCTGACGTATTGATTTTTCCTTTTCCCAAGGAAAAAATCCCTCACGGAGTTAAACCGAATTATACAATGTCTTTTTTGCTTTAATTATTGCATGGAATTGTCCTGTGTTACAATTTGACTGGTTCAACTCCATTGTTGATTTTTTCCCCCCTCTTTCTCCCTACATGTGTAGACAATTCTGTTTCCATGGGTATATGCAGACCAGGAATTGACCCATTTTAGAAATGTATTCAAGGGTATCCATGTTGGCATTGCATCAAAACAAAACAAAATCTAGTACTGGTTTGAAAGTTTGCATCAGTTGCTTTATGCATTTTCATAGGACATTTTATTTCGTGTCAGGAGCGACTTGAGAAACTGCAAGTCGCTTCTGGTATGAGAGACCTGGCCGGTCTGCAAGGACATGGCCCAGGTGACCCCCAGATGTTTTATCATCCTGTGGGAGGCTTCTCTCATGTCTCCTCATGAGAAACTGGAGCTGATGGATGGGAGCTCACCCCACTTCCCGAATTCGAACTGCCAGTCCTACCAGCACAAAGGTTTAATCATTGCACCACTGGGGACTCCAGTGAAAGTATTGCTGATTTATAGATTTTGTGTTTTGTTAGAAATGTGTCATCTCGTCACATAAAGGGTGATTACCTTGAGCCAAGCATTTGAAAACTTTGAAGAGGAGTTGAGGTTAACTTTGATCTACTTTTAAATTATTGTATTGTAGGTTCCCACTGTAAGGAAAGCTGGTTTGTTCCCTCCCCCTCCCCTTCTCTCTCCCTCTCTCTCTCTCTCTCTCTCTCTTGTTTTGAAGATGCCTCCAAGAACTGAATGGATTGCCCATGTTCCTTAAACATTGTGATTGTTCTATGAAGTTTTATTTCCTTCTTTTGAAGAATAGTATTCCTTTCTCCCTCTTTTAAAGAAAAATATAAAAGAACTGGATTTTTTGAAATCTCTGTCTTCTAGAGGCTTTTATGTGTAAACATGAAGAGAGATGAAATGTGAGTACTGTGTGTGTGTCCAGACGGGAGGTATGGTGATCAGCCATGTGGCTGAGTGACCCTTGGTAATTGCAACATGATGGTAATAGCACATGAAGTGAGAAGTGTTTCAGTGAGTAAACGCCCATCTGCTTTAATACAACTTTGCAGAAACTCTGGCAATTTACCTCTCTCAACAGTTTTGTTTCCTTGCCTTTTCTTTTGTTTAAAACAAACTCTGCAGATTGGCAAGCTTTTTCTTTACAGCCTGTGTAAGTAATAGAAGATACAGGCCCAGAGGGAACTGGTACAGCAGTAAAATGAAGCATAATTCCTCTTGTGGAGTCATATTGGAACAAAGCTGGAGCATTGGGTGTGAGAAAAAATATTGATGGTGTCGATTGTCATGCCAATAAAACCAAACAATACTGCCTGATACATTAATGGTAGATTAATTGTTCTGAAGCTGTTGCAAAATCTAATGAAAGTTTTAAATATTTATTTTAGATAACTTTTTTTTGGCAGGTGAAGCCTTTAAATGTCTATTATTGATTGTTGGATCAGAGCCTAGTGTTTGCTACTGGTGGAATTATTAGACAAGAATTTATAGTTAATTAATACCTGTATATTTGCATCATTTTCAAGCCTACTAATTGCATGTGTCTTGTTGATATTCATTTTGACTTCTTTTGGCAGTGTTGGGAGTTCATGGCGCTTTAAAACATTTAGATTTGAAAGAGTTGTTATGGGATGGCATGTTTGAAAACACAGTTCTTGTAACCCTTCCATAGCAAGCACAGTTTCCACAAATCCAATTTTCTTCATTTGTATAAAGTTGGAGAATGGAGTGCATCTACATACCTTGTTGTGGTCAAAAGCTGGAGTGAGCGAAATTATTCCCATTCTGTTTCTTTGACTCTTTAGGTCCTTTTTGTTCACTTTGACAAGAATGTTCTAGAAGTAATTCTCTTATCTATTTTCTCCTATCTTTTTTCACAAGCTGCTATCTTGCCATACTTTCTGTTGTCTTACTTGAAACTAAGTCCCTACTGCTATTTAGGCTATAACCTAATGTGATGACCCCGGCTACACTTAGGGACAGATTATCTACTGTGGTGGGGTAGGCATTTCCCATATTATTTCATTTGTTCAAGGATCCTTTAACACTCCATAGTTGTAGTGGTACAATTCCACTTTAACTGCTATTGTTGTATTATTTCAATTCCTGGGATTTGCAATTTAGGAAGTGTTTTTTAGAATTCTCAGCAGAGAGGTCTATTTTGTCATCAAATCGCAATCATCGCAGGCCAAGGTGTTACAGAAGCCTAATCCAGCTCTTCATTTTTTACTATACTGCCATATGCCATGCAACTGGACCATGCCAAAGTATTTTATTTGGTTTAATTATTACTACAATATTGAATATCCTTGTTGACATAACATTTGTCATCAAATCGCAATGAATGAATGATTGAAGATAAAAATGTGAAAATTGTTGTCTACCTGTTTGAAAGAGCACCTTGGTCATTTAATCTCTGCACAAATAATTTTAGGAAGTCAGGGAAAGTGTTCTCCTTTACTCCAGTGCTTGGTTTTCTGTCAGCAATGCTATGCTTGAGTTTAATTTGACAGCAGAATATTCACAAGGCAGCATCTTGTTCAGTTTTTGGATCTGTATTGGTTGTGATCCTGAATAATACTCTAAAGTTTGGTCCAAAATCAGCACCTTCCTTAAGTGTATTTAAAGAAAAATCCATAGTTCTTAAAGGGGTAAAAATAACACCAAACTATCATAGGGGAAAAATATGAAGATTAACATCAGAGCGAATGCTACTAAAGACCTATTGCTGCAGAATATGACAAGTTTTTGTTGTTGGGGTTTTTTTTAGAAAATATGTTGCTTACATCAAAATGAGAATTCTACAGCACACAAGTTGCAAAAAATATTGTTTGTGATGTCTTAGATTTTGATGTGCTAACATGTTTTAACAGGCAAATACTAAATTTCTTCACAGCTTTTCCAGTATTGCAGGACTGCAGAGCCTTAATTTTTCTCCTGTCTCCCCCCACCCTTTCCACAATTGTTATTGTTGTTTTGATTTTAGTTTTTTTCCCCCTCTCCTGATTTTATTTTTAAAATGCTTGATCATTTCTATTCCCTCCTCTTTTAATTTGGTTGCTGTGAAGTTTTACAACTTTGCCAAGTTATTTCCTTGGGATATATTTAGACAAAGCAAGATCAGCAGAGGGTTTCTGCGTGTTTGTACAAGGATGTTTGTAAATGTTAGCAAGCAACACTGCTGGGTTTCTTGAGCGTGCATGTCCATGAGGTTGTGCCAGAAGTTGTGAATGAGTGGAGGATTTTCTTAAGGGTGGGGTAGGGGTGAGGGTCTGACTTAAAAGATTAAAATTTTGTTGTTTTGAGGCTGAAGCTGTCCTGATGTGGTTGCCTTATCAGATTATCTTTCACAAAGGAAATGGGGAAATAGGCTCTGTATTAGCATGAACAGTATGAAATTGTTAGCTTTTTTAATGCATTGGTTTAATGTTGGTTTATTTTTAATGGAGAATATAATCTCGTCTCTTCCTGACTCGAGGGGTGAGCTTTTGACTTTTCCCTTGAATGGCTGTCTAGGTTTGCAGTAGTCTGGGAAGAAGAATCCCAGATCTGATTAAAATATCAGGAGAAGAAGCATAATAATTTAAGATAAATTTCTATTCAACAGTAATCTATCTTCTCGGTAAAACTTCTTAACTCTTTCCCCCACAAGGTTGTAGACAAGAAGTGTGTATTCTGTTTGACAGCATTAATACTGAAAAGATTCCTACCCTCTATCTAGTATTCAAATATTTTTAGAACTACTGGAATATTATATCAGAGAGTTTTCTAGTGCCTTGAAGAATGCTAAATTTATTATGGCAAAAATTTATATCAACCAGAATCCACTACGGATGTATGGAGTTTTTTTCTGAATTGGCAAGTGCACCTACATGGGGATGTGGCACGGAGGATGGATTGTTCTGCATCCTGTGTGGGATATTCACTTGTGCAAAGGTGAAATCCAGCACAAACTGGGATAAAATCTTCTTTTCCCACTGCATACTCCCCTTCCTCCAAAAACCGATTCCACAGGATTTGGAAACCCCCTGGAGCTGATCTTTGGGTGTCCCCTATGACTGAGAAGGAGAAAAGAGGGGAGAGGGAGCCATAATGCACACCACAGTCATGCTAGATTTAGGCCAATAGAAGCATGACATCAGAAGGAAATGAAATGTAAGAAATACAGACAGTATCATTTTGTTAAAGCATGGTTGCTATTTTTAAAATAACAACAGTGGCCTTTTCACAGAGTTGTGTTGACATACTACAGTATCCTTAAACAAAAACACCAACTGGGGTCATAGCAACTGCTACACATTTCCAACTCTGGATAAATTGTTCTTTTCATTGTTTAGGTATCAAAAAACAAACAACACACCTTCTCTCTTACAAGAAAGTGACGCTTCTTTTAATAGCTACTATGTACTAAAATGAATCAATCGTATAAGTACTTCTCTGACTACTAGGGCATCACTTGTAATATATTACTCAGCCAGTCCAATGTTTTACACAAAACTTCAGTATATGAAAGTTGTGGATTTAGATAATTTGTATCTGTGATTTTGACAACTGTACTGTTCAGAAGGAAACAAGAAATACAGTCTAGTGCTCTGTGCATAAGCAGGTTTTTAGGTTGATCAGAATGCTGGTTTTGTTATGTGATATGTTAGGAAGTGTGTCATTTCCTACATGTTGAGCTGCAGTGGCACAATGGGTTAAACCCTTGTGCCGGCTGAACTGCTGACCTAAAGGTTGGATTGCTGACCTGAAGGTTGCCGGTTTAAATCCGTGAGATGGAGTGAGCTCCCATCTGTCAGCTCTAGCTTGCGGGGACATGAGAAAAACCTCCCAGCAGGATGGTAACATTCTGTAGATTCTGTAGATGGCCAATTCTCTCACACCAGAAGAGACTTGCAGTATGTTCTCAAGTCGCTTCAGACACGATAAAAAAAAAATCCTACATGTTAGTGAAATTGTTCACTTGCTGTCATCTTGTACCATTTCATATGCTACCATATGACACTGGACTAGAAGTTTCTAAACTTTTGGCCATACATACTTTATTATTTAGCCATTGTCAATATTTATTTCACTGTTGACCAGGTCTGTATTGGCAACTGTTCCTTGTGCATGCGTGTAAATCAGGATATTCATTGTTTACTATGGACACAGGCTTGTCTGCTTGCCATAGAAGTGCACTGGCATTGTGTATATTGGCACAATGCTAAGAAGATGTTGGAATCAGCAACTAAAGTCATCTTTACTCTGCAGTTTCATGTGCAAACCATCTTGTAGGTCTGGCAAAGTGATCGGTTCACACTTTCCCCTTAACTTGTGAATGGATTTAGAATTTCCTTAAACTTAAACTTTCTTTCTAGAGATATAATCTGAGCACATGAAGTTACTTGAAACTGAGTCAGGCTGTTGGTCCATTTAATCCAGCAAAGTCTTCTCTCATTAGCATTGCGACTGTAATCAATGGGCCTTGATATTGCTGAGCTACGGCTGCCCTCCTACAAGTTTGCAACATGCATTTGCAAATGTGGCTTTGAGTACAAAAACCTGTCATGCACCCACTCCCTTTTTATTCCCTGGCAAAGCCATTTGGGGCATTTAATTCATAGAAGGATAAATTTTCCACAAGTGGTAGATACAGCATAAGAAGGCGGTATTATTAATTAGAATGTTAGAACATTCAGGGTTTCATGTAGCTATCCTTCATGTTGCCAGGGTGTTTTGGAAAGAGAGGATTAAGCTTTGCATGTCAACATTTGGCAGGGAAAGAGAGAGTTATGTGTAACTTATGTGTGCACTATTCATAATTTATTGTAATACGCACTTTTCAATGTTAGTTGGAAAGAATGTACCTGTCTCTTTTTAATTATTACAGGCACAGGCAAGATACAGTGCTAAGGCTACAGCAGTTAATGTGATTTTTCCCTCAAGAACCTTATATTTCATGGATAGTATAGACCAACTTGCTTTAAAGGACTATGAAAACTGCAAAATTACCTTCTGAAATTTGGAGAGGGAAAAAGGAATTCACTGCACACTCACAATGAATGTGCTTGACATTTGGCTACAGAAGCCCACAAAGAGATCATGACTCAGTTTTGCAGCCAGTCTTTGGGAACATGCTTTGCGCCTGGATGGGTCTTTTCTTTGCTTGTATTTCTTGGCCTCCTTTCAAGGCAGCAGCCTTCCCAAGGCGGCTTACGTTATAAAACACACAGTTTAGCATCAGCATAGGGAGGTCATAAAATCATAAATTAGTTTTAAACCAATTTAAAAGTGAACCTGTTAAAATTCTCCAAAACTTAAAACAACTATCTATCTATCTATCTATCTATCTATCTATCTATCTATCTATCTATCTATCTATCTATCTATATAATAAAGAGTAGTATGTACAGTCATCCCTCCACATTTGTAGTTTAATCTTGATTATTAATAGACTTTTCACTACTGCCCTACCTCATTTTAATAAGGACTTCTGTGACAATGGTCTCCATCTTGAGCAGTGTTTTTAGTCACTGAGAGGAAACCAAAATGTCAGGGTGAGTCAGCCCAACTGCCTGGGCATTTCATGTACACTCATGTACTTGGGTGGAAATGAAGGAAATGGGATCGGAGAGCACAAGGAGCAAGGGGGTGTACTTGCATTCTCTTGCATACTCACCTACTCAAGCAAGTTGAAGGGGTTGGGATGAGGGATTGTGAGGAGGGAGAGTGGGTGGTGCATGGGTCTCCAGGACTGGCAGAGCGGTTGCAATTGCCATAAAAACAGCCTTTCCCCACTGCCCTTGCTCGCCTCTCACTGGTACTGGTGGCATCCCTCCCTCTTTACTCACACTTCCTCTCCCCACCCACCCAAACAAGTAAGTGCATGAGGAAACACAATCCTATGGCCTCCCTCCTCATATTCCCCACTCTATCCTCTACTTACCTGGACAAGGAACACACTCACAGGTCCAGCCAGCCACCCCACCAGTGCCAATCCTGTTTGCGTTTGATAAACACAGTTTGGGGGAGTCTTGTATAACAAATAACTAATGTAGTGAAGTGGTTTGAGCATTAGAGTATAACTCTGGAAACCAAGGTTCAAATTCCTGTTTGGCCATGGAAACCCATTGAGTGACCATGGGCAAGTCACATTTTTTCAGTCTCAGTGGAAGACAATGGCAAACCTCCTCGGAACAAATCTTGCCAAGATAATCCCGTGATAGGTTTGCCTTAGTGTTGCCATAAGTCATAAACAACTTCAAGATACAGAAAAGCAGCACTATATAATTAGAAGCTTTCAATTAGAAGCTGAAGAAAATCAGTTTTCGAACCCACTTAAATATACCAATATGCACAGCCAGTCGACATATGTCAGGGAAAAGTTTCTTGGGGATAAGGTTGCTTTTCAGAAGGCCATACCAGGTGGTATTGAACAACCTTCCAGGTCATAACGGTGAGGTATTGATTATAACTAGTATTTTGAATTGTGTGCAGGAACACACCAGTATTAGTACTACAAGGATTTAACCATCCTCTGAACTAGAGAGAAGCTTCTGAATCATTTCAAAGCCAACCCCACAGAGTGTTCCTTAGGACCTCATTAAATGGAGGTCTAGAAGCTGGGAGACAGCATGGGAAACGATGGGGCAGCACACAGCTTCGTCCCCTTTCCATGATTGGTCATGGATTGCCATCCCACAGTGTTTTCCGGCTTTCCTCCTGTGCTGTCCCTGGCTTCTTCAGTGAGGGTACAGGTAGTCAATCGTACCCTCTTAGCGTGTTGCTGGGACAGATCCCAACAAAACCCTGGTGGAAGCAGACCTGCATCATATGATGGGCTCTGGCGGACTCCATCTCAACAGCTTGCCAACAGTGCACTAGGATGGGGAAAAAACCCTGTCTGTTGAGGTTGTTAGAATCGTCTAAATGGTTGAATGCAAGAAGAACTGGGTCTATTTCCACTTTCCCTTGATAGCGTCACACCTAACATACCAGTCAAAGGTGTAAACGTGACTATTTCTGTCCCTTCCTCCTTGAAGTCTATATACAGACAGTCCCCGAGTTACAATCATCTGACTTCCAGACTACTGACAGTTACAAGCAGGGGTGAGACAACAGGAAGTGAGAGAAATCTTTCACTTGGAAGGGAAATTCACTCCTGAAAGAGTTATCATGGGGGAAAGGTGTCTCAACTGAAGCTTTATCACAACAAGCCAGATTTTTCAAAATCTAATTTTCACAGGGACAGAAAGTGAGATGAAATCTTCTGAACAGGAGCACAGACAGGAAAACAAACACCACAGGAATGTTAACCTTTCCTTAAACGCTATCCAAAGCGTGTATGTGTATGTGTTTGTGTGTGGAGTTACACTTTTAAAATGTACCTGTTCTGACATAAACAAATTCAACTTAATAACAAACCTACAGACCCTGTCTTGTTCGTAACTTGGTTTGTACATTGAAGTTTTGTTTCTGATTTTGTAGCAAGGCATAGTTTTCAGTAAGCTTAGCTGGCATGATCTGGATCCTCTGCAAACTGTGGTTACTGAAAATTAGAACTGTAGGAAGGTGAACATGTGTGAATATGCTGCAAATATCTGACACTTGAACTACTTTAGAGTTTTCTGATATTTAACGTCGGATGAGAGACTGGAAGCTCTTAAGTGTCATTTTAGTGATTCCCTTCACTTTTCAGCATTAATAATAGTGTGGTGTTATAGCTGCACTGTTTTTTTTTTCCTTAGTAACTATGATCACTTTTTAAACCAGAGTTTGCAAACCACCTTTAGACCCAGAATTTACATTCTGAGTCAGGCCTCATCTACACTGCTAGAAACTCAAATTTTCCATAGGCTCATATAATGCTGTACAATGTAGTTAAACTGCATTATATGGGTCTACACTGACCTTATAGTGCAGTTTCATATTGCCTCAGAGCATACAGTGTTTAACGTTAAATTCAGGGAAGACACAGTGTATACACCATTGGTGATAAAAATAAGAGAAAGGTATCTTTCCATTTAAACTGCAGCTAAAAAGACCAGCAAATAATAGATTTTTTTCAAGGTGTTAACAGTATAGTTTCAGAGCAAGTCGATCATCTTTGAGACTAATGCCTGAGATCAGTAGTCCTGTCAGTATGTTTACCAATTCTGTGCCTAACTCTTGTCTTTGACTCATAAGAAGTATAAAACACTTTGCAAGGAGGTAGCAGCGGTTTTTATCATAATCCATATCCTTTGCTAATAGCCACAAAATAGAAATGGTAAAACAGAGTTGTCCTTTCGTTCTTTTAACAGTTTAGAAACAGGTGCCCCTGTATAATAGAAGCATTTTTTAAAAAAAAATTAAGGATTGTTTTTATGCAGCAGCAAAAGCATTCATTGGGTTTTGCAAAACATGACCATTTGAAAATAGCTGTCTGTCACTGCACAAACACAACCTTGGCAGAATTGCACTGACACAATAAAACAGCAATGAAATCAGATGAATTTTGAAACAAAACAACTACCCCATCTCCTGCTTAGATCTGTATGAAATGGTCAAGATAGCACTTCACTCTAATGTTAATCGGGTTACTGTGAGGTGTAGTAGTGTTCTATTATTAAAT
The DNA here is from genome assembly GCF_035594765.1 of Anolis carolinensis. Lineage (NCBI taxonomy): Eukaryota > Metazoa > Chordata > Lepidosauria > Squamata > Anolidae > Anolis > Anolis carolinensis. The sequence continues at coordinate 175,564,216 of NC_085844.1, forward strand.
TTAAAACCTCACTATATAAGATGAAGGCAGCTTTAATGAGATGAAGAGGCTTAACCGAAGTCCACTTAAATTCAGTCTTACCTGTTTATGTAGTCTGTTTAAATCCTGACCTGTGCTGTAATTCTTTCTTTTATGCTTTTATAGTCTAGACTCTGGAAAGAAAACTGGATAGACATATTGTCAATCTGACCCAGCCATCTCTGTTGGAGATGGGCACCACTGCCAGGTGCCCCCAGGGCATATTTCTTGAACAAAGAACCCTCTGGTATTTTTGCAGAGCCGATTGGATATTAGTCACTGCTGAAATAAATGTATGTTGATGAATCAAACACAGTTATCAGATCCTTCAGCCACAGTTGCATCTCCCTTGCTCACTTGTGCAGCTCTGTTTCAGGCTCTTTGTAGGCACTACCTTTGCCTTGTATTGTCAACCTACATGTTAATAACAATAACAACAATACATTTTATTTATATTCCGTCCTTCTCCCTTAGGGGACTCCAAGCGGATTACAGCATTTACATAGGCAAACATTCAGTGCATTTACAGTCAAATACAGTGAGACATACAAACACAAACAAGACAAAGGCTGCTCCTTTCATTTCTGGCTTCTGGAGGCGGTACTCATATTTGGATCCAGGGAGGTGCTTTTTTTCTCCATTTTCAAGCAAAGGAGCCTGCATTGTCACCTCCTAATCATGTGGCCGGCAAGATTGCTTGGAGCATCTCTTTGCCTTTTCCCACCGAAGCAGTACCTATTTATCTACTCACATTTGCATGTTTTCGAACTGCTAGGTTGGCAAGGAGCTGGGGCTGATAGACAGAAGCTCACCCCGTCTTGTGGATTCGAACTGCCTACCTTGGTCAGCAGTTCTGCGGCACAAGGGTTTAACCCATTGCGCTACATGCCGAGGCATTCCCCAATTTTTGCTGGTAGTCCAGATGTATACTTGTGTGCGTATATACATACATACCCATCCACATGTTTATGCGTAAATACAGGAATCTGGTATTCTTTGACTGAAAATATTGGGAAAGCATGATTTAAAGAAAAGCCATTACTTTTCCACCGTTTGCATCATAATAGAAAACAGAATAAAAAGGATTATGTTGCAACCATTATGTTACAGGTACTAGTGAGCTGAGGTAAATATGATTTCTGATGTATGTAGATATGTACTTGGCTTTCTCTGATAGGTGATTTGTGCAGGCGTATGTTTTCTTTTCTTCCATATTGCGAATTACACTAATTATGGCTGTCTGATTAAGATGAAAGTTTAATAAAAACAAAAGCATTCACAGGCTTCATGTTTCTGCATGCAAGCCTTTTGCTTCTGCTTTCTTCTCCCCTCTGAGCATAACAAACCTAAAAGCCGTAGTTTTATGCTATGGCAGAATCTGAAAACCTTTATTCATAGTTTCCAATATATGGAGCTATGATTTATAGCAGGTTCCTGGATCCTGGCTTATTCAGAGGCCAGTATGCATAATCCTAGATTATTTATTTATTTATTTATTTATTATCAAAAGCATTGCATAAATTAGTATAAAACGGATAAAATAGAAGGAACACAAGAGGCTAAATATTTTTTGACCAAAAAAGGGCAACAGCGATCACATTGTCTGTAGCCTAAATCAGTTCTTCCTCTGTACATGAGGCAGGACACTGCGGACAGGCATACAGATGCGGAGCACAAGGTGGAGGACTCTTTTAGCTGATGCTATTTTGCCAGGTTATTTTTTGATCTCCCGACTCCGCTTCTGAGTCTGTCAGGGACTTCCAAGTTGCCCATTCTTTGTTTGCTCCTGGAGGCAGATCTTCGTGGGGGCCATCCAACTGGGATTTCCTGGCTTAGCTGCCCAAAGGGACACCCTTGCAGTTGCTGGGGGAACGTCAAGAGGAGTGGTGGTCCTCATGAAGCTTTTCCTTGATTTGAGTCAGGTGGGAGGAAGCTGATAGTCATGCAGTGGATGACCTTCACAGTGTTCAACCTTATTTCTCGCACAGTTAGCAGTAACTTCCCATAACACATTGGGGGGGGGGGGAATGCCAGCTAGTTTGTAGAGTTTATCAACAAGTGTAGGTTTGAGACATTCTGTGATTTTTCTTCATGTTTCATTCAATGCTATGTTTACCTGTTTTGCATGGTCAGACTTGTGCCAAATAAGGCAGGCATACTCAGCAGTTGAGTAAGACAAGGCCAGGGCTGATGTTCTCATTAATGTTGGGTCTGCACCCCATGCACTGCCAGTAGGTTTCCACAGGATGTTATTGTGATCAGCTACTTTGTGCTTGGTGTTTCTGCAGTGTTTCCTATATGCTATTGTTTGATCTAAGGTGACACCAAGATGTTTAGGATGGTAATAATGTTCAAGCTCTTGACCTTCCCAGGTTATTTTCAATTTCTTGTTGGCTTCTTGGTTTTGTAGGTGGAAAGCACACACTTGTGTCTTGGCAGGGTTAGGCTGCAGGTGGTTATCTTTGTAGTAACTGGAGAGATCTTTCAAAGCAATAGTAAGTATCGAGATTAAGATATAACCGTTGATTATATAATTGCAGTGTCCTATTTTGCTCACTCCCCAAACTTTATTTGGAGAAAGAAAGAAAGAAAGAAAGAAAGAAAGAAAGAAAGAAAGATGTTCATATACATGTAGTTTATCCCCAAAATGTGTCATCATTCAATAGGCGTGTTCATTATTATTTGAACACAAGGTCAGTGCCAAGCAGGCTTTGAAATTTTAAAATCTGTCCCAGACATGAAGCAGGTGGCGTTTTGGGGTGAGACAAAAGCCTACCGAAGTTTGCTTGTCCTGACTACTCTGCGAGGTTGAGAAAAGAGACCCCGAAGGCCAAGAATTATGCCTGTGATTCAAGTGGGAATATATGCCCGTGCTTTATGAGGTTAACTTCAATTTTCAACACTGTGACCCATTAAGCAGCTTTGCTTCATGCCACTTGTAACATGGGAAAGAAGCAGTAGGGATGGCAGTTTGTGATTATCCTGACAAGGGGATAGAATGAAAGGGCTGGGAGAGCTGAAATAAGCACTATTTGCCCCTTGCTGTTCAAATAGGAGATTGAACGAAAGACCCTTGAGCAGAGCATTCAGAGGCAAAGGTCCAAAAGCAAAGGCTGGCTTCATTTTTCTGTTTAAAAAAACCCCGTGTCTTATATAAGCTACTAAGGTACTTATTCTTGCAGCTTGTCAGCGTGTACCAAATACTAGGAGGTTAAACATTGAAGAGGTATGCTTATTTATTTATTTAGAGTATTCAGTGCAGCTTACAAATTGTTAATTTGACAGTTCCCTGCCCTCAGGCTTACAATTTAAATATGACCGACATACAAGGAAAAGGGGCTGGCAGTGGGGAAAGGGATTAAGTCCAGCAGATATTGCCTTCTCCTCTCTCCCTCCGAGGCCAAGTCAGTGGCTTTTGGGTCAGAGAGACCATTGCCTCTTACCTCTCACTAGCTCTGTCCAGTCCTACCAAATGCCTTTCAGAAACTAACTTTACAAAAATGTAAAACAATTCCACTTGGCCCTCCATATCCACAGATTATGTATTAATGGATTGTACATAACTTTTTTTACGTATCACCATCACCTTGTTTGCTTGCAGATAAAATTCTTAATAAGCCATTTGTACAAGCGTACCATAGTAGCAAAAAGGAACTGAAAATAGTGTAGTTTGTTTACATATGTAAATCAACACCATGCAGAAATTGAAATAATGTAATCCAGACTGTGATTTTGCATTCTATAATTGTAGCAGTTTGAGAACTACTTTTAACTTCTATGGTTCCCACCCTTTGGAATCCTGGACTTGGTTGTTTGTTGGGATGTTTAGCATCCTCTTCTAAATAATAGTAGTACTGAAGTTCAAGGGAGTACTTTAGCAGAGAATACTAAAGTACCTCACCAAACTACAAAGCTCGGAATTCTTTTTAAAGTAGTCATGGCAGTTATATTGGCGTAAATACATACATCCTGAAATGTGTCACAAACAGGCCACCGCTAAGCAAAATCTTCACAATGGAGGTAGTTGTAACCATGCATTCTTACAACATTCCTCTTACAGTATATGGGAGCAGTAGTATAGAAAAAATAGTGAAACTAAAATAGATTTGGATAGACCTGTTCAGCAGTTTACTTTCTCCCTGCACAAAGATTTTTTAAAATCATTTTTATTGCAAGATTTGTAAGCAACAGTGTTACATTTCCTTTAATATATATATATATATATATATATATATATATATATATATATATAATTTTTCTTAATACAATAAAAACCAAATTGACTGCTAAGGATGATTAGGGAAGGGGGGGAGAGGGTGGGTCGGGCGGGGAATATGAGAGGAGGGGAAGGAGCAGGAGGAGAAAAAGGGAAAAAAGAGAGAGAGAGAAAAAAAGAATGGTTAATAAAAATCAAAACAAAACAAAAACAACAACAAAAACTATAAACACAGTTGCTATAATTTTCCTACTACTTCCAGAGTCCATACCGTGGCGTTATTTTTTTTCCTTTTTACATTCTCCTTTATAATTGTATAGATAACTATACATTGGCCTTTTAAAATCGCCCTGCATAAAGATTAATGTGTCGAGAAAAAGAAATGTATAATGTTCAAAAAGTTACCTTTTGGACTGCAATTCCCAGAATCTTCCAGCCGGCATAGCTGGTTACATCCCGAATAGATAATTGCAACACGCTCTAGGCAGGATTGCCTTTGAAGACTGCTCAGAAGCTCCAAATGTTCCAACAGGCGGCAGCCAGATTGCTCATCAGAGCAACATACATGGAGCACACAATCCCTCTATTACATCAGCTCCACTGGCTGCCAGTCTGCTTCCAAGCACAATTCAAAGTGCTGGCTTTAGCCTATAAAGCCCTAAACAGTTCTGACCCAGCTTACCTGTCCAAATATATCTCCCTCTATGAACCACCTTGGAGTTTAAGATCATCTGGGGAGGCCTTGCTCTTGGTCCCGCCTCCTTCGCAGGAGCGATTGATGGGGATGAGAGACAGGTCCTTCTCAGTGGTGGCCCTTCAGCTCTGGAATTCCCTCCCCAGGGATATTAGATCAGCCCCCTCCCTCCTGACCTTCAATAAGAGAGTAAAAATATCGCTTTGTGACCAAGTCTTTGGAGAATTTATGCAAAAGATAGATATGGAATGACGTGCAATGACTATAGGAACGGCCCGGATTATGCTTGTGGATTATGTGATTAATTGTGACGTATGGTTTTAAATGTTTCTAATTGTTTTAATGTATCTTATTATTATATTTTAATTGTTCATTTTAATTGTATATTTTTAAGGCATATGTAAAACCGTCTTCAGTCCCTCCGGGGTTGAGAGAGGCGGGATAGAAGTGTCGTAAATAAAATAAAATAAAATAAATGTATTCATTCATTCCTTCAATTTATACCCTACAAAAAGTAAAGTAGAGGTTTGGCTAAAAATATACTATTACAAAAGTTTAAAAAAAATTACAGTTGACCCCCTTACCCACAAATTCTGTGTCCACAGGTTCAACCATCTAATGCTTGTAAATATTTTTAAAATAATTTTGAAAAGCCACTATATATTATGGGAGTTGAGCATTCACAGATTTAGTATTGTTGTGTCAAAGAATGCGGTAGCTAGGTGTTGCAGTCCAACTCTATGGTCAATTTGCTCCAGAATTTGACAATATAGGTATGCTGGTCAACCTAGGAATTTCTAGATGAATGTTCTTTCATGTAAAAAAGTATTTTTTATTTATGATTTTTCACTTTCATGGGGGTCCTGTATCCTTAGTCACAGAAAAACATGGAAAACTTACTGTAGATCAGTGCATCTCAAGTTGTAAGGATGGATTTTTTTTTTCTATGACAGTATGCCAAGAACTAAAAGTACAGTTGTTCCTATTGACAACAGTTTTTCTTTCTTTCTCTTTCTCTCTCTCTCTCTCTCTCTCCTGAAAACCTGGCTGGGCCTGGAAACCAATGGTCCCATGCACTACCACTTTGGGCTGCATTGCTCCATATAACTTCTCTGTTTGTAAATACTTACTATTCAATAAAAAGCTGGGCAAACTTGGACAGCTCTAAAAAATTACACTTGATAAAGGAAGAGTTAAGTGCCACTTACTGACCATGACATTTTAATCCAAAAGTCAGCAATTTCAGGCATCACAAAATTGCTAAATTCAAGGTGAAGTTGACAGATCCCAGCATTATTAAGTGAAAGCAGTTTTGAGCCTTCCTCATTGGTGTGACTTCATTCTTTTCTTGAGTTTTATCCCTTAAAGTAGGCAATTTTCTTTCATTCTTCTGAGGAAGGTTGTACTTCTAAGCCTTTTTTAAAGCCACGTGCATTCAACAAATGTACAACAACCTGGCAATTTTTTTTTTCGTGTCAGGAGTGACTTGAGAAACTGCAACTCACTTCTGATGTGAGAAAATTGGCCATCTGCAAGGATGTTGCCCAGGGGACGCCTAGATGTTTTACCATCCTGTGGGAGGCTTCTCTCATTTCCCCACATGGACAGCTGGAGCTGACAGATGGGAACTCACTCCACTCCGCAGATTCGAACCGCCGATCTTTCAGTCAGCAGTCCTGCTGTCACAAGGGTTTAACTCATTGCATCACTGGGGGCTCCAACTTGACAATTGAATGGAGAGTTACTAATAGTTTTACAAGCCTAGTCACAGCCATGTCACCATTTTCAGGTATTCAAGGGAGAAAAGATATTGCAGAATAGGGCCTTCCTATCTTCTTCTCTTGTTATCCAGACTATTTTACAGACTACTTCCTTCTCTATACTGTCTAGAAACACTATGTTGCTCAAGTAAAAAGATGTATGTAGTGAACTTACTAAATAACATGTCTCATTAAATTACTTATTTACCTGGCAAAATAATGCAGACGTTGGACTTGGGCAGGACAAAAGGTAATGAAACTGAAGACTCCAGTAAATTATCAAAATAACAAGCAGACATTTTTCAGTGTCTTTTTGAAAAAAATAATAGAGGGACAGTTAATCAATCAGCTTTTAGAAGCCTTTAATCTTTTAAAGATGTGTAGCATAATTTTTGACAAAGGGACAGATGATTAATGTTGCTCAGAAAATATACAATTCAAGTCTTATTAATTGTAGGTTGGCTTTGTAAAATGTGGTACCATAGGATTACAACAAACGTTGTAAGGTACTGGCACACTAAATGTTGGTGTTTTGTAATTATGAAGCGGATATAAAATTTAAACTGAATATAGATCTTCCCTGGGCATGTGAAAATTTGATTATAGTGCCTCAATACATTTCTTGGGTATTTTGTAAAAGTTGCATGGTAATGACCTCTTCCTTACAGGTGAATGATTGATTTGAGACGTTAAGTATCCTCACAAAAGCTTTGTTATATGCTGCAGATCTGGAATCAAATTTTCAATATTGCAGGAGTCTTTAGCATTGTATAAATATCATAAGATCCCTTTTTTACCACTTGCAAATCCATTCTTTTGGCTGTTCTGATATAGATGATATCATAGTTATAAAACAGTTAAAAATGTTGAGAGCTGCATGTTTGTAGATAGATTTCTTAGCCTTAGCCTGCCTCACTAATGTTAAATTCTGGATTCTTAGATTTAATGTAAATCATCTTGGTATTGTTGTTATTTTTGGTTATCAAGCGCTCTACTATGAGTCACGTAAATGTCTCATGGCTTAAGTGCTTTGGCACAATTGTCTGAAATCTACTCCCTGTCCAAAAGGGTCATATGTAAACTATAAGTGAGCATCTAAGTGCTTTTCCTGTGTAGCAGGGGGCTGGACTAGATGGCCTATTTGGTCTCTTCCAATTCTGTGGTTCTAAGTGTTGGGCGTGGTTGGGGGCACCCATGTTTGCACATATGTACACACATTTACACACAAAATCTTTGTCACTCTTTTGAATGTATGTGGCACACACATACTTTCTTACTTTGTCCTTTCATTTTACTTTAGTTTTTTAAATTTTAATTATACCTGTTATCCTTATACTTCTATGACACTTCCCTTTCTATCTTATGTCATACTTCTTATTCCACTCGTATATTCTTTATATATGAATTCCTTTTAAAGTGTTAGTTAAAGGCAGCAGGACATTCATCTGCCTATTACAGTGAAAGCCCTACTGCACTCCCCTGAACTGCTGTAATACAGTTCTCTGTGAGAACCAGTATGATGTAGTGGTTTGAGTATTACATTAGGACCCTGACAACCTAGGTAATGATAATAATTATGCATGTAGAACCACATTGCATCTAATCATTCACTGACTTCCGGTTCTACTGTAGAATTACTACACACACCCACAGAGCCATTCCAGGTGAAAGCAGTTGGAGATTGGTATAGCATATGCCTGTGTCCATGTATCCAGACATGAAGTGATTACATCCGAGAGATGCTGGAGTCCTCCAGTGTCTTAGCAGATGAAGCCAGATTTTCACATCTGGCTTTAAGAACATAGCCAAATACTTCTCCAGTCCCTCCTTCGTTTTGTCAGTTTGGGGGAAGGAAGGGAATACCAACCCCTGGAGGAACAGATGTCTTTGGGCGTAAGGTCGGCTTAGCCGGTGTATGCCACTTACATAACGCCACCCCATGAGTGTTGTGAGTGGATAAATAAATACAATTCCAACAAGGAGTGGCAGTCCATAGCAGTCTGGGTTGCCCTTTTCTGGCAAGATGCTACTGTAATGCATCTGTTGTGCCTGGTCCTATTTATTGCTTGTAGTCAGCCAGAAAAGCCAAACTGCTAGTGCCGCTTTTTACTCTCGATAACCCAGAGGAGTAAACATAGGTCAGATAACCGTCACGTTTCTTCCTGCTCTCCTGCGTATCATTGACTCCAATCATTGCAACAGACTATGTTTATTGAAGGCACCAGGGAGGTTCCACATGTGTAGCCAAGAGCAGAATGTGGCTTGAACAACTTTTCTTCCTGGAGGTGATACATGAGAAGACACATGAATTGGATCTGATCTCTGGTTGAGCAAAGCAGGTGGTTAGGAGATAAAATGCTTTTTCAAACTGTAAGCTGAGAAGATTTCACGGAGAAGCCACTGGCATTCCCTCACAGGTCCCTCTGTGCTGTAGTTTACAAAGGTCTGCTTGCATGATGGTCTCAGGTTAACACATGAAAGTGTAAAATCTTCATACAGATTTTTTTCACAATGGGACTTAACATTTTTATGTTTTGGATTAGCATGGCAGTGCTTCAAGCAAATATGTTTGAGACCACAGTATATAAGATGTTGCTTTTTTGAGACTTGTATATTTATCATAGAGTATTTTGGCAAGTCATTGCTGTTTTACATTGAAGAATATTGTACCTCTGATAAATGTTTGGGGCATTTTACATTGCTTCTAATCATAAAGTGAGAAGAAGTTAGTGATAATTCTATTAGACCAGCTATCACCATCTATTCATTATACAACCGCAAGGCTATCTTATTATTTTCCACCCCTACAATTAGTCCTAGCTCTTGAAAGACTTGTAGAAAAGCTCTTTTTTCTCCTTTATCTCATGCTTACATTATAAAATCTTCGCAGTGCTTCCTTTTTTCTGCCTCATCTAGAAAGTTTGGAATCTGTTCCAATGTATTTATTTATTTTGTTCGTTAATAGCTGGCCTCTAATTGTAGTGTACAGTTTAAAAACAAACACAATAAAATCACAATACTGACAAATAAAAATCACCAAAGCCGCAGGGGAAAAAACAAAACACTGAAACCCAACCAGGCTGTAACATATGCTTGAGTGCCAGGCAAATAAAAGCATGTGGATTTTTCCCCCCAGTATCAAAAAGGTATCAAAGTTAATTCAAGACAAATTTCTCTGAAGGAAATGTACTGTTTGTTTAGCTGCATGACCAAGAATCCCGTTTTTCTTCTAGTCTCCACTACCCTCCAGTGTTCAGAAGAAGGGGGATAGTTAGGAATTATAAATTGAGGAAGACATTGGGTTTGAAAATGAACTCTGCTACCCTGAGAAGACTTGTGAAAAGAAAAGGAACAGATATACAGATATAGATGTAATCCCTTTCTAAAAAACTTGGACCAGGGGGAATCTCTCAAGGCCTCCCCATGAAGCTTAGGGATGTCTCTGTGAAGGCCTTCTATGCCCTGCCTATCCTTTTTCTCTCATAGAAGGTAAGGAACACATGGAGCAGGTTTCCTCAACAGATCCAGCTTTGGGTCACCTGGACAAGCAGTTCCTGAGGCCCCTTCCACACAGCTGAATAAAATCCCACATTATCTGCTTTGAACTGGAGTGTATAGCAGTGTGGACTCAGATAACCCAGTTCAAAGCATATATTGTGGGATTTTCTGCCTTGATATTCTGAGTTATATGGCTGTGTGGAAGGGTCCCGAGATAGCTGGTTCTTGTCAGGGGATGATGGGTAGCAGAGTGAAATCCAAAAATTCACCATCCCGGTCTTCACCTCCTCCAGACTGTCTCCCGTGTGGAAATACAGCACTGGACAAACACACTCCAGCAGATGAGGGTTCGGTTGGAAATCCAACGGCAATCAATCTTTATTTACAAGACTATATACAAAATAGTGTAAATCAGTCCTTCTCTCCATGAGTGCTTGCCGAAGCGACTCATGCACACACAGCACACTGCTCTACTGCTCAGGAAACTCCTCTGCATTCCACAGGAACAAGAAAGAAAGTCCCAGTCAAAACAAACTTGACCTCATTGGTCCTGTGATACATCAATCATAGCAGACTCTCATTAACTCCATAACTGCTGAAATGCCTTGCCGAAAAAACTAACACATAAGGCATTTCTAATAACCCAGATTGATTTTAACATTTCACAAAACACAATACCCTGACAGTTCTCTGTACCTATCACCTATTGGGAATTAGACTATTTTCTCTTCTTTCCTCCATCCTTTTCTCTCTCCCTCTTGCAAGTTTTGTTTGTGGCGCCACAGCTCCACTCTACAGGAGGTTAAAAAAAGCACACAGCAAGATGTCAAGAGAGAAAGAAGGTCTCCCAAACTTATTATTCAGCATGAGCATTTTCTTGCCTTAGAAATTTCTTTCTTCAGTTTAACAACATTAGGGACTACATGTAATTGAACACTTGGTCAATGGTGCAGATGGCTTCTTTGCGTAAAGAAAACCACTAGTCCACCACACCACACACACACACACACACACACACTTCCAGATCTCTTTGTCTGGTTTTGGCAAGTCACTATTGCTCTGCCCTATGTACTTGACAAAATTGTTACTAAGGTTAGACGAAATTACCATTGTAAAGCACCTTGTACTCTGAAAGGGCCATAGAAATTATAAATAACCTGCTGGTGGGCCATTTCTTGAGACAAGAGATTTGAGTTTTTCTGTGATCCTTCCAAATCTTTCAATCCATGCCAGTGAAGCAGACACAGCGTTCATTCAGTTGGTTATTCCCTATGTCAGGACTCTTCCACTTCTGACTTGGAATCAAGTACAGCGCTCTTGGCTCCCATTGAAAGGCAGGGCACAGAAGTCATCCCATTTCATCATAGTTTAGAAGCTAGACAGGCCTTGATTCTTTATTCCTCTTTTTTTTCCCCCGCTTTCCTCCTGGCTGGTTTCCAGTGAGTAGGGCTTCTGTGTAAGCAGCAGGCACATTGTTTTCATAGCTAATGTGGAGCTGGAATGAGAGCTGCTATTTGTCTTCCACGTTGCAGGCCTCAGTCTGCTTGTGTGTAAGTCACACTAGTAGTGAGGTGTGAGATAAAAGAGCAGAATAACTATTCCTGCGGAGATTACATCACTTTCTTCTGGTGGAATGACACACTCCAGATACTTAACAAAACATTGTCGGGATTGGGCAAAGATGGTTGGGTTGTAATTGAGGCCTTCCGGAAGTTTTTAAGAGAATGTTTAGAAAAGAGTGCACCTCCTTCTCTCCCCCAAACACTGCAGTCTGCTCCTTTTTCTGTGTGGCTAATATATTTAATTCAAATCAGCATACCACAGACATTCCTGTGCTGTAGAGAGTACAGAAATGAAGTGCCTGGGGAAACATACCTGGGGTCCACTTACGTCCCTCTGACACACAATTGTATTGCTTTGTGCAGCATGGCATACTTGTGCTGTCAAGACAAATGGTGAAATGCTGAGGTGATAAGTATGTATTGTACTTCTCTATACTTTAGAATTTGGGTGATGAAAAATGTGAATGCTCTGTTTTAAAATTTCTCACAATCCTAGCAATTAGAATACAAAAGCGGCCAAAAGGGTCTGAGTCTTTCTGTCTCTGATGTGCCAGTAGTTCAATGTGGCAGGACGTGACAAGAGGATTGGAGAAATATTCAGAAGGGGCATGAAGTTTAAAGTGGCACAGTGGCAAAATAACACCTGCTCCATGTAGAAATTAGGCCTGAATGCAAGCCATGTAGTGCTTCTGTCTCAATTTTAATCTCAGCATTTAGGGTTCTAGAGTAGGTAAGATATACAGATTGGGCACAGTGGGTTAGTAAATCCACTTCATGTTTTGGGTAGCTCTCAGGGAACTATCCAGGGTGCTGAACACAGTTTGGGGATACAGCCCAGCACCTTAGATAACTCCCTCAAAGCTTGGATTAAAACTTGTAATAGCTTCACCACCCCACTGACAATGGAGTCCCCAGTCCCCACCAGTTAAGACTATGATGTGCCATCAATGATGCATTCCTACATGGAGACCTCTGAAAAGGCTTTTCTTGTGATAGAGCTCATTACAATAAGTATGATGTTAAAACGTGTCCTACTGCATTTTTCTTGCTCTTAGTGTCTAGTTACATGTAGACTCTAAATTCAGGTACCATCAGTGAGTTTGATAAATATGCTGTTTTCTCTTATTTATATTTTAACTCTCCATTCTAACAGTACTCTATGTAGTCATGCCGGCCACATGACTTTGGAGATACCTATGGACAACACTGGTTCTTTGGCTTAGAAATTAGAGATGAGCACCATCCCCCAGAGTCAGACACGACTGGACTTAATATCAGGGGAAATCCTTTACCTTTACCTTTATTCTACTGAGTTTCCTGATTTCTAGTCATCACAGTGCCATGCTTTCGGAGTCTGAGCTGTTAAGTGTGGGAAGTCCCCAGTTTGGATCATGAACTCACTTAGTAGCCTTAAGCAAGCCATTTCCTCTCAGCCTCTTTTGTTCTCTAATACAAGGATTATAATGCTGACCTCTTACAGACTTTCCGCAAGAACTAATGATATGCTATAGCTGAGTTGGTTTCATCATTCTATAATGCTTTGTGACCTGTCGCTTTTATTCTCTAGCAGACAATACACAAAAAATGGTAGCGCAGCCTCTATGCCAGGATAAATTGTTTATCTCTGCACAGATGTACATGAATTCCCTAAATAGGATAAGCGCATGCTGCTTGTATATTGAAAATGCTTTCTGCATTTTCTGATTCAGTCAAAGTCTCTGCAATATTTCTACTAAAAGTATCCTATAGGTCAAGAGCTTCCACTGTGCATTCCCAAAGGAGACTCTCTGGGAGCCTGGTATGCATCTGCATTTTGTATCTCTAATACATTAGAGGTCTCCTATCTGGAAGTGTCTTGCAAGCACAGTCCTTTTTGTTGTATTATCCAGAGAATATGCAGTTGCTCTGACTGGGCCTTGAAGGAAGAGGAGCCTTTAAAGAGAGTCTTTGGCCTTTTGCATTTAATAACCAGTCTGAAGATTTGGTGAACAATTAGCTGCGAAAGCACTGCTCAAATTAAATCATTTATTTGCATACTCATGATGGAAAGAAACCTGTCGCGTTTTTGTCTTTTGCTCTCCCACATCAAGACACTTTTTGCTGTTGGGTCTTGTTTCCAATTTTAAAATTAGCTAACAGAAGAAATGATCAGTAGATTGGCATCTGTTGACTGAGATGACAAATCAGAATGATTTTTCTATGATGTGGAAACTTAGTGTATTAGAGTTCCAGTAAGTTTGAGTTTTTATACAATCAAGCAATCATCTTCCTGACTTCTTACTCCATGCACACATCTTTTTTCTCATCTTAGTGTGAGATTTCTACAGATAAATTAAGTGTCCACTTCTTAGCTGTGTGGCTGT